>NC_138770.1:426377340-427114840 GCF_965119305.1 Pelophylax lessonae
ATAGGTACAATCATACTACAAAAACATTATTATACTATAACTGCTGAATGAGACATGACATGAAAAGTGAATAGAGCTCTCCATTTGTGCATGTTTGGATATAAACTTAAGGGTCTTTTCTATATCCCTCATAGTAAGAATTAAAGAAATCTCATAGGAAATATCTGTGGAAACCAGGGCCGGATTCCCCACAATGTCACCAAGGCCATAACTGCGGGGCAGCAGGGAGTAGAGGGGCGGCACAACTTGTCAGTCTATTAAATAGATTCCTCCAAATCTCCATCACCTCTGCAATAATTCGAAATTTCAATTCTGCAGGTACAGCACTGTCAGCGAAAAGGGATTCCCATCTGAGAGTGCTGCACGGAAACATCAGCCAACAGTGCCGCCCCTCCACTCCCCGTGCTAACACTGCACGGAAATATCAGCCAATAGTGCTGCCCCTCCACTTCCCGCTACAATAAAACAGCCGACAGTGGCGTCCTTCCAGTCTCTGCTCCAACGATGCATGGAAACATCAGCTGACAGTGCTGCCCCTCCACTCCCCACTCAAATGCTGCATGGAAACATCAGCATCCTCAAAGCCCCCAATCCCCATGAAGGTAATAGTAATTCAGTGGGATCCACCTTAAAGACCAAAGCTGTCAGTATAAGCAAGTGGCTGCTCATCAAATAAATCCATTAGTATGTATCACCTGTAGTGATTAAAGGCCTCAACGCTGCATACATAAGATGCTGATGCCTCTATGCAGCACCAAAGCAAGGAGCAGAGGGGTGGCGCCTCTGGACAAACATTACCCCCCCCCCCCCTATTGACAGCACCAAGATCCCAACTACCAGAGGTTTGGTGGGAAGGGGGAGTGCTGAGGAACCTGGCCTTGAGAGAGAATAAACCAACCCCCCCCAAGGAATGAGTAAGGGGTAGTTGTCACCTCTACTCCTTCACCAATTAAAAGTAAAATGGTAAATAAACACACTACACTGTACTTCAAAGTGTAAACAAAAAAGTAATTTATATTTCATATATTCACATGTAGCTAGAAGGGGATTTATACAGACTTTTAGAATAATTTTGGACATGAAGCAAACTTTGTGTACACTGGACCATTAGAAAAGTTAGATAATACAACACATTTTGCATAATTTTTTATATCAGTTTTTGAATAAGGGATACTCCGCTAGTATTAGTATTTGTGCATTTTGTTAATGCTATTTGTATGCTCTTAAATACACCTCAATAACACTATGGTTTGTTTTATAGAAAGGAGTGACAGTGTTGCCAGTTCTGCTACAGGAAAAGATGATGACCATCAACAGGTAGAAGAAGGGAATGGCAGCAACGTGGCTGGAGTCCACCTTCATGCAGATGCACTCTGTGACGAAGAGCAAGATTCAACTACAGCAGAGGACACTGATGTTAATATTAGTGCAACTACTGTCAGCAAAAATGATGAAACCTGTATGTTTTCTTCATGCACGACAACAGAAAACACAATTGAGGACAGTACTGTCAATAGCCAGAATGATCACATTGTAACGCAAGAGCAAGGTGCACTTTTAATGCAAGCTCTTCAGCAGAAACATGGCTTAACATTTTCTGCTGTTGAAGACATAGCAGCACTGATAAACACTCTAAATGGAAGCAACATTGTCCCTGCATCCAAGTTCCTGTTAAACAAGCCTTTTAAAAAACAAGACATTGAAACACATTATTTCTGTACCGACTGCTTTACCTACATTGGTAAAACTGATTCAGACATGTGCAGCTGCAGTTTTTGTGGTTCCATGTACAGCTGCGATTATAACAAACAAAATCATGCCTATTTTATGTACATACCAATTAAGACACAATTGCAGACCATGTTAGAGAACACTGATTTGTACAATATTATCTGTGCAACCCGTGAAACCAATAACAGTGGTTTCATAAAGGATATAACAGACGGTATATACCGCTCTATTACAGAAAAAATCCAAGGTAGTTTTCTAACACTTTCATTCAACTGTGATGGTGTCCCAGTTTTCAAGTCATCTAAGTCCAGTATGTGGCCTACTTTGTGTGTCATTAATGAAGTACCCCTGTCAGTCCGTAAAAGTAATGTTTTAATGGCTTCCCTGTGGTTTGGTCGGTCTGATAAGCCACCGATGAGTGTCATCCTCACACCATTTGTCAATGAAATAAAAAACTTATCAAGAGATGGATTTCATTGGAAATATAATGGTGAAACCATGTTAATGAAGGTGTTTGCACTACTTTTCATATCTGATGCTGTTGCCCGCCCCTTAGTCCAAAAATTTAACCAATTTAATGGTGCTTATGGTTGTGGTTTCTGTTTGCAAGAAGGTGAAGTTGTCCAAAGAGGAAGGGGCACTACACGGGTCTATAAATTTGAGCGACCAAATCTAAGACAGGCACAGGAAACTCTTCAGCATGCAGAGATGGCTACACATCAAGGCAAACCAGTATTTGGTGTAAAAGGGGTTTCACTCTTGTTTGACTTGCCCTATTTCAATGTTATTGACTGTGTGGTACCAGAATACATGCATTGTGTACTTTTAGGGGTTGTAAGGCAACTAGCAACACTCTGGTTCGATACCAAGTTCCATTCCGAAGACTTCTACTTGGGGATGCAGCGTAATGAAATAAATCGGCGTTTGCTGCAGATACAACCTCCATGCAATTTTGCACGTGTACCGCGATCTATAGACATGCGCAAGTTTTGGAAGGCGCATGAGTGGCTTGCATGGTTGTTATACTATAGTGTACCTGTTCTGTGGGGACTAATGCATGAACAATATTTTGTGCATTGGTGCAGGCTTGTTGGCGGAATTGGATTGCTTTCCAGTGAATGTGTAAGTACTGTGGATTTAGCCAGTGCACAACAAATGTTGGAAAAGTTTGTTTCTGACATGGAAACACTCTATGGGCTTGAGCATGTTTCTTTCAACATACATTCTTGTGTTCATATTACTCGGGCTGTGACGAATTGGGGTCCACTATGGGCACAGTCTGCATTTCAGTTTGAAGCATTTAATGGTGTACTGCTACGGTTGATAAAAAGCTCAAATGCTGTTGTCCTGCAGATATGCAATTCATATCTGAGAATCAGATGTATGCCTCTTTATGAGAAAGAAATCATGCATCGTGCTATCATGCCTATTCAGAGATTGTATACAATTATGAAAGACAACAGCAAAGAAGAAGTGTGTTACTTGGATAATTCAGTCCAGGCTCTTGGTCCTTGCAAAATGCGTCCAGTGAGACGATCACATTTTATTGCTTTGCACAGTGTAATACAAGTTGTTAAACAAAATACGATCGCAAGATACTACAATCGCGTGGCAGTAAATAAAGAGGTTTTCCATGCAAGCTCAAACAAGCGAACAACTTTGCGGAATAGTTACACAGCAATTTTAAATAATGGAGATTTCTTTACTGTTGAATCTTATCTTGTACTGGATAATTCCAGTACTTGTTTTGCAATTGGCAGGTATTTGTCAATTGCTCGTGATCGTGCTGCTATTAGCAGGGACAAAGAAGTCAGACTTGGGCATTTAGTTCTCATGAACATAGTTCCTGGCCATCTTGTGGCAATACCAGCTTCATCCCTCAAGAATAAATGTGTGTTTATTAAAACAACAAATGCGCACTACGCTGTAGTGGGCTTGCCAACGAACCCATATGACCTAAATGGATGATGTCCAAATATAGGAGGTGCTGCCCTAAGATCTAGTTTATTTGCTGTCACCTTTATTACTGGATTTATTGCAAAGCAGGCCAATTGTAGCCGACTTCCAGTAAGCAGACAAGATCCTCGGACTGTGAAGTTGGATGTCTGTGAAGGTTCCTATTCATCCAGGTCATGTTATATCTGTATCTGCGGTGTATTTGTTTTGTATTAAATGGATGTTGTGTTTGAAATCTTATAAAAATAAAAAAATGTTATTTGAATCTTTTGGTTTTGATTATTTTTAAGTTTTAAAAGAGTAAAACAAACTGTATTAAAATGGGAGTAGGTCTCTTATACATGTATTCAGATACATGTATTCAGAATGTTATCTATGTTATAGGTGTTTTTTTTTTTTTTTTTTATTTAATGTACTTTCCAATTCAATTTTACAAATATTAATTAAAAATGTATGTTAAAATATATTTTCCAGTATATTTCTTTGGAAAATACATTTTGTTGAATGCATATACAAAGACGTTTAAAGATAAATGTTTAAATGCCTTTTTTAATATTAAAAATGTCTGATAAATATTTTTTTAAAAATACATTTATGTCTTTCAAAATAAATTGAATCTACATTTTTTAAATGCATTTCCAAATATATGGATAAATATATCTTTAAAATATATGTTTAAATTACTGATGGATATATTTTAAAAATATATTTTCAAATATATGTGTTTGGAAAATATATTTAAAGTACATTTTTGGAATGCATTTACAAGTATATTTAAAAATATATGTTTAAATGCATTTTCTTAGATGTTCCAAAATATCTGGAAAATATATTTAACAAATATATTTTTAAATATATTCCTTTGGAAAATATATTTTAATGTACATTTTTGGAATACATGTTAAAATATATTAGCGTAAGCCAATATATTGTAAATATATGTACCGTATATATTTTTTCCCCTAAATATATTGGAAATATATTTTTCTTCCATATGGGCAACCTCCCTGGTAGAACACAGTAGCTCAATGGGAGTGATTCCCCTGGCAACATTGCCTGTGTTAATGGGGGAATCATGCCATTTACCTTCCTGCAACCCGTATTTGCAGGAAAGAAAATTGCTCTGTCTATGGCTGGCCCAAGGAAGGGGAAACAAATGAAAATGTTTGTATATTTTATCACCCAAATTATAGTATCAAAGTCTTAACTTAGGTACATACTATAATTCTACAGATCACCATGCTAACACAAGAAATGTAAATCCCGCCATAAATGGTTTGAATCTTGGCTGGTTCAGGAGGGACCAGCCAAGATTTGGACCATCTATAGGCAGACTGAATGTACCCAAGTCGATCCATCGATCAACTTGTGCCCAACCAGCATGTCGGATTTTTGGCATGTGATTATTTTTAGCAATAATGACTGTGCTCTCCTGGCAGGGATGGCTCCCTGTGCCCCCCCCCCCCAGGAGAAAACAATAGCTCTGCAGAAAGGATCCCCCCATCAACACAGTAAGTGTTAATGGGGAGATTAAGCAACCCATGATTGCAGGAAAGAAAATCTCACCATCTATGGCATGCCTTAGTGTGGCAATCTCTCCAGCTGAGCTATTCTGACAGGGGGACTGTCCTCCCGCAAGAATACACTGATCAGCGCTCGCAGCCATTGGTGCATTTTTGTCATTTTTTTTGGAAAATCAAGAGAAATTAAATAAATTTATTTTTTACGTCTTGTCACCAGTGCAATACAGCATCATCATATGACTGGTAGGCCAGTGATCAGGGAAACCTGCTTATGACAGTATGTTATAAATAAATATTTTGTTTTCAATTTGTATTAAATCTTTTAAACTTTAGTGCCATTGTACTACTATGGGGGGGGAGGGGGATCACTGATCACTGCAACAGCAATCATTTGAACTGTCATTAATGGTTTTAATTTAAAACAGCTGTGCTTATTGTTGACATGCTGTGACAGGGTGCCAGGTACCATGTGATAGCTGTGGGCCAATCACAGCATCACTACTATAAGAACAGCTGGTCTGAATGAAACTCATTCATATATATCATGTGTTTGCATAGAGAACCATAATCCGCTGTGTCCGGTGTACACAGCAGTTACAGGAGCAGCATGCTGCATGCCCCAGGGTGCCTGCCAGTGCTCATGTGTGAAGTAATGTAAATTTACATTGCTGAGCCTGGCCGTGCTGCCGGCCCACAATAAGTATCAGATATCAGGGTAGAAGATAAGCAGAAAAAAAATATGCAAAAGTTAGGATAGCCATAGATAGGTAGTTTTTTCATTCAGCCTGGGTAAAAAAAATCTAATGAATTCCTCCTTCCACACAAGCGAGGTGGATGGAGGAATCCCCCCAGCCAGGACATTGTATTCTGACAACAGGACAACATGTCCTTCATTTGATCAACTTCTATCGAGTGGAAATGACCACACAAAGCTACATTTGGGTTGAAATTCAGTCAGTCCCTGCTGAACCAGCTAAATTTCGATCTGTCTATGGTCAGCTTTACTTTCAGCAAAAGCTATATGCCAGTCTAATGTTTTACAGAAAAAGCTAAACTTGATCCACTTTCATCCTCTACCTGATCCTCCTCATTGATCCCTTAACTAGTGATCTATGCTCCACATGTACTTGGAAAGTTAGGATTTACGTAGACCTTAAGTTCCTTACAGTATACGTCTGAATCTTCAGATCATTTATATATATATATATATATATATATATATATATATATATACAGTATTTGTCTACAAATGCAGAATCAGAACATAAACTCTAAATAAACTCAAGTCACATACATTAAAAAGTCAATCTTTTATTTGTAAGCTTCCAACTCCCTATCTCTTAGCCTTCAGATTTAGCACTTGCTAAATACACTAAAGTGTCTGTTTAAGTTTTTACTGTCTATAATGAAGTTCACAAATCCCTACTGTCTTATTTTAATCTGCAAATATATTGAGTGTGCATGGGTTGGTATTTGGACCACATGTTTTAAAATGCTATTCTCTAGTGAAGTGAGAACTTCTGCCAAGACCCAATTTCTATGTTGACCATTCTGCAATGTATGGTAAGGTGGTAATGCACAACTGTGTGGATTGCTGTGTCTTCATGCATGTGCTTGATATGCTACTGACAAATGACAACAATACCACTGCAATGGTTACATACCCTGTTTTTCTGTTATTATTTAGTAAAAGTAAATCGTAAAGAGGAATATACACAGTATATATATATATATATATATATATATATATATATATATATATATCTCTTTCAGGAGGTAAAGGGTCCCTGGATAGGTGAAAGACTGATTAGAGACAGGTTGATGTAGCCTCAAAGTAAGGGTTAAAGGCCAACTCTGCTCAAAATTGATGCTCCAGTTTAACATGTTTTTTGTTAAAATATATCATGACACGTTATGCCTTCCGCATATTGTTCTCTTGCTGAATCCAACACCACAAGTGTTATGAGGTGGAGGGAAGAGAAAACCAAAAAAGTTAAAGTGATTTGTTTGGTGTTGAGGTTTGGCACTGCCCTCTTTTACCCCTTTGCTTCAAGCATTTTTCCTTTTGTCATTATGGTACTTTTCATTGCTGTAAATTCATCACAAGGCTTTTCTTCTCTAAATTATCTGTGATGTATGATAAACAAAAACATAAAATGGGGTATCCAGCTGTAAAACAGTAAGATATTCCTTATGGGCATGCAGAGGAGATGGAGACACAAAGTACAGCAGAAGAAATTGGCTCCTTGATTTCCTGCATACAATAAAAAAAGAAAAAACTGGTGATTCAATAATTTATTCATGGATGTTCAACACTGAATATGTCTTTGTGGAATTGGCAATGTTGCAATGGTTTTAGCAAAAATAAAATAAATTATATTATATTAATGATAAAACAGTGTTATTGTAATATATGCTGTTTTACAATTTGTAATTAAAGAATATAGCCCACCTTCATATTTTAAAATAATCAAAGAAATTAGTTAAATAACAAAATATTTCAACTACGCATCCTGTATCAAATGAAATGTTGGCTGCTATTATTATAGGCGCATTTAGAAGCATTCTATGAATTTAATCTATCATTTATGTAAATCTTTGAGTGGCATGGCAAATTTGAATGCTTTTTGGCGTTTTCCCAGTGCAACCTTTGCTTGTGGAAATGGTTCTGATGGTTCAGTATTGTTTTTTCTTTTAAATCAGGAAACGAAAAAATGTTTATTTCCAGTTATTTCAACTAATTGCTGTTTTGTAAAGTTTCTCAATGAACCTCCTTTTCTCTCTCTCCACTTAGTGGAGCTAATTATAGGATTAGCATCACAAATATACAAAACCTGTTCTGTGCACTCCTAAATGCCACAGTGCAGAAATATTGAACATCTGCCTCTGGTGTTTGTTAGGTATAAATATTCTATGCTGTCCTCTTCACAGTTTGCGATGATGAATGTACAGGCCTTCTTCTTGATGACTTGGATCAGCTAAACCAGATGGTCATGAGCGTCAATCTTTCTGGCCCGCTGCCTCCACCCTACAAAATGCTGTTTGGCTTTGAAAATGAAACTCAGGAATTAAAGGTAAACATACAAGTTCTTTGTTCAAACATTTCAAATAACTGAAGCTGGCTGGAAAAAAATGTGATCTCAGTTAATATATGCTGATAAAAATTATCTTAGAATGTACACAAGACAATAATTTGATACCTATTTTGATAAGGTAATAAACAACTACATAAACCACATTTCAATTTACTATTTAAACTGTATCTAAACCCAAGAAAAAAAACTATATTATTATATTGCATTTTACCAGTCCTGAAACATTCTGGCTGCATTTGTTGTCTTTCAATGGGGTTACCAATCGTAATAAAATAAGAGACAATTGTTATGATTTGCATACACATTAATATAATATTTTTGATTAGTTGATATACAGTAGGTGATTTTTATATCTTAAACTTCTTTAAGATTTTCCAGATTTCCGATAAACCAGTTACTTTATCCTTCATAATTTTTTAAAGTGTATATAAAGGAAGAGTAGAGAAAGGATTTAAACCTTTTTGCTGCTAGGCCCTGTGCTCCACTCAGGTGGCCAGACCATTTTTGCAATTTTTCCATAGGTTTTTTATTTTTCCCTCAGAGTTTTTAAAGTTTGTAAAAGACCTCCCCCCCCCCCAACTATATATTTTCTGCAAGAACATGATCATTAGAATAAAAAAAAGTTGCTACCAATTTTTAAGACCCCACAATGTTTGCGCAAATGTTTATCAAAACAATTTTTTCACTGAAATTACACAAAAATTATTATTAGCAAATACATTGAGAGAAAAATTTTACAACATTAGAGACAGCAAATTTTACAACATTAATGCTAAATTCCTTCGAAATATAAAAGCTTAACCTGTATTGAATAAAAAATAACAAATATTTGTACATTTTAAATTGCGCCCTTTTGTAAAATGGTGAACGGACGTATGCAAAAATGTAAATACCAAACTTCTCTAAAAATCTGGAGATTTTAATTTTTCTCTCACAGCTTTCAGAGTTTGTAAAAGACCCCCCAAACCATACATTTTCTGAAAGTACATGACCAGTAGAATAAAAAGAAGGTGCTACTGAATTGAAGGCCCCCCAATATTAGCGCAAATGTTTATCAAATCCCATCAAATGTAAGGACAGATCTGGCGCCTGTGTGGGTATAAGTGCATGGCTCCAAACACAGACAGTGTTAGTTTAGGGACATGAACCCACACAGATGTCAAGTTGGGAGCAGTGACTGTGTCTATGCATCTGCTGTGTCCCAATTTACATGAATGGGACTACCTGCACAGGAATGCAAGGGACACTTGAGCTTTCTTGTGCAGCTGCTGTGTCTCAATTGACATCAATGAGACTGCCTGCATGGGGATGCATGGAACACCTGTGCATCCTTGTGTATCTAAACACGGCCTTGATGTAGTATACCTGTAGTATGGGCAACAAAAATGCGTGGTTGAGCTGCGTTTCCGCTGCCCGCCAACCACTCCTCCTTGAGCTGCAATAGGCAGCAGATGGGTAGTTTACATGCTGCAGCTGCGATGCTTAACTTTGCACCTGCAGCAGAGTTGACCCGACTTGTAGTGATGCTGCCTCCCAAATGCTACACCTCCAGTAGCCTATGGAGTGTGATCTGAATGCGGATCAGGCTTCAGAGGCAGGGGAGATTTAGATGTATGTCTAAATCTACTCCACTATATTTTTTAACATGTACAACTTTATTTTTTAATATTTTTTACATATTTTTTTTTGAGGGGGGGCTTTTCAGGATCATAAGGGTCATTCAGCATAAACGCTCGCCGCGAGACTGAACCTGAAAACCTGAAACCTGATTTCCCTGAAGAAGTCACGTGACTCCGCGACGTAATGCATAGTGCATTCACAGCAAGAAACCGGAAGTGACGCACCGGGAGGAGGAACACAGTCCCGCAGCGAGCGTTTATGCTGAATGACACAGTTTTAAATGTAAGTGTACTATTTTCTCAAAATAAATTGTTTAAAAAAACTGCATCATGATGGACCCCTGAGTGACAAGGGCCAGTCTGAGAGAGGAAGAAGTACCCCCATTGAGCGGAGCACATATATAAAGGAGCCATAACCTCCCATAAGAAGCCCGAGGCTATAGTAGGAGTGGAGGAAAAGAGAACCACCCAGGCTCATTCCTCCAAAGGTGGAGGAAGCCATTGGATTGAGCAAGGATCAGAAGAATTATATAAAGAAAAATTGGGAGTCATCACATATATTGGACACTATAACACCTAAACCCCATCTATTTATTTATTTATTTATTTAAAACACCATATACCTTCCACAACGTGCACTGGAAACATATTAAGTTGATTAATTGCACAATATTTATTTTTCACATTTTATTTAGGATTTGATCATTTGCACTAATTTTGTACGCGTAGCACTTTATTATAATAAGTTTCAATCTTTATATGAATTTTAGATTATTATATCACCAGTTATACTTATAAGCACCTTATTTCAGTTTGCACTTTAATAATTGTAAAATATGAATTATTTATATGCACGCAAACACTCTTGGATAAAGGAATTCACTGGAATATCCCTGTCATTTTCACGTATTGATGTCATTCATGTTGGTATAACATATATGATAAACGGTGTATTTTGATTTGAATTTAAACCCCCAGTATTTTCTGAATAAAAAGGTCCTGAAAAATAAAAAAATGGTTGTTACATGTTTTTTATTTTGCACAATATTTGCATTTTCAAATCCTATATTTTTGGGGAAAAAACACTAAAATGATTATTATTACTCACAAACACAATTTGATCCCTTTTTTGTACAACATAAAAGTAGTAGTGTAGACTATACATGTATACTCATAATTGCATGCACCGGAAAAATTACAATAACCAAAATTTTTAATAGGTAGCAAACATCCTCTGCACGCATTTTCATTTGTGGGTGTCTCCCTTGCCTTTCATTCCATAGACTATGCTTGATTAGACTCTTCCCTGGACACAACAGCTGGGGAATGACAAAACTGAAGCCATAAATGCAGGGAATAACAGATGTCCTCTCGCACTCCACCCTGAACACATTTTTTGTGGAGTCGGAGAGCCCAGAAACCATAGAGAGGAGAGGCTGATGAGAGGGTTTAGAGTCAGCCCACCACAAGTACCATAAAAGTACTTTTACATTACATTTTACATATAAATATATATAATAAATGTTTACATTACTTTTACATAAAATTTTACAATAAATTGTACACTTTTGCAATAAAACGGGAAGCCAGCTAAACAAAATGGATATAAGCTCATAATTTCTACAGTAACCATGGGCTTCATTTAAACTCTTCAGACATTGCATGTGCTACCTATGTTCACAAAGCTGAAGTAGTTAATGGATAATAATTTGTATTTGCCAACAACCTTTAAATCTGCACTTATATCAATCCATAGTTCCACTTTCTGATTTTGACCAAATTAACAGGGTTCTTCAGTATTATATTCTGCTGACAGCAGTTGCAGTAACCTGTACTGTACCGCAAAGCATGGCTACTGAGCCAAGTGTAGGTATTAATGACACAAAGCTGTGTGTGCAGTCAGGGTTACAAACTGACATCAAGGGCTTGTCCCATAGATAAAACCATTTATCACTCTGGGACAGATCCCTTCCTCTCTAAATGGATTTTTAAATGCAAAAATTATACTAGGAGATAAATGAGTGCCAAAATCTATTTTTCAAAGAAGAGAAAAAGAAATGTGTATATTTCTTTTAAAATGTAAATGAATGTGTTTATATATGACAAATAATAGGTTTACCTATGACAACATGTTTTGGACAGCATTTTTAAAGTAATAGTTTAGTTAAGGAACCCTTTTTTAGTAACTCATTTTTAACGATGGACTAGGTCTTGTCACTAGTATTTAATGAATCAAAATTAAAAATAAATCTGCGCCAGCATAAAACTCAAAAAGCTGCTGAACTCCGTGTTCATGATACAAAACCACAACAAATATAAAGCAAAAAATAGTGCAGTGCTGTGAAAAAGTTGTCCAAATATCATATGTAAAAGTCCCCAAATCCTGTAAAGATGATAGTTCCACAACTGTTGTGAGAGGTTGGGGATCCTGATGTAAACCCAGTGACACCTTTCAAACTCAAATCCTGCTTACCAGATCCCATGTGACCCCCCTGTTAGAGTGATAAACAAATGCCTGTGTGTATACCGGCTCACCAGCCACAGTGGTAAGAGAAGGTCAACGTCAGATAAAACCCAGGAAGTCATTTTCAGCATAAATACAGGCATTGATTGGTGTGCCTCTGATGATGTCATATGTGACGAAATCGGTAGGGCGGGATGTACGCACACCACTACGCATGCACGGTCACGAGTCGGCCATTTTAACTTCTGGATATCGAGGATTTTAGCATTTGATACGCCAATCAATGCCTGTATTTATGCTGAAAATTGCTTCCTGGTTTTATCTGACATTGACCTTCTCTAACCACTATGGCCGGTATACACACAGTCGTTTGTTGACTACTCGCACAGGGGGTCACACGAGATCTGGTAGGTAAGCAGGATTTAAGGGTGAGAGGTGTCACTGGATTTACATCAGGATCTCCTACCTATCATAATGATTATGGGACTTTTACATATGATTATTGGACAATTTTTTTCACAGCGCTGCACTATTCTGTGCTGCAAAGTCACTAGTATTGTCTGTAGTCTCTCTGTAGGTGATCCTTCTCCATTATTGGCATAGCCTGGCCGTACATGGTGCGAATTTCTTTCCAGCAACAATGGATTGGGGTCAGGCAGGGGAAGTTGTCCCCACCAGGAAAAGACAGTGGTTATCGGTAGCGGCTATAGAATCCTCTAGTGATAATCGTAAGTGAATCTGGCAGACTGATTGTACCCAAGTTGATTCATTTGATCAAATGGGTACATTCAGCCTGCCCATTAACTGTTTGAGACTTGTCCAGTTCCTGCTGAACTAACTGAGATTCGAACCGTATGTGGATGGCCTTTTTCTGCCTTGTTCTGCACTGTGTCGTTGTGTGAGGGTGACAATTTTGGTAGAGGAGCAGGGCGTTGATACCTCACAGAAATGAACCCCCTCCCAGTGTCTGGTGATCTGATGAACAGTGTAATAAAAATCAGAAAGAGACAGGAGCGGTGCAAAAAGCAAAATCTACAGAAAGAATGAAGAAGCAGCAGAGAGATGTTGTACCACACGTCCTTGTGTACAGTTTCCTCTCCGGCAATAAGAACAGTGAGCAGCATAGTGACATGATGCAGATATACAGGTAGAATGTGTAAAGCTATTTTTCGGGATCACTTCAAGGCAAAGGTGGATTTGTCACAATAGTCACAATAAACATCTCTAGATGATCTCTATATGAAAGCAAATTATCACTTTTTGAATTTATGTCTGCTTAAATGTTGGCTGCATTTAAGTTCAGTAGAAGACAAGCATTGAAGGACATACAGCAAACTATTGCACTCCAGAAAACACTTTACATTTGGTTTAATTTAAATGCTATATTTTTTTCTACACACCAATGTTCTAGTGGTTTTGAATAAGCAAGAAAATAACATATTGTCTATGAAGAGACTTTTATGATCAGAGTCGAATCACAGGTGCAGGTAGTTTCCAAAAAAAAGGTTATTAGACACTCGAGCAATGGTTCTCAACTCCTTTCCCCAGGACCCACTAACTGGCCAAATTTTAAGTATTGCCTTGGAGAGATGCAGACTAGAACACTACAATCACTGAGCAGCAAATGATATCACCTGTGATGTATTTCAGTTATCTTGCAAACCTAGCCTGTTAGTGGCTTCTTAGGACCAGAGTTGAGAACCACTGCACTAGAAGAATCTGCACAGTGAATTAATTTTGTATTCGAAAAGTCAGAATCCATCTTTTGCTCCATAATATAGTATACAATACTTTACTTGTGTAATAATTGCAAATAAAAACGGAAATAAGACTTTAAATCTGTTTCTCTCAAATACTGAATTTTAAAGTTCTGAGATGGGCTTCTATTTTTTTTTCTTTTTTATAGCTGACAGCAAGCCAATAATTTTTATAATTTCAGCATACCCGCACAGTGGGATTGAGTTGCTGCACAACAGGGGCGGCCAATCATATCAGCCCTGTGTATTCAGACTGCTGTGATGTACCTGTCTAATAATAATCGCATGATGTCTAAGGGTATGCTGAAATCACTGCATGCGTTTTTCTGCAAGCAAATAAACATTTATTATGAATGTATAGTAAGCCTGTCATAACATTGGGGAATTGACAAATTACAGGGAAATAAAGATGCTCTGTGTGCACACAGTTAAAAGCGCCTTCAGTACTGAAATGTGTCTTAATAACTTTTCAGCATTTACTGTCACCTCAACGAGCTCCTGAAAGACTTCTCCAGCTGGCACAGAAAAACCAAGATACTCTTGTCATTGAGATAGATGAACTCCTAAACAGGGTAAGAATAGAGAAAAATATCACTAAGCAATTGAGAACTTGCACTGTTTATAACCAATGACAGGAAACAAGTTATACTGCAGTTACATTAGTGTTAATGTATAAAAGGAATTCATTTCTGTCAAAAGAATATATCCATTTATGTAAATTCTGTTATACTTCAATGTCTCTTGGTACTAAAGAACAAGAATACTGTATAAACAGCTCTTGTTCTTGGTCTTCCCTAAAGCACCTCTTTCTCGGTTAATATGAATACACATATAGGTATGTAATATAGTATTAGTGAGAAAAATAGAACAGACTATTTAAAAAAAGTATGTGCTAATTGAATATGTATTTATTTCTAATTACTACCTTGAATCACATAATAAGGAAATCAAATATGTAAGTCTGTAAGTCTTAGTAACCTATTTTCAGAATCTTTGCTTTGTATATAATAGAGGTTATAAAGGGTTATGTATTGGTCAATGCCCACATCAGTAGCAAACTTACATACTCCAATTGCCAAAAGCAAGCGCTGAAGCTGTTGATAATCCAGGGCAGGCAGCATTTGCAATATGGTATGTGTGCTAATATCTTTTCCAAGCTGCTGAAACAGAAGACAGGTCATTATGGGACCTGGTATGATCTTGTTCTGTTTCTAAAAGTGTGATTAATACACTTACATAGCAATATGGATATGTATTCTGTCACTGGTTATATTTACAAATTTTAAGAGCCCATTCAACTAGCGCGACTTGTGATCCGACTTGTCCCATATACTTCAATGGGAGTCGCCTCCTTATCTTATTTGAAGCGACTTGTGATCCGACTTGTGATCCGACTTTCCATAAAAATGGTCCTGAACAAGAAAAAACAGCATTTTTCTTATAATTTTTATTAACACATGAATATGTCTTCTCTCCACCTGGCCGTTTTTCTTGCAGGCATTTATCGGGCATTTTTGGAGGCAGACATGACTTTTTTTGGATTTAGTGTCTGGCAGTGTTAATTTTGGCAGCAAATTTCAATTAAGTTTTAGTCTTAGGACTAAAATGGCATTTTAGTTTTAGTCCCATTTTAGTCTTCTGCAAGTGTTTTAGTCGTATTTAGTCGACTAAAACTCCAGTACATTTTAGTCGACTAAAACGTTCTACATTTTAGTCGACTATAACTCATTTTAGTCATCTATATGGGTGTAGTTCATTTGTAATTTGTAATGCATTATTTAAGCATTTCTCTACAATTTCCAAACTCATTATATACTACTGCTGGTCCTGGAGTGAAAAATCTAATAAATCTAAATGTTAATTTTGGCAGCAAATTTTCCATTTAGTTTTAGTTATAGTCTTTTGACTAAAATGTCATTTTAGTTTTAGTCGTATTTTAGTCATCTGAATTGTTTTTGTTTTAGTCTTATTTTAGTCGACTAAAATTGTGTTAATTAAGTCGATGAAAACGTTTTAGTCAGTTTTAGTCGACAAAATTAACACTGGTGTCTGGGGGGTCTAAAAAATGTCCCTGTGAAGTTTCATCTCTGTAGCATGTCCAGAACCAGAAAAAAAAGAGCATTTTTCTTATAATTATTAATACAGCAGTGTGGAGGCTTCTCTACACCTTGCATTTTTTATTGCTGGCATTTATCGGGCATTTTTTGGGCGTCTCTGGAGGCAGGCATGTCTTTTCTGGATTTAGTGTCTGGGGGGTCTAAAAAGTGTACCTGTGAAGTTTGAGCTCTGTAGCATGTCCAGAACCAGAAAAAAAAAATTAGCTGCATCACTCAAACCCCTGCACACACATCCAGGCTCCTCTGACCATATCTATATTTAGCATGGTTTGCTCTTCTGCATTATTCAGGGAGGAATTTTCTGTGGCTAAATTTTATTTTGTGCAATAAATCATCACCATAATAGCTGACTCAGAAAGCAAGACATACAAGAATATATTTAATCTTCTCTTGAGTATCATTAACCTATCTGTAGCTTCAGGTGCTTTTGCACATTCAGCTGGGGAGGATGAGTGTAACACATCCTTTAGAGATGACTGTGCCTAAGGTCCAGTCCTCTGACAAACCACCTAGGCTTTTATTTGTTCATAAAGTCACCTATATCACCTGCATCTTAACTGTCTAATGCTACTAGTGGGCTCTCTTACTAATCCTTAACTTTTTAAAGCTTTTCGAGTACTCATGTTAGTGCAATCTGTTTTGTATGGTGACTGCTCTACTCCTGTTTCTATTGTGGATCTTGCCAATCCTCACCTAGCAAGGCATTCATTGCCCCTGTGGAGGACCCTCTAGTGTTTAGGAATCCAGTTGACAAGTGCTTCAAACCCTTTCCAAGCCCCTGTTTACTCTTACAGGCCCTCCACAAGCCCAATTTGATCTTATTGCTATAAAGCAAGAAAGATCAACAACATCTGGTCAGTTGGAAACTAGATTTTTTTCAGATCTGTGTCCAATGTCCAAATCTTGGACTCACAAATCTTCTAAGCTGCATGCAAGTCCTCCTCTCAATCAGGTGTCCCTGTAAAGAAATGGGGGACATTGATTAGAAGAAAAAGAACAGCACGGTGCTGAGGTCAGTATCAAATAAAAAACACTTAAAATAAGCAACACACTTACATTGAGAGTAGCATGAAACAGCATGTATAGGGAACACCTGAGACCAGGATGCTGTGATCAGTGTGAGGCTGTAGGCATCACTGAGCAAACATAGAACAAGGATGACAGGGAGCCAGTCAGCTCAAAGTATGGCTATTAGTGGCGGCATTCTAGGCTACACACAAGGATGACAGCGGTCAAAATGACTTGTGGATGTCAGGAGAGGGGGTGTGCATGATGCGTTTCCAGGGACTTTGCCCTCTTTTTCAAATGCAAAGAGGGCAAAGTCCCTGGAACTGCGTCATGTACACCCCTCCCCCAACATCCACCAGGCATTTTGACAGCTGTCACCCTCGTGTGCAGCCTAGAACGCCGCACCTAATATCCATACTTTGCCCAAACGTAGATGGCAAGGATAGGACTGCGATGTTCCAAACACTAGTCTCTAATGTAGTCTCCGATAACTACATATTGGTAGTCCTCTGCATCCCCAGTCGAAGTCATCTCTGATGAGCGCGTAGGGTCTGGTGTGCTGACGTCACCACGCTACCCGGAAGGACGGGCTATACATGAGGCGGCCGGCTTCTTTGAATTTGATTTTAAGCGGTTTCATTTCTTGAGCATGTGAGTGGAATTGTATTTGTATATTAAATTTAATTTATGGTATAACACTATGGAGCCCATTATTTTTTTTTATATGGTGTTATCGGAGACTACATTAGAGACTAGTGTTTGGAACATCGCAGTCCTATCCTTCCCATCTACGTTTGGGCTAATTGAGGAAAGTGGCTTCTCAGGAGAAGTGGTGCTTTGAGGAGATTGCCACACTTAGGCTCTTTCCTTACTTTGTTCTGGTAAGCTGATATGCATGGTTTACTAGCTGTAGCACCGTGGTGACAGCAAGAATTGGCTTCCTACTTCACATCAATTCTATCAATTCCTATCATCTTGGGACTGATATCATTGGGACTCTTTACATATGTTTACATCACTCTGTGGGCACGGTTTTGAGTTTGATTTTATATTTGTGATTCACAGCAATTTACTTGTTAACAGTGTATCACTATTTTTTGATTCACAGCAATTCACTTGTTAACAGTTTATCACCATTTTTTGATTTATTTAAAACATTTCAGGTTTTTTTCACATCAGCGCAGCTTTCTTCCTTTATGAAAACAAATAGTCCTATTGTTAGGGCTATCTAGAGCGCTTGCTAAAGTGTGTAAAATGTGTAAATATATATGCGTGTGGTTGTAGGGTTAACAAATAAAATTACCAAAGTGCAAATGCTTGTGCAAATCAATTACTCAATATTATAAATTCATGCATAAATCAATAAAGTTTTTCCTTTTGTGCCATAAATATATACCAAAAAAATGTCCAAAGTATAAATAGGTGAAAAACTATGTAATCCGTGAGAGATCCTTTTCTTAGGAAATGTGCCAGTGATCTTTCAAGACATAAAATGGTGACTGGTAAAAAGTGCAAAGTGCTTGAAAACTTTCTTCCCGTGCAGTAAAATATAAGGTGGGTAACTTACCAAATGGAGTGGGTCTCACATATCGTATAATATTGAGACCAACCAGGCTTAATGGTAAGTTCCCTTTAAGTATCCTCCTCTGCCGCTGGTAGTTTTCCTCCTCATAGATCCATAAAGCCGCTCAGTTAGCAAAAGAAAAAGATAAACTCCAGATAGTGTGATATTGTAATAGAAGGTGTATTCCCAAAAAAGTCAAAGTTTAACCACTTTACAACCGGAGGATTTTGCTGTCTTCCGTCCAGGCCACTTTTTGCGATTCGGCGCTGTGCGACTTCAACTGACAATTGCGCGGTCGTGCAACGCCGTACCCAAACGAAATTTACGTCCTTTTTCTCCCACAAACAGAGCTTTCTTTTGGTGGTATTTGATCACCTGTGCGATTTTTACTTTTTGCGCTATAAACAAAAAAAGAGCGTTTATTTTGAAAAAATAACAATATTTTTCACATTTTTTTATATGAAATTCCCCCCAAAAAAGATGTAAAAACCAATTTTTTTAAAAGTTTTTTGCCAATTTGTTTTATGCTACATATGTTTGGTAAAAAAAATCGCAATAAGCGTATTTTGATTGGTTTGCGCAAAAGTTATTGCGTTTACTAACAAAGGGAAAGATTTCTGTCATTTTTGGTGTTTTTTTTTTAACGCGTAATGGCGGCGATCTGCGATTTTTTTTGCGGGACTGCGACATTGCGGCGGACAGACCGGACCCCTGACTGACATTTTTGACACTTTTGGGGGTACCAGTGACATTACTGCAGTAATCAGTGCTATATATATGCACTGTTACTGTAAAAATGACACTGGCAGGGAAGGGGTTAATTTTATTGGAGAGGGAGGGGTTAATGTATGCCTGGTGCTTACTGACGTGTAGGGGGGGAGGTGACTGTGTGATTCATGGACAGATCGGATGTCCAGCTATGCTGAACAGTCCGATCTGTCACTCCCTGTCACTATGGAGATCCGTCCGCTGTGTTTACACACAGCGGGCGGATCTCCAGACTCGATCCCCGACGATCGGGTAAGAGCAGCGGCGATCGCCGCTGCTCCTCCCCTGGCCCGACTCCCGCTGTGAATGAAAACAGCGGGAGCGAGCCTCCGGCGGCGCGCAAGCGCCGCCCAGAAGGGGAGGAGTCCAGTCACGTTAATACTACGTGACTGGACGGGAACGAGCCACACTGCCGCAGTACTATTACCGTAAGCGGTAGTAAAGTGGTTAAACAGCAAATCAGCAAGTTCCAGCGAGGATATCTTGTACTGATATCCGTGACATACAAGACGACTGTGCAGAGTGGCGAGCGGCGGTGATTCCGGCTTGCGTTCCAATCGTGTGTCACGTGTGTTACGCTATGCGGTCCACGTCCTACGTCTGACGCGTTTTGTCACATCCGGTGACGTTTTCAAAGGCTGTGCCACAGCCTTTGAAAACGTCACCGGATGTGACAAAACGCGTCAGAACGTAGGACGTGGACCGCATAGCGTAACACATGATTGGAACGCAAGCCGAAATCACCGCCGCTCGCCACTCTGCACAGTCGTCTTGTATGTCACGGATATCAGTACAAGTTAACCCTACAACCACACGCATATAATTTTACACATTTTACACACTTTAGCAAGCGCTGTAGATAGCCCTAATAATAGGACTATTTGTTTTCATTTTCCCATTTCATACTACTGCTGCTGCTATTTCTATTTCACACATAATTTTACACACATTATCACATTTTAGGGTAATTTATATATTTTAATAATACACCAACTCCTAGGCGTGGGGAGTATAACCTTTTTTTAAAAAAGGATACTTGTTTTCTATTTCTTCCTTTATATTCTCACTTTAAAGCTGCAGCTATTTTTAGAGTGATTAGCAGGGTTACACTTTGATTTATATTTTATTTAGGTCCTTCTGTAAAATTTCTATATCCTGATGTGAAGTTATTGCCCTGATTATTTTTGGGTCATGTGCAAAAACTGAGATTGAGCTATTTATCCCATCCTCTATATCATTTATGAATAAATTAAACAGAATTAGTCCCAAGACAGAGCCTTGTGGTACCCCACTTACCACTCCAGGCCAGTCTGAGTACATGTTATTTATTACCACCCTTTGGACACTCCCCTGTAGCTAGTTTTCTATCAAAGAACAAATTGATGATCCATGCCTACAGATCTCAGTTTGTAGATTAAGCGTTAATGGGGAACTGTAATAAATGCGCAGGAGTGACCCTTCATAAACCCATGCTGATTGCTACTAATGTTATCAGCAAATTCTTGGATATAGTCCCTTATTATCCCTTCCAAAAATGTACCTATTATTGACCTTAGGCTGACTGGCCTGAAGTTTCCAGGAATATGTCTCTACCCTTATGCAAGAGAAGCTTCTGGTTATTAGCTTCCAAGTGCAGTCTCTACAATCAAAGAGCTATCCTACTCTCTGATTTTGCATGAGACTTCTGGGATTGGTGGTCACCTCATTCAAGGCAGTCAATTTCTCTCATTCCATACTAGACTTCTGAAACACAACCTTTTGACTGTGTGGGTTGCAGACTCTGGATTTATCAATTTGTCTGTCACCCAGGAACAGGTTTTCTCTGGCCTGGTGTAGGGAAAGTCCTTTCTTCTATCTGTCTGGACGATTCTCACAATGGATGCCAGGCTGGAAGAGGGTAGGTGGGGTGGTAAGATTTTCCTGTTGATATGCCCTGATCCTCTGTATAAGGGCTTTTTCTATGTATTACATTTTATTAAATTGGTTTCTGCAGTATCCAGGGCACGTGTTCCTTTTATTTTTCATTTACTTTATGTTTTAGTCTTTGGATTTTGCAAAACAGAGTTTGCAAGACTTTTCAGAATTGTCTAGCACCAGTGAAACATGGTGCATTTGAAGATTTTATGACTGTTTACTGTGGAAAACTGGCAGACAGACTTCATAGATTAGTATGGGCCTCTTGGGCTGCCACCTAGTATTCTCTTCACATATTATCTAGGTTTTACTAGGTGGATTTTTAGGCCTCTTCAGGTGGCAGCTTTTGATGTAAGGGCCTACAGGCAGCTCTGTGAGCTTCATTGAGCACAAAGTGTTGACATGTTGTTTTTGTGGGACTAATGGCTTGTTGTTTGCTGTATTGCACACATTTCAATTGGACTTCTTTTAATTCCCTAGTTGTTTCAATAATTACTTCTCCCTGTGTCCCTAAATAACCAATTAACCCACTTCAGCTCGCTCAGGTAGGTTTTGCCCCCTTAATGGCCAGGCCAATTTTTGCGATTCGGCGCTGCATTAGTTTAACTAACAATTGCGCGATTGTGCAACACTGTACCCAAATACAATTTATGTTTTTTCCCCACAAATAGAGCTTTCTTTTGGTGGTATTTGATCACCTCTGCGGTTTTTAGATTTTGCGCTATAAACAAAAGAAGAGCAACAATTTAAAAAAAAACACCAATATTTTTTACTTTCTGCTATAAAACATTCCCAATAAAAAAATTTAAAAAATCTAATTTTTTTTATCAGTTTAGGCCAATTTGTACTACATATTTTTGGTAAAAAAATTCCAATAAGCGTATTTTAATTGGTTTACGCAAAAGTTATAGCGTTTAGAATCTACGGGATAGATTTATGGACTTTTTATTTATTTATTTTATTAGTAATGGCAGCGATCAGCGATTTTTAGCGGGACTTCAAAATTTTGGCGGACAAATTGGACCCCTAACTGACATTTTTGACACTTTTTGGGGACAAGTGACATTAATACAGTCATCAGTGCTAAATAATATGCACTGTTACTGTATAAATGACACTGGCAGGGAAGGGGTTAACACTGTGGGTAATCAAGGGGTTAAATGTGAGCCTAGGGGAGTGATTCTAACTGTGGGGGGGGGGGCTTGTGAAATTATCACACAGACCTGTTATCCTATACAGAAGGATCCAAGGCACTCTGTGATCATTCCAGAGAGAAGAAGGGTCAGCTGTGTTTACAACAGCTGACCGTTCTTCTCTCTTAGCGGGGAACAATCGCGGGTGTCAGGTGGCAATAGGAGCTGCCTGCCCCGTGCATCGCAGTCCCCGCTGCTGAGTGGAGGTGGGAGAGCACTGGTTTGCGCAGGAGGGCCAGCCTGCCGCAGTATAACTGCGGTGGGCGGTCCTTAAGTGGTTAAGGGATACAAGTCCCACCCCTCTGTCTTTATGATCCACTATCACGATTTAACTATTGCTTTTTCACAAAATGGAAGCCTGTGTTCTATCTCATGTAAGAAATATAATATATAAGAAAAGGATTTTAAGATAAGCTGATGTAGCACCCTCCTAGATAGGTGCTAGGTTTAGATAGTTAGGATTAGTGAATGTTTTAATAGGTAAATGTAGTTGCCACATTGTATTGAGTGTGGCTGTTATAGTTTGTTAGGTAAAAGCATAATTTGCTAGCTGTAGTACTCAGTGAAGCTGCAATCTGCTAGTTGGGTTTGCTCAGCTGCTTCCAGTTTGCCTGATAGCTTCCTCTGTATCCAGGGAACTTGAAAGGTTCCTGAATGGTAAGTGTGGAGCTTTGCAGATGGCAGCATCAATATTGATACAGCTCTGGCCTATCCCAGAAAGGGAGGCTCCGATGGCATGCTGGGAGACTGTACTCATTCTGTGAGCACATGGAGCCCGGGGATTTTTTCTGGAAAGGATTAGTCCAGCCTGAAGGGGCATACTGCCCTTCATTGAAGGCGTCACTTGGATGTTGGAAGAAAGTAACCAGCTGTTCCTTGGGCCTTGTACGAGTACAGATGCTTTGAGCGATCTTGGGGACCTTTGTGCTTTTGTCACCCCTCTGATGCTTGAGAGACAGCTGTGGGTCTGTTAAAGGGGACACCAGCTGGTGTCCTGAAGAGCTTTGTCCATCTAGTCTTCTACATAAAGGGACTGTACTCTTGTGGCTCTAAGAAAGTAATTTACTGTAACTACTACTACTATCACTACCCTAAAGCTGAAGTCTACTGTTTGTTACAAGCACAGACTTTATTATAGCGTCTCTTGAAGAATACCTAAGATTTCAAGTGTACATAGTTCTTGTTTTTGGAGTATCCCACATAATTTCTTCAACCCTATCCAAGTTCTCCAAAAATAAAAACAACAAAAACAACACCCCTAGACCGGTAATTGAAGAAATGTGTAAATGAGCCTGAGCACCTGGCTGCAGGGTGAAGATTGTGGCGAAACCTGGACAATATTTTTGCGGCTCCTATTAGCGCTACACTAAAAATTATATTTTCTGTACCTATTGACATTGTGTTGCTTGTCTCAAAACTCATGTATGAAATTATCAATTTACAGCTCCAAGTGTGCCCTGCTTCTACATAGAGATGTAGCACCCAGAGCACATGATTCCCCCCTTGTCCCCCTTGTTCCAGCCCCCCTTGTCCCAGTCCTGCCTGAAGCTGCCAAACTCTGTGTATCTGTATGAGAGTTCTGGGCTTGATGGTAGTCTCATTTAGGGCAGTCACTCCAGACCCCTACAAAACCAAACAACCCCAGACCTCCTGCTGCGAGCCACAGCCGGAGATAGTGTGAACCCAGCCTTATGGTGCAAAGGACTTAGTTGACAGAGTATTCTCATCTCCTGAACAACAATATAATATTCTTGAGCTACAAGCAGTTTGATTGTCCCTGCAATGCTGTGCAACTCACCTGGAGAGTAATCGTTTTAGAATTAAGGTGAAAAATGCCATAGGCATGGCGTACATCAATCATCAGGAAGGAACCAGAAGTCCTGCTGTGGCAAAAAGGGTAAAAATAATTCTAGCTTGGGCAGAAATCCACATTCCACCCTTGTCCACTGTTCACATTCCAAGCTTAGACAGAGGGCAGTCAGACTACTCCAGCCAGCAGCATCTGGACTGAGAAAGTGGTCCCCACACACGGAAATGCTTGAGGACCTGTGTCACAGGTGGGGGACACCAGATGTGGATCTGCTGGCTTCCTGGTTGAAAAAAACCTGCAAAGATATGTCTCCAGATGCAGAGATCCTTTGGTGGAAGCAGTGGGTGTTCTGGTTACTCTGTGGGATAAGTACAGCCTAATTTACAACTTTCCCCATTAAAACACCTGCCTCAATTTTTCTGCAGAAGAAGGGCATGCCAATATACCCATAGAATAGGACCAAGTCATTTTGGCTTTCCAAATTGATCAAATTTTTTGGTGGACACTCAATTAGCTTTTCTAGATCGACAGGATCTCCTATCTCAAGGTCCAGTTTACCACCCTGCTTTATGGTTGATAGCCTTAACTGCATGGCTGTTGAAGCCCTTGTCCTCATGGACAGAGGTCTTTCTTTGTTAGTAATTCCCATGCTTTTAAACTCTAGGAAATCTGCCTCCTATAGGCTCTACCATTACAGACCAAAGTATATTATCAATAAAATATTTACTTCACCTGGTGTGAGAAGCAAAGGTTTTACACAGAAAATACTTTGTGGGACAAATTCTATCCTTTTTACAATGTGATTTATTTCAGCATTTGACCTTGAGTCACCCTGCCAGACAGTAATTTTTGCTAGCAGCTATAGCAGCCGCTAGCAATAATTGCTAATTAATCCGGCAGGCTGGTTGCACCCAAGTTGGTTGATCGATCAACTTGGTACATTCAGCCTGCCCACATACAATTCAAACTATCAATGACCGGCCTTAGGGACATTTCTTTTTTCCACTCCCACTCACAAGGTTGCATTCCTTGTGACTATTATCTTCGCTAGACATGTGTCACAACTGATGGTCTTACCCTGTAAAAAACCCTGTATGGTCTCACACAAAGATATGGTAGTATTGATTTCTAGAACCTCCTTTCTTCCTAGAGTGGTTTCAGCCTTGCATCCCAACCAGGACATTGTTCATCCGTCTCTTTGGATCTAGAACATCAGATGGAGATTTCTCTTTGCTGCCTGAATGTGGTTCATAATGCATTGTTCTACCTTTCAGCTCCTGTTTCTGTTGGAAATACAGACTCCCTTTTTGTCATTCCTGATAAACCCCATAAAGGGGAACTGGCAATTTTTGGGGGAATGAAACAGATCATTGTTCAAACTTATGGTCTTAAGGACAAGGTTTCACCTTTTTCCGCTAAAATGCAATCTACTAGGCCTGTGAGTCAGTGGCGGCTGGTGAAGTTTTAAGATGGGGGGGCGCAAGACCCCGCCCTTCCACTTTGACCCCTCCCATTTCTCAGAAGCCACACCCCTTATAGACTCCACCCATTTTGTCCCCTGTATTTTGCTTGCGTGAACCAATTCTCCCAATATATCACATATTAAGGGGTCTCTCAGTACTAGTATATCCCATAATAGGGAACAGGGGCCCTATTATGGGATATACTGTGAGAGACACCCTATTATGGGATACATGGACTGAGAGTGGCACAAACCCCACAGTACAGACCCCTCCAGCACAAACCCGCACAAACAACTCAAGCACAAACCCCACAGTACATGCCCTCTAGCATAAACCCCACAGTACAGGCCCCTAGCACAAACCCCACAGTACATGCCCCCTTCAATATAGTGACCACCAGTATAAATGCCCCCTTTCAATGTAGTGACCAGCATACATGTCCCCAATGCAGTGACCAGTATACATGTCCCCAATGCAGAGCTATGCGTGCGTGCCTCCAATGCAGTGACCACCAGTATACATGTCCCCAATGCAGAGCTATGCATGCGTGCCTCCAGTGCAGCCAATAAACATGTCCCCAATGCAGAGCTATGCGTGCGTGCCTCCAGTGCAGCCAGTAAACATGTCCCCAATGCAGAGCTATGCATGCTTGCCTCCAGTGCAGCCAGTAAACATGTCCCCAATGCAGAGCTATGCATGCTTGCCTCCAGTGCAGCAAGTAAACATGTCCCCAATGCAGAGCTATGCATGCGTGCCTCCAGTGCAGCCAGTAAACATGTCCCCAATGCAGAGCTATGCATGCGATGCGTGCCTCCAGTGCAGTCAGTATACATGTTCCCCAATGCAGAGCTATGCGTGCGTGCCTCCAGTGCAGCCAGTATACATGTCCCCAATGCAGAGCTATGCATGCGTGCCTCCAGTGCAGCCAGTAAACATGTTCCCAATGCAGAGCTATGTGTGCATGCCTCCAGTGCAGCCAGTAAACATGTCCCCAATGCAGAGCTATGCATGCGATGCGTGCCTCCAGTGCAGCCAGTATACATGTTCGGATGTTACATGTTACATGTCCCCAATGCAGAGCTATGCGTGCGTGCCCGACTGAGAGCAGTGCACTTACCTGTGAGTCACGGCGGCTTCTCCCTCTCCTCTTCTTCGTTCGGCGGCGGGAAGGTGAGCGGCGCTTCTCCCTCTTCTGCGGCGGGTGACCGGCGCGGGCTTCTTCTCCGGATTGGACTCCAGGTCTTCGGCGGCGGGAAGCTGACCGGGCGGTGACGATGAGTGACTGATGCACACACCGGCACCGCCCCCATTGCGACATCAGCGGCGTAGCAATCGGATGTCCTGGATGATGATTGGTCCAGGCTGGAGACTGGACCAATCACAGCCAGGAATCCACGAAGTGGGGGTGTGCAAGCGCTGTGCCCCGCGCCCAGGTTACGCCCCCAGAAGGCAGCCAATCGGCGCCTCTTGTGGGTCGTAACCTCACCCCCCCCCCACCCCCAGCCTCCACATAGGCTGGCGGCGGCGAAGTTTGCGAACGCAATTTTTTTTTTTTAAAACGTTATTGCTCATTTTGTCTTTTTTTTTTTTTCTTTTTTTAGGGGGGGCGGCGCCCTGGCGCCCCCTATGCATGGGCCGCCACTGCTGTGAGTGCTTCTTGTGCTTTTAGTCATCAGTCAACTGTTTCTCAAATTTTCAAGCCAGCCAGCCTCGTCTTCTGTTCACACATTTCTAGATTTTACTAAGTGGATGTTTAGGCCTCATGTGATGCCAACTTCAGGCCTAAGGTTGCTGAAGCAGCTCTTTGAGTTGCAGGCTGCCCCGGTTTTATTCTGTTTATTTGTGGACCTTTTTCTGTTTTGTTTGCTGTGTTGCCCACCCCTCAGTTGGACTGCTTTTGGATTTCCTAATTGTCTCAGATTAACTGAATCCTGTTTTTCCCATAATGAATGTGAAAAAAAAACAAGATTTGTGTACTTGCCAAAAAATCTGTTTCTGGGATACAGGTTTCACCCCTCTGTGTTTGCGAGTACTGCGTTTCTATAAAACTGAATTATTCTGGGAGGGGGGGGGGGGATTAAACCTGGCTGGTCAACTTAATGTTTATTTGCCAGTGTCCAAATCTTCCTGCAGGCATCAGTAGACCCATATTGTTTCAGAGTAACTAAATCCTGTGCCCCTTGGAGAACTTTGAGAAACAGATTTTATAGAAATGACAAAACTCCCTTTTTAGACTGATGCTGCTGGTTTCAGAAAGGTTAGAATAATGAATAAAAAGAAAGAAAAAATGGATTTTTGTAAGAACTTACCGTAAAATCCTTTTCTCTTAAGCTCATTGAGGAGTAGGACTAGGCAGAATGACAAAAACGTTCTGGCTCCACCCTAGGGGCAGTCCCTGAGGGTATATCCTCCCTCTCTCTGCTACAGGGAATCAGTTCTGTTTAAAGCAGTACAGAGAATTTAACCCAACCCAACTCAATGATAGAGGGGCGGGTACTACGTCTGTCAATGAGCTTAAGAGAAAAGGATTTTACGGTAAGTTCTTACAAAAATCCATTTTTCTCTATCGCTCATTGACAGACGTAGTCTTCTTGATTCTCAAGAGCTGGGACATCCAGAAGCAGTGCCACAAATGAGGGGTGGGATTGACAAATCAAATCCAATCTAGAAGGCCCAACCGGTGCCAGACTAGAAGTTTTAAAGGCTCATTATAAACAAAGAATGAGGCTAAAGAAAAATTTTTCCAACGGAAAAAAACCCTCGAGGTAGACCACTGGTCTCCTCAAATTGCGGCCTGCAAAACCTTGCGGCCAAATGAGGCATCAGACGATGCCATTACATCAACTTTATAATGTTTAGAGAAGGTATGCACCGACGACCAGGTAGCCGCCTTGCACACCTGGACCACTGACGCCTGATGGCGAAAGGCCCATGACGCACTAAGTGCCCGAGTGGAGTGCGCCTTAACAGGGAACGGGGGCTCCCGACCCTTAATAGAATAAGCCTGCACTACCGTCTGTCTGATCCATCTGGAAATGGTCGCGGCAGATGCAGGCAACCCCTTTTTGGGTCCATCTGGGATCACAAAAAGTGAATCCGTCTTGCGAAACGAGACTGTCATTTTCAAGTATACCCTGATCGCCCGGACCACATCCAAGGAGTGCAAAGCAAATTCCCGAGCATGACTGGGCTTAGGACACAGGGAAGGTAATACAATTTCTTCATTCAGATGAAATTCTGAAACCACTTTTGGTAGGAAGGATGGATTCGGACGAAGAACCACCTTATCTCTATGAACCACCAGATATGGTGAACGACAAGATAATGCGGCCAGTTCTGACACCCTGCGTGCAGAAGTAATAGCCACCAAGAAGGCCACCTTCTGGACAACGTGGGTAGAGGAATCTCCCTAATATCTTCAAAGGGAGGTTTCTGAAGAACCGACAACACTAGATTTAAGATCCCAGGGGGGTAACGGCGCGTGCACTGGCGGAGCCAGATGTCGCACCCCCTGGATGAAATTCCGCACCAAGGAATGAGTAGCCAAAGGCTTCTGAAAGAAGATGGCTAATGCTGAGACCTGACCCTTGATAGTACTCAAGGCCAGTTTCTGCTCAACCCCTTGTTGCAGAAAAGCCAATATTCGACTAATCGAATAAGACCGAGGACGGAACCCCAAAGGTTCACACCATGCAATGTAGGACTTCCATGTGCGATGATAAATCTTTCTGGAAGTCACTTTCCTTGCTTCAACTAGAGTAGGAATAACTGAAGCTGACAAACCTTTGTCCTTCAGCACCTGGGTCTCAATAGCCAGGCCGTTAAAGCCAGCGATCGTAAAGCAGGATGGAAGATCGGTCCCTGAGACAGTAGATCCTCCCTGAGAGGAAGTCTCCATGGGACGTCCGCCACCAGTCTGACCATGTCGGCGTACCAAGCTCGACGAGGCCAGTCCGGAGCTACCAGGATTACTGGGATTCCTTCCTCCTCTACCCTGCGAAGAAGTCTTGGCAGTAACGCGAGAGGAGGGAAGGCATATATTAGCTGGTATTGCCCCCACGGGGCGATCAGTGCGTCTGCGGTTTCTGCTAGAGGATCGCGGGAGCGAGCCACGAATCTCTGAACTTTCCTGTTGAATCGTGATGCCAACAGATCCACATCCGGGGTGCCCCACCGTAGGCACAACTGGTGGAAAACGTCTGGATGGAGGGACCATTCCCCCTGATCCAGGGTCTGACGGCTGAGATAATCTGCCTGCCAATTCTCCACCCCCGGAATGAACACCGCAGAGATTGTTGGAACAAATCGTTCCGCCCAGCGAAGAATGCAAGCCACTTCTTTGGCCGCTCGGACACTCTTGGTGCCCCCCTGATGATTGACATAAGCCACGGCCGTGGCATTGTCCGACTGGATCCGAACCGGGCTGCCCTGGAACTGCTCGGTCCAGTGAATCAGACAAAGTCTGATCGCTCTCAGTTCCAATACATTTATCGGTAACCTGGATTCTTCCGGGGACCAAAGTCCCTGGACAGATAACTGACCAAGAATTCCTCCCCATCCGGATAGACTGGCATCCGTGGTCACTATCGTCCAATATATTGGCAGAAATGACTTTCCCTGGCTGAGCATTGGAGACCGAAGCCACCAAACCAGAGACTCTCTGGTCTGTTTGCTCAATCGTATCTGATTGTCCAGGGATTCCGGATTCCGATTCCATCTGAGAAGAATCTCTTGCTGAAGAATTCGGGTATGGGACTGGGCAAATGGGACTGCTTCGAATGAAGCCACCATCAACCCCAGAACCCTCATGCACGTCCGAAGGGAAGACCAGCTGTTGGACAGTAACAACTGGACTGCTGATTGAATCTTTCGAAGTTTCCCTACCGGAAGGAAAACTCTCGTCCTGACTGTGTCTAGAATTAGACCCAGATATTCGAGCCTCTGGGTGGGAACCAGAAATGACTTTTGCTGGTTCACCAGCCACCCGAATTCCTGTAAAGAAATCATAGTAATTTCTATGTTTTGTAGCAAGGTCTGAGGAGACTCTGCATGAAGCAGAAGATCGTCTAGGTAACCTAGAATCGATATACCTCTTTGGCGCAGAAGTGCCAACATTGGGGCCAACACCTTTGTGAAGACCCGCGGAGCCGTGGCGAGACCGAAAGGTAACGTCACAAACTGATAGTGGTTCTCCTCTACGGAAAAGCGTAGAAAACGCTGATGTCCTGCGAAAATGGGAATGTGAAGATAGGCGTCCTTGATGTCTATGGACGCTAGGACATCCCCTGGATGCAGGAAGGCTGCTACCGTGCGAATGGACTCCATTCTGAATCTTCTTATGTTGACGAAAGAATTGAGTGCTCTTAAGTCCAGAATTGGACGCACTTTGCCCTCTTTCCTGGGTATTGTAAACAGGTTTGAATAAAACCCTTGAAACCGTTCTGTCCAAGGAACGTGGACTACCACTCCTTGTTGTAGTAAATCTGTGACTGCTCTCCTCAGATCTTCTAAACGATCTGCGGATAGACGGATATTGGAAGGGAAGAATCGCGCCGGTGGGAGAGATCGAAACTCGATCTTGTACCCTGACCTTATGACTTCGCAAACCCAATTGTCCGGGATTCTGGAAAGCCATGGATCCGGGAACCGGCGAAGACGTCCCCCCACCCCAGTTATGGGTGGGGGCGCACCTTCAGGCTTTGGATGGTTTATCTTCAGGTCTGGAGGGGGCGGGCTTTTGCTTGCCCGACCAACGACCCCTGACGCCTCCTGTAGGAGCTTTGGAGGACTTAGTTTTTTCACCCGCTGGACGAAAAAACCTCTTGTGAGCAGAAAAAGAAGGCCCTCGTCTTTGACGAGTTCCTCTACCTTTAAAATTTTGCGGTAAAAAGGTGCTTTTTCCACCGGTGAGATCCTTAATGATCTCATCTAAGTTGGCTCCAAATAGACGCTCTCCTGAAAAGGGGATATTAGCCAATGCTTTTTTGGAACCTTGGTCGGCTAACCAACCCTTTAGCCACAGTGTACGCCTGAGAACCACTGCTGAGACTGATGCTCGCGCCATTAATGGAGTGGCGTCTAACGCCGCATCACATACAAACTGTAACCCCTGTATCATTTGTTCCAACAAATCTGATACCGCCTGAGGGACTTCTTCTAAGTCCCGGCGTAACCACTTGGTCCATTCAGTTACAGCCTGCGAAACCAGACCAATAGCAATTATTGGTCTGAAAGCTGATCCAATCAAGGAAAACATGGTGCGAGACATAGCTTCTATCTTGCGATCCACTGGATCTTTAAAAGACGGAGCGTCTTCTAAAGGAATAACCGTGGCTTTATTCAATCTAGCAATAGGTGAATCCACCACAGGTGGTTCTGTCCATTTCTTAATAAGGGTTTCCTCAAACGGATAACGCCTGTCAATGCGTTTAGAAATATTAAAAGTGCGTTTTGGCAGACGCCATTCTTCTTCGATTGGATTGCCAAAACATTTGGGCAATGGAAAAACCTTCGCCACTTTGATGCGCTTTTTAGTCCCAAAAGGGATCTCAGTTTCAGCTATTTCCGATGGAGTACCCTGTAACCTTAAAGTCTCTTGAACAGATACAATGAGTGCGTTTACCAACGCTTCCTCTCGGGCTATGGCGGATGCCGAAACATCCTCCTCACTGTCTGAAGAGACAGGACCCGAGACACCAATACCAGATGAAGTACCTGCAACTGCAGAAATAGGCTCAGAGTCTGAATCCGAAGTTTCAGATAATAAGGGGTTAGGCGGGGGTCGCTTTCTTGCGCCCTGTCCCTGACAAGCCACTTCCACCCGGGACACAAAAGTTTCCATAATAGCTGACAAAGATTCAATTGTCAATGGGGTGCTGGAGGATCCCGCAGACCCCTCGAGGGGATCCGGAGGAGATACATGAGTGGCAGGGTCCATGTTAATACAGGACACCTTTGCCAGCAAAACAAAAAAACTTTTTTTTTTTTTTTTGTGTGTCTCCCCCTAGCGCAATAGCGCCCCTCAGAGTACCTGCTTCTCGATCCCAGAGAGAGAGAGAGAGGGACCCCCAAGGCTCACCAACCGATGCAGTGCAGTTTCCAACAAACTGCAGTCAGCGTCTGTCTTACACAGACTGGAAGGAGCTGTTTGCTTTTTTCCCGGGCAGAAGGCGTGGCTCCGCCCCCTGTGTACGCCTTCCGGCGTTCCCAGCCCTCCACGAGGTAGCTGGGCTCACAAAACATGGCCGCCCCCATAGAAGAGACATAAGACTCCAAAAACATGGCGGCCGGCGTGACCTGAGGACATACATGCATTCGGTCTACGGCAAAATGGCGGCGGACCGCCGATATCGTCTTCCCAGCACATCCACCTGCACTCTGCTAAGAGGTGACCTATGGATCTACAGAGATACACTGCACATAAGGTAGGATTATACCTCCTATGTCTGCTGTAATTTACAGTCTGCTGGGTAGAGTGTTAGCTCTTGAACCAAGTCCACTTCCCACAAACACATGCTGTATTACAAGGGGGACTTGTAAGTATCAGATATATACTGACCATATATGGAGGGGCCCATAATATATACTGCCTCATAATGAGGAAAAAAGGGAACGTTTACTCACCATACCGAACCGACAGGCACCCTCTCTTCACAATACCCTCTCCACCGGGGTGGGGGTTTGTGGACGCCTCGACTCTCTGGTACCTGGCGTCCAAGCGAGCTTTTAACTCGCAAAGTCAGTCCCTTTGCTGGGACTCCGTCGCGGCCGACTCAGCGCACTGGTCTGCACGCGCTCTTAGGCAGAAACCGGGGTGACCACTGGATCTCAACATCCAGCCCGTCGCCCGGCCCCGCATACTTACTTGAATATGTCGCGGCCGACCAAGCGCAATGCCATGTCTGCACGCGCTCGTAGGCCGGCTGGGGTGACCACAAGTGTCGCCCAGTCCGGCATTTTTGCTTGAAGATCTCACAGGAAAAAAACACTGGAGAAAACTACCTAAAAAATGTATTTTTCTTAAAGAAAAAAAGTCTTGCCAGGACCAAAAGATCCCAGCAAGGAACTTAGGTCCTTACTCCTGACTAGACAGAAAAAAACTGATTCCCTGTAGCAGAGAGAGGGAGGATATACCCTCAGGGACTGCCCCTAGGGTGGAGCCAGAACGTTTTTGTCATTCTGCCTAGTCCTACTCCTGCGGAGACAACATAACCCAGCTCTTGAGAATCAAGAAGACTACGTCTGTCAATGAGCGATAGAGAAAGTTAGATATTACATAAATGTGCTTTATTTTACTAGGATCATAGGCCCAACTTGGAATAGTATAAACCCCCTGGATTTAATTCATTGTTATTGACTCACTGCAGCAATCTACTAAAAATACAACAAATCAATTTATTCCTGTTATAGAATTAGTCACAGCTAGGCTTCGAACACTACTTTTCCCTGAGCAGATTAGGAAAAGTTTGCTAGAGCATAATATTTAGTATTAAAATAGAAGGCTACTTTTTTTACTTATAATTATTTGCATGGAGTGTATACTGGGAATTTGTCCAAGAGGATATAGTGGCACTTTCATATCAAATACATCATGTTTTAGCTTGTAAATCATTACCATGGCAACCACATCAGAGATCTGTAGAAAATATATATTTTTTTTCAGAAAGGCAGTTCAAACAGTAGTGATACGTAAAGCACAGTAACCAATAGCAATTAGTCATCAGAGTTACTTTAAACAGATAAGTTAAAGTGGTTCTCAAGGCAAAAGGTTTTTTACCTTAATGCATTCTATACTTAACTGAGCCCCATTTCGATCCAGCAATGTGCATGAGAGCAATGGCTTTACTGGGTCTTTCTCCCCTCATTGGCTCACACAGTAGCAGGAGACATTGGACTACACAGGTGAAGTTTGGGTATATCGAGGATGTGCTTGTGCTGCATATTAGGAGCCTGGTCCTTGACAGGTTGCGGTTAATAGACTCCATTGGTATGATTATGTGTTATAATGTCCTGTATACTGCATATGTATATATGTGTGTGTATATATATATATATATATATATATATATATATATATACTGCTCAAAAAACTTAAAGGAACTCTTTTTAATCAGAGCACAGAGTCAAGTCAATTCTGGGATATTGATCTGGTCAGTTAAGTAGCGGAGGGGGTTGTTAATCAGTTTCAACTGAGCTTGATTGGCATTTGCCCTGTGCTTTTCACAGGTGAGGGCAGGTTCACCCTGAGTACATGAGACAGATGTAAAAGGGTCTGGAGAAGCCATGGAGGATGTTATGCTGCCTGTACCATCGTTCAGCATGACCGGTTTGGAGGTGGGTCAGTGATGGTCTGGGGAGGCATATCCATGGAGGGACACACAGACTTTTACAGGCTAGACAATGGCACCCTGACTGCCATTAGGAGTCGGGATGAAATTCTTGGACCCATTGTCAAACCCTACGTTGGTGCATTGGCTCCTGGCTTCCTCCTGGTGCCCGACAATGCCCGGCCTTATGTGGCAAGAGCTTGCAGTCAATTCCTGGAGAATGAAGGAATTGATACCATTGAATGGCCTCCATGCTCGTCTGACCTAAACCCAATAGAACACATCTGGGACATTATATTTCGGTCCATCCGACACCACCAGGTTGCATCTCAGTCTATCTACAAAGACTGGTCCATATCTGGGAGGAAATACCCCAGTATACCATCCGTTGTCTCATTAGGAGCATGTCCTGATTTTATCAGGCATGCATAGAAGCACGTGGGGGCCATACAAATTACTGAGTACCATTTTGAGTTGCTGCAAAGAAATTTCAGTAAAATGGACTAGCCTGCTGCGTCATTTTTTCACTTTGATTTTTGGGGGTGTCTTTGAATTCAGCCCTCTGTTGGGTGATCATTTTAATTTCCATCAACTGATGTGGCATCCTTTTATTCCTAACACATTACCCAGACCATGTCAGTATAGATATCCAACGTGATATTTTTTACCCAATGAGATCTGATGTGTTTTCAAAGTGTTCCTTTAACTTTTTAGAGCAGTTTGTATATACAGTATATATATATATATATATATATATATATATATACACACACACACACACACACACACACACACACACACACACACACACAGTATCTCACGAATGTGAGTAAACTCCTCACATCTTTTTTTCATGTGACAACACTAAAGAAGGCTAGACACAATGCCAACGATTTGGACATTAATGGCTGTGTGTTGAGTTATGTTGAGGGGACAGCAAATTTATACTGTTATACAAGCTGTACACTCACTACTACATTATATTAAAGTGTCATCTCTTCAATGTTGTCACATGAAAAGATATAATAAAATACTTACAAAAGTGTGAATGGTGTACTCACTTTTGTGAGATACTGTTGTTGCATATAAAAAGTGCATATTTTGTTCTGTAATGTGTCCTGTTTAACCACTTTACCACCGGAGGATTTTCCTGCTTTACGTCCAGGCCACATTTTGCAACTTGGCACTGCGCGACTTTAACTGACAATTGCGCGGTCATGCAACCCTGTACCCAAATGAAATTTACGTCCGTTTTTTCCCACAAGCAGAGCTTCCTTTTGGTGGTATTTGATCACCTCTGCGCTTTTCATTTTTTTGCGATAATAATAAAAAAATGCAAAAATTTTGCGAAAAAATTGACATTTTCTACTTTGACAGTTAAAAAATATCCAATATATTCAATTGTTGTCATACCTGACCAGGCTATATTTTGCGATTCGGCAATGCGTTATTTTAACGGACAATTGCGTGGTCTTGCGATGCTGTAGCCAAATTAAATTTATGTCTTTTTTTCCCCCACAAATAGAGCTTTCTTTTGGTAGTATTTTATCACCTGTGCGATTTTTAATTTTTGAAAAAAAAAAACAATATTTTTTACATTCTGATATGTAACATTCCCAAAAAAATTAAAAAATCAAATTTTTTTTTTACATTTTAGGTCAATTTGTTTTCTGCTACATATTTTTGGTAAAAAAAAAATCACAATAAGCGTATTTTGATTGTTTTGCGCAAAAGTTATCGCGTTTACTAACTACGGGAAAGATTTGTCATTTTTATTGTTTATTTTTTTTACTAGTAATGGCGGCGATCTGCAATTTTTTTTGCGGGACTGCGACATTGCAGCGGACAGATCGGACCCCTAACTGACATTTTTGACACTTTTGGGGGTACCAGTGACATTGCTACAGTAATCAGTGCTATAAATATGCACTGTTACTGTAATAATGACACTGGCAGGGAAGGGGTTAACTTTATTGGTGATCAAGGGGTTAAATGTATGCCTCATGCTTACTGACGTGTGTGGGGGGAGGGGATTGTGTGACACAGACACAGGTCACAGGTTCAGCTATGCTGAATCCTGTAATCTGTCACTGTCTGTCACATAGGAGATCCGCCCGTTTTGTTTACACAAGTGGGCGGATTTCCTCACTCGATCCCCGACGATCAGGGAAGAGCGGCGGTGATCACCGCCTCTCCTCCCCTGGCCTGACTCCCGCTGTGTCTGAATATGGGAGCGAGCCTCTGGTGGCACGCGCATGCCGCCGAGAGGGGGCGGGATCCAGCGACATAGGTCTACGTCGCTGGACGATAACGAGCCACTTTGCCGCAGTACCAGCTCAGTGAGCGGTCGGCAAGTGGTTAAAATTATACAAAATTTTTTTCTGGTACATTGAGAACTACAAGCCATCTGTCACGGTGGAAGATGGGACTTGTAGTTCATTCTTTCACATAACTTTGTGAATGAATGATGCAGGTTGTGGGTGGAGAACCGTACAGCCACTTTGTTTTAACATTGTGACAGCGGATGCAGGGAGAGGATGCTCTGCCGGCTGTCAGTGGGGGATAGGAGGGGGAAGGAGGATGCAGGGCTGCTGCTTTAGTAACATGCTACATGTTACACCCTAAATATGGGTGTAACATTTTTTTTTTTTTGTACAGCTACTGCTGTTGCAAGTTCTTTGTGTACACAGCAGCTATGGCTCTAATTAGAGCCGAGAATCATTGTGTAGTGGGAGGGGGCCCTAGCACAGGGCAGAAGGATTGGATGTTAGAGATGGGCCAAACACCTCCCTGTTCGGTTTGCAGCACAACTCCCGAACAGGGGAATAAACAACCTGGTGGGATTGAGGGAACCAAGTTTTGGTTTGCATGAGAATAGTTGTGAAATAGTAGTTTGATGTACCATCCCGCCAGCTTTTCTCGTAGTTCTAAGTTTGCTAAAGGCAAAAGATATCTGTTGAGTAGGGATTGGGCTGTTTTAAAGAAGGTCATTGGGACCAAGATGTGGAGGGCTCTAAACAAGTATATGATCTGAGGAAGTAGTTTTATCTTAAAGGCTGCCAGCCTTCCTGTCCAGGAAAGCTCAGTCTTCTACAATTGTTGGAGTTTAGAGTTAAAGGTGTTTAAGAAAGGGGTGTGGTTTGCCGATATTAGTGTTTTGTTGCCATATGTAGGGAAAGCAGTGTTGCCATTTTTGTCGGATTACTGTGGGTATGTGTATCCCTAGTATGTGGGACTTGGTACAACTCACCTTGTAGTAGGAGATCTGATTGAATAAAGTCAGGGACGTGTGTACCAAGGCAACATTAGGATAATGTCTTCTGCAAATAAACTGTTAACATGGTGAATGTTATGATATTTAAATCCAGAGATCTGTGGATGAGAACCTATGTAAGTAGCCAGCGGTTCCATTAGGAGGTTAAAAATCAATGGTGATAGGGGGCAACCCTGGCGAGTTCCATTGGATATTGTAAATTATTTAGAAAGCATCCCTGCAGAGTAAACTTGAGCAGAAGGATCCTTGTATAATGCCATAGTGGCTGTGTATATCGGACCATCGAAACTGAAAACCTTCAGCGTCTGAGCCATATACTCCCAGTGTATTCTATTGAACGCCTTCTCTGCATCCAGCGCAAGAAGCAGAGAAGGTATGCACTGTTTATTGGCAAGGTGAATTATGTTTATCAACCTGCGGGTAGCATTAGTAGTTTGATGGCCTTTAGTGAATCAAGATTGATCAGGATGTATAAGAGAGGGTAGTATATTGATCAAAAACCAGGCAATCTATTTAGCCTAGATTTTTAGATCAGTGTTAAAAAGATAAATGGCTCTAAAATTTTGGGGCAAAATTCCCTGGCTTAGGTAAGGTGGAGATGAGGACTCTAAGCATTTCTTGTGGGAAGGGCAAAGAGGCAGCCGCTGCATTGAATATTTTAAGAAAGTGAGGTAGTAGCACATATTATAATGCCTTCTAGTATTCCCCATAAAGCCGTCAGGACCCGGAAATTTATTATTTGGTAGCGAATCTAGTATTTGTTCAATTTCCAGTGATGTGAATGGCAAATTTAGTAGAGATAGCTGATCCTGGGAGAGTTGTGGGAGTCTTACCTTACGTAGAAATGCAGCAATTATGTCTGGGTTTGTTTTGGTGACATCTGGGTCTTTGTTTAGATTATATAGTGAACTATAATATGCACTGAAGGCATCTACTATATCTTGGGGATGGTTTCGTTTGGTATTAGTAGAGGGATGGCTCAGGTACTGAATGTTTGTTGTCTGTCTCTGTCCCTTCAACTTATGTGCAAATAATTTCCCTACTCTGTTTCAATGGGCATTTTTAGACAGCTATTTGCTTTTTCAAAATCCTTTAGTAAAAGGAAGCGTAGTGTATCACGCAAGGCAGGCTGTTTTTGGGAGAGTGCGGGTGACGGCTTACGTTTATTTTGGGTGTCTATATTTTGAATTTCTTTAGTCAGATTATCAATGTGTGCCTGTCGCTGCCTCTTAACTCTTGCCCCTAAGTTAAAAAAAAGGCCCCTCATGAATGTCTTATGGGTGTTCCAGAACATAAATTGGTCAATAGGGATGATCGAACGATTCGGGTCGACCATCGGTTCGACCCGAACATTGGCTGTTCGAGGTTTGGCCGAATTCCAAACTTTTTGCTGAAAAAGTTCGGAATTTGGCAACCAGAACTGACCAAAATGCAATGGTACCGGAAATGGGCTTTAAAAGCCCGTGATTGGACCAGAACCATGAGTAAAAGCCAATTGAGGGGGCAGGAGAATGCTAGGAATGTGATTGGAGTGACTAGGGGGTCCATAGGCCAATCATTAGTGAATACGCCCCCCAGTATATAAGATAGCCCCCGCCAAATTCCTAGCATTGTTATACAGGGACATGGAAGAGAGTGGAAGCAGTTCTGTTACTTCTACAAAGTGTCATTTAGCAATTTTTAGTGTGAGGAAAGGGATATCTAGTGTAGTTATGGTGCTATTTTCCACTATAGTTAGCTTTAATAATTTAGTTTCTGTAGGGAAAGTGTTAAGTGTAAGGGGACCGTAGTGTAGTGTAGGGTTAACTGACTCTGACTGCTATAGCAGGGTGACAAAACCCTTCCATATCAGGGTGACCGCTATAGAGAAAAGATCGTTTCTCTTAGGTCACATTTAGTGCACTGATATGGCTTCTCGCCTGTGAGCATGCTTTTTGCTGCAGGCGTTTATTGGGCTTTTTTGAGGAGATGTTTGGAGTCAGGCATGACATCTGAACATCTGTGTAGGAGTATATATACATACACCCATGTCTGTATATATACACATATACATATATAGGTGTGAAAGTAGCAGAAACATATGCTTGCGCTAATTAAATAATTAACAGGCATATGTCTCCACTCCTATAACACCTATATATGTGTGTATGTGTATAAATACATACAAGAGTGTGTGTGTATATATACCCCTATACAGAAGTTCAGATGTTTTGCCTGCCTCCAAAGACCCCAAAAAAATGCCCAAAAAAACCCCAGCTGCAAAAACACACCTGGGCGTTTTTGTAGCTGGCATTTTTTTGAGCATTTTTTTGGGCGTCTTTGGAGGCAGGCAAAACATCTGAACTTCTGTGTAGGGGTATATATACATACACCCATGTCTGTATATATACACATACACATATATATAGGTGTGAAAATAGCAGAATTCTATGCTTGCGCTAATTAACACCAATATAGCTTCTCTCCTATAACACCTATATATGTGTATGTGTATAAATACATATAAGTGTGTGTGTATATATAACCCTATACAGAAGTTCAGATGCTTTGCCTGCCTCCAAAGACCCCAAAAAAATGCCCCAAAAAAACGCCTGCCTGGGCATTTTTTTTTGGCGCAGTCATTTTTTTGGGCATTTTTTTGGGGTCTTTGGAGGCAGGCAAAACATCTGAACTTCTGTATAGGGTTATATATACACACACACTTATATGTATTTATACACATACACATATATAGGTGTTATAGGAGAGAAGCTATATTGGTGTTAATTAGCGCAAGCATAGATTTCTGCTATCTTGACACCTATATATGTGTATGTGTATATATACAGACATGGGTGTATGTATATATACCCCTACACAGAAGTTCAGATGTTTTGCCTGCCTCCAAAGTCCCCCAAAAAATGCCCAAAAAAACGCTTGCTACTAAACCGGCAAGGTGTGAAAATAGCGGAGCCATATCCCTGATCTATAAGTGACCTAATACAAACAATCTTTTTTTATGGTTCTGGACATGCTACAGAGCTGAAACTTCACAGGTACACTTTTTAGACCCCCCAGACACTAAATCCAAAGACATTTTTTTTTTTTTCAATAATTGGCTCTCAATCAAAAATTACAATTTTTAAGAACTTTTTTTGTGTGATTAATAGTCCCTGGGGCATGACCCAGAACCCTAGGCGCTTTTTAGGGTCATTTATTGGGTTTTAGGGATTCAAAATTGTGTTTTTGGATTACCAAAGTTCGGGTCCCATTGATTTCAATGGGGTTCTGAAATCCGGGCCGAACTTTCGGGAAGTTCGGATGTTCTGGCCGAACCGAACATTTGAAAAGTTTGATCATCCCTATTGGTCAATCACAGATAGATCCTTTAGATCATAGTATTCTACGAGTTGTCATTCCAAGTCAGATCTGATGTCCTCTGTTTGTAAGAGTTGAGTCTCCATATAGAAGTGGTACAAGGCAATAGAGAGTCTTGAATCGTTAATAGGATCGGGGCATGGTCTGACCACGTAATGGTGTTAATAAATGTAGTTATAGTTTTCCCCAATAACCATCGATCGAGTAGGCATAAGTCTATCCATGTATAAGAATGATGTGGGTTTGAAAAAAAGGTAAAGTCGCTTTCTCCAGTGTGAAAACAATGCCAGGCATCATATAGTTCATGAAAATGGATACGATGTTGCAGTGATGGAACTCTCCTGTTATATGAGGAAGTGGAATTCACAGTGAAGTCGGGGGGTGACGTTAAAGTCCCCACAAAGCAGGATGTTACCTTGTTGTTTGCATGCTATTTTCAAGACTTTGTTGAAGAATCTGATCTGGTTGGTGTTGGGAACATACACGTTCACCAGCGGGATGGTGGTCGACTTGATTGTGCAAATTAGAATTAGGTATCTACCTTGGGAGTCCCCAGTCTCCCTGTGGAGGTTGAAGTTTATGGTATCTTTGATGGCAGTTAAAACTCCCTTCCTTTTGGTGTCTGCGTTGGTAAAGAATATATGAGGGAAATTTCTTTGCATGCATTGTGGTGGGGCTGTGCTGCAAAAGTGTGTCTTCTGCACACATAGTACATCACATTTGTAACGTATGGCTTCTTGCCACCTAGATTTTTGTTGAACTGGGTGATTAAGTCCATGGGAATTAATGGATAGAAAAGTTAGTCCCATTTGATGGTGAATGTCAATTTATTATGTGGTTGAGGTATGCATGTACACAATGTGTTTGTTGGCTGACCTCTAGTGGCCAGAATTGGAAGTGCCCACGTTTCATCGCTGTTCAGGAGATATACTTTGGAGATATAGTTGGTAAAAGCTTGAGTCTGCACAGGCGCATGACCTCCCTCAGAAGGAAAAAAACATAAGTCAAACAAACAGTCAAACGAACAATTAAGGCATCTTCTTAGTGAAAAATAACTAAGTGCACTTGGGAATAATGGGCGTGATACCCGTTGTATGAGGGGTACATAGAGCGAAAGTCCTTTCTCCTTTGTACAGTGAGAACTGAAAGAATATCTAAGTCCCATGCCAGAACTATATGTGTATTTGGGAATTTTTGTTGGTTACTACCTTCCACTCTGGATTAACATAGGTGTTGTTTCTGAGTGAGGATGTAGGAGGAGATTCTTCTGGTAGTATCTTCCAAGTTTTTAATAGGACAATTCCACTTTCCAAGGAGTCTATAACAAATGATGATCCTGCTCTGGTTATCGTGATTTTTGTAGGGCACCCCCATTTGTAGCTGATGTCATGGTTTCTTATGGCTTTTGTTATAGTAGTGAGATTTTTTCTCTTGGAGAGAGGGTGCACTCTGTCTACTGTAACGTCTATATCAGAAGCCTCAGGAAGAATAGCTCTAAACATTGCAGGGACATAAGGGTCTAGTTCAGACTGGGATATGGATTCAGGGATTCCCCTTATTTTTAAGTTGTTTCTTCTGGATCTGTCTTCAATATACGCTATTTTAGCTTTGACTCACTCCATTTACTCATCTTTCTCCTCAGGGGCATCCACTAGATCATTGATTGTGGTAGCAAACTCCCCCATTTTATTTTCAATGTGATCTACTCTGCTTTCTACATTTTTCAATTCCCTGTTGAATTTATGCATGCATGACATTAGATCAGCTTTGAGTGAGCCTTTTTAGTGACATTAACATGTCTTTTATAACTGTGTCCAATACTGGTTGATTAGAGGTAGGGAATTTCTCATTAAAATCTGGTAGTTCCCTATCTCCAGAATCAGCGCTATTGCTTGTTTCAGTATCTTTGTACTGTTTATCCAGTTTAAATTTAGATTTCTCTGGGCCGCCAGATGTGGGTGTAGAGTTACCTGAAGGGGTATATTGTGGTTTGCAGGTTTGAGGATGAGAGTCCCATTGTGAGGATCTAGATGCCACGCTAGGAGCAGAGGGAGAAGGCCTCACGGCGCCATCTTGTCCCTCTCCACGCAGCTGCTGATGAAAAAAGGCATTAGGTTTCTGAGGTCTCTGGACCTCTTTACATTTCCTGGACATGATGCCCAATGTCCCTGGTGGCTAAGGTCAGTTCATCAGTCCTTGACAAGATAAGCAGAGTCCTGGCTTGTCTTTCAGTGCCATTTAATCCCCTGTGCAGCCGGAGCTTTCTCTTAGGCATCAATTCTGCTCCGCAGCTAGCTCCGCCCCCCAGGAGCAATGATTTTAATGATGCTCTACGTATAACAATAAAAATAAAAAATTCCTTTAAATATAATGCCAAAGGGGGGGGGGGGTGGTCCTCTTAGTCTTCCTGTAAAGTGCAGAATCTGTAGCATATATAGAACATGCTGCAGCAAAAATAAAATTTTTAAAGATAAAAACAAAAACAAGTCAAACCACATTTAAATTGACTTGCGGTTACAATTCCTGGCACCTAGCTATTGAAAAAATAAAGAAAAAAAAATGGCATGGGGTCCCCCCCTCCCCTGTCCATAATAGGCCCTTCAGGTCTGGTATAGATTTTAAGGGAAACGCTACACCAAAATTAAAAAAAAAATGTCATAGGGTCCCCCCCCCCAAGATATATACCAGACCCTTATCCGAGCACACAGCCTGGCAGGTTATGGAAAAGGGGGGGGGCAAGCGAGCGCCTTCCTCCTGAAGGCCAAATGCCCTCAACAAGGGTGGATGCTGGCAGGGGGCTTATCGGAATCTGGAAGGAGCCCCCAGATCCCTCCTTCCCCCTATGTGAATGAATATGGGGTACATAATACCCCTACCCATTCACCAAAAAAATTGTAAAAAAGTAATAAAAACACACGGACAGTTTTTGACAATTCCTTTATTAAAAAGAAAAAAAACAGTGTCCCAGATGTAAATCTATCATCAACTACACCGCCCGCCGCACCTAAAAAATCAAAAAGAAAGCGCTCCCCCCCCCCCCACACTTTGCTTACCTGCCAGGCTGCATGCTCGGATAAGGATCTGGTATCAATTTTGGTGGGGACCCCATGCCGTTTTTTTTTTTACTATTTTTTTTTATTCAGCTGTCAATGGGGAAGCCTATTGACAGCTGATGACTCATTGGTTGTTAAGGACACTGCTTCCTAGCCCCACTCCTTTACAGCCAGATGTTACTGCGCTCTGACTGGGCAAAGCTTTGCCCAATCAGGGCTCAGAATGCAGTGTGCAGTGCAGTGCATTGCAGGGCATTCAGCGGGGAGAACACCCTGCAAATTTGGGTGTTCCCCGAACGGGGCGAACAGCCAATTTTTAGCCCGAACTGATGCCAGGGCCAAAGAGTTTTCCCAACTCTACTGGAGGTGCTATACACATTCTGTGTACAATGGTGACCTATTGTTGGGCATGTGTAGCTCATCCAAGAAAAAAATGTGAGGGGGTTGGTTCCAGAATTGGCCGCAATGTAAAACAGTATCACACTCCAGGGTATCTATATAAGTACCTATTGATCCCAATGCGACCATAAGAGGAACAAGGTTTGTGAATTGGGTGGAAACAAGAGTCGATTCCAACCCTAATTCACAAAAAAGGTTGATCAAATACAGGTACCAAAGATACACAATAATGGCTGAGATGTGATGAAAAAATGGAAATTGTTTATTAAGGCACTTATGCCTGGTGAAAGAACTGATCACATATATGGACACAAGACATCATTAAAAACATTTAAAAAACATACAGACAGTGGATTGCATCAACCGAGACCAGGAACATAAACTGATAGGAATGGTTCAAAGCATGAATGGGGATTACCATACACAATGGGAGGTATGAGATGTTTAGATCATGCAGGGATCATGGGCACAGCAGTCGGTGATCCTGTGTAGCAAAAAATCATACAGCAGATACACTGTGGCGAAACCTGCATGCAAAACAAAAATAGAGCAAAGTCCACTCGGGCAATTCCGGACCTGGGTTGAAAAATAGTTAATTATCCAGTTGTGAATAACGCTGTAATAGAGGTTTCTCCCAGAGTGGTAATGTGAGCCCAATTGGTGATGGTATCCCTGAGGATGCGAACCGGCCCAAAAATGGTGCAGTTTCCTCCTGTGGAGACCGTTAGCACTGATGTAGGAGGTACATGCTGTCCACTCAGTGATCAAATAGCACACCCCAGTAATGGTGGGGATGAAAGATGGTCAGGTCCTCCGTGCAGGTTGTAGGGAGTAATGTGCACCGTGGTGTGTGCGGGCTAGATGAGAAAAGTTCATACCTCCATGTTTGGTGAAATGACCCTGCCGGCTCGTGCAGTCTGCTATCTGCGTTTTCCCTTCCGTGCTGGCTCAAGCCTCGTTTCCAGGTGGTGACGAATGGGTCCGTGGATGCTGCCCGACGTCACATCCGGTGTAGCGAGCTTCAAAGCAGGGGGAGCCTTAGTTGAGCCGGTAATCCAGGGGTCACAAAGTACACCAGAGAGGTTGGTCCGGGTGGTGCAGTCCAGCTGACACTGCCGCTGACGTGTTTCACCGACCTTGCGTCGGTTTCATCAGAGCTGTATCCAAGATCTGGAACTAGCTATATTGCCAGTAAATCACAGCTTGAGCCCCGGTTCACATTAGTGCGATCGCGGAGATCGCATGTAATTCGGAGCGCACTGCTCCTAAATAACATGCGATCTCATGTGCGGTGCAAATGTCAGCCATACACTTTGTATGGCTGAATTTGCACCGCATCTGCACTAAACTCGCACATGAGGCTTTTTTTATCTGCAGCAGAATCGGATCGCATAGTGGTTCACACTAGTGCAATCCGATTCTGTGCGAACTTGCAGATCACACTGCGATATGCGATCGCAACTGGGGGTGTCGTTAACTTTTAATTGACGCCCCCTGCATATCGCATATGGCAGTGTGAACTGCCAGAGGTCTGGATGCAATGTGGGATCACGCTGCATATTCGCAGTGTTCCCGCATCGCACAAATGTGAACCGGCACTCAGTCACTTACTCTGTTTGTAAACAAAGCAGCCATGGATTTCCTTCATATATACTAAACACCTATCCTAGATGAAAACCTGGTTTAGATGTTATTAGGGGACCCCGAAAAAAAAAATGCACAGGGTTCGCCCTAAAAATTAATTATACCTTTATCCTGGATGAGGGTATGGTATGGGTGTCAAGAGAGACCCCACACAATAAAAAGGCGTGGGTTCCCCAACAATTTTAAGGGGAAACTCACAAGCAAAAAAACAAAAAAAACATGATATCTTCCCTAAAATCCAGACCAGACCTTTATCGAGGATGAAGCCTGGGTGGCAAGGAAAGAGAGGGATGAGCCTGTGCCCCCCTTCCTGGATTATACCCGGCTACATGCCCTTAACACTAAATAATGACACAATGTCCCATGAGGTACATTCATCATCAAGCACGTCATCCAGCAATGCAGATCCTTCTCAATCATAGTGAATGATTCCCAGCAATCTGCAGAAAGAAAAAACCCCACTGACCGCTGACAGAAACCACCCACTCGCTCTGAAAGACATCACCCAGTTCCAGATCCTAATAATAAACAAAGGAGCATGGTCTCTCAAGTGATGTCACTGGCCATATATACATGGAGTTTCCCTTAAAATCTTAACAGACCCAAAGGATGTGCTGTTTTTTTTTTTTTTTTTTTGCATAGGTTCTTCTGGAGGTTTGAGCATAATTTTCACACATTCAGCCAGGAAAGTGAATGGGGCCAGTATAGTCAATGATTGTTAAGGACTAGGTGGTGCCTGCACCCACTGGTCTTAACAACCACTGACAACAAAAAGCTATCATGTATAAATTAAGTAACCTCACTTTTATATGTGATGTCTGGCTCCTGCCAAGCAGTTGAATTTTCAGGTGTTTCTCCAAACTCCTGAACAGTCAAGGACAAGGTTGTGTCCAAATCTATGTTGTAAGTGGTCACTAATGCCCCATACACACGTGCAGATTATCTGCAGACTTTTGTCTGCAGACTTACCTTTTCTATGTAGTGCAAGGGCCTGCCGGATTGCATACAAATTGAAAGTGTTTAGGTTTGACCTCATATTATATGGTTTTGGTAAGTCTGCAGACAAAAGTCTGCAGATAATCTGCACGTGTGTATGAGGCATTAGATCCAGTGTAGTCTGAGGGGGGCATGTCTGGCTGATTTTATCATTTAGATAAGTGTTGCAATGCTATTTTCAGACCTGGTAGTAAATTAAATTGGCTAGCTTAAAATATCTAATACGATTGTTATTCAATATTTTGTGGATCAAATTAATATTTTTATAAGAAGTTTATGTAATAAATGTTACAATGCACATATGAAGTAGGGAAGCTTACTGTAGTTTTTGTTTTAAGGTTGGTGCAAGCCAGTTTTTTTGTTTTCAGTCAATGGGCTGCATATTAAAAGAAGGAAAAAATGTTTTCATCAGAGTTCACTATCGATTTAGGATGTCTTTCTAGAGTAAGCTTTACCGGGATGAACCATTCTTTCATGCAAACATGCTTGAGGGAGAAGGCTCACAGACGATGCTGAATACAGTTCGATCAATGAACAAATTAAACTTAATTCTATTTGTTTCCTCTTTCTGAAGGTATCTGCTTAGTGCTTTAAATAATCTTTCAATAGCTGGCTGCAGCTTACCTACCCTATTTTTGACCAAGAACACTAAGCTGACGTTGAAATAAAAACAACCTATATTTAGTTAATGGGAAACTAATGCAATTTATTTGCTAACCTCTGCATCATATTTAATTTCCAGTTGATATGATCAATAAAATATTGATTTCTTTTGACTCTGAAGGAAAGTATATATACAAGCAAAGGTCATCAGAGACCTGCCTTCTAAAATAGTTTTGCAGTCACTGAAAAACCTATTACTACAATTGGTTTTCCTTTCTCTCTCAAATGATTGACAGGCTGCGAAAGTATCTGCAGATGGAGAACAAACTGGGAAAGATGCAGAAAGGACAAATGAGAGGGCAAAACAACTGAAAGATTTTGTGAAGGATACCCTGCAGGCATCAAAAGGTAAGACTGTTATTGTTTTTTTACAAGAGAAAAAATACATAAATTAAAAACAATTGAAGTTGTAAGAAGATGTTTTAAAATATTTCTGAAATTGATTAGCATTTATTCAAACTTGGGATATTAAGGGAAAATCTGAATTTTTTTCATTAAAGGTCATACAAAAAAATGTTATTGAGAGTAATTTTGTGAATTTGCTTCTCTAGCTGTAATTGTTAGATTTATGCTTAATAAACCCTTCCCTCTTCAGCTTTTACATGCTGGAAGGTGGAGGCGGAAATTTAGTTCATGTGACTGCTGTGATTGGCTGTCACAGCGGTCACATGATCGGAAAGCTCTCGATCGCAATGGCCTCTGCCGTTGACCATGCTGGGAGTGCGCAGGGCACATGCTCCGAGCCCAGAAAAGTGTTTACATAGGAAGGCATATACAGTACACCCCTCACATTTTTGTAAATATTTTATTATATCTTTTCATGTGACAACACTGAAGAAAGTACACTTTGCTACATTGTAAATTAGTGAGTGTACAGCTTGTATAACAGTGTAAATTTGCTGTCCCCTCAAAATAACACAGCCATTAATGTCTAAACCTCTGGTAACAAATGTGAGTACACCCCTAAGTGAAAATGTCCAAATTGGGCCAAATTACCCATTTTTCCTCCCAGTGTCATGTGACTTATTAGTGTTACAAGGTCTCAGGTGTGAATGGGGGAGCAGGTGTGTTAAATTTGTTTTTATTACTCTCACTCTCTCATAATGGTCACTGAAAGTTCAACATGGCACCTCATGGCGAAGAACTCTCTGAGGATTTGAAAAAAAGATTGTTGCTCTACATAAAGATGGCCTAGGCTATAAGAAGATATCCAAGACCCTGAAACTGAGCTGTAGCATGGTGGCCATACAGCGGTTTAACAGGACAGATTCCACTCAGAGCTGGCCTCGCCATGGTTGACCAAAGCAGTTGAGGGCACGTGCTCAGCGTCATATCCAGAGGTTGTCCTTGGGAAATAGACGTATGAGTGCTGCCAGCATTGCTGCAGAGGTTGAAGGGGTGGGGGTTCAGCCTGTCAGTGCTCAGACTATACGCCACACACTGCATCAAATTGGTCTGCATGGGTTTCATCCCAGAAGAAAGCCCCTTCTAAAGATGATGCACAAGAAAGCCCACAGTTTGCTGAAGACAAGTAGACTAAGGACATGGATTACTGGAACCATGTCCTGTGGTCTGATGAGACCAAGATAAACTTATTGGGTTCAGATGATGTCAAGCGTGTGTGGTAGCAACCAGGTGAGGAGTACAAAGACAAGTGTGTCTTGCCTACAGTCAAGCATGGTGGTGGGAGAGTCATGGTCTGGGGCTGGATGAGTGCTGCCGACTCTGGGGAGCTACAGTTCATTGAGGGAACCATGAATGCCAACATACACTGTGACATACTGAAGCAGAGCATGATCCCCTCCCTTCGGAGACTGGGACGCAGGGCAGTATTCTAACATAATGACCACAAACACACCTCCAAGATGACCACTGCCTTGCCAAAGAAGCTGAGGGTAAATGGACTGGCCAAGCATGTCTCCAGACCTGCAGATGACAGCCATGCAGTGTGCCGTGTATGGTCTGAGCACTGACAGGCTGACCCCCCACCCCTTCAACCTTTGCAGCAATGCTGGCAGCACTCATACATCTATTTCCCAAAGACAACCTCTGAATATGACGCTGAGCACGTGCACTCAACTTCTTTGGCCGACCATGGCGAGGCCTGTACTGAGTGGAACCTGTCCTGTTAAACCCCTCTATGGTCTTGCCCACCATGCTGCAGCTCAGTTTCAGGGTCTTGGCAATCTTCTTATAGCTTAGGCCATCTTTATGTAGAGCAACATTTATTTTTTGCAGATCCTCAGAGAGTTCTTTGCCATGAGGTGCCATGTTGAACTTCCAGTGATCTGTATGAGAGAGTGAGATCAATAACACCAAATTTAACACACCTGCTCTCCATTCACACCTGAGAACTTGTAACACTAATGAGTCGCATGACATCGGGGAGGGAAAATGGCTAATCGGGCCAAAGTTGGACATTTTCACTTAGGGGTGTACTCACTTTTGTTGCCAGCGGTTTAGACATTAATGGCTGTGTGTTGAGTTATTTTGAGGGGACAGCAAATTTACACTGTTATACCAGCTGTAGACTCACTTTTTTACATTGTAGCAAAGTGTAATTTCTTCAGTGTTGTCACATGAAAAGATATAATAAAATATTTACAAAAATGTGAGGGGTGTACTCACTTTTGTGAGATACTGTATATGTTATATATATATATATATATATATATATATATATATATATATATATACTTACAGTATATAGTAATTTTATACACATACAAATGTTTTGCCTTTCGTTTCTATTTTAAAACTGAATGGATTGTCTTACAAGGTGATTGTTTATATATACTTTAAGTCCCTATGCATTGAAAACACCTTCAGGCACAGCAGGACAATAGTGATAAAGCTTTAAAAGCATTGGTCCATGTTTTTTTTATCTTAAGCAGTATGACTACCAGTGTCTCTTGGTCACTGTTTATAACTCTTAATAGTTATAAACAGGACCAGATTTATATATAAAAATATAGTTATGTGTTGTCGCATTGTACAGGTATATGCTGTATTTATCATCAGCTTGAGGAGTCATCCAGAGAGAATATACACAATAAATTAAAATGATACAGTGGAGTGGGGTGTCATATGGTAACATGGGAAATCCATACATTTTTAAATTATAAGTTTGGGGCCTACCTAAGCCAAATGTGGTGTTATGGAACCATCATGGTTTTCTGGGATAGTCTGAGCCACAATGTACTTTGGCAGCTTTACCTATGGAATTGTATTCTTTTTTTACGTTTAACTTTCCTAACAGACAGTAGCACCCTAAAACTGCTGTTTTTATTAAACAGTGCTAGCTATATTTTCATTGCAGAAGTAGTAGTGCCAAAATTCTTTCATGTTTTTAATGTCAGAGAAAAGGCTTCTTTTTTTTTTTTTATATCAAAGACAGGCATGCATGCATGAAGTGCTAAAAAGTCTAAATGCAAAGTCAGAAGCCACAAGTAGATGTCTTTTTAAAAAAAATTGAGCTACAGCACTCAGGTATCAGTGGGAAAAATTGGCCAGTGATGCCACAGTTGAATGAAAGCACCAAATGACCCAAATGTGGAGACAGAAGACCCAGGGAGGTTTGTTTCTGTAAAAAATAAAAAAAAAAAGATTAGCCAATGGATCCGGGTTTAACCATTGTCTGCAAGCTTGGAGACAGAAGTTACAGAAAGGTGTCTTTCCAAAAAAATTTAGATATTAAAGTCCCTGACCCTTTCCAAAAATGCAGCGGCTGAAAAAAGCATAGGTGTGAACGTGTCCCATGGGAAACCATGTTAAATCGACCATAGTACTTTTCTGCAAAAAGCACTGAAAAACACGTAGGTGTGAACCAAGCTTTAACCCCCCCTGCTACTTTTAGGCCATCTTGTAATTTGGGGTAAATTTGCAGCTATATCCCTAAATTGTATTGGTTAGTATTAAAATATAATAGTACACAGATATTTGTACAGGTTTTGCAATATAGGTAGGATGAGGGGGCAGGAAACATTTTTAAGAGTAGTAGAGTTAGCCTTTACTACCACTTCAAGTCCATCAGGTAAAACATGTCAGAGGGGTGGCTCTGAGGGTAGGACCATCTGCTGAAGCTTGTTTTGCGTGTAAATACATCATTGGTGTTTAGATTTTCCTTTGAATTATACAAACTGCTTTACTTGTTCTTACTTAATAAACTTTACCCATAATGTGGAAATAGAAACATATTTTTAATGCATTTAAAGTATAACTAAAGTCAAAACTTTTTTTTTTCTTTTGGACTGAGTGGAGAGGGATTAAGAACACCTGTCAGTTTTTTATTACTGTCTTCACAGAGATTCAATAAATTTGTACTTTTACCATTATCACAGAGAAAGAAAAGAACAAGAATAGGGGGGGGGAAATCCTCCTATGAGGAAGGGCCGGGACAAGGGGTGGGCGGAAGGGGGGGGGCTGCCCTGGGTGCAGCATGTATTGTAGGGATTGGGAGCCGCAAGTTTCTTCTTCTTTAAGGCTGACAGGAGTAGTGACCGCAGCATTAGCCTAGCACTTGAAGTGGCAAGGAGAGGAGGACAGAGCTGGGAGGAGGTGCAGGCTGTGTCCTCCCTCCCCCTCCTCCTCATGAACTTGCACATAATGGGGGGGGGGGCTCAATTTGGCATCTTTTTCCTGAGCACTGGATGATCTTGTCTTGGCACTGCAATGAGGACACTAGTTCTGGTTACCCTGGTGACAATTATAAATGTGTTCACTTTGGTGAAACTTCCTCTGATTTCCTGTTTTTGGCTATGAGACGGGAAGTGAAGGTAAATCTCCAGAATGCAACAGAAGTAGCAAAAAAAAAAAAAAAAATAAACATTAAAGGGTTATAACCCTTCATTACTATATCCAAAATAAAAAAAAAAAAATAAATAAGCATAGTGATTCATGTATTTTGATGCTGGTTCTTTTTGAACAGTATGTTTTCACTAAAATACTATCTCAACTTCTACAGATATTGAAGATAAATTACCATAAATACATTATATTAAGATATGCTTAACAAGAAAAAATATCTTTTGTATCCAACATTTTATAAACCCAAATAACTTCTTTTGATATACAAATGAATGTTCATAATCTGATTTGGTAAAAAAAAAAAAAAAGAAAATATTTCCATACCTGGAATTGCATATTCTATACTGGTTGTTCAGTTCAAAGAACTTCACACAGCCTGAAGTTCATTTGCGTACTCTTTTTGAGACTTGTTTTCAGGTACAGCCACATAAAGCATGAAAAAGATTAGAAAGAATTTCCCTGAACCTCTGAAAATACCTATTACAGTGGAGCTATTTTATTACACAATATCCTAAGAGCTTTAAGCAGCCGTAGCTTAAGCAGTCAATCCTGGCAGTCAATCCTGGCATCTTTAACTCAATTCAAGGATTTGGCTTTCAAGGCAAGATCAAAGAAACAGAGCACAGATTTGGATTTCAGTGAAGTCCTGAAATAAGCTTCAGACAAAGATGTGTAGTTTAATCTATTTCTAAACTGATAAGCTTTTTAAACGCATTGTTTTAGGATGATGTGTGTGCTTCGCTGGTCACATTGTAGAACACTTTAAACAATGCAGAAATAACATTTAATTGTATAACAGTCTGTGTAGCTGATCAATACTCTGAGTAAACCCGTTTTAGTTTGTCCTTGCTCTGTTGATCACGAAACAGAATGAAAATATGCTATTATTGTATTGTGTCCTTACAAATTATGTCTACAGTTCACACGTGTACTTTATTAGTTTTACATCAGTCCCATGCATCTCAGTAACCTAATTTCATTAGTGTTTAAAAAAAAAAAAATGTAAACATTCTGACCATGGTGCTATACTGACACCTGTCCATGGTAGTTTTCTTCCAGCACATCTGTGGGAAGTTTGGCCTACATATACATTATAGCCTAGCTAAGAACATTTTCTAGTTTCCATAGAGCTTAAAAGTTTTGAAACCTCTGTCAGGTTTACTTTCTTTTGTGTACCCGTTAAAAAGATTTCCCAGACTATTCCTACAACGGCACAAACCTTGGCTCTCCATTTGCTACATGACAGCGCGCAGAGCTATACTTCGGCGTTGGATGGACGTTTCCCCTCTAACAATCCTTGAACTGCAGATAGAAAAAAGATAACACTATACTAGTGTATCTCCCTGCGCCACTGAAAAAGGTTTTGTTTAAATATAAGATAAAAATATAAAAATGTGTGTAATTAGTGAGATATAAATACAAAAATATATATTGTGTGGCAGCAGCTGTAGATTTAAAATGGATGATAGAAAAATAGCCTAGGCTATATACAGCACTTGCCGCAGAAAAACAATTAACTTGTATGTAAACAATGTTGAAAACGTATCTTTACAGTATAAGTGAAAATACAAATCAATTAAACACATGAAAATTAATAAAAAGTTCCAAGGAATTGATAAATAGATAGATAAGTCTTTTCCAGTGGTGATCAATATATGTAAATAAAATAAATGTAAAATTCAATAAATAAAGTCTTTTCAAGTGGTGATCAGGTGCAAAGTGCTTTGTGCTCAATAAATAGAAGTTCGTGACTTTCGTGACTTACCAGAATTGTTGGGTCCTAAGTGCTGTATAGCACTAGGACCTACATCGCTTGGAGGCCGTTCAGGCCTGATTGGGGATCCCCTTTGTGGGGAAAGGTTTTGAAAACGTCACAGGAAGTGACGAAACGCGTCAAGGTTGTTGAACGCACGTCAGTACACTACTCACCACGTCGAACGCAAGGCGGAACGCTCCGCTCGCCACTCTACTAGGAGGTGTTTGTAAGCGGTTTATTTGCCTGAAAACTTGGAGTTTGAGTCTTTCTTAGCTCTGATTTTTATGAATATTTGATGAATAAACTTTTAAAATGATAATACACTATCTGGAGCCTTTCTTTTAACCCCATATCCTGAGGATCGAGATCGGGTAAGGAGGAACCTAACGTGTATCCCACCAGGATCACCCACAAAGGTAAGTCATTTATTTCTACCACAAGCCACAGGAAAAAAGGAATCCACGTCACAAAAGTCACAAACTTTTATTTATTGAGCACAAAGCACTTTGCACCTGATCACCACTTGAAAAGACTTTATTTATTGAATTTTACATTTATTTTATTCACATATATTGATCACCACTGGAAAAGACTTATTTATCTTTTTATCAATTCCTTGGAACTTTTTATTAATTTTCATGTGTTTAATTGATTTGTATTTTCACTTATACTGTAAAGATAAGTTTTCAACATTGTTCACATACATTAAGTTAATTGTTTTTCTGCGGCAAGCGCTGTATATAGCCTAGGCTATTTTTCTATAATCCTTGAACTGTGCTCAGACCTCACCGCTCTATGGAAAAAGGAACACATGGACCTTCTCCTGCATCCTCACCCACGCCCCACAGTCTTTCAATGCAAGTGGTGTACCTTTGTTACTACCCAGGGTCTCCCCCAGCCCTAGGGGACCTGAGGATGACAACTATCCCACCTTTAGCCCGATGTGACTTTCCTTCTGCTTCTCTTATATCACTCCACATGATATGACAGGATAACTACTCTCATCATCAATGGTTTTTGAACTCCAACACCCGTAACCCAGGCTCACACACCATATCTCCGTTGTGTCTTTGGGGTTTTGCCCCTCGCTTAAACACTTGCTATTTTCTGCTCCCCCCCCCCCCAATTCCCATTCCCTAGTTTTAAATTGTCCCTTAGGGATGGGTTATCTGAAAATATTGAGTCTTCTGTGTTACACAAGATGCTTGTTGAGAATCCTATGTTATTTAGTAGTGTCTCATCGTTTTGCTGTTCCTCAGATTGTAAACTGTACTCCACTATTAGTTTCTGTATGTTAATGGCAACAAGCTTCAATAAAACTATTTGTTAAAAAAAAAAAAGATTTCCCCACACCCCATGTTCTATTACCCATCACATATACAGCAAGTGAGGGGAAATCTACCAAATAACAACAGACAGCATTAAAAAAACTGACAGAGGTTTTAAAACGTTCCCACTCTATTCAAAACTAGAACTTTTCTGTAACTAATCCTTTTTCACTCTGCTAGAAATAAAGTTTATTTGGTGGAAGGGAGATTATAGTGTGGGTTTGTTTTTCAGGGGTTGGGCTTGGCCCCTTGGTTACAATGAAGGGGACTCTTCAGACCTCAGCATACCAAGACATTTTGGACAATTTAATCCTCCCAACTTTGCAGGAACCGTTTGGGGATGGCCCCTTCTTTTTCCATCATGACTGTGCACAAGTGCTCAAACAAAGTCCATAACGACATTGATGAGCGAGTTTGGGGTGGAGAAACTTGACTGTCCCGCACAAGTCCTGACCTCAACCCAAAAAAAAAAAAACACTTTTGGGAAGAATAGAGTGGAGACTGCGAGTCAGGCCTTGTCCACATCACTGCCTGACCTCACAAATGCTATTCTGGAAGAATGGTCAAACATTTCCATAGACACACTCCTAAACCTTGTGGACAGTCTTCCCAGCTTTGAAGCTGTTATAGCTGCAAAGTGTGGGCCAACTCATTAAAAAACCCTACAAACTAAGACTGGGATGCTTCTAAAGTTCATTTGCGTGGAAAGGCAGGCGTCCCAATACTTTTGGTAATATTTTGTATATCTACTTCCTAAACTATTTGCCTAGCTTCAGTTAGAGTTGTGAATGGTTAGAACCCCTGTGTTGGAAAATAAAAGAAACCCTGTCAGTCATTTTTGTCACAGGTGGAGATTTCACTTTACATCTTCTTCCTGTAGACACAACAAGAATCAAGAGGAAATCTCTCTTGAAAGTGAGAGATACAATTTCAGACAAGTGGCTCTAATAAAAGAATTCCCTTTTTTTATTTTCTGGATGACAATGGTCACTAAGAAAAATAGAGAGAGTCTCCCCAGTGGAGATACCGACAACACAAAAATACAACAGGGGTGCAAACCTGTCCACAATACAGTATATAACTTAACAAAAAAAAGGGTAACCCAAAGGGTCTGGCATGTGTTTTAGGTGGACTGAAATTCTTGCTTCAGCAAAAGTGACATTAACAAAGAACAAAAAAAAGATACAGTTTAAATTGCTAGAAAATTACATTGATTGCCAGCTTAAAAAAAAAAAAAAAAATAGCACAAAAACTCCAAATATTCCACAGCAATTTAAAACTTTTCTTCTTTGTAGCACTTTCTGCACATCACAGAGATGCACCTCTTCACAGGCATGACTACGACATCTCCCAGGCATGTTAATTAACCACTACAGCTCCGGAAGGTTTTACCCCCTTAATGACTAAGCATTTTTTGCGATTCGGCACTACGTTACTTTAACAATTGCGCGATCGTGCGACGCTGTACCCCAATACATTTGATGTCCTTTTTTTCCCACAAATAGAGCTTTCTTTTTGAGGTATTTTATCACCTCTGCGATTTATAGATTTTGCTCTATAAACAAAAAAAGAGCGACAATTTAAAAAAAACACAATATTTTTTACTTTCTGCTATAAAACATTCCCAATAAAAAAATAAAAAAAATCTAATTTTTTTATCAGTTAAGGCCAATTTGTATTCTGCTACATATTTTTGGTAAAAAAAAAATCTCAAAAAGCATATTTTAATTGATTTGCGCAAAAGTTGTGTACAAACTATTGTATGGATTTTTGGACTTTTTATTTATTTTTTGTATTTATTAGTAATGGCGGTGATTAGCGATTTTTAGCGGGACAGCAACATTGCGGCAGACAGGTCGGACCCCTAACTGACATTTTTGACACTTTATGGGAACCAGTGACATTAATACAGTAATCAGTGCTAAATAATATGCACTATTACTGTATAAATGACACTGGCAGGGAAAGGGTTAACACTGGGGTGATCAAGGGGTTAAGTGTGCTCCTAAACGTGCTTGCTAACTGTGGGGGGAGAGGGCTCTGTGAAAGGCACACCGAGATCAGTATTTCAGCTTGGCTGAAACACACAATCTCTCTGTGCTTGTCTGACAGGAGAGCTGCCTGCTTTGTTTACATAGGCAGACAACTCTTCTGTCAGTTTCCCCGAAGATCGAGGGAGGCTGGCGGCAATCGAGCCCGCTCCTCCTGCGGTCTGGCTTCCGATGTGTCTAACCACAGGGGGGAGCGCGGCTCCAGCGGCGTGCGTGCATCGCCGAGACCGCGTGCACATAATCACGTAGATCTACGTGATTATGCGCAGCCGAGCCGCCCTGCCCCAGTAAATCTGCATGGGGCAGTCGGCAAGTGGTTAAAGGAATTTGACATTTTTAATTATTCACTTTTAGCAGTTAAAAAATGACTTTGGCTAAATAGATTTTTTAAAAATGTTTTCAGCATTGGAATATGTGCCCACCCTTGTGCCAAATTTTGACACCCACTTGCCTTTTAGCCCAGAAAATGAGAGTTTTTAATCTGATAGATTCAGCTCCTATTGATTTTTTTTTTTTTTCAAATATATTTTATTTTAAAGATTGAACAAAAGGAAAGTACATTACAAGGTAATCAAAACAGGTCAATAGCATGAGGCAGTCAGTAATCAGAAAATAAAGGTGTCGTTGTAAACTTCTGGGCGATAACACCATAGACCTGGAGCCGAGGCTTTAACAGTTAATCAACCAAAGCAGCTGTATCTATCGCAGCTTGAAGAGAAAGTGAAGAAAGCAGAGTAAAAGAAAAGAAAAAGAAAAAGGGGGGGGGGGACAGCACAACAGGGTAGGAGAGAGTGGGCGAGGGAAGGGAAGGGGGACAGCACCGTGCGGGGCCATATGCCACCCCTGGGCAGGCCTCATGCCTGAGTTCAGGAGCACAGCAGGGATTTCCCTCTATCAGAGAGGACAAACACCTTCCAATATCCCCAGATCTTATCGTATTTCTCACGTCTGTGCAGAGCAGTCAGATCTTCCATTCTGTTGATCTCGACTAACCTCAGCATGCAATCCTTGATGGTGGGCGACCGGGAGCTTTTCCAATACAACGGAATGCAAGACTTTGCCGCGCATAGCACGTGCGGGATAATCGATTTCTTGTATTTTCTCAACGGTATGCTGGACAGTTGTAGGAGAAAGAAGGTCAGCTCCTATTGATTTTAATAGGGTTGGAGGTTGGCATCTGAATGCCTATGAAGTTTGCCCAACCCTGCTTGAACCAAACCCAGGGAGTTCAGCTCACCACTATACAAGATGTTTTGCCGCTTATCAGGAACATACCCCACCCACATATATCAAAATCAAACAAGCATCTTTAAGCCTAGTACAACATATGAGTTTTTCTTACATTAAACCCAGGGGGTTAGGGCACTCAGCAAACCGTTAAATTATTTTAAAAAGCAGTGACTGTGAGATGGCAGGTGAATCTTTATTGTGAATGTGTTTTACTATATTTTGATTTCTTTATGCTCACAGCTTTGTAAATGTGCCCTTTTAAGTCACAGCATTATCAGTATACACCATTGATATGGTGCAAGTATACATTTATTCGGTAATCAATTTGCCCATTAAGGTCTTAAACCAGATTGATCCATGAATATTTCACAATTTTCATTTCATTCTGTGTAGGTTTTATCTTCTATTCTGATCTCGCTGTAATCTGCTAGCTTTTACTACATACCTAAAACTAAACAAATAAATGTACTTCTTAGAGGCCAGATATTTATGCTGTATATTATCCTTTTACATAGCTGTACAAAAACCATCTAGTAGGATTTAAAGTAAAAGCTTTTTCTCAAACCGTAATAATTCTAAAACTTTTTTTGAATAAATACAATCACAAATTCCGCATCAAATTGCTTATTCCTGTATGACAAGGCATAACTGTTTTATTATGCTTTTTTACTATTACCTTACTATGGTACAAACCAGTCGAAGATTGCTTCAATAGCCAGCCCAGTCAGTATATGCTATAATTTACATAATGTATCTTCACTATTTATAGTTCTTTGTATTGTGCTTATAATGGAGTATAAACAGAAGTTTTCAGTAGAAAACAATACATATAGATCTCAAGGTAAAACTACTCTTTGTGTGGACGATTTCAGTTAAAAATTGCTATGTAACGTACTACTTCTATGCATATGTGGGCAGGGGAAACATTAAAGTGAACCTATTGGTTAAACAAACGCATTAAATCTGACCGAACACTGACAGTCTGTCATGCTCTAGGCTATTGTTACATAGTAATCTTAAATTCGGGGTGAGCAAAGCTATTTTGAACATCCTAAATTCCCACAGAGCTGTGTTTTGATCTCAGAAATTTCTGCTATAGCGCTGGATATTTAAGCTGAAGGAAATATGGAGGATACAGTGGCTGACCTGCAGTGCAACGATAAGTGAAGTAATTTCAGCAAAACTGGATTTGCCTGTAGTCGAAACAAAAAGTTAACACTTCTGCTCATAGGGCTACTTAGGTGAGCTTTGCTTGAAAAAAAAAAATACAAATAGTTTTCTTTATTTTGAACAGGGATACACTTTCTAAACAAAGGGCTGGTTTACTGTATTTCATATTTTAAGGGGGGGTCATGCTGTTGCCAGTGAGAGCATAACGTTTACTAGTGGTCAGTGAGAGTAAACAATGTTCTGTGGTCAGAAGTAGGGATGAACGAACGGTTCAGGTCGACCATCAGTTCGACCCGAACATTGGCTGTTTGAGGTTCGGCCGAATTCCAAACTTTTTGCTGAAAAAGTTCGGAATTCAGTAACCAGAACCGCCCAAAATGCAATGGGACAGGAAATGGGCTTTAAAAGCCCGTGATTGGACCAGAACCATTAGTAAAAGCCAATTGAGGGGGCAGGAGAATGCTAGGAATGTGATTGGAGTGACTAGGGGGTCCAGAGGCCAATCAGTAGTGAATACGCCCCCCAGTATATAAGATAGCCCTGCCAAATTCCTAGCATTGTAATACAGGAATGTGGAAGAGAGTGGAAGCAGTTCTGTTACTTCTGCTTCAAAAGTGTCATTTAGCATTTATTAGTGTGAGGAAAGGGATATCTAGTGTAGTTAGGCTGCTATTTTCCACTTTAGTTAGATTCAAAAATCTAGTTTCTGTAGGGAAAGTGTTAAGTGCCAGGGTGACCGTAGTCATTGGTGTGCGCAGCCTATTGCATTAGGGTGTGCACCCCAAAGTTTAAATACACATGCATGTGTTTGCCTACATGTATATGGCCCCGGTACATTACTCTCCCTGCTGGCAAAGTGAAATAGAAGTGTGTGGCACTTCTCTTATGGCAGAGCAGGTCCGAGGGAGATCTTTCCCATCTCCTCACTCCTCACTGGCAAACAGAGCGATAATGCTAATGTGCCCTAGGTGATTAGGGTGTGTCTATGACCGTAGTGTCACCTATATATGTGTAGGTGTATATATACATACATGTGTGTGTATATATACCCCTATACAGAAGTCCAGATGTCATGCCTGCCTCCAAAGACCCCCAAAAAATGCCCAAAAAAAAACGCCTTCAATAACACACCTAGGCGTTTTTTTTTTTTTGGCGCAGGCGTTTTTTTGGGCATTTTTTTTGGGTCTTTGGAGGCAGGAAAAACATCTGAACTTCTGTATAGGGGAATATATACACACACACTTATATGTATATATACACATACACATATATAGGTGTGAAAGTAGCAGAACACTATACTTACGTTAATGAAATAATTAACACCAATATGTCTCTGCTCCTATCACACCTATATATGTGTATGGGTAAAATACATATAAGTGTGTGTGTGTATATATACCCCTATACAGAAGTTCAGATGTTTTGCCTGCCTCCAAAGACCCACAAAAAATTCCCAAAAAAACGCCTGCGCCAAAAAAAAAACGCCCAGGTGTGTTATTGCAGGCGGGTTTTTTGGGCATTTTTTGTGGGTCTTTGGAGGCAGGCAAAACATCTGAACTTCTGTATAGGGGAATATATACACACACACTTATATGTATTTTACACTTACACATATGTAGGTGTGATAGGAGCGGAGCCATATTGGTTTTAATTATTTCATTAGCGCAAGTATAGTGCTCTGCTACTTTCACACCTATATATGTGTAGGTGTATATATACATATAAGTGTGTAGGTATATATACCCCTACACAGAAGTTCTGATGTTATGCCTGCCTCCAATAACCCCCAAAAAATGCCCAAAAAAACGCTTGCTACAAAACCAGCAAGGTGTGAAAATAGCGGAGCCATATCCCTGTTCTATATTAATTCTAATAGAAACAACCTTTTTTTTCTGGTTCTGGACAGATCTGAAACTTCACAGGTACACTTTTTAGACCCCCCAGACACTAAATCCAAAGAAATCTAATTTTTTATTTTTTTTTATTTTTTCAATAATTGGCTCTCTATCAAAAATTACAATTTTTAAGAACTTTTTTGTTGTGTGATTAATAGTCCCTGGGGCATGACCCAGAACCCTATGCACTTTTTAGGGGCATTTATTGGGTTTTAGGGCTTCAAAATGGTGTTTTTTGATTACCGAAGTTTGGGTCCCATTGATTTCAATGGGGTTCTGAAATCCGGGCCGAACTTTTGGGAAGTTCGGGTGTTCTGGTCGAACCAAACTTTTCAAAAGTTCGATCAACCCTAGTCAGAAGGGACAAAAAAATGCCCCAAGGTTGATGGTCAGTTTGGGCAAAATAAGATTTAGCAAATGTGGTTAGTGGGAGGAGGAATAATGCACCACCACAGTGAGTAATAGTACCCCAAGGGTTGGTTTTGAGGGTAACTAAAATGGTGAAATGGTATCTAAAATGGTGAAACTTCTCTGAAAAGTTGGTTTATTGGTCCAGAACATACAATACTAAAACATTTTCTTGCCCCTTCAAAATGTTCTAGCATGTTCTACAGTCTCCTTATCAGGGCCTTTTTTCAGCAGGAACACAGGTTCCCTTTTTTTGCACTGCACTTATTTGTGTTTTAAATTAAGCAACACAACTTGTTCATCCCCTGCCCTTAACCTCTAATTATTCAATGAAGAATTAGCAAAATATTGATGCGGTAATCTCTCATGTTCGTGCGCATGTTTTTTGTCAGCACATCTTTATACAACAAAGCACAATGGGTTAAGAATACCTCCCCTCTTTCTTCCAGCCCTGCTGTACAGGGGCTGATGCAACTCTGAAAAAACAGACATTAGTTGCATTAGGTTTATATTTAAAAGAAAAGTATGTGAATTTTTTTTGTGGAATCATACTTACCTATATTGATGTAGCATAGGTCTGATGCTGCATCTGTCCCCCCATCGGCTCTAAAGCTGAGAACCGATCAATCAAACACAGCTGACCGCTAGGTTCTCAGAACTGCCTGAGCAGAGAGCCGGTGACTGTAAGTCACTGCTGTCTGTTTTGCCCTTCCAGTGCTCACTGGAGTGCTGGGCTGTGGAGGGGACAAGAGCGGCTGGCTCAGGCTCTCAGCAGCTCACTGAGAGTCTGATCCGGGTGCTGGTCCAGGCATGTGGGCGGATCCCAACATATGGTCGCAATCTTTTCTGAGCCTGGACTGGCTCTGTGGCATCAACCGTCTGCTGAAAATGGGTCACAGGTATGCAGAATGAACTGCACTCTTTTGATCCACAGGAGAAGTTCAGCCACATGAGCTTTGGCTGTGCTTCTCCTTTAAAGTGACATTAAACTTTAGATTTAATAAAATTAATCTAAATACGTATTCTCAACTCACAAAATTATCTTCTGTTGCTCTAATCCTCCTTTAAATCTCCATATCCCTTTTCTTGATGCTGTGATCTGACTTCCTGTTAGAGGGTGGCCACATTTATTCTCCAATTGTCCTACTGTATGTAGAAAGATAGCCACCCTCACTTTCTCACTCCATGGACTATGTGTTTTGTGCTCATTACAAGTAAACAGTGAATGAGGAGAAAAAAAAGAAGTTTGAGAGCTCATGGAGGCTACAAGGAAGCAGAAAAACACAGTAAAAAACAATTTTAGGAAAAATAGATTACATGGCTATTAATGTAAACCTCAACAATGAAAAATTAACAAAGCACATCTTTCTATAGTGTGTGCTAGCAGTTTGATTACTCTCTGATCTCTCCTCTCTCTGCTATCTGCAGAGTCACTGAAAAAACCTTTAAGCCAACACAACAGCCTACTGTGAAATGGCCGCCCTCCTCCTGCACACAGCAGGTGACTTATAGCCTTGACTCTGTATGTTTTCTTATGAGCCTGAGTATAGCCTTAGTACAAAGGTTTGTGTCCCTTTCCTCCCCTCTCCTCCCCTCAGATATTAAGGAACTCTGTGTTCAGCCAGCAAATGATTTCCCCATCCACCCACTCAAGGTGGTTTGAGGGATCTTCCCTGCTGGGCTATTATATTCTGACAGTGGGACTATCCACTGATCGAATGAAAATATACCAACAGTCCTGTTTGAGAGGAGTCGATCATTCAAGCCATTTCCTTTTGAATGGATGGATTGAAATTCGGCTGGTCCCTGGTAAGGTTTCTGAACTTTGATCCATCTATGGCCAGCTTTCTGTAGGAGGATTTGTTAAATTTCTGTGTATAATCTGAGACTAGTCACATCTCTGGTTATATGTAAGGGTTTCCTACCACTTTAAGTAATGGATGTGAATAGATTATTTTTGAAGAAAAAGTATCTTTTTTTGTCACTTTAATGATTTTGAACGAAAACATATGCATAATATGGAGGAAATAATTTTTTTTTTTAACTCACTGGAGTTCAGCTTAAATACTATGCCTGAGGTTTTCACCTACATTTAAAGAGTTGATCATGCAGTAGCAAATTAAATTGAATAAACTCAAAAATAAATGTAAACTCTCTCTTATGTAATGCAATCTTTATATCATATTCAGACTTACATGACAAAGCTATGAAGCTAAATGAAACACTGGGTATTCAGAACAAGACACAGGACAAGAGCTTCCATGAGTTACATAAAGATGTTGACAAGATGATGGCTGAGCTCAGGAGGAAAATGTTTAAAAATCAGGAGAAAGCAGCTGCAGAAGAGTTCAAGTAAGTAGCGTAATTACATATCATGAAAACACTCACTTACCAATCTCAATTTTCAGTTTGGAGGAACATCAATAAATCTGTGAACAAAATAAATAGCCATACTTTCAAAATAACCACTTTCATGTTTTTTCCAAGTTAGTTTAATGATGATAAACAGAGCAAATAACTGTGAAGAGAGAAGTAGCAGATTTTCTATCCACACACATTGTTTGTGTATTAGTAAAAAAATTACACGAAATTGGAAAGATAGATAAAACATTTCTATTTTTATTATGAAAGTGTTTTTTTTTATCATCTCAACAAGATATCTGTGTTTTTACTATTTAGCGTTTGCGTTTGCTTGCCAAAATATATGGATCATTAATTATGCAGAGAGGTGCTATTCAAGTAAGGGATATGTCTATTCAGAATGTTGGAACCAGCTACTGATTGGTGGACTGGCAACTGTAAAGATACCAGAATGAGCAGAAAATCTGCAACCATTTTTGGCTGGTACAAGTTTCTATATGCATTTTGGATTCAAACAATAGCATACCTCCAATCTGTCCCTTATTTCGAGGGGCTGTCCCTGTTTTGGAACAATGTCCCTTTGTCCTTCTTTACTCCTAATTTGTACCTTATTTTGGTCTGATCTATATAGTTGTATATAAAATGCCCTTTTATCTTTCAAAAAGTGTTTCCCAGTGCTAAACATTTCATCCGATTTCTAACTTGCTGCATTTGTTAATGTCAAAAGCCATTATAAGGTAATAATAGTGGTCAAAAATGCAATTTTGGGTTTAAGTAATCTTTTTTTTTTTTGCATAATTCTCCTTTGAGAGGGTATGGCAGGGGTTGTGTGTAATAGCTGTCCCTCACTCTGATCTCAAAAAGTTGGGAGGTATGAAGTAGTTTACTGGAGTACCCATTTATTTACCATGCCCAGGTGCAGGTGCAAGTAACTACATTTTCCACAACTTCTTGGGTTCCTGGACACACCCAGCGAGTTTAAATTCTTTAGCTTCCCTCCGTAAGCAGCTCAGACATTCCAAACCTGATGAGGCAGAGGTAGCAGGGCAAGTGATCTGAAGTCAGGGGTGAGAGGCCCTCCATTGTCAGACCTTCTCCAGAAGACCCAGCTAATGTGAAAAGCCCCTCCCCAATTTCTAATAAAATACTCCACTTTTTTCTTGGGCCTTAAGTCCCTCTAGTTGTTCACCTGTGTTACCAGAGCTACCCTTGATGTCACTGAGGGAAATGCTGTCTACGAGGGAAGTCACAAGTAGCTGTTTGTGTTCTGAACTGTTTTACAAAGTAGTGATTTTCATCTACACTTTTTGTTGGTATAGAATCTTATAGATACTATGCTATTTAGCCACGCTGCCAAGATTGAGTCAGAGACATTTCTTTGAAGGGTCCACATTTGTGCAGCTTTCATAATCTTATTTGTATTTTTCTGTAGTATGTGCATACTCTTTGCCATCCTGAACCTGTTTTGCATTGACGCTTCTAACTTGCAACCTGTTAGTAAACTGCAGGTTAAAATTAACTCCCTGTCTAATTACCTTTTCTTTTGGTAGAAGGATTACTAAAATATCAAAATTCCTAGAACCTTTACAATAGGCTTAGTTACTTCAATATTTCACCCCAAGTTGAAGTAGTAACAAGTATGAACATAGCTTAAAGAGGAAGTAAACCCTCCTCTACAACTTGTACCTATAGGTAAGCCTATAATAAGGCTTACCTATAGCTACTGTAAATATCTCCTAAACTTGCACCGTTTAGGAGATATTTACCTTACATGCAGCCAGTGACGTCACGGGTGCATGCGCTCTGAAGGAACGGCCGCTCGTGCCGTTCCTTTAGAGTCCCGTGCCGTGACTGTCGGCTCTCGCGCGCGCGCCGGAAGACGGGCGACTGGACATGTCGCCCGTCATAGAGATGAGTGAGCGGCATGGCGGGGGCTCGTTCTAAGGTAAGTATTGCATAATGAGCTAGTATGCGATGCATACTAGCTCATTATGTCTTTCTCTTGCAGGGTGAAAAAAATAAAACCTCTTTAATTAACCACTTAAGCCCCGGAGGATTTGGCTGCTAAACGACCAGAGGGTATTTTGCGATTCGGCACTGCGTGATTTTAACGGACAATTGCGCGGTCGTGCGACGCTGTACCTAAACGAATTTGGCGTCCTTTTTTTCCCACAAACAGAGCTTTCTTTTGGTGGTATTTGATCACCTGTGCGATTTTTTGATCACGCGCTATAAACAAAAAAAGAGCGTAAATTTTGCAAAAATAGCAATATTTTTCCCTTTTTTTTATATGAAATTCCCCCAAAAAAAATGTAAAAATCAAAATTTTTTAATATTTTCGGCCAATTTGTTTTATGCTACCTATGTTTGGTAAAAAAAAATCGCAAAAAGCGTATTTTGATTGGTTTGCGCAAAAGTTATTGCGTTTACTAACAAAGGGAAAGATTTTTGTCATTTTTGTTGTTTTTTTTTTTAACGCGTAATGGCGGCGATCTGCGATTTTTTTTGCGGTACTGCGACATTGCGGCGGACAGATCGGACCCTTGACTGACATTTTTGACACTTTTGGGGTTACCAGTGACATTTCTACAGTAATCAGTGCTATATATATGCACTGTTACTGTAAAAATACACTGGTAGTGAAGGGGTTAACTTTATTTGAGAGGGAGGGGCTGTGTGTGTCCCTAGGGGCATGATTCTAACTGTGATTGGCTGTGGCTTCAACTGTATGCAGAGTGATCAATGGATCTACATAGTAGATCCATGTGATCATCTCTCATACAGAGAGGAGAATGACAGGCAGCTTGTTTACACAAGCTGCCTGACTTTCTCCCTCTCCCCCGCCGATCGCAGAGTGGCCGGCGGCGATCGGGTCCCCCGGTCACACGCGCGGGGGGGTCCGTGACCACGCGGGAGCGGGAGCGCGCCTCCGGCGGCGCGCGCTCGCTCCCTAAACCCTCACAGGCGAGCGAGGTAGACCTACGTCACTTTGCCTGTGAGGGGCTGACCGCCGCCGTAGATAGTCGTGCGGCGGTCGGCAAGTGGTTAAGTTCTTCCTCCATACGGACGTATACTCAAATACAACTGAAAACATATAAAATGTAAAAGTCCCAAATATAAAAAAAATTCTGAAGGTGCAGATGTGGGTGCTCTCAGTTAAACAAGATAAGGTGCTCGATACACTTTGTGAAAATTAAGGTGCCCCAGATGAAATTGCACTCACCAGAATATCTGACCATCTATTTCTAGTATTGTGACTCATGCTTGTGGGGCATGTCCCCTTTTAAACTGGGTGTCCTGTAGTCCTGGGTTGGTCCAATGGTGAAGTTTCAATGATACCACTCAGAAAAAAGTAGAGGGAAGTCCATAGTGTAAAATCATTTAGGTAGGTTTATTAAATTTAAAAATAAGTAGTATACTCACTTGTTTTGGTGTCTGTGTACCTGGAACCTGGCGTCTACAGCATTAGTTACTCGACGGGCCCGCCATATGCGGTCCCATATATGCTGGGAGCAGCTCTGGTCCCCTGTTTAAAGATGGCGCCTGGCAGAAGTTACGTCACAATGACGCAGGCAAGCCTCTACTCATTTCCAGCTGATTGGTTGTCTTCAGGCACCTTCATTTGCACAAAGTGTATCCAGCGTCTTATCCTGTTTAACTGAGAGCACCCACACCTCCCCTGCCAGATTACTTTATAATCGGGACCTTTATATTTTATATGTTTGCAGTTTTATTTGAGTATATGTCTGTATGGAGGAATAATTGTAGCACTTTATTTGGTTTGAATGAATGACCAGTTGACCATTGTTATATTAATTAAGTTGTAGTATTGATACACAACACAACTGCAGCAGTCAGAAGATTATATTTAGGATTTATTAGTTCACATACAATTCGAGCTGAAGTACCATAACTTTATGAACATAACTTGGACTGCAATATATTATATGACAGGGCAGGAGACTCTACTTGCCATCTATTGTATAGTTTTCACCTATGGATGCTTTTAAAGAACCATTGAAGAAATATAAGAGAGTGTGACATAAAAGTAATACAAAAATAACATCATGGAAATGATTTACTAAAGAATGAAAGGTTGCTCGCTTTGTGAATGTTAGCAGATAAGATGATTCTGTGTTTATTCTGAATATCCATTTATAAGCAAGGGAAATAAAAAAAAAGATTTTAAAAATCCATAAAAGCTAATACAGCTTCATCTTAGCCCAGTGAACATTTACTTGCTACATGAACAGTCTATAGCCCTTTAGTAAAGCTCCCCACTGAAAAATACTGTTTCATTGCTTTAAAATAGGATTCTGTAAGTAAACGGTAGTCCCCTTGGTCCTCATAACAAAAAGGGTCATTTGTATTTTTTTGATCCTCTACTTAAAACTCTATTAGACAACCCGGAAGAACAATATCAGGGGAATTAAATGTTCTTTAAAGGAGTTGTAAAGTCAGAAGGTTTTTTTTTTTTTTATCTTATTGCAGTCTATGCATTGGGATAAAAAGCCTTCTGTGTGGAGCAGCCTCCCCAGCAACCCCTAATACTTCCCTGAGCGCCATATCTGTCACGCCATGTCCACGAGTCCCTCGGTTCTTCGGGACTCTCCCTCCTGGTTGGCTGAGACACAGCCGCAGCACCATTGGCTCCTGTGGCTGTCAATCAAAGTCAATTAGCTGATCAGGAGAGAGAGGGGGGGAGCCAAACCACAGCTCCATGTCTGAATGGACAAATTAACTTCAGCTTGGCTAGGGCAACCTCATAGCAAGCTGCTTGCTGTGGGGACACTTGACAGGAGGGAGGGGCTAGGAACAGCAACAATGGACCAGAGAAGAGGAGGATCTAGGCTGCCCTGTGCAAAACCACTGCGCAGAGCAGGTAAGTATAACATGTTTATTATTTTAAAAAAAGAGAAAAACAGACATTATAATTACTTTAATACTAGTATTTACTAGTGGTATTTATGTATTTTGCATAGATGAAAAGCGAAACAAACATTCACTTCATGTGCAATGCTCAACAACATGTATTCTCCATGTGTTCATTTCTTTTTAACATGCTACATTGCCAACATAGAGCTCAGAGTTGCTTGTCTCTCTTTCAGATAGCCAGCCCAGTTCATGTTTATAAACCTTTTTAGTTTAGGCCGGTTCACACAGGTGCGGTATGCGCTCCAACTTTGAGAGCACATGTTGCATCAGAAGTTGTACCCCATTAAGTGCAATGGAACCATTCTAATAGGAGAGACTTGAGTCGCTATGACTTAGAAAAAGGTTCCTGCTCTACTTTTTGTCCAACTTCAGCTCGACTTGTATTGACTTCTGTTTAAGAAGTCATATGCAAGTCGTTCCAAAGTCGCACTGGGATGTCGGCTTCAAAGTCGCGGCTAAACCATCAATTTGTTTTAATAGCATACTTTATCAGCCCAGACATGGACAGTCAGAAAGAAGATTCTGTACTGGCAAACCAGATCATTTGTAAGTCAGAACCCACTCCAAAAGTCACCAGTAATTCTGAAGCCAAAATTTAATTTTGCCACCCTAAAAATGAACTCCAGCAGCCAAATAAATACACAGATATAATACATATAAGGGAACCGTTTAATTTGTCTGCCCATTCAGTTACACAGCTTTGCTGCACAACTCAGTCCTAGAGACCTGATTTTTTTATGCTGCAGTTAACCTTTAAGACCAGGCTTTTTCTGGCAAGTTTAAATCAGTTTTTTTTTTGCTAGAAAATTATTTAGAACCCTCAAACATTATACATTTTAGCAGAGACCCTAAGGAATAAAATGATTGATGCTATTTTTTATGACACACGGTATTTGCACAGCGGTTTTGCAAATGCAATTTTTTTGGAAAAAATATACAGTGCCTTGCAAAAGTATTCGGCCCCCTTTAACTTTTCGACCTCTTGCCACATTTCAGGCTTCAAACATAAAGATATAAAACTGTAATTTTTTGTCAAGAATGAACAACAAGTGGGACACAATCATGAAGTGGAACGAAATTTATTGGATATTTCAAACTTTTTTAACAAATATAAAAAAGTGCAAAATTATTCAGCCCCCTTAAGTTAATACTTTGTAGCGCCACCTTTTGCTGTGATTACAGCTGTAAGTCACTTGGGGTATGTCTCTATCAGTTTTGCACATCGAGAGACTGAAATTTTTGCCCATTCCTCCTTGCAAAACAGCTCGAGCTCAGTGAGGTTGGATGGAGAGCGTTTGTGAACAGCAGTTTTCAGTTCTTTCCACAGATTCTCGATTGGATTCAGGTCTAGACTTTGACTTGGCCATTCTAACACCTGGATATGTTTATTTGTGAACCATTCCATTGTAGATTTTGCTTTATGTTTTGGATCATTGTCTTGTTGGAAGACAAATCTCCTTCCCAGTCTCAGGTCTTTTGCAGACTCCATGAGGTTTTCTTCCAGAATGGTCCTGTATTTGGTTCCATCCATCTTCCCATCAATTTTAACCATCTTCCCTGTCCCTGCTGAAGAAAAGCAGGCCCAAACCATGATGCTGCCACCACCATGTTTGACAGTGGGGATGGTGTGTTCAGGGTGATGAGCTGTGTTGCTTTTACGCCAAATATAACGTTTTGCATTGTTGCCAAAAAGTTCGATTTTGGTTTCATCTGACCAGAGCACCTTCTTTCACATGTTTGGTGTGTCTCCCAGGTGGCTTGTGGCAAACTTTAAATGACACTTTTTATGGATATCTTTAAGAAATGGCTTTCTTGTTGCCACTCTTCCATAAAGGCCAGATTTGTGCAGTAAACAACTGATTGTTGTCCTATGGACAGAGTCTCCCACCTCAGCTGTAGATCTCTGCAGTTCATTCACAGTGATCATGGGCCTCTTGGCTGCATCTCTGATCAGTCTTCTCCTTGTATGAGCTGAAAGTTTAGAGGGACGGCCAGGTCTTCGTAGATTTGCAGTGGTCTGATACTCCTTCCATTTCAATATTATTGCTTGCACAGTGCTCCTTGGGATGTTTAAAGCTTGGGAAATCTTTTTGTATCCAAATCTGGCTTTAAACTTCTCCACAACAGTATCTCGGACCTGCCTGGTGTGTTCCTTGTTCTTCATTATGCTCTCTGTGCTTTAAACGGACCTCTGAGACTATCACAGTGCATGTTCATTTATACGGAGACTTGATTACACACAGGTGGATTCTATTTATCATCATTAGTCATTTAGGTCAACATTGGATCATTCAGAGATCCTCACTGAACTTCTGGAGAGAGTTTGCTGCACTGAAAGTAATGGGACTGAATAATTTTGCACGCCCAATTTTTCCGTTTTTTATTTGTTAACGAAGTTTGAAATATCCAATAAATTTCGTTCCACTTCATGATTGTGTCCCACTTGTTGTTGATTCTTTACAAAAAATTACAGTTTTATATCTTTATGTTTGAAGCCTGAAATGTGGCAAAAGGTCACAAAGTTCAAGGGGGCCGAATACTTTCGCAAGGCACTGTATATCCCAATTTTTTGTAAAATGTGAAAGATGATGTTACCCTGAGTAAATTGATGCCGAACATGTCACGCTTTAAAATTGCGCACGCTCATGGAATAGCGACAAGCTATGGTACTCAAAAATCTGCATAGGCAATGCTTTAAACACCTTTACAGGTTATCTGTTTAGAGTTACAGAGGAGGTATAGCACTATAATTATTGCTCTCGCTCTAACGTTTGCGGTGATACTTCACATGTGTGGTGCAAATACCATTTACATATGTCTGCGCGACTTTCATAAGCGTTCGATTCTATGCGCAAGCACAGAAGGAATGGGGGCGCTTACATTTTTTTTTCCTATTTATTTTACTTTTTATTTTTTTATTTTTACACTTTCCCTTTATTTTATTATTTTTTTTTTAATCACTTGTATTCCTATTACAAGGAATGTAAACATCCCTTATCATAGAAATAAGGATGACAGGTCCTCTTTTTAAAGAGATCTGGGGTCAAAAAGACCTCAAATCTTTTCTTTACCTTTAAAAGAAAAGATAAAAAAAATCTTTTGCTTTAAAAAAAAAAAAATGTTTACTTTCAAACTAGACTGAAAGTGAGTGAGTCATGACATTACTCGAGTCCTCCTAGGCTATAGAGGCAATAAAAAAGGATCTCCTATTGATGTATTAAAGAATATGTAAACCCCACATCTATGTTTAGCATGTTTGCATCATATCTAACTGTATATAGTTTTCTTAAGCATTTTTTTATGAACATAACACACTACACCCACGCTTACAATAACAATATATACACACAAGCAGCTAGCACAGTTCACGGGTAACAAAAAAACGGTATTATACATATATAGGTTCTGCTCTTCAAATGCATAGAAAAGAGTCCTTATCAGTAGCCTAATAAAGATTCAGAGTTGAAGGTCCAACAGGTGCAGATTCCAAACAAAAGTGCTGCGAGAGATCCTCTATTGACAGCAATACACACACTGACCCTTACCCTCAGGGGTGGAACACTTTACATAAAGCGGTCAAATGCGCTCAATACAACTCCAACTGTTGAACAATTACAAATACAACTACAACTATTGACCAGCTAGGCACATGTGCAAGAGGCCACTGGTACTGGTCCTCTATGGTGAAGTTCCTTATATCGTGAAGATTGCAGACATTAGGTGTTTTTGGCCATTTAGGGTTGTATTGGGCGCATTTGACTACTTTATGTAAAGTGGTCCACCCCTGACTTTAAGGGTCAGTGTGAGTGTATTGCTGTCAGTGGAGGATCTCTTGCAGCACTTTTGTTCAGAAAAAAACTTTCAACTCTGAGTCTTTATTGAGCTACTGATAAGGACTCTTTTCTATGCATATAAAGCGCTGCACCTATATATGTATCATTGTTTTTTGTCTTGCAACAAGGGATCATGTCAGCCTGCAGTGCCAACCTTCAGTTGGCTGTTTGGCTACCTTTCAGATTTCGCAGATGGCCAGCCCAACTGAGGGTGCTTGCACAGCATACTGATAACATTATCACTAATTGAGAGGCGGTGGCTTCGTTGTCAGCCTACAACAGGAAAAGCAGTTACTGGCAGGATCGACAGGTAAGAAACTTTGCGACAGATAAACAACTTTGTTAACAGTGATGCATGATGCCAAACATACTGTACAATAGATTGAGACATTATATACATGATAGACATGGCATAGAAGGGTATTCATGTTTGTATTTCTTTTTTTTTTTATCTGCGTCTAGTTTAACCAAGTATATACAGCATACAATGATCATTTTGAAAAATCTTCTAGATGCATACATTTTATGGGGTTATATGGTTTATTTCATTACCCTTCCAGAATGTTTTGGCTATTTAATTTAACTCTATACTGTTTTCATTGCAGGGCAGCAGAAAGTCTTCTTAACAGGGTTAAGAAGCTGTTTCAGGATCCTTATAACAAAAATAATGATTTAAATGAGGGGGCAATGAACACGTTAACTCAATTTCAAGAAAAACTGGATGATGTCTCAGACATGCTCCGAGAAGCCCGGGGGAAAATTAAAGAATCTGATTATTTATCTGCCATCAATCAACGCAATATGACTGCACTGGAGGTACTGAAATTATTACTTTTACTAAATAAGTTTCCTTCATTTACATCTTGTGCAGAAAGAAAATTCATTTAACAGTAATCTTAGATTAATGAACACAAGGACTGCAGACGGTCTTGCATGTACATGGTTTACACGAGTATGGCCAATTGCCTTTTTCCTCTTTTTGCTTATGCAAAATTGCAATATTGTACAGTATATGTAGTATAACTAATGAAACACACTTAGCAGTGGTTATTATCTGTAATTGTGTCTTTTTTTAACCTGACTAACTATGTAATAAATGCCCTTCCTTGACTGACAGCTATCAATTTATTCTAATTACATATTCTGTAATGTACATTATTAACCATCTCCCGCCCGCCCTATAGGCAAATGATGGCAGGAAGGTGGTTACATTATCCTGACCGGACGTTATATGACGGCGGCAGGATAATGCGGCGATCGGTGATGCGGATGTCACTCTGACACACCGCATCTCCAATCTTGGTAAAGAGCCTACTGACGTAAGCTCTTTACCATATGACCAGCTGTGTCCAATTACAGCTGGTCACATAGTAAATAGGAAGTGCCGTTGATCGGCTTTCCTCAGTTCGTGCCTGACAGGCACAAGTAGAGGAGAGCCGATCTGCGGCTCTCCTGACAGGGGGAGGGTCTGCACTGGTAATCAAAGCATTGATTATCAGTGCAGACCCTTGAGGGGGTGCCACTAGAACCGCGAGGGATGCCCACCCATGACCCCAGGGATGCCCACCATGGCCACCAGGGATGGCAATCAGGGCTCAGGGAGCCCACCAGTGCCCTCCACATCAGTAATGGCCACCAGTGCTCTCCCCATCAGTGCTGCCCACCGGTGCCCATCATTGCCATCTATCAGTGCCGCCCATCAGTGCCCATCAGTGCCGCCTATCAGTGCCAAGCTGTGCTGTCTATCAGTGCCCACCAATGCTGCATATCTTGCAGGGATCAAATACCACCAAAAGAAAGCTCTATTTGTGGGGAAAAAATGACATAAATTTGGTTGAGGTACAGTGTTGCATGACCGCGCAATTGTCATTCAAAATGCAACAGCGCCAAAAGCTATAGATTGGCCTGGGCGGGAAGGGGGAAAAGTGCCCGGTATTGAAGTGGTTAAACATCAAACAAAGTGAAATGGGGAGAATTTCAAATAAATGAAGGCATGGAAAAATTTGCACAGATTTTTTATGACTCTTGTAAAATTGCCATATTTTGCATTTGTAGCCCAAGATCAAGTGAAGGAAATAGTTTGCATTTTCTCTTTAGTTTTGTTTTTAGGGCTAAGATGACCATAGATGGGCATTTACAAATGTGCCCTTCTTCTTCATCAGGAAAACAGTTGTGATTTTTTTAGAAAATTTCTAGCCAAAAGCATTACCAAACAAACACATGAACCTGAGCTGGTTGCAGAGGCTGGAAAATCTCTACGATTAATGCAAGCATTTTCAGAATACATACAGTATATCCTTAACTCCCTCTTGTTAAAAAAACATGTATAATTACATTAAAATCTGTAAATAATGTCTTATTTCAGATTCTGATATGCAATAAATAAATAAATTTATTGAATGTATAATAAATACACACAAAGCCCACCAGGCCCTAAAATATAACTTTTATTGTACCTTCAATAAAATTTCCGAAAATTGGCAAAAAAAGGAACTTTTAAAGTTACTACAAGTACCTGCAGGTAGTATAGGAACAATAGGAGATAAAAGAAGCTGCTCAGAATGAAACGTTGAGCAAAAAAATGTACATAACTGCCCATATCATGTTGACCAAACTGGCAGTACCTAACACCCCTCCTAATAACAAAGTATTTCTTGGAAAGTCCCGATAATAGATAACATAAAAATATATAAAGACCTTACCCTACCAATTCAACATGTTTTGCCCATACAAGGGCTTTGCCAGGAATAAAGTGAAATAAAGAGAACACAGTAATAGATTCCTCTGAACCTAAGCAAGAACAAGGAGGGCAAGGAAAAAGAGGCAAAAGGGGCAGAAATATGTGGAATAACCAGACTGATTTTTTTACCTCAATCTTTGAAGAATCAAAATCAATGCTAGGTAAATGTATAGTGGGCCTTGTCTGCCTAACAGCAGGGCCATGATTTCTTTTTGGTAGGGTGTCATGGCTTCCACGTGTGTCTGCTGAAGGGGGAGTCTCCCCACTGGCTCTGTCAGAGGCTTCTCATAGGGCAGTGGAGGAAACCCAATCAGGGATACATTCAGGCTTGTAACTACCCCAGAAGGCAGATTCTGCTGCAAAGGATTCTGGGAGTGAGTATAAGTTTGAGGGAGGGCATGACTCATTGTCTTTGACGGGAAGCAGAGTCCCAGGAGGGAGAGGATGGCTGTCTCTCCTCCTGTGAGAGGAAGAGGATGTCTCGGGGTGCTGCTTAGAATCCAGAGAGTGCTGAGTTGAGCTGAGGGGGATCCGGTGTGCCGAGAACCAGCAGAGAGTGAGAGTGGTCCAGTCCCAGGAAAGCCTACACAGGTTATGAGTATTGATGATTGCCCCTGGGGGTCTGCCTGGAGTCAGTGGGGACCACTCACGAGAAGGTTCTAGGATCCAAGAGTCAGCTAGCTGTAAAGGGGGTACCTAGTCAGAGGACCCTGAAGTAATAGAAGGGGTACCTAGGTTGAGGACCCTGAAGTGGTAAAGGGGGCATCTGCAGTTTGGGCCCTGAAGAGTTAATGCACAGTGTGAGTGCATCAGTTGAGAGTTGCAGCCATACAGGAATACACAGCAAGCTACCTCAAGCCAGGGCAAGGCTGGAGAGAGTAGTCAGTGACTTTGCAGTGCAAGCAGTGTCAGATGTTCAATTTTCCACAGTCCTGGATCTTCTGGACTTAAGTCGGAGTTCCCGCACAGCTTACAGAGATACAGTGTGTTCAAAGCATCAGTAAGCATTGGCTAGGTGGCTGGCGTCAAGCGCTAAGGGGCATTTTTGTTATAAAAGTCCCAGAATTGTGCATAGTCGAACCAAAGGAGTATCCCACTCATTCCCTTCTCCCATCCCCTAAAACTACAATAAAACAATCAAACAAAGATGCCGGAGTTGTCAATGTGTCAGTTCTCACACCAAGGGCCGCTGCTCACATAGGCTGGAGAGGTAACCGGTAACGATGGCAGACCCACCTCAGGCCACAGGCCTGGAAACCTTGCTACATACAGGAACAAGGAGGGGAGATAGAATTCAGATTTGTCACCTCAGAAAATCTTTTACCAAATTAGTGTCCTTGTATAAAAGATAGATAAGCACACAGCTCCCTACATACTTTTTCAGCTTCTGATATTCTTTGCATGTTTCTGTTTATAAGTGTATTCTGGACAATATGGAAAAAATTATGTAGACTTCAAATAAAAAAAGGCAAGGCTTTTTCCAAAGAAATTAAAATGAATTTTCCCTGATTCTTCCTCACTTCCTCTGTCTTTTTTTCTCATATTACATAAAGAGCCTGGCAGACATTCTGAGCATTTTTTTAAAAAACATTACAAAAGCTAGATAGGTCTGCAGATTATTGAAACAGAGAAGAGGGAAGTCTGAGTGACTGGCAGGATCAATAGGTAATTTTTCTAAAAAGAAAGTTAAAGCGGAGTTCCGGGCACAAAAACGATATTTTTTTTTTGTGCCCGTCCGCTAGTTCAGCCTAACCTGAAAAGGAATTGGATAGTTAGATTTTTTTTTTTTAAAACTCACCTTGTAATTGACGATCGTAAATACTCACCTATGACAGCTTCCTCCTCCAGCGCCGAGGCTCTCCCCGTCACTTCCTGCCTCGCAATGATTCCTGGGAGCTAAACGTCATAGCTCCCAGGAATCAATGCGCCGCACCGGCCCCGCTCGTCATTTCCGGGCGGCGCCGCATTCCCCTGCTAAACAGCTTCTGGGCATGCCCAGAAGCTGTTTAGGAATGCGGCGCCGCACCGGAAGTGACGAGAGGGGCCGGTGCAGCGCATTCTGGGACACGAAGACGCGGAAGAAGACAGAGAAGAGGACCGCACCGGCTTCAGCTGCCCACAACCGAGATGGAAACGCTGTGGAAGAAAACTTCTAAGTAAGTATTTCTTCTAAAAGGTAAGTGCGAACCGGGACAGATCAGAGGCTAGCCATTGTGGAATGTGCTAGCCCTGACTGTCCCGGGGGTATGTTAAAAAAAAAAACGTTTCTCTGCCCGGAACTCCGCTTTAAAATTAAAAAAAGAAAAAAAAGGCACATATACTTTATATTATAAAAATATATATATATATTTTTTTTATTATTTACAACCAACTAAGGAACTTTTGAGCTTCAGTATATATATGTTAGAAAAAGTGTTAGAATTCTTTATTTTTAATATTCTAGGTCAACTATTCAGAAAGCATTGGAACCAAAGAATGACATCCAGGGGACTAGCATTTCAAGTGGAAAGTTCAGCAATGGCAGCCCCCATGATTCTTGCATGATACAATCCCTGTAATATAAAATATTCCCGAGTGAAATGTAAGAGATTCCATTGCTGTATTCTCATTCTGCAAATGCTGATTTTCTTTAGGGATGGGCTTGAGTCGAATGTAAGTTTAACTCGAGCAACGGGTTTTCGTGTGTTCGGCGAACACCTGGGGCGCTCGGCGGTAAGTTCACCCGCCGATGAGCGCCCCATAATACACTGCATGATTTCAGTGCATTAAGTGCTTGTGATTGGCCATAACATGCACCTGAGCTGTGCTTTGGCCAATCACAGCACAATGTCCTGTCAGAGCCATGATTGGCTAAAAGCAGGGTGCATTTCCAATCATGGCTCAGGGGCTAAATCCCCGCCCCACACTATATAGGGCTGCTTCTTACACGGAAGCCATGTATAGTGTGTTATAATAGAGGTTAGGCAGGTAGTTAGTGGATAGTGAGTTGAGTTAGTTTAGTGCAGTTAGTGTAGTAAACAGGTTTACCCCACTTTTAAAATGTATAGATATGTTGTAGTCCTGGGTCCCCTCCTAGTGCTCCCCAAGTTTTGTGTCCCTGTCACTTATAGTTCAGGAGCAGTGCCATGCCAAGCTGACCAAGATTTACCATAGACGCCAATATTAAATACAGGGAGCAGTGCCATGCAAAGCTGACCAAGATTTCCCATAGATGCCAATGTTAAATCGGAGTTCCGGCCACCAAAAAAAAAATTTCAATGAAAATACCCCCGGGACAGTCAGGGCTAGTACATTCCACAATGGATAGCCTCTGATCTGTCCCGGTTCGCTCTTACCTTTGAGAAGAAATACTTACTTTGAAAATGTCTTCTCCAGCGCTGCCATCTCAGGTGTGGGCAGCTTGAAGCCAGCGCGATCCTCTTCTGCATCCTCTTCCGTCCTCTTTGGTCCCACGATGCACTGCGCCGACCCCGCCGTCACTTCCGGGGCTGCAGCGTCATCCCTGCACAGCTTCTGGGCATGCCCAGAAGCTGTTTAGCAAGGTATGATGCGCCTGCACCGGAACTGACGTCGGGGCCGGTGCAGGCGCATTGATTCCTGGGAGCGATGACGTTCAGCTCCCAGGAATCATTGCAAAGCGGAAGTGATGGCGCAGGCCGCGGCCGCCGAGGGAGGAAGTGGAAGAAAGGTGAGTATATTTTCCTGCAATTAAAAGGTAAGTAAAAAAAATAAAAAAATCGTAACTATCCATTTCTGTTTCAGGTGACCATAAGCAAGCGGATGGCCCAAAATCGACTATGTCGATTTTGTGGCCGGAACTTCGCTTTAAAGACAGGAAGCAGTGCCAAGCCAAGCTGACCAATATTTCCCATAGATGCCAATGAGTGCTGAAAGCTGAAAATTGGTTTAGACAGGAAGGGCCTAAATACAATGCCCTGTATTTAAATGGGACAAGGGAACCCTATGACAGAATAAAAAAAAAAAAAAAAAAAAAAAAAACGGCATGGGGATCCCTTCCAAAATCTATACCAGGCCCTTTGAGTCTGGTATAGGTTTTAAGGGTAACTCCACACCAAAATAAAAAAAAAATGGAATGGGGTCACCCCCAAAATCCATACCAGACACTTATCCAAGCATGCAGCCTGGCAGGCCAGGATAAGCGGGGGGGGGGGGGGACAACCCCCATCCTTAACCATACCAGGCTGCTTGCCCTCAACATGGGGAAGGTGCTTTGGGGTGACTTAACCTGGTGGCCCCGCCCCTTGCCTATAAAACAGCTGTCAAAGCTCAAGAGCGTCATTCAGTCAGGACGCCTCAGAAGAGGTGGAAGCATCTTTGAATTTTTTTTCTATTTTTGGTAGCAGCGAGCATCATGATTGATGATGGAATTACATCAAGAGACACTATTTTTTTTTATTTTTTAATAAAGGACTTGCTAAAAACTGTACACTTTTTTGGTGAATAAATAGGGGTACAATGTACCAGATACCCATTCCCAAAGGAGGAAGGGGGTGGGATCTGGGGGCCCTCTTGTTAAAGGGGGCTTCCAGATTCCAATAAGCTTCCCACCCTCAGACCCCCACAACCACAGACCAGGGTTGTCAGGAAGAGCCCCTTGTCCCCATCAACATGTGGCCCAGTATGGTTCAGGAGGGGATGGGGGGGCGCTCGCTCGTCCCTCCTATCCTGGTCTGCCAGGCTGCATGCTCAGATAAAGGTCTGGTATGGATTTTGGGGGGGACCCCACGCCGTTTTTTTTTTTAACTTTGCCCATTTTTTCATTTTTTCTTTTATCTGTATTGCTGGGAGCTGGCATGATATTACAGCCGCAAGCAAGTTTAACCACTTTAAGACTGGAGGATTTGGCTGCTCAATGACCAGGCCCTTTTTTACGATCCAGCACTGCGTTACTTTAACGGACAACGACGTGGTCGTGCGATGCTGTACCCAAACGAAATTGATGTCCTTTTTTTCCCCACAAATAGAGCTTTCTTTTGGTGGTATTTGATCACCTGTGCGATTTTTATTTTTTTGCTCTATAAACAAAAAAAAGCGACAATTTTGAAAAAATAACAATATTTTTCACATTCTTTTATATGAAATTCTAAAAAAAAAATGAAAATTTTTTAACATTTTAGGCCAATTTGTTTTCTGCTACATATTTTTGGTAAAAAAAAAAATCACAATAAGCGTATTTTAATTGGTTTACGCTATTGGGTTTACTAACTACGGGAAAGATTTATGTCATTTTTATTGTTTTTTTTTTTTTTAACTAGTAATGGCGGCGATCTGTGATTTTTTGCAGGACTGCGACATTGCAGTGGACAGATCGGACCCCTAACTGACATTTTTTACACTTTTGGGGGTACCAGTGACATTACTCAGTGCTAAAAATATGCACCGTTACTGTAAAAATGACACTGGCAGGGAAGGGGTTAACCCAGGGGTGCTCAAAGGGTTAAGTGTGAGCCTAGGGGGTGTTTTCTAACTTGGGGGGGGGATAGGTTTGTGAAATCAATACAGAGACCTGTGTTCCTAAATAGGAGGAACACAGGAGCTCTGCATTGATTACTGAGAGAACAACGTTGTATGTTTACAACAGCAGACCGCCGTTCTCTCTTCACGATGTGTGTTTGTGGGTGCCCAGCAGCAATCGCGGCCACCGGCCCCATGGATTAGGTTCCCTGCTGGTGAGTGGGTGCGTGCGTGCTCCCCGGGATCGCTCCCGCAGACTGCCATACAGGTACAGTGATTCGTGGGAACCTGCTGACCTGCTGCCGAATAACTAACTGGTCAGCAAGTGGTTAAGAGCATTAAGTGTCATTTCTGCCTGCTGCTTCGTTCCTCTGCTATTAGCATGAGTCACTTCTGACATGTTTTCCTGACACCAAGAGAAAAATGGTGACAGGGAAGGAGCTCCAGCAGATTGGCAGCCTCAGCTCTGTTCCTGTGTGCATTGTGAAGGGGTGTGTCTCTTCCCTCCAATCAGTTCTCAGAGCTCTCCTCACTGAGCTCTGCAGTATGTAATTTCAGCTCTCAATCAACTTTTTTTGAACTGTCAGACAAGCTTTGTAAATTAAGCACTTTGAATGGATGTAGAGAAAAGAAGACCACAGATAGGTACAACTTATGTTGGAGGATCTATTTCATCTTGTGTATCACCTGAGGCCAATAACTTAACTGTGTATACTGTATGTAAGGGTTTGCCACCACAGTACTGGAATAGTACTGCGGAAAAGTGTCTCGTTCCAGTCTGACGACGTAGACCTACGTCGCCAGACTCCTCCCCTGTAGGCGGCGCTCGCGTGCCGCCGGAGGCGCGCTCCCGCTGTTTTCATTCACAGCGGGAGTCGGGCCAGGGGAGGAGCAGCGGCGATCGCCGCTGCTCTGCCCCGATCATCGGAGATCTAGTGTGGAGATCCGCCCGCCTGTGTTAACACAAGCGGGCGGATCTCCTCAGCGACAGGGAGTGACAGATTGGAGTGTTCCGCATAGCTGGACATCTGATCTGTCCCTGTCTCACACAGTCACCTCCCCCCCCACCTGTCAGTAAGCACCAGGCATACATTAACCCCTTCCCTGCCAGTGTCATTTTTACAGTAACAGTGCATATTTATAGCACTGATTACTGCAGTAATGTCACTGGTACCCCCAAAAGTGTCAAAAATGTCAGTCAAGGGTCCGATCTGTCCACCGCAATGTCGCAGTCCCGCAAAAAAAATCGCAGATCGGCGCCATTACTCGTTAAAAAAAAAAACACCAAAAATTACATAAATCTTTCCCTTTGTTAGTAAACGCAATAACTTTTGCGCAAACCAATCAAAATACGCTTATTGTGATTTTTTTTACCAAACATGGGTAGCAGAAAACAAATTGGCCAAAAATTTAAAAAAAAAATGGTTTTTACATCTTTTTTGGGGGGAATTTCATATAAAAAAATGTGAAAAATATTGTTATTTTTTCAAAATAAACGCTCTTTTTTTGTTTATAGCGCAAAAAGTAAAAATCGCACAGGTGATCAAATACCACCAAAAGAAAGCTCTATTTGTGGGAAAAAAAGGACGTCAATTTCGTTTGGGTACGGCGTCGCACGACCGCGCAATTGTCAGTTAAATTCGCACAGCGCCGAATCGCAAAAAGTGGCCCAGACGTAAGACAGCAAAATGCTCTAGTGGTAAAGTGGTTAAGCACATTAGACTATCCCCTGCCTTTCAGAGAGTACTGAACTCAAAGAGTATGTAACATCAACTAGCAATGGTATTCTTCCAATATCTATTAGAAAAGGTTTATTTTAGGTTATCATATGGTTGTTTATACTACTTCTTTCCTAAGATTGCTGTGACCTGCACTGTTCTGTACTAGCTATGATTGATAATTACAATATGATCAGGGTAATTCCAGCTGTCAGTTTGTCTGTACACATAGGGAGTTTTTATGTCCACCGATCTCCCAACATAGCCAAAAAAAAAAGACATAAAAGAGAAAAATATTTTGAAAAAGGGAAAAAGAAAAGTTATTAAATATAACTGAAAAAAGCAAAGAATATGACAAAGATGAATGTATCTTAAGAATGATTTGTTAGGGAAATAGTTCTGTGTAAAAATTCATGAAGGAAAATACATTATTTCCACTAATCCACAATAAGAGAAAGCAGAACAACTTGTCAAGCAATAACAATTATTGTTTAGCCTGAACATTTGTATGCACTATTAATTCAAATGTTGCTATTTTTTAATTAAATGTAGCAATTGCTGCAATTGGCAAGAACAGCATATGAAGTAATATATAATAGTATCAATAAAATATTATTTCTGAGCAGCTGCTTTCACATTTTAAACTACTTTTAATAATGAATAATATATAGATCTTCTGATAAGGTGCAGTACAATGGCATCAGACTTTCAGACAGGCAAAATTGCTTTCTGGAAAATTGATAGAATGAATTGATGTGCTCTGCGCTGTTGATGACAAAGAAAAAGCTTAACCTGTATTTTTACATTAATTGCAGTTTAATGTATTATCTGGGAGGCTGGGGTTTTCAAATGGTATTTTTTCCCCTTCCTCTTTATTTTCTTCTGCATAACAGATGTTGTTTTTTTTTAAAATCATACATTACTCTTGCTTTCATAGTGTAGCCATATTATTACTTTATATGCCATTAAACATTCTACACTGCTTTACAAACAGACTTTAACCACAATACCACCAGCTGTGTTTCTCACATAACCCTGTAAGACTAGTAGTGAGACAGTTGGCATTGAGACAGGATGTAAGAAGAAATCTCTGCAAAGGAGACTGAGATTGTTACCAACAAATTATTTAACCCTTCTCCATGCGTTACATTCATAACCCAGTTAAAGGTTATGAGAACATTTTGCACATTTAATCAGGGTGGCTCAAAATAGAAAGCAATTATTGAATCATTTATTTTTATGAATAACTCCCAACCTCAGCATAAAATTTGTATGCACCTCAGTATGCAGACCATTGTAAAGGAAGTATTAAATGGTCCAATGTAAACGTGTCAAATAAAGTACTCAGTGCTTATTTTTCTTTTGAATCCGCAGTGGTGCAAATCCTAAAAACAAAAAAACCCAATAAGTGAACAAAAAAAAGTGCATGTGAACACACGCAAAAAAGTGCACTTAGGGGTGTGCTTTGTCCAAACCCCGAAGGGTTAGGACCTCTACCCTGATCTCCTGGGGTGCAAGGCTCCTGACAGGGACAAAGGGTTTCCAATGGTCTGCCTAGCCAAAAGGCCTGGCAGACCCTGTTCTTCTAGGACAGCCAAAGCCGATCATCGAATACTTGGTCAAGGGGCTCTCCCGAAGACAGACTCTCCCAGAAGCAGAGGAAGAAGGAGCCTGAGAGCCACACATCCTCCCCCTAGACTTCAGGGCAAGCCCGAGGACTCACCATGCATGTCAGTGCACTGGCTGGGCCCTGAAGCCTGGTAACGAAAATTGCCCTGGATTTTAGCTAAAAGACCTAGCCATAAAAGGCGCAGTGCTGAAAAAGTGTTTGGAGCTGTGACCATGTGCCAGTTCACACATTGGGGTCCCACACCCAAGTGTTACTAAGAGCACCTCTGGGACGACCAATCCCAGAGGGCACAAACCCTGCACACTCTCTGCCTTCCTAGCCCATGGCCAGACAAGGTAGACCGTTCGAACCAGGAGGTAATGGACCCTTCCAGCTTTCTCTGGGAGTTTTTACTTCCAGCCCCCAATGACCTATGGGTGCTCTGGTTTCAATCCCTGCCAGTACTAACCTTCCAGGTCCCCATCACTCCAGCAGGTTTGCGTAGCCATCACCCAACCTGGGTCAGGTCAGATGATAGCACAGCGACCCCACTGGATCACTAATAAGAACAGATACTACACTTTATTTTAGCCAAAAGGCCGAGTTCATTCATTTTCCCTTTGGGCAAATATCCACTTTAAAAGGTGCTCCAGTGTTCCATAAACTGCTCCTTAGAAAAAATCAGCCTCTTACCAGCTAGTATAATTCTCGTTTAGAGATCAAACAAGCCTGCAAATTGTCTCCACATTAGAAACTTCAAGGGTAGGGTATTGCTGCTGTAAAGTTATCACTGCTGGACATGGACTCAAACATTCCCTGCAAGTGGCCACTCACTAAGAAGGTATAAATGAAGGCAAACAAGAAGAGGACCTCATAGCGTAAACCAGTAAGAGGATTTTTTTCTGTATAGAAAGACAAACCCGTTGTGGTGTCACCCGAGGTCCGGTTGCAATAACGTCACATGTATTCTTTGCCCGACGCATGTCCCCAAAAACGGCGTCTTCTGGGATTAGAAGATCGCACTATGAGGTCCACTTCCTATTTGCCTTCATTCATAACTTCTTGGTGAGTGACCACTTACGGAGGATATTTAAGTCCATTTCCAGCAGTGATAACATCACAGCAGCAACACCCTACCATTGAAGGTTATAATGTGGAGACTATAGTTAGGCTTGTTTGATCTCTGCAATATTTTCTTCCCACTTTCTCCTATCCCATTCATGTATGTGCAAAGTTTTGGGACTAATATTTCCTTGAACCTCCTATAGAAACGGTTAGTATACCCATCCGGTCCTGGGCTTTTCCCAGTCAGAGAATTTTTTAGTGCCTCCAGTATCTCCTTCTGAGAGATTGGCTTCTCTAGTGCTGATAGTTTGTCAGTTGCTAATTTAGGTAATTTTGATTCCTTTATGTATTTTTGTATCTTTTGTTTTCATGTTGTTCTGCTTTAAGTGATACAATCTACAGCAAAAGGTATAGTGTTGTAGTAGCTTTAAAATGCTTTAGTATGTAGTTATTTGATTTTTTTCTCTTTAATATTCTTGCTAAATATTTTACTGGTTTATTTCCCCATTTATATCTTTCTCTAGCAACTCTGTTGAAGCTACGTCTTTCCCTCCAACAACTTCCTCAGTTCATCTCTTTTAAATACTAGGACTTTTTGTATCCCATCCTCTATGCTCTTTTCATGTTTCTGTTCTAGCTCATGTATATCTGTTATTAAGCTATTTATATGTGTAGTTCTTTCCTTTTTTTTTTCTTGGAGCCTATTGAGATAACTATTCCTCTAATGTATGTTGTATGGGCCTCCCATGTCGTAGCTACGGAGATATATGGGGTTTCATTCTCTAAGAAATATTGTTCAAGTTTTCAATCCTTTTTCATACTTCTTCATCCTGTATCAGATCTTCATTTATTCTTCAGATATTTATTTTTATTTATTTTTCTCTGAGACCCTGTAAGTTTTATTTCCATAATAATTGGGGCATGGTCAGATATGGTCATTATCCCTATTGATGTACTAACTACTGCTTCTACAGTCAGGTCCATAAATATTGGGACATCAAACACAATTCTAATCTTTTTGGCTTTAAAATGAAACAAACAAGATGTGCTTTAACTGCAGACTTTCAGTTTTAATATGAGGGTATTTACATCCAAATCAGGTGAAAGGTGTAGGAATTACAACAGTTTGTATATGTGCCTCCCACTTTTTAAGGGACCAAAAGTAATGGGACAATTGGCTGCTCAGCTGTTCCATGGCCAGGTGTGTGTTATTCCCTGATTATCCCATTTACAAGGCGCAGATAAAAGGTGCAGAGTTAATTTCAAGTGTGCTATTTGCATTTGGAATCTGTTGCTGTCAACTCTCAATATGAGATCCAAGAAGCTGTCACTATCAGTGAAGCAAGCCATCATTAAGCTGAAAAACAAAACAAACCCATCAGAGAGATAGCAAAAATATTAGGTGTGGCCAAATCAACTGTTTGGAACATCCTTAAAAAAAAGAATGCACCGGTGAGCTCAGCAACACCAAAAGACCTGGAAGACCATGGAAAACAACTGTGGTGGATGACCGAAGAATTCTTTCCCTGGTGAAGAAAACACCCTTCACAACAGTTGGCCAGATCAAGAACACTCTCCAGGAGGTAGGTGTATGTGTGTCAAAGTCAACAATCAAGAGAAGACTTCACCAGAGTGAATACAGAGGGTTCACCACAAGATGTAAACGATTGGTGAGCCTCAAAAACAGGAAGGCCAGATTAGAGTTTGCCAAACAACATCTAAAAAAGCCTTCACAGTTCTGGAAAAACATCCTATGGACAGATGAGACCAAGATCAACTTGTACCAGAGTGATGGGAAGAGAAGAGTATGGAGAAGGAAAGGAACTGCTCATGATCCAAAGCATACCACCTCATCAGTGAAGCATGGTGGTGGTAGTGTCATGGCGTGGGCATGTATGGCTGCCAATGGAACTGGTTCTCTTGTATTTATTGATGATGTGACTGCTGACAAAAGCAGCAGGTTGAATTCTGAAGTGTTTTGGGCAATATTATCTGCTCATATTCGGCCAAATGCTTCAGAACTCGACTAAATGCTTCAGAATTGGACAGCGCTTCACAGTGCAGATGGACAATGACCCGACGCATACAGCGAAAGTAACCAAAGAGTTTTTTAAAGGAAAGAAGTGGAATGTTATGCAATGGCCAAGTCAATCACCTGACCTGAATCCGATTGAGCATGCATTTCACTTGCTGAAGACAAAACTGAAGGGAAAATGCCCCAAGTACAAGCAGGAACTGAAGACAGTTGCAGTAGAGGCCTGGCAGAGCATCACCAGGGATGAAACCCTATGCGTTCCAGACTTCAGGATTTGCAACCAAGTATTAAAAAGTTAAAGTTTGATTCATGATTGTTTTTTTTCTTTTTTTTTTCATGATTGTTAATCTGTCCCATTGCTTTTGGTAACTTAAAAAGTGGGAGGCACATATACAAACTGTTGTAATATCTACACCATTCCCCTGATTTGGATGAAAATACCCTCAAATTAAAGCCCAAAGTCTGCAGTTAAAGAATATTGTGTTTGTTTCATTTCAAATCCATTGTGTTGGTGTATACAGCCAAAAAGATTAGAATTGTGTCAATGTCCCAATATTTATGGACCTGACTGTATCAACCTGTGTTCTATCATTATATAATCTAGTCCTCAGTACATAGAGTGCACTGAGGAATGTAAGGAATAATCCCTCTCCCCAGGATGTTGGATTCTTCAAGCGTCTACCAATTGACAATAAAAAAAAAAAATAGCTTGTTCCTTACCATCCTGAGTTGATGTCCTCCCACCACTCGCGCACTCGACATACAATTCAGAGTTGGGTCCATGTAGAAATTAAAATCCCCTGCTAGAAACAAGTTATCTTTTTTAAAGGATGCCAGCTTGTCTAATATTTTTCTCAAGTACCCTCTCGGATTTTTATTTTGGCAAGAAATGTTTGCCAAAGTACAATCCATTCCCTGTAGTTGTCCCTTCAGGAAAATGTATCTACCCTCTGGGTTGGCCAATCTTTCCTCAAGGGAAAACCTCACATCCTTAGCTAGACCGATTGCTACCCCCTTTACTCTCTTGGTTGGCAAGAGCCCATAATACCATATCTGATAATATTTTGCATATATTTTCACATTTGTATCTTGTGCAATGTATGTCTCCTGTAGAAATACTATACTGGCAGAATTACGTCTAAGCTCTTCTAATACTTTGTCTTTTAGTTGGTGTATTTAATCCTCTGACATTATATGTCAGTCATTTTAGAGAGTTCATGACGTCACTCCTTCCCCTCTCGTCCCCTGCAGTTTATTGCCTCCCCTCCCCCACCCACAACATCTCTCCCTTCTCTCCCTCCCCTCTTCCCCTCCCTCACTTCCTCTGCCCTTGGCATGATGTTAATCTGACCATCATACGGTCCTGAAGTAGTTGGAAAGTTTACTTTGAAAGTTTTGGTATGGTAACTTCCAGTTTTCCACAAAAATTCCGTATTTCCTCAGGGAATCTTAATCTTGCCATACGACCATCCCTCCTGCCTATCAGGCAGTTTGGGAAGCCCCAGTTATACCCAATTCCTTGTTTTGCATCAAATCCACTACTGGTTTCAATAATCTCCTTCTTCTTAATGTGGCCTGTGATAGATCTGTGAAGATCTGAATATTTGCATTTTCATAACTTATAGGTGACTTTCTTTTCAGACTCTCCCAGATCTGGGCCTTTTCTGAATACCTCTGGAATCTTATGATTACATCTCTGGGGGTATCCACTGGTATGCTTTTTGGTCTTCTGATCCAATGTACTCTCTCAATCATTATCTGGTCTGCTTCTCCTCTGCCCTCTCCCCTAACAATGGGTTAAAATTTTTTCTCATTTTGTCTGTTAAATCCTCGCCATGTATTGATTCTGGCAAGCCACGTTCTCAAGTTCTTCCTCCTGCTCCTGTTTTCTTGATCTGCCATTTTATAAGCCAGACTTCTGTGTTCCATTTTTTAGCTCTTTCATCTCTCTTTTTAGATCTTTTATTGTGTGTATGTAGTTGTCTTGTATCTTTTCTAAGTCTTCGACCCGTGTTACTAGGTGGCCCAAGTCATTGTGGATTGTTTTAGTTCTGTTTTTAAAAGATTTTTCTAAAGCTGTGAACATGACATCCATTTCTCCCTTTGTGGGCAGTTGGTTGCTTGCTATTTTCTCTGCTTTTTCGATCCAGCCCAACATTGTCATCTAAGGCTTTTTCTATTCTAATTTTCTCCGTGGTTATCAGACCTAGTGATGACCTATTTAGGCCACTCTTTTCCTTTGCTTCCATTAGTTTTAAATGGGTACCTTGTGGTTTCTCTAGGGTCAGGTTTTCCGTGGTGTCTTAGTGTACCATACATTTCTTGATTGTGCCAGGACTGGCACTCACTTTGGGTGACTTAGTGGTTGTGCTGCCTCTCGCTGACTCTTATAATTTCTGACTTATATTTTCCGCCCCCCCTAGAAGATTCCAGCCCTCACAACAAATCACATAGTTAATAAAGAGTCACCACAACAGGTAATCGTTTACTCCAGTAGTGTTGGCCAGGGTACGCAAACATAATTCATAAGAGCACAGCAACAAGAGAACAGAAAAAAAATAAAATAAATAGGTCTCACCCCATTGTTGTTAGAGTCAGGGGAGAAATGGCTGTCAGTCAGGATGTGTTCAATTTGGATTTTTAGTGGCTCTCCTGATTGTCCCCTTGAGGTCCTCCTGGCTGCTGTTCAGCCCCTCTCTGTCCCTGTGGCTCTCACCACAGCCTCCAGGGTTCGTGATCCAAGGTTTCCCACACCTCCTTCCCTCCTGGGGGGCGCTGTCCTAGGCTGAAATCTTGCACTGCTGTGACATGGCACCCCTGCTCCTGTTCAGGTTGCTGGTTCCCAGCACTCACGGCAGCAAAACAGGTGGTTCAGGCGGTGGTGTTTCTACTCCCGCACGGCGTCCAGAGCTCTTAACCGTGTTACTCTGCTGCACCTGATATGGTAGCAAGGCTTCCTGCGAGCACCGGCTAATAGGATGGTGGATCAGGCCGGAGGGAGATCACCAGGTTGCCCGGCATTGGCAAATCCAAAGGCTCCAGCTGACTGCTAGCCACAGCGAGGGGGAGCAGGGAGAGGTAGGCGAGGAGGCAGGCCGGCTACAGTACGGAGCTCCCTCGCCTCATAGCTGGATGGCGCCACTGCTGCTGCTCTCTGCTCTCACTCACGCACCATGTTGGCTCCTCCCCCCTCAGCCTATGGACTTTAAGTTTAATGATTTATTGATATTTTTGATTCAATATTATATGTTTGCTAATTATCTGTGTACTTGCACTTTATTCTTTTTTTTTTTTTTTTTTTACTTTATTCTTATTTACCCACTTGTTTTGATAAATCACATAGTACCGATAATTAACACGTTGTATCAATATTTTGGGGGACAGCGCACCATTTTTTACACATTTTCAGCAATCTAGTATTCAGATTTATTGGGTCGCAGCATTTCTCAAAAACTGGCTAAGCACAATACTTTTTTCTTTTTCTATGTATAAACAATACACTGAAAAACAATACTAATGGAGAGAGAAAAAAGTTAGGAGACAGATTAAAAGTGAGAGAGACAGAAAGTGCAACTAAGCTGTAGGCCAAATATAATATTCTCCTGCATATAGTATAATTATATGTATTAAATGTAACACACAAAATTATGTACCATAACACATCTACAAAATTCTGTAATTTGGGCTACCTTTTCTTTCTTCATGATTTATATTTTAAGAGCAAATTTTGTGGTATACTTTAATTTTGACAATATGTAAAGATTACCCATCCCCAAGTTACTTTATGTAGTATATTGAAACACAGTTTCATTTTAATTTTATTTAAATCTGAGATGGGATTTTTTTTTTAAAATCCAGATGGAACTGAACAGGAATGAATAAAGTACGATTAGATGACTTAATGGCTTTTATTGAAGGTTATTTAAATCTACATTTTTATCCTTGTAGAGTAATGAATGTCCTTACTTTATACAAATACATTTTGATGGAAATGCTGTATGTACTCAAATGCATAAGTGCTTAGCATGTGAATTTGTTATGGTTTATGATGGACTTTTAATACAAATTTTTTTAACATTAGCATTTGTTTTGTATTAGTGCAAATGTTTTAACCACTTGGGAAAAGATAACAACTGTGAATGCTATGATAAAAGTCTATTCATTTTACTTAAAGATTGCTGAGGATATTTAAATTCTGCAGATATAAACAGCAGCAATGTTAAACCAACTACTCTCAATACTTAATATGTAGCAAAAAAAAACAAAAAACAAAGAATTTGCAGTAGGAACTTCAAAATGGTAAAAAAAAAGATCAACTAAGAGAGATACTGTCAGGCGTTTAACTTTTAAAGGACCACTATAAGTTTTAATTCCTAAGACTGGCCATGCATGGGGCAAATTTCTTTCCTGCAACCACGGATTGCAGGAAAGAAATTCACTTGATTGTCCCATCAACACAGGCAGTGTTGATGCGGCAATTCCTCCTGTTGAGGCAGCCACTAGCAATAAATTGCAGGTAAAACCCAGCAGGCTGGTTGTACCCAAGTTGATCAATCTATCAACTTGGTACATTCAGCCAGCCCATACACGGTTTAAATCTCAGCTGGTTCCTGCTAAACAGGCTGAGATTTGAACTTTGTACAGACTGCCTAAGTTTACGTAAAATGTTTTTTTTTTAAATCAGAACAAGGGACAGTACATATACTCAATGAGAAGTTTCCTTTGTGAAAATTCTATCTTTCAGCTAAAATCTGAAGTCCTCTGCTCCCCCATACCCCCACAGCCATGATCTTCTGGTGCTGTATGGGTTAATAAGAGCGCTTGAGTGGTTACTATTAGGGATGATCGAACGGTTCGGGTCCCCCATCGGTTCGGCCCGAACATTGGGTGTTCGAGGTTCGGCAGAATTTAGAACTTTTTGCCCAAAAAGTTCGGAATTCGGCAACCAGAACCGACCAAAATGCAATGCTTCAGGAAATGGGCTTTAAAAGCCCGTGATTGGACCAGAACCATTAGCAAAAGCCAATTGAGGGGGCAGGAGAATGCTAGGAATGTGATTGGAGTGACTAGGGGGTCCCTAGACCAATCATTAGTGAATACGCCCCCCAGTATATAAGATCGCCCCCGCCATATTCCTAGAATTGTTATACTGGACATGGAAGAGAGTGGAAGCAGTTCTGTTAATTTTACTTTAAAAGTGTCATTTAGCTATTTTTAGTGTGAGGAAAGGGATATCCTTTAAAAAGAGTAAAAGAGTGCTCCTTTACACTTAAGTTAGCTTCAAAAATTTAGTTTCTGTAGGGAAAGTGTTAAGTGTAAAGGGACCGTAGTGTAGTGTAGGGTTAACTGACAGTGACTGCTATGGAAGGGTGACAAAACCCTTCCATAGCAGGGTGACCGCTATAGAGAAATGATCATTTCTCTGAGTTGCTTCGGCACAGGCATATGGCTTCTCACCAGCAAGCATTTTTCATGCTGCAGGGGCTGCCACTGCCAGTGCTTTTTTGAGGACATGTTTGATGTCAGACATGACATCTGAACATGTGTATAGGGGGTATATATACACATATATGTCTGTATATATACCCCTAGACATTGCCTGCCTCAAAAGAACCCCAAAAAAATGCCAAAAAAACGCTAGCGTCAAAAAAAAAAATGCCCAGGTGTGTTTTTGCTGGCATTTTTTGGGGGGTTTTGGAGGCAGGCAAAACATCAGAACTTGTGCACAGTACCACTATACACAAGTTCAGATGTTTTTCCAGACTGCAAAGAACCCAAACAAAATGCCTGCTATTAAACACAAAAAATGCTTGCTATTAAACACACAGACATATATTTATATACACACCTAGACATATATAGGTGTGATAGTCGGAAAAATATATGCTTGCGCTAATGAAATCATTTACAGTAATATATTTCTGCTACTATCACACCTATATATGGCTAGGTGTCTATATACATATAATTATGTGTGTATATATACCACTATACACAAGTTCAGATGTTTTGCCTGCCTCAAAAGAACCCAAAAAAAATGCCAAAAAACGCTAGCGTAAAAAAAAAAATGCCCAGGTGTGTTTTTGCTGGCATTTTTTGGGGGGTTTTGGAGGCAGGCAAAACATCTGAACTTGTGTATAGTGGTGTATATACACACATACATATATTTATATACACACCTAGACATATATAGGTGTGATAGTAGCAGAAATATATGCTTGCGCTAATGAAATCATTTACAGTAATATATTTCTGCTACTATCACACCTATATATGGCTAGGTGTCTATATACATATAATTATGTGTGTATATATACCACTATACACAAGTTCAGATGTTTTGCCTGCCTCAAAAGAACCCCAAAAAATGCCAAAAAAAACGCTAGCGTAAAAAATAAATGCCCAGGTGTGTTTTTGCTGGCATTTTTTGGGAGTTTTTGGAGGCAGGCAAAACATCAGAACTTGTGCACAGTACCACTATACACAAGTTCAGATGTTTTTCCTGACTGCAAAGAACCCAAAAAAATGCCTGCTTTGAAACCAGCAAGGTGTGAAAACCGAGGAGAGAAGCTAACCCCCTGAGCTGAAAGTTTTCTAATACAAACAATCCTTTTTTTTATGGTTCTGGACATGCTACAGAGCTGAAACTTCACAGGTACACCTTTTAGACCCCCCAGACACAAAATCACACAAAAAGTTCTTAAAAATTGTCATTTTTGATAAAAAAAAGCCAATTATTGAAAAAAAAAAAAAGAAAGAGATTTTGGATTTCAGATCTGGGGGGTCTAAAAAGTGTACATGTGAAGTTTCAGCTCTGTAGCATGTCCAGAACCATAAAAAAAAAGATTGTTTGTATTAGAAAACTTTCAGCACAGGAGTATGGCTTCGCTGCTGTAACACCTTGCCGGTTTAATAGAAGGCATTTTTTTGGGTTCTTTGCAGTCAGGAAAAACATCTGAACTTGTGTATAGTGGTACTGTGCACAAGTTCTGATGTTTTGCCTGCCTCCAAAAACCCCCAAAAAATGCCAGCAAAAACACACCTGGGCATTTTTTTTTTGACGCTAGCGTTTTTTTGGCATTTTTTGGGGTTCTTTTGAGGCAGGCAAAACATCTGAACTTGTGTATAGTGGTGTATATACACACATACATATATTTATATACACACCTAGACATATATAGGTGTGATAGTAGCAGAAATATATTACTGTAAATGATTTCATTAGCGCAAGCATATATTTCTGCTACTATCACACCTATATATGTCTAGGTGTGTATATAAATATATGTATGTGTGTATATACACCACTATACACAAGTTCAGATGTTTTGCCTGCCTCAAAAGAACCCCAAAAAATGCCAAAAAAAACGCTAGCGTCAAAAAAAAATGCATAGGTGTGTTTTTGCTGGCATTTTTTGGGGGTTTTTGGAGGCAGGCAAAACATCAGAACTTGTGCACAGTACCACTATACACAAGTTCAGATGTTTTTCCTGACTGCAAAGAACCCAAAAAAATGCCTGCTATTAAACCGGCAAGGTGATACAGCAGCGAAGCCAACCTCCTGTGCTGAAAGTTTTCTAATACAAACAATCTTTTTTTTTTAATGGTTCTGGACATGCTACAGAGCTGAAACTTCACATGTACACTTTTTAGACCCCCCAGATACGAAATCCAAAGTAAAAAATCAAAAAATATTTTTTTTTTTTTTTTAAATTTTTCAATAATTGGCTTTTTTATCAAAAATGACAATTTTTAAGAACTTTTTTGTGTGATTTTGTGTCTGGGGGGTCTAAAAGGTGTACCTGTGAAGTTTCAGCTCTGTAGCATGTCCAGAACCAGAAAAAAAGATCATATAGGTGTAAAAGGAGGGTCCCACATCCCTGTTCTACTGAAAAAAAATATATATTTTTTTTCATGGTTCTGGACATGCTACAGAGCTGAAACTTCACATGTACACTTTTTAGACCCCCCAGATACTAAATCCAAAGTCAAAATAAAAAAAATCTCTCTTTTCTTTTTTTTTCAATAATTGGCTTTTTTATCAAAAATGACAATTTTTAAGAACTTTTTTGTGTGATTAATAGTTATTGGGGCATGACCCAGAACCCTAGGCACTTGTTAGGGGCATTTGTTGGGTTTTAGGGCTTAAAAATTATGTTTTTTGATTACCGAAGTTCGGGTCCCATTGATTTCAATGGGGTTCTGAAATCTGGGCCGAACTTTCGGGAAGTTCGGATGTTCTGGCCGAACCGAACTTTTCAAAAGTTCGATCATCCCTAGTTACTATCACAGGTCTAACATATCCTCTGGTGAGTCAGGCTTCGTGCTAATTGGAGAACTTTAGCTATGAAACTTCAGAAGGACTTTAACTAAAATATATATTACTAGGACAAAATAGAGCAGAAAATGTCTTTAGTGTTACCCTTGAATTTATGGAAATATTTCAGCAATTGCGCACAATTATGTATTGTCTTTACCGCATTTGTTTGAAATTTGATCAGTGGGTAATATGGAGCAACATTGCACTTACTGAATTAATTAATATGTTTGCACATTTGTACATGTTAAGAAGTAATAAAAAAAAGCACTTTAACAAACATACAAAACCCCCTTAATGGGACTTTTTAGGCAGATATGACAATCATGTGTATTTCTGTAGCAATATTTCCAGGCATTGGGCCTGAGATGGGTCTGCCATTGTTACCGGAAACACTTCCAACACATTTAAGTTAAAAACCCAAGTATGAGAACTGAGGCAATGACTATTCCGGCATCTTTGGTTTGTGTTGTTTATTTTATAATGGAGATGGGAGAAGGGAATGAGTGGGATACTCCTCTGGCTCAGCTAGGTTCAACTGTGACACTTTGTAGAAAAATCCCTATTAGCGCTGTCCTGACGTCAGCTGAATTCCAACCAACGCTTCCTGGCGCTTTTAAATACTTGTTCTGCTGAAAGTGCTGAAACTTCGATTTTAACTCCTTGGTTAACTCCAGGACTGTAATGATCCTTGACTCTTGACACTCTGTCTAGCTCAAAAGTCCTGTGTTTGACTCCCTCCAGCCCTTCACTGACTGAGGTAGCTCCTTGTAACTGCTTGTACTGCTGCAACTCCTAACACTGCACACTTAACTCTTCAGGGCCCAACCGCTGGCACCCCCTCTACATTTCCAGGGTCCTTTCCCTAGGCAACCCCCTTTACACTTCAGGGTCCTTTTACTAGACAACCCCCTTTACACTTCAGGGTCCTTTCACTAGGCAACCCCCTTTACACTGGAAGGCTCTAGGATCCCTGGGACCTTCACCTGAGTGGTCCCCTCTACACTAGGCAGACCCCAGGGGCAGTTCACAGTACTCACGACCTTGGAAGGCTTTCCTGGAACTGAACCCCTCTTTCTCCACTAGACCTCGGCACACCGGATCCTCTCTGCAGCTCGGCTCTCCCTTCGGGATACTCAGGCAGCCACCCAAGACATCCGATCCTTCTGACAGGAGGAGAGACAGCCATAATCTCCCTCCTGGGACTCTGCTTCCCACCAAAGATGATGCGTCATGCGTTCCCCTCAAACTTATACCCACTCCCAGAATCCTCTGTGGCAGAATCTGCCTTCTGGGGTAGATACAAGCCCGAATGGGCCACTGATTGGATTTCTTCCACTGCCTAATGAGAATCCTCTCACAGAGCCAGTGAGGAGACTCCCCTCTCAGTAACCACACCTGGTAGACATGACAGTTAGGCAGCCAAGGCCCATTATACTTTTACCTAGCACCTACCTGTAGGGTGCTATATTTCAATAAAAGGCTAGTGTGTCAAAAGTATTTTTTTATTTAATTTAAAGATCCACAGAGTATACAAATACACACACAAAATACTGTATGAATGTTATTACATAAACACTTCTAAAAGTCTTTAAACCCCATGTGTCCTTATTATATAAAAACATTTTTGTAGCAAGTATTTTTGTGGAGACATTAGGACAAAAGCCAACACATTTTGGAAAAAACTCCTTCTTTAGGGGATAAAGCAGGGGTATGCTGTGTCTAGTAAACAATCACATTACTAAGTACATCAATCGCATTATCCATACTGGCAGCCAGAAGCCTCATAACCAGACAGTGGAAATCTAACGAAGCACCGAATGCTTCCGAGGTCATCAATATGGTGAAAACAAACCAGTCTTACGAATATATACTGGCATACAAACACTCATTTATTTGATCAACACTGGAGTCTCTGGAATGCATGGGTGAAGTATCACTAAGCGTGTGAATTAATTTGATATGTGGTACTCAAGACATGGACGAGTCACTGACTAATATACCCTTCCCCCCATCCTATTGTTGATTATTCACTTCTCCCCTCTCCCACCCCCCACCCCCTCTTGTTACATTATTCTGTTAACATTGTAATGTTACATTGTGTTGGTACCACTTGAAAGCATTACCTTAGCGCTATTGGAATACATCAAGAATGAAAGAGTAAACCAAAGAGGGCGGTCTTACTCCTCCACCCTCGGCCCAGGTTGTTCCTGCTTGGTGTGTCTGGGGGGGGGGACACCCCTATAAATCATACAATATTAGTGAACCAATTACTGCTTCAGTTTGAATACATTTCTTTGTCATGTGCCATGATGTGTACCATGTAACAACATTGCTTCAATACAACTCTGTACTTTTGTTCTTTATAAAAATTTAAATAAAAAACTATTGAAACAAAAAGAAAATCACATTATCCAGATAGTACCAATATAGTATCAACACACTGTCATATTACATAGTACATACCATACTTACATAATATATCAACAATAACTAATAGCTGAATATAGATAGTTGCAAGAATAGGGCTTCCAGCACACTGCTTGTGAACCCTGGACCCTGGTGAGCATACATCCCAGGGCCCATTGCTCAATGCTGCTTGGTGTGGGACAGAGAGGGTGAGCTAACAGCAATCCACATCAATCACATGTATAAAACATGAAAATACTTTGAGTGAGAAACTCTCAAAGGATCCATTTACTCATAGAAAAAAAAAAAAAATCCCATTAAGCCATACCAATGGAAAATACATGGTGAAAAATTCTAGATCTAAACACTTTGTAAAAGGGACAAGCAAGTGGTTGCCATTATTATAAATTCTTTTTCTAAAAAAAAAGGACTTCAGTCAAGCATATATATTTTATTACCACTTTGCTAATAACTGTGTAAGCAATTCTTGTATTAGACCTATTTGGTGCAAAACATGCAAATGTAGCAAGATGCGTAACCAAGACACTATTCCCAAATAGTTTATTGTCAATTCCCTGATGAATGCACAAACAACACGTATGTAATCTCTACATTTTTCCATCAGTGCAGTTATTTTTTTTCTTTGCTATTTTTGTGGGCTTATCTGGTATGCGAGAACAGGTGTAAACAGGCATGTAGTCCTAATTACATAAATTACACAATGAAATAAGTCCTCTGGAAAGATTTTTCTCTCTAGAAAAGCATCAAATAATTCTCCCATCGCAAAAGGAATATATAACAATGTAAGCAATATATGGTAACCAATACAATATCCCATAAATAGTCTAATAAACCAAAATAATAAACGTCCTAAATATTATTGCCAAATATCCACGTCCTTAGATATTATCATGAATCACTACAGGTAAAAACATGGGTGATTATCACTCACTATGTTGCAGCATAAAGATATGATGCTTTTTCCGACATGCTCTTTCAGTTGATTATATGATCTTCCAGATTGTAATTGAGAACACTGTGCAATAGCTGCATAAGTTATTAGATGCATGTCACAATGTAAATTTGTGCTTGCATTTCTTGACTTACCACCTGTGGATAAACATCAATTTGTACTGAAATTTAGATGATACTATGGATGATTTATGTATTTTTCCCCTTAGGCAAAAAAGCAAGCTGTTGAGAAAGGCAAGAAAGAGACTGAAGACACGCTGAGTGAGGCTGACAACATCATGACAGAAGTCAATAACTTGGCACAAAGCATCAACGAAGCTGAAAATGTAAGTGAACCTTGGTGTATCTAGTGAAAATATAGGAAACCTGTCATTAGAGGAACATCAAGGTTACCATTGCTGATCATTTCTGCTATAAATTCAGCTGCTTGGCTGAAATGCTGGTCCTCTTGCTTCAATGAAAAAAGTAATAAAACAATAACTCACAGCCCCGCAGCTTTACTGTAAAATTATCTCCGCGCTTCAGGAAGCACCAGCTGAACGCTGGCAGAAGATCTATACCAAGAACGCTGCCACTTAAACAAATAACAAGAATATTTGGATATCCCTAAATGAGAAGTGCACACAGCGCGTGACCACACAGCACTAAAAGTCCCTCAGAGTAAAGTCCCACAGTCTTTTTCAAAATGCAGTATAATTAAAAAAAATCGATCCCAACGTCCACCAGATAGCCGATGAATCGTGTAGTTTATGTGGCACAAGTATAGTATATAGATGTACACTCCACTAGATCACCGATATTTCGTGCAGTCTGGCAGGATCACCTCTATTCCACCACCAAGTGCAGGGGGTAATATAAGAAATGGCCACTCACCAGATCCCCATGCTCATCTATTTTCATAAATGAGCACACATCGCATATAGATGGATAAACACACACGCTGTCACAGGGCATGTAAACACCAAGAGGGGCTGGTTCGTTGTCCAGGTCACTCTAGAAACTCCACTTTTCCTCCCATGCATGTGGAAATAAAAAATACCTCCACTAGTGCAATATGTCTAGTATAGACTTTATTAGAATAAAACATCAATAATTGCACTCACTTTTGGTAGAATACAGTTAAGCATATCGTCAAAAACGGCAATGAGGTGAACAACCACCGCTACTGGAACATGGCTCCACGCCAGATCAGGTAGTTCCGGAAGTCCTCCCCCGCCACACTCGTCAATTGGGTACGTCATCTGGCCACGCCCCAATGCGTTTCCTCATTTCCTGACTTCAACTGGGGGTGCGGCCAGAACAACGCACACCACCCATTTATGCTCCGCTCAGCGGCGTCACACCCAATCACATATCCCGCAGGTCAACCGGAAGGACATCTAGCCACATCGCAGTGGAAGATAAACATTCCAATGGTAACCCTTAAGCCCTCCCACCTTCAATACCTCCCACCTTCAATACCTTAAGATGTTTACCTGGAAAAGTGTGCAGATAAGGATTTCTGGTAGCCCTTATATTTCCCCCATGACATGCTTACTTTAACGAAAAGGTCAATTTACTTACCCCTGAAATACTTTTCAAGTATTTTACACATACAGTATACAACCTTTCAGATAAGATCTGTTCTACATTGTGCAAAAATAATGTTTGAAAGAAAAGGCTGTAAGTCATCAAAGGGGATGCAAAAATATTACAACTTATACATACCATAACCATGGAAGGATGAGGTATGCTAAGACATGATGATTTCTTTTTAAATGTTCCCATATACTGCATCCTATACCTCAAAATGGGCCAGCTAAGCAGCATTCATGTACTATTACCTTTCATACAAATCTTTAAAGTTCAACTCTCCACTTGGTGGAAAGACTCTTTTACTATTCTGTTTGCTTCATGCTAGTTGAATGTGAATCACAGCCAACTTTTTTTCTACGCTATGATGAATTATAACAATACTTTTTAACACTACTACTAGTTAATTTGAGAAGTGTAAGGCAATTCTGTGGACATATTTTGTAAAATCATAAGAGAGCTGCAAAACATATGTGAATATTTTCTTTGTTTAAAGCAATCCTTTAAACACTTTGATGCTTTTGCTGTTATAAAGCGTTGTTTAAAGGTATGTTACAGAAATAGAATCAATGTTTAGGCCTCATTTTTGGTGCCTTTAGGCCTAAGCACCCACAGTCACACAAATGTCATGCCGGGAGCATTGGCTGTGTCCATGCAGCCATTGCATTCCCCTTTACAGCTATTGGACTGCAAATCCTGCACATCCCTATGCTTGTAAACACAGCTCTTCACATGGCATGGGTTACAATGCCTCATGTGAATGAGGCCTTAAAAGTTAGCATTATTTACTATATGTCCTTGCTTATTTTAGCTTATAGGTAAACTCTGGCTCAGACAACCCTTTTCTTTTAAACAGTGTGACACTTTTTTTTCCTTTTTATTATTTTTCAATTCAGTGTATACAAACAAATACAAAAGTATTTCACATATTCCCACATATTTCCCCCTATATCCTGCTACCCATATACCCTCCTGCTCCCATTCTATTTTTTTCCCACTCTATACCTTTAATAATGTCCCTTCTTCACATCTCCATTTACGTTTACCAAACCCCTCAGTCTACAATCTTCAAACACCCTCCTGATCCACCTATATTTCTGTATATGTATTTATTTATTTATTTATTTATTTATTTTTCAATTTGCCCATTTTCTCCATTTATTTTAAAAACAATCTGCTTGTTCCCCCTCTCTACTGCCCAGATACTCCATATATATATATATATATATATATATATATTTGATTCTGCTACACCAATCCCTGAGAGTAGGGCTTTCTACATCTAACCATTTATTTGGTATTGCCCCTTTTGCTGCGTTTAACAGATTTGAAACTATTCTGTATTGTTTTGGGGGTTTATCTGTTTTATGGAATAGGCATACCCATGGGTCATCTGTGATGCTCATTCCTGTAATTTTTCTAGTAAGCTGTTGTACTTTTAACCAATATTCATGCATCTTAGGGCAGTCCCACTAAATATGCAACATTGTGCCCTGCACCCCACAACCCTTCCAACACAGTTTAGATTTCTCTGGCTGATATTTATGTGCTTTTACCAGCGTATTATACCATCTTGTCAGGCATTTGTAGTTCATCTCAATGGAAACTATGTGACACTAGTCATTTGATGTTTGTATGACACTAAGGTTAGGCATTCTGCAACCGCTCTTTTACCTAGGGCTACTTTTCCATTCATTGCACTGACAATGTAATGCAGGTATCAGAACCAGGAGTGGGTCAGGTATGCCTTTCAAAATCCCGATAGGATCCTGGGAGCCAAAAGGAACAGAGTGGCTCTATGTCAGATGTGCGGCAGTGCTCTGCTGTTTCTTTAATGTTAACTTTGCAAGGGAAGTTGCACCTTGCAAGGAAATTATCCCCAGAGCTTAGTAAAAGTAGCATTTCACTTTGCAAAGAATACTCAATCAAATGCAGAGAAAATTAAAACAAATATATTTTGATTATACATGTATGGCTTATATAAGTCAGCAGAGCTTCATCCTATTCACTCCAACACAATAATGTTTATGCGATGATTATATTACTTTACTACAAACATTATATCAATATAATGCTACTGTATATATTTTGAATAATATTACATATTTCATCCTGTTTTTTTATACTCAAAAAATAAAGAACAATTAAATACAAAAGAAACTGCCTAATATTTTGTATTTATATAAGAGTCTATCTACAGCCTTCACACACATTCTCCTTAAGCTGCTAGTCTATCTACAGTAGACACTTTGCTTCTGTAATATATTGTTTGTTTTCCAGGACCTCAATGATGTCAACAATGAGCTTCCGTTACTGTCTGAAAAATTAGATGAAAAAATATCCAATCTTACTGAAGAAATTCAAAGGAGGGACCTCCCTGAGCTTGTATACCAGGCAGAAGTGCATGCATCTCAGCTAAATGACTCATCCTCAAAACTGGATGGGTATGTATTATAGCCAATAGAAAAATGAGATTACATACACATTCCATTAGGCTAAAAAGCTAAAATATGAAGAAAAAAGTGAATATGTTAAATCTGTAAATAGAGAGTATAACTTGTATTTTTTTAGGCTGTATATGTATAGTTGTACAGTATGTAGGGAGTACATGTAATGTTTATTTCATAAAAGTAGTGTCAGAAGAGCCTACTTTGTTGTTCATTACTCTTCAAAAGCATCAGACACTACAAGTTTGTTTAATTTTGAAGAAGTATATGTAAGATTCATTATACAGAGCATATACAGTGGGTACGGAAAGTATTCAGACCCCCTTAAATTTTTCACTCTTTGTTATATTGCAGCAATTTGCTAAAATCATTTAAGTTCATTCTTCTTCCTCATGAATGTACACATAGCACCCCATACTGACAGAAAAACACAGAATTGTTGAAATTGTTGCAGATTTATTAAAAAAGAAAAACTGAAATATCACATGGTCCTAAGTATTCAGACCCTTTGCTGTGACACTCATATATTTAACTCAGGTGCTTTCCATTTCTTCTAATCATCCTTGAGATGGTTCTACACCTTCATTTGAGTCCAGCTGTGTTTGATTATACTGATTGGACTTGATTAGGAAAGCCACACACCTGTCTATATAAGACCTTCCAGATCACAATGCATGTCAGAGCAAATGAGAATCATGAGGTCAAAGGAACTGCCTGAAGAGCTCAGAGACAGAATTGTGGCAAGGCACAGATCTGGCCAAGGTTACAAAAAGATTTCTGCTGCACTTAAGGTTCCTAAGAGCACAGTGGCCTCCATAATCCTCAAATGGAAGACGTTTGGGACGACCAGAACCCTTCCTAGAGCTGGCCGTCCGGCCAAACTGAGCTATCGGGGGAGAAGAGCCTTGGTGAGAGAGGTAAAGAAGAACCCAAAGATCACTGTGGCTGAGCTCCAGAGATGCAGTTAGGAGATGGGAGGAAGTTGTAGAAAGTCAACCATCACTGCAGCCCTCCACCAGTCGGGGCTTTATGGCAGAGTGGCCCGATGGAAGCCTCTCCTCAGTGTAAGACACATGAAAGCCCGCATGGAGTTTGCTAAAAAACACCCGAAGGACTCCAAGATGGTGAGAAATAAGATTCTCTGGTCTGATGAGACCAAAATAGAACTTTTTGGCCTTAATTCTAAGCGGTATGTGTGGAGAAAACCAGGCACTGCTCATCACCTGTCCAATACAGTCCCAACAGTGAAGCATGGTGGTGGCAGCATCATGCTGTGGGGGTGTTTTCCAGCTGCAGGGACAGGACGACTGGTTGCAATCGAGGGAAAGATGAATGCGGCCAAGTACAGGGATATCCTGGACAAAAACCTTCTCCAGAGTGCTCTGGACCTCAGACTGGGCCGAAGGTTTACCTTCCAACAAGACAATGACCCTAAGCACACAGCCAAAATAACGAAGGAGTGGCTTCACAACAACTCCGTGACTGTTCTTGAATGGCCCAGCCAGAGCCCTGACTTAAACCCAATTGAGCATCTCTGGAGAGACCTAAAAATGGCTGTCCACCAACGTTTACCATCCAACCTGACAGAACTGGAGAGGATCTGCAAGGAGGAATGGCAGAGGATCCCCAAATCCAGGTGTGAAAGACTTGTTGCATCTTTCCCAAAAAGACTCCTGGCTGTATTAGATCAAAAGGGGGCTTCTACTAAATACTGAGCAAAGGGTCTGAATACTTAGGACCATGTGATATTTCAGTTTTTCTTTTTTAATAAATCTGCAACAATGTCAACAATTCTGTTTTTTTCTTTCAGTATGGGGTGCTATGTGTACATTCATGAGGAAGAAGAATGAACTTAAATGATTTTAGCAAATGGCTGCAATATAACAAAGAGTGAAAAATTTAAGGGGGTCTGAATACTTTCCGTACCCACTGTATAAGCAGTGTCAGAAAAGCCTACCATGATGTCAGCGACTCCTCAAAAGGACCAGAGGTCATTACTTATTTATTTTGAAAAAAACATATACCCAGGCTGTGATGCTAAATTATGGAGAAGATGTAATTATGTATTTTTATTATGTCATTAATACCCATAATTGCTAAAATAAGGTCCAATGTTAAAAAAATATATATACAAAATAAAGTATCCAGTACTGATTGCAATATGTAACCTCATTGTCTTTCACATATTGTCTTTTAATATGTTATACTTACCTCTGGCTCTGGGCAGTGTTATTGCACAGAGCAGCCCCAAGCCTGCTCTTTACGGGTCCCCCACTGGTACTGTCCGCTCCTCTTGTAATGCACTGCTTGCTAGGAGGCAGACATGCAGGATTGATCCTGAGGCAGGCTGTGTGAACCCACTGACAAACACGCCTTGGTTTGGCCCCACCCACCAATTTATCCTTTCAGCATTTGATTGCCTCAGTACCTGTGAGAATAGGGAGAGAAGAGATTCACCTGGGAACAGCACTGGATCGACTGAGGACTCAGGTAAGTATTTAGGGAGATAGGGGAGCACAGCAACTTGTAAAACTTTTTTACCATAATGCAGGGAATGCGTTAAGATCAAAAAACATTTTAGCTTTGAAACCATTTAAAAAGATAACTAAACCCGAGGGCAAAAATATAATGCTGAATGTTTCAGCTGATCAGTCCTTATATGTGGTGGCTGCATTTGTTTTCTTTTTACAGTTTAAGAACATTTTTTGCAATTACAGAAAATACTAGCTGATCCTACAAGAAATGCAGTGTCCTTGTAACTTCCTACAAGGTGCCCTGAAAGTAAAAACAATCTTTAGCTTCCTTTTGTAAACTACTAATCCTCCTGCCTTCCATACAAAAAGAGGAGGAGAAAAAGACATGTCTTATGTCCATCCTGGGGGACAACCAGTGTTCCCTCTATAGATACGGTGGAGTAGCAAGCATAGCTACCCATAGGCATGAATCTTGTGATAATCTCAGGATTAACAGGCACATTTAAAGAAAAAAAGCCTGAAAACAGAAAACAAATACAGTCATGACCAGACTTGTATAAAGTACTCAAAATTTCTACTTGAGTAAAAGTACAAGTGCTCGATCAAAAAGTGACTTGAGTAGAAGTGGAAGTGCTCGCAGAAAAAGTTACTTAAGTAGAAGTACTAAAGTATTCAACATTTTTTTTATTTAAGTATTGCAAGTAGTTTTTTCAAAAAAATTGCTACTTAAGTACTAAAAGTAAAAAGTACCAGTAGTTTTGAAAAAAAAATTCTACTCAAGTACTGAAAGTAGAAGTACAAGTACTGTGTTATGTAGTTATTAAAGAAAGAAGTCAAAAGTTTAAACATCATATTGTTTTTTTATTATTTCAAATGATTTATTCAAATGATTAACCTAAAGGACAATCACAATTCCTTAGGCTGTAACTTTTTGTAAACAAAAAACAGATAAAGTATGTTCCTCCCTTCCCCTTTTAAAGCCAGGGGTGGTCTCCTTCCTGAGCTTCCTCACTCTCACAGCCAGGCAGATCACTTGAAGTTGAAGGGCCAGGGGTGGAAGGTGGTGTTTTTTTGGTTCGTCCATCTTTTCAGCTGATCAAAAGGCAGAACAGGAGCATGCGCAGTCTTCTTAATCGCGGTTTGATTTGATTTGCTCAATTGATGATGATGTGCCAGGCCAGCTTCATCAAACCTACAACGCTTAAAGTGAAAAATGCATCAAAAACTACTAACAAAGTGGCTGTGCTAAAAATGCTAATAAAGTGCCTGCAATTATATATATATATACATATTCTTCTTGTATTCAAAATCATCGCCCACAGTATCAAAAATAAAGTGACATGTCTGTGCTAAATGCAGTGCAAATTATTCCCACAATGTAAATTTAATTCATATAAAATATATATGACAATACCACAATAAAATAAGTTGTGATTGTGACTAAGTTAGGTGCAAGTTTAAGTGTGTAAAATAACTTTATAACGAAAAGTCCATAACTGAATTCCAGTGTGCAATCTAAGAAATGCTTGTCACTTGCTGTCAGATGCTTCCATCTTTCTTCTGTGATCTGCTCGAGTAAAATGGTGGACTGGATAGCCTCTCTCTCTGCCTCTCACCTTAGTAGCACTGGCACTGCACTGGTTCAAAAAGCTGTCTATATTATTTTCATTATAAGAACTTGTCAGAACATGCTTCCACCTCCTGTCCTTCACACTAGTAGTGCTCATTTGCTTTGCTCAAGTCAAGTGCCACTGCCAGTGGCCACTGCAGTGCGGGCACAGCCGCACAGGCAGAGGCAGGCCGCAGGAAGCACAGGCACCACCACAACACAACACTTATGGTCCATGGACCATGGATGGTCGAATAATCATCATAGCCGTCAGTCTCACTCTTCTTGGTTCAAAAAAGCCACCCATGACCCGTGTGTATATAATATATTAATATTTTATATTGATTATTTGATTCTCAAATGGCACATTTGCCATGGCAAGGATTAGGCCCTCTCCACGGTCCACCTCACTCACCTCATAGAGAAGAAGATGAGATAACAAAGAAAATGCTCTGAGTCCTGCTCCGCGTCCCGCCGCCCGTGTCACAACTCCTCTCAGTAAGGGCCCTAAGGGGTGGAGTCTGAGTGACACACAACACGTTTAGAGGCGGAGACCTCGAGCGGGAAGACGGCAGCACGGCTCCTCCAGTGCGGTCTTAACTTGATGATCATGACAGTGATTCCGCGGGCCGCGGTGCGAGCGAGGCTGTGGGATTGATTGAATTGAGTTGTGCTGCCTACTGCTACACGCTACCTACTACTACTACTAAATTGTGAGTCAGTATATTTTATTTCATTTTTATATATAAAAGCGGTATTGTTGAGCACTACTAACCACTAGATCTCCTGGCTGTCACTTTGTCACATGTTGGGGAATCACATCGGCTCGGCTCCAGAAGTGGCCGGTGTCTCCGTCATCCTGCCAGGGCCGCCAAGAAGTTCATCACCTAAGTTATTAATATCTTATGAGCAGAGTACCTATAAGATTGAGAATTGAAATAATTAAATATATATATGGCTTTTTGAACCAGTGCAGTCAGTGCCAGTGCCACAGTGCCACCCAGACGCTATCCACCAGTGCCACCACCATTAAGTGTGTTGGTTGGTCACTCGAGCATCTGACAAGAGAAGTCACACTTTAGATTTGCACACTGGAATTCATTTATGGACTTTTCGTTATAGATAGGTTTACACACTTCAACTTGTTGCACGCACCTGACCTAACTTATTTCATAACTTATTTTATTGTGATTTATTGTCATATTTTATATGAATGGAATTTACTGTTCCATTGTGGGAATAATTATTTTCACTGCATTTAGGCTTTAGCACATTCATGTCACTTTATTTTTGATACTGTGTGGAGTGTGGGCAGGGCACTGGGGGCAACGATGATATTATATCGATTGCACAGGCACTTTATTCGCACAGCCAAGTTGTGTTTGTTAGTAGTTTCTTGATGCACTTTAAGCGCTGTAGCACCATTTGTTTGTTTGTTTCATATTTTCTTTTTATTGGAAAGATTTGGTATAGCAGCTTTTATTATACACAGCCTTTATTTTCGTATGAGCTGATTTACAAATGACATTATACACATTTTTTTGAGCTTTATGCAACCTGCCATCTACTGTTCTGGCAGTGGTAATTTTTTTAAAAGTAACGAGTAACTATGCAGCACAAAAAAAAAATACTTGAGTAGAAGTATCGAAATCATCGAAAAAATGTAGTGAAGTAAAAGTAGAAGTAGGAGAAAAAAATTCTACTCCAAGAAAGTACAGATACCGCATTTCGGTACTTAAGTACAGTACTTAAGTAGTTCTACTTCGTTACTATACATCTCTGGTCATGACATCTAAGAACTGGAGGACTGGTACACTATGATATATTAAATTGCTTTAAGGTATAGGTACGCTTCTGTTGCAGAAGGGCAGTCCAAGAAGGGTTACAAGGAAAGTACATAAAATAAGCATTTAGCCCAATGTACTGCAATGTTGTACTTGGATTTTCTAGAATACTAGATTATGTACCCTTCTGTTAAGATTACCTTTATTACACAGGATATTTCCTATTTCACTGATCCTAACCTAAATTAGTGACATCGTGACAATGTGTAAATAGGCTTATAGGAGATGGGAGTATTTCTACTTATGATGGAAAAAAACATGTAGCCAGTTACTATTAAGGTGATTGTAAACCTATTTTTTTTTTAATAACAAACAAGTCATACTTACCTGCCTGTGCAAATTTTTTTGCACAGAGCAGCCCCAATCTTCCTCATCTGGGTTCCCCCGCCTGTGCTCCTGGCTCCTCCCCACGTCTGAGTGTCCCCCATAGCAAGCCGCTTGCTATGGGGACACTCATGTGGGCTTGATCACAAGCCACGCTGTGTGTGTCAAGGCCTGCCCTGCCCCACCCCTCCCCCTTTGCTCACTGGCTGTGGTTGACAGCAGCAGTAGCTATTGGCTTCTACTGCTGTCATTATGTCCAGTGAGGAGAGAGAGAGGAGAGAGACACTGGATCAAGATCAGGCTCAGGTAAGTATAAGGGGCGCTGGTGGAAAGCTGCACATAGAAAGTTTTTACCTTAAGGTACAGAAAAAAGAAACTTCTACCTTTACAACCACTTTAAGTAAAAGTTGCCTCTTTGTCTCTGCCACCTTTAGTCCTTATAGTATATTTAAATATATATGATATTTCGGTGGTTGTTTCATTACAGCATAAAAAAATAGAACTTTTTTTTTTTTTAAAGTACAGTATATTAAACAAAACAGAAAGCATTCAACATTCATTTAAGTTGCTTTGTTTTATTGCTCTTTGCTTCTAAAAACAAAGACATCAAAATCCTGTGCTTTTCTCAGTACGCTTTGACATCAGGTATGCAGTATATGGCTCATCAAAAGAAAAATAAGTTTCTGTAAACACAAAGTATTGTTTGTGTGCTATCCTTGTAAGAAAATGAATAAAAACCAAAAACAAATTGCTCATGCTTATAATTTCTGATTCATAGCTAGTGTCCAGGTGAATTTGCATCATTCTCTCTCTCTGAATCTTTGATATGTATTTTTAAATGTGCCGCATAAAACGGTGGCATGTAATCAAGTATGTAAATTATGATACCTTAAACCAATGCACTTTTATAAAGATTGCCTGCCTGTTGCTCTTCAATTAAAGCTACTTTTCCATTTTTCCAAGCAATCATAGACTTTATATGAATGCATCTTTCCAGTTCCAGAGACAGGCTTGGCTTTCTTCTATTATAACATTAAAACATTTCCCTTTTCAAGCTGAAACACAGCACAGCAATGCCACCTACCTTTCCAGAATATGTTTGTTACTTAATCATTAGCACTTAGTGGACAGTTAAAATATTTATTTTGGCTACATTTTGAAGATATATGAAATATTTTAGGGAAGCTGGATCACAGGTAATAAAACGTAGTATAACAAAGACTTGCTTAAAGCGGAACTAAGGTAGAAAACTGACACATGCTGTAAAAAGATGGAAGATCTTCAAATCATGTATATGTGATTTACATATGTAAGACTTACTTAACACCTCAGTATGAAGAACAGGTTTTGATTTATTAAAGGGATAATGATGACTACAAAGAAAATGTTCACTGAACCTAGTGTTTAAGGCAGTACATTGTAAACTTTGGCAAACTTTTTTCTTTCCTGGCACTTGATTGTGTATTCAACAAACATACTGTGAACAGCCTCTACTCCTTTAATAATATAATCCAAGATGTGATGTGATTTGCTGTAGCCCATAGCAATTATTATATAAAATGTTTTCCTACATGTTTCAGCATATTTTTCGTTTGCACAGTTTTTTATCACATAGTCTGCAGGGTTATTTAAAGTCCATCTCTGGGCAAACACAACAACCACCCTTCCACCATATTGTGAAAAATGATGGAAAGGCGGACACCTATTTCAGGAATTCAGTTGATAAACAGCACTTTATAAATCACCCTCGACTGGCTAGTACACCATTAATGTCTGAGAACCAAGCAATCATTGGATGACTTAGTTCACAGACAGAGTAAATAGCTGATCCCAGTGGCTCTGCACCATATGATCACTATGATGAATAATAGTGATCATATTTGCGATCTTACATTGGAGAGCTCACCCCTTCCTCTTACAACATGACAAGGAGGAACTAATGAATGAATGATTATTCATTAGTTCCAGAACACAGCAACAGTAGATTAAGGGTTGAGGGCTTTGATTGGGGGATCATTTTTTAACCCTTTCACCTTTCCCTCCTTCCCTGTTGGATCTTTTATCCTGTCTCTAGTTATGTGTATTAACCAATCACCTTCTTTATCCTGTAAATTTGAACATTAAGCCCTTCGTCTCCATCTTCTCACTATATTTTACCTGTATATTAACCCCTTTAACCTCTTCAACACCCCTTTTTGTATGATGATGCTGAATCTAGTAAATCATTATCATTATCCGTGTTTTGCACCACCTAAATACCAGCATGATTCTTTTTTAGAAAATTGGAACACCTTAGGGTGTTTACTTTCCAGAATGGAGTTATTTGGGGATTGTTTGTACTGTCCTTGCATTTTTTTTTTTTGCTATGTTTTAAAACAGAAAGTAAAGGAAACAATGTTTATAAAAATTTGGGGTATATTTTTTCATTATATATAAAAAAAAATAATAATAAAGTTGTTAGTAAACACAACAAAAGTTCCATCTGTCGGAAAAAAATTATTAAAAAAAATCCCTTGGGTACTCTATTGCATGATGGAGTACTTGTTAGTCAAACTATCACAGCATTGAAAACTAAAAATCGGGCTGATAATAAATAGGCTTATACTCAAGTGACTTAGCCTTCCTGTAATCACTCCACCAACCCCCCTACTACCAATTTATCACTGTGTTCTTTGAAATAACATTTTAAAACACCTTTTTTAATCAAGTCTGCTATCAAGTGTTCCCTGAAGAATGTGAAGAATATGCCGATGGACAGCGAATTGAAGTAAACTAGGTAATGTTTCAGTACTCAGATAAAATATACCCACTATAAGTCTCCATAGGAGCTGTAAACAAAAATGCACCCTCCCTAGTAAATAGATCATAAGTAACGTAGAAAAAAAAAGTGTGTAAATACAAAATAACTCAGTGCTCTTTCAAATTGTCCGCTTCAGTCATGTGTGCCAATATATTCTTACCAAATATAAATCAATTTCAATCACATATCATCAATCCTGTCCTCCTCTGATCCTAAAAGCTGTCCAGCATTCCATAATAGCATATTTGTGAAAATGTGCTCACATATACTCATGGTTAAAAGTACATTCAAATCCACATGAATAAAATTCCTAATGCGAAAATGCTCTTGCCTGAGCAATTGCCCAAAAATCTTGGGGCTAGATGTCACACATGAAAACCTCCTATTTCCTTTCCAAAAATCTCTCCAGGTCATGTACTTCCTCCAATAAACATAGGGCACACATAGAAAATATAGAGAGCATACAGAGATACAAAGAAACCAAGTTCTGAAATGGCAGAACAGGTACTTCTGGTTCCAGGGATCTAACATCTCCTACTGATGTGTTTCATTCTATGACATTTTCCATAGATCTCCTTTTACTAGAAAATTAATTTATCCCTAAACAATTATACATTTTCTGAAAGAAAATAAAAGAATACACCAGTGACAGTTGCAATTTTTGTATGTTGCATGATATTTTTCATAAGTATTTATCAAATGCACATTTTTAGGTAATTATGCACTAAAATGAATTTTAGTGCACACAAATGCATTATAATACCCAGTTTTTTGCTATAATATAATATATAAGATGGGATTGTGTCAAGGTTCCCTTTATAGAGATATCAGGGGTCTATTAAACCCCCAATGTCTTCCCTACCCTCCACTGCAGCTATTCAAGTACAGATCATGTTTTTTTTTTTTGCAGTTTCCCCTGATATAGTAGTTGGGGAATAACAGCTCTAAATCTGGAGGTAACAAAATCCTAGTTGCTTCAGGGTTCATTAGATGCAAAGGAGATCAGGGAACTCCTCGAAGGAAGAGGAGAACCCATGAACTCCCATGGACAGCACCAGCAGGAGGTGCTGGTCATTCAATGTACTGAAAAAATAATGGACAAACATATATATATATATATATATATATATATATATATATATATACACTGGCGCGAGAAATATGGGACCAACAGCTACCACACTGAAAAGCAAATAAAACATATCAATATCAGTCATAAATATATGAGAGATATTCCATGTGAGAGTCCATATATAAATTCTTAATTTACACTGAGGGCTGCTCTGATGACAAGTAAGAAGAAACTTGAAGGCAGCTGCAAAAGGAACACAGGCGCCACTCTAAGTGTAATAAGAAGGTTTAATATGAATATAAATCTCATATACCAAAGTACTCGTTTGTGAGTACTTTAGTGTATGAGATTTATATTCATATTAAACCGTCTTATTACACTTAGAGTGGCGCATGTGTTCCTTTTGTTGCTGAAAAAATAATGGGCAACTCTACAGCTGCCCAGATCACTTTTACATGAAAGCTAAGAGTTCACTGAGCAATATCATATATATATATATATATATATATATATATATATATATATCATATATAAACATAGCTTGGCAGACAAGAAAGTAAAACCGTTTTTTTTCCTGCAAATTATATGAAATTGAAATATGAAATTTTGTTTCAGGGGTTTTCTTCTCTTTTTGGGGAATTTTTTATTTTCATTTTATATCAATAGGATATTTTATAAGTATAAAGCACAGCATTGACTTTTTATGATCATCTGTTCTTGAAACTGCCTTTAGTTTACAGAATGCCACTTTGTAGTTTAAAATAAAGTGAGGCAGAGGTCAATAGAAAGTAACACAGAGTTCAGAGATCAGTAGTAGAGCTCAGGGTTATCAGGGTATCGTAAGGCTGCACTGTAAGGCCGGGGGCTACCGCTGCCTGCCTATGTGATTTCAGCCAGGGAAACTGTTTCTGGACAGTAAGGCAGATGTGTGGGACAGTGTGACTGAGTCAGAGTCAGTGATTAGGCACCAGTAGGCAAAGAGAGGAAAAGCCACAATCACTTACCAATATACAGGCGGCTGGGCTGTGAGAGAGAAGCCAAGGGAGCTTCAGGCACCAGGCAGAATTGCTGATCTAAACCAGTGGCCAAAAGTAGAGTGCAGTGGGTAGGACTCAAGCAGCAATGCAGGTGCTGCATTGGGAATATTACATTGCAGCCACTATACACAGGCTGGCTGCACAGATCACTCCATCTGATCCTGGCCCAGTGGATTATTGCAGTACTACATGCAGTGCTGGCTGCTGTGCAGATCCCTCTGCCTTAAATTTAATTTTACTGACTGTTGCACTATTGCTGAGTGGTTCTTTGACACTTGGGCAGGGTGCTCTTGGGGGCAGGGTTGGACCCCACAACCCCCCCCCCCCACACACACACACACAAACACTTTTCTACGCCTCTGTGTCTCACTATGTGACTAACTTGTATGTTTTTAATCCTTTTGTGTTGACAGAGGATATTTAGCAGAATACTTAAAGGAGAAGTATGGACTTAGAAATAACGAAATATACAGTGGGTACGGAAAGTATTCAGACCCCCTTAAATTTTTCACTCTTTGTTATATTGCAGCCATTTGCTAAAATCATTTAGGTTCATTCTTCTTACTCATGAATGTACACATAGCACCCCATACTGACAGAAAAACACAGAATTGTTGACATTGTTGCAGATTTATTAAAAAAGAAAAACTGAAATATCACATGGTCCTAAGTATTCAGACCCTTTGCTCAGTATTTAGTAGAAGCCCCCTTTTGATCTAATACAGCCAGGAGTCTTTTTGGGAAAGATGCAACAAGTCTTTCACACCTGGATTTGGGGATCCTCTGCCATTCCTCCTTGCAGATCCTCTCCAGTTCTGTCAGGTTGGATGGTAAACGTTGGTGGACAGCCATTTTTAGGTCTCTCCAAAGATGCTCAATTGGGTTTAAGTCAGGGCTCTGGCTGGGCCATTCAAGAACAGTCACGGAGTTGTTGTGAAGCCACTCCTTCGTTATTTTAGCTGTGTGCTTAGGGTCATTGTCTTGTTGGAAGGTAAACCTTCGGCCCAGTCTGAGGTCCAGAGCACTCTGGAGAAGGTTTTTGTCCAGGATATCCCTGTACTTGGCCACATTCATCTTTCCCTCGATTGCAACCAGTTGTCCTGTCCCTGCAGCTGAAAAACACCCCCACAGCATGATGCTGCCACCACCATGCTTCACTGTTGGGACTGTATTGGACAGGTGATGAGCAGTGCCTGGTTTTCTCCACACATACCGCTTAGAATTAAGGCCAAAAAGTTCTGTTTTGGTCTCATCAGACCAGAGAATCTTATTTCTCACCATCTTGGAGTCCTTCAGGTGTTTTTTAGCAAACTCCATGCAGGCTTTCATGTGTCTTACACTGAGGAGAGGCTTCCGTCGGGCCACTCTGCCATAAAGCCCCGACTGGTGGAGGGCTGCAGTGATGGTTGACTTTCTACAACTTTCTCCCATCTCCTGACTGCATCTCTGGAGCTCAGCCACAGTGATCTTTGGGTTCTTCTTTACCTCTCTCACCAAGGCTCTTCTCCCCCGATAGCTCAGTTTGGCCGGACGGCCAGCTCTAGGAAGGGTTCTGGTCATCCCAAATGTCCTCCATTTGAGGATTATGGAGGCCACTGTGCTCTTAGGAACCTTAAGTGCAGCAGAAATCTTTTTGTAACCTTGGCCAGATCTGTGCCTTGCCACAATTCTGTCTCTGAGCTCTTCAGGCAGTTCCTTTGACCTCATGATTCTCATTTGCTCTGACATGCATTGTGATCTGGAAGGTCTTATATAGACAGGTGTGTGGCTTTCCTAATCAAGTCCAATCAGTATAATCAAACACAGCTGGACTCAAATGAAGGTGTAGAACCATCTCAAGGATGATCAGAAGAAATGGAAAGCACCTGAGTTAAATATATGAGTGTCACAGCAAAGGGTCTGAATACTTAGGACCATGTGATATTTCAGTTTTTCTTTTTTAATAAATCTGCAACAATGTCAACAATTCTGTGTTTTTCTGTCAGTATGGGGTGCTATGTGTACATTCATGAGGAAGAAGAATGAACTTAAATGATTTTAGCAAATGGCTGCAATATAACAAAGAGTGAAAAATTTAAGGGGGTCTGAATACTTTCCGTACCCACTGTACATACTCACCACCATGCTGCAGCATTGGTCTGAGGCTTCAGCTGTCCCTCGCCAGCTCTAAGTCTGAGAACTGAATGATCATTTAACCACTGATCATCCAGTCTCAATCTGCTTGGAGGAGAGAGCAATGATTGTCAGTCACTGCTATCCGCTCTGCCCCTCCAGCACTCACCAGAATGGGGAGGGGGCAGAAGTAGCTGGCTCAGACTCTCCGTGGTGTGCTGAGAGGCTGAGCTAGCTGCTGATCAAGCATCCAGTAAACTCTAACAATGTAGTTGGGTTCCTTCCAGTGCCTAGAGTGGTTTTGTGACGTCATCTTGAAGCAGGCATTCGGCCGCTGAGGACTGATTCTGGGTCACTGGAGAGCAAAAATATGTGCACTCCTGGGTAGGGATGATCGAAAGCTTTGGGTCGACCATTGGTTCAACCCGAACATTGACTGTTCGAAATTCGGCCGAATTCCGAATTTTTGGCGGAAAAAGTTCGGAATTCGGCAACCAGAACCGACCAAAATGCAATGGGACAGGAACTGGGCTTTAAAAGCCTGTGATTGGACCAGAAACATCAGTAAAAGCCAATTGAGGGGGCAGGAGGATGCTAGGAATGTGATTGGAGTGACTAGGGGGTCCAGAGGCCAATCAGTAGTGAATACGCCCCCCAGTATATAACATAGCCCCGCCAAATCTCTAGCACTGTAATACAGGGGCTGTGGAAGAGAGTGGAAGCAGTTCTGTTACTCCTGCTGCAAAAGTGTCATTTAGCAATTATTAGTGTGATTAAAGGGATATCGCTACGTTCACACCTATATGTGTGTATGTGTATATATACATATATGTGTGTGTGTGTGTATATAAACACCCCTATTCAGAAGTTCAGATGTTATGCCTGCCTCCAAAGACGCCCAAAAAATGCCCAATAAACGCCTGCAACAAAAAAGCCCAGGTGTGTTGTTGCAGGTGTTTTTTTGGGCATTTTTTGGGCATCTTTGGAGGCAGGCATAACATCTGAAATTCTGTATAGGGGTATATATATACACACACATATATGTATGTATACACATACACACATATAGGTGTGATAGGAGAGGAGCCACATCCCTGCGCTAATAAAAATTCTAAGAATAAATATCTTTTTTTTCTGGTTCTGGACATGCTACAGAGCTGAAACTTCACAGGTACACTTTTTAAACCCCCCAGACACTAAATCCAAAGAAATCTCATTTTTTTTCAATCATTTTTTTCAATAATTGGCTCTCTATCAAAAACTACAATTTTTAAGAACTTTTTTTGTGTGATTAATAGTCCCTGGGGCATGACCCAGAACCCTAGGCACTTTTTAGGGGCATTTATTGGGTTTTAGGGCTTCAAAATTGTGTTTTTTTGATTACCGAAGTTCGGGTCCCATTGATTTCAATGGGGTTCTGGAATCCAGACCCGAACTTTCGGGAAGTTCGGGTGTTCTGGTCGAAACAAACTTTTCAAAAGTTCGATCATCCCTACTCCTGGAACCCAGAATAGAAGTATGGCCAAAATAACTTTGGTCATACTTCTTTAATTACCTAATGCTGCTTACAGCATGTCTCCCATTGTATTTCTGTGTCAAAGCACTAAATACTGGCTGGGTATGAAACTATATGTTTTAATGATTGAGCAGGAAACTGTGCATGCCACTGCTGCGGCATCTAGACTCCCAGATAAACAGATTTTATAAGCAAAGAATATGTAGCCATTTATGTGCTGTGGAGTTAGTGCATAAATAAATTGCTTTCCTGTGGCAGCAATGTATTTTACACATTATTTTGATATCAATTCCTTTCTGCAGGGTTTCATTTAGATTTGAATTTAACATTGCTATCTACTTTCACAGAATCCTCGCTGAAGCTAAAAACCTCTCATTTAATGCTACGGTGGCTTTCAGAGCATACAGCAATATCAAGGACTTGATTGACAATGCTGAGGACACAGCAAGAGAGGCCAGAGTAAAAGCAAATGAAGCAGTAGATTTGGTAAGGATAAATACTTAAAAAAAACTGTAGCCACATTTTGTACAGTATTTTATCTTTCATAACCTTAAGGAATCTTTTACTGAGGTCCAAGCCAAAGCAAAACCAATAGCAACAGATGCCCTGTGGACAGTTGTTTGAAAGAGTATACAATGGGAGAATCAATTGATATCAAAAAGTGACTGCTGTGCGTTCTGTTTAGCAGAGCCAAGCCCAATCCTTTTAAAAATCAGAAAGGCACAAGACCTAGTATAAATTACTGTGACTATTTTCATTTACCAAAAAAAAAAAAAAACATATACTCACTATTGAGTTCTTAGAAGAAGTCAGCTTGTCAGTGCACACTTGTCTCCTCCAGGAGGAGTGTTTCTTCTGAACCAGGTCAAGGAGTGAGACACCACCACAAAGTAGTCCCGCTGCTGACCACAATGGGAGTGCACTTACTGTACACAGACATGACTAATGACAGACTTGCTTCCAGGAACTTTTGTTAAAAAATTAAATTCAATTAAATAATGGTTACAGTAATACACTAGGTTGGTGAGCCTTCAAGTTGTTCTTTTATTTTTCCATATTCCAATCGTCCATTTACTGAGAGCTGAAGACATACTTTGTAGTTCAATTTACTGAAAAAACTGTTGCCATGTCTACTAGACATACTAAGTTAGCTCTTCCGTGTTACAGTGGGACAGAACAATGGGAAGATTCTAAGTGCTGTACACACTTCATAAAGTTGAATTTTCATCATATCCCTGATAGAATGTAGCGGTACCACACTTTGCAGACCACGTAATTAGATATATATAATTGGCCCAGTTTATTATACTGCATAATGATTATGTACATAAGCAGAAAGACAGATATAATTGTAAGAGTCAAATAAACAAAAGCAGAAAACAATTTGTTGAGGTATTTCAGAGCCACAAAAAAAGCACTAGCCATCAGCCCTTAAAAAGACTGTTTTGTTCTAATGTCACATTATGAAGAGGCACTTACATTTATACTAAACAAAGACACTTTACGGTAATCAGAAGAGACATTTCCTCCAAATGAACTGGAGTGAAACAAATTTTACAAATACAACAGAGAACTGGTGAGGCCCAGTCAGTTGTTCAGAGTTAAACCAGGGCTGTGCTACTTGCCTTGAACACACACATAGTTTATATGCAGCTATTAGGTAAATATTTCCCTAATCAAGCACTGAAGTTTTTCATAAGTGCCCTGCCCTTTGTCTCTGGGCAGACCATAACCATTTGCTGTTTACCTCTGCAAATTCGAGGCACTTTTTTCTCACTTAGTCCTGTGCCTTTAAAATATGAATATAATGTTTTAGATCCCCAATAGCTGGTGTGTCCATAGGTTTTAAATACTCTGTCTTTAAAAGATATGGCACTGCTAAATTAATTACTTGTTAGGGTATATAAACACAAGTTCAAACAAAATAATACCATTTTCCAAAACATCAGAACTGCATACAGCCAAAACAGCCAATGGGCACTAAAAACTCTGTGTAAGTTAGGTGGAAGGCAAAGGGAAAAAATGACTAGAGGAATATGGTAAATGGCTTATGGGTAGTGTTAAATGGCACGTGTGAGACATTGACAAATACTTTTAGTTTTGTAATTGTAAAAAGAAGGTTTTAATAATATGAGGGGAAAGGAATAGTGCTGGAGGAGCAACAAACATGCTCTTCTTCCGACATTTTATTACCAATCTTTTCATAACGTGATGGGCATGTTATTTTCACATCATGCATTCTCTTGAATCCTGTGCTGAGAGAAAAAATAGTGCAGCATTGCTAACCTTCATCAAAGATGCTAGTTACCTGCCTGTTCAACTGATCATCTGACTTTAGTCATTTCTTTCTGTCACTGACCAGTTTGTAACAGATAAACCCAGATGTCTGTGATGTGGTTTGTGCTGTGGTGTACTGGTACCATTGGATTAGCATTACACAAGACAACTAGTATTTTCAGAAGGTAATGGTAGAGTAGCCTGCATATTTCTCTAGGCACCAAGGGAAAAAAGTGAAAGTTATGACAGGGGGCGCAGAAAAATCAAAAAATTAAATGTGCATTGACAGAAATGCTCATTGACAGATGCCCTGCACTCAGACATCAAAGAATATAGTGCTTAAAGTTGACATTATGACACCAAAAGGTAGACTAGAGCCTCTTTTAAACTTCTAAGGGATTTTTTAACATATAGTTGGACCCTTGCAGTAACACATAGGAAAAGGAGATATCAGTTCTTACTCTAATTTGAGCTTAGGCTCAATTTCTAGGGCCCTGGGTCTTTCCCCTAAGCCACTAAAAATAATTAGAGGTGTGCAAACAAGACATTCATTATTTATATATTTTACTTTAATAATTAATTACTATTACTTCTTTAATTAAATAATAATTTTTAAACAGTGTTGCTTTCAGCTTTAAGTCCAGTTTCATGGAAAATTTCTAAATGTAATTTTATTCTGTGCTATACTAATATTACTGCATGCAAATGTGACCTTTCAGGACTATTTAATATACTGTATCTAATATTGCTCAAAACCCAAAGTAGTTTGTAAAATCTCTATCTAATATTAGTCTGAATTATGCATACCAGCTCATTTTACTGAAGCTAATCATTTTAACAAAAAGAAAGCTTGTGTCCCCCTTTATTTTTACATTTCCTGATTGTACAGTTAATTTAATTGCCTTCTTCACCATTTTGTACAGAGTATTGTATTAGAGAAGAATATTCTGCACTGTTAGTGTTATTTCAACAATGGTTGCCGTTCTGATTAATGTTCCATATTGTTAGTGCTATCCTCATGTAATTCTAGTGCATGAATATGAAAATAGATATCAAGAAAGCTTTCTTTTTCTTTTAGCTTTCAAACCTGTTCACAAATAGAAAAAATAAAAATATCAAAATAAATACTAGGGGCCATATTTATAAAACCATCAGTGTGACATTCACCAAATATTTACCGCAGGTAAATAATCTTAATATGTGTGTTTTAAATTACTGGGATGGTTTAACCACCTATGATTGTTTGGTGGATGTCACATTCACTACTTTATAATTACATCATGTTATGGGCATGTGGCTAGACTATGGATGTTCAAATATTTTGTTAATATTCTTAACAAGCAGTAAATGATCTTTAAAGCAAGCCCTCACTGACACAATCCTCAAAATGCGAACCAGAAGCAAAAGTCTAGTCCTTTTCAGCAGTGACTTGGCATCCTTACACTCTTCTAATCTCTAATGTAAACAGGTGCTCTTGGAGGAAGGAACAGGGGAAGTTGAGCTACTGAGAGAACTTGAATCAGTGCTTCTGCTCTAAATTTTGAGAATAAATTGCTCCAGAGTGCCTGCAGCTAAAAAAGGTCAATAAAGACTTGCTTTAAAGGTTATTCGTTGCTTGGTAAGAATATGTGTATAATGGAATGTTCACAGCCTAGACATTATGGACAGTCTGAAAATTGTAGTTATACTATTTTGTATTCTTAGCTTGCCCTCTCAAACTTTCTTGTAAATTATGCACTGGCTTAAAGCCTAATTAAATCATCAGTTTACATCAGCTAAATATATTTAATCTGCATTAAAATAATGCACTTCCGGTTCCCGCACCGCATGGAGTAGCTGTACTCCGTCACAGCTCCCGCAGCACGACCCCAAAATCAGCCTAAAAAAACAGCCCAGGAACTCCTTGCTGCCCAAGACCCACAAGGACACATCCTTCTGCTTCCAGAGAAAAACGGAGTGTGGTCGCAACCGGCTCACCACCAAATCGAGCCAGGGGATGCAGCCTTGTCATCAGTAATGGCAGGGGCGCCTGCCATAAAGGTGAGTGGCAGTCCCACCTCTCCCTCTCAAATCAAGGGGGACATAAAAACACAACAAAGTGTCCAAGCTGTTGCTGCGATCTTGGCCTCCACTATAACAGCCTCAGTGGAAAAGGCTGTTAATGCAAGCATGCTGCTTATCAATAAGAGCTGGGAGAACATGCCTCTCATCTAAATGAGGCTGAAAACAGAATCTCTAACATAGAGGATGAGGTATATCAGGACCAGGCTATGGAACAAAAACAAGAGAAAACAAACCAATATATAATTCAGAAATGAGAGGATCTGAAAAATAGATCAAGGCATAGCAACCTGGGTTTTGTAGGCGTCCCAGAACCTTCAGCCATCTCAAAATTCTGCTTCAGGGGCATTCCAGAAGCACTAGGCCTGATGGGACCCTGCATAGTGGAACTCACCTACCGCATAGGGACCCACTCCACTGAACATCCACCCCACATTCAATAATAGCCAAGTACCTCAACTATGCAGATAAAGCCACCATCTTACAAAAATATAGGCAATCGAGATCTCTTCAAATAGACGGTATCAAAGTACTGATTTTTGCCGACTTTTGAGTTGAAGTCTCAAAAAAGAGAAAAGCCTTTCAACACATTTATACGGGGCTTCACCAGCAACAAATAAATTTAATCTTGGCCTTCCCTGCAATTCTCCGCCTTAAAGCTTCTAATGGAGAACAACTCACTTTCCAGGACCCAATGGAAGCAGAGGCCTTTCTACGTTCTCTCAACTCTGATCAGCCAACAAACCCTCTATACTGGTCATCACCGATCACTTGTCCTTTAGATCAACACAGTGCACAAAAGGACTCTCTCAAACGCCTAAAATTCTCGGGCTCAAATAATCTTTTCAAACCTCACTGACTCAAGCTCAAAGAAACTCTTCCTCCTAATCACATGGGTTAATTGCAGGACTGTGTTGGCTATATTATGGTAATGTTATTTGTGCCTTATTTACCGTTGTGCTCCTGTCTGGCTGTTTACCCTACCTAGCCTTACTTGCTTTGCTTTCAGCAACTTCCTTAATGGCATCACTAGATGATTCTATGATATTCTCCTCCCAATTATCATGGGTCAGTGAATTGTGCTACCATTTTTTAGACCAAATGAGTTCATTTTTCCTTTTACCAGCTGCAGGGTCAGTCATTGGGAGCTGGTTTCTATAGTAAACCCAATGCCCTAAAAAGCAAAGTCCTACGGTTGTTATGTAACTTACCTTTTTTTTAATAACCTACCTATTTGTTGTCTCCTCTTATGTTTCCCCCTTTTTCCTATTCCTCTCCACTTACACCTTCTCCACACAAACAAAAACTCCTCTAGGAAACCCATGCTCTTAACACCTGGCATTATAGCCAATATCCTCCTGACATCTACCTCTAATGCAACAACAAAAGCACAACTCCCTTTAACAGATAGTTCCATATGAGAATCATCTCTTGGAATGTGAAGGGACTCAGATCCCCCATTTCAGAGACTCAAGATACTAAGCCATCTTAAAGAGGAAGTAAACCCTCCTCTGACACTTTTACCTATAGGTAAGCCTATGATAAGGCTTACCTATAGGTACTGTAAATATCTCCTAAACATGTACCGTTTAGGAGTTATTTACCTTACATGCAGCCAGTGACGTCACTGGCGCATGCACTCTGAAGGAACGGCCGCTGGTGCCGTTTCTTCAGAGTGTCGTGACTGTCGGCTCCCACGCGCGTGCGCGGGAGTGACGTCACCGTGGCTCCGGCCAATCAGATGGCCGGATGCCGCGATCCCGGAAGACGGGCGACTGGACATGTCGCCCGTCATACAGGTGAGCGGGCGGCACGGCGGGGGCTCGTTCTAAGGTAAGTATTTCATAATGAGCTAGTATGCGATGCATACTAGCTCATTATGTGTTTCTCTTACAGGTTGCAAAAAAAAAAGTTGTATGGGTTTAAAAACTCTTTAAGAGATTAAAAACTGACATTGCTCTTCTTCAGGAATCTCATCTGACATCCCCTGATTTCTATTGTATGAATAAAATGTGGGTGGGCACTGTGTTAGGCTCTAATGCAGTAGGTTGCAAGGCTTGAGTGCTTATTTTAATTCACAAAAACCTTCCCTGTTAGGTAGTTACAGTGGACACATACAGTCAGGGATGTTTAATTACAGTCCACATCCGGTTGGGCAATAGAGATCTTATGATCTCAAATGTCTATGCTCCAAACAACCCTGGTAAACAATTCTTTGGGGACCTATCCACTAGACTCCTGAAAAAAACACATTTCCCTCATGGGGTAGGCAGTGATTTTAATTCCACCTTGCACATAACAGATGGCAGATCCACCCCTAAATGATCTAGCCAAACTTCAGACAACTCAGGTCAGTCATATCTGGCATTCGCTATGGAATCCCTACACTTTACTGATGCATGGCGCCTCTCTCATCTGGCAGAAAGGGAATTCACTTTTTACTCTACCCCTACTAGAATCGATTACATCTTCTGTAGCGACAACGTAATACCAACGGTAACAGACTCATAAATCCATGAAATAGCCATATCTGACCAAATACCCCAATTTCAATATTTCTTAACTTCTCAGTCTCCAACTCGAATGCCTGCCTATGGTGCTTCCAGTCTTATCTATGTAACAATGCCAACTTCCAGACTTACACGACACAGTCACCAATGCAATATACACTCACAACCCAAATCTCTACTGGGAAAACGCAAAAGCCTACCTACGAGGACAGGTCATCTCATATGCTGCTTCCTACAAAAAAAATGCCCTCCCCAGCTACAAGAAGGCAAGCCGAAAGGTTCTGATGGTATTAAATCATGCTAAATGTGCTTCAGGGGGGATTATGCCATCATCTCCCTAGACATGGAGAAAGCCTTTGATAACAGAAGTTTTCCCTGGCTTTCACTGGTCCTAAATAAAATGGGCTTCTCTGGCTCCTTTAACCACCTTATCAACACAATGTATACATCTCCTGCAGCCAGACTGGTGGTGGCAGGTCTCCTCACTGACGAATTCCAAATTCATAAAGGAATGAGACAAGGTTGCCCCCTCTCACCCTTACTTTTTAATCTAGCACTTGAACCCCTTCCTGGATACTTAAATAATTAGGCCACTCTACATAGGATTCATATAGGCCAACACGAAATACGTACAGCCCTCTTTTCAGACAATGTACTCATATTCAGAGCCAACCCAAGTTTAGACATGTCAACCATAAAGAAAACCTTTGAGGAGTTCAAATTCTGCTCTGGCCTCTGCATTAATTATAACAAAAGTGAGATTCTCCCCTTAGGCACTTCAGCCAACCCTAACTGGACACCACACTCACCTTTTAACATAGCCAACACACACATCACATACCTGGGCATCAAAATAGGGAAACTCCCATCATCTCTGTACTCCTTGAATTATCCTGTCACACTTAAAAAATGTACTCAAGAACTGGAAAATTGGATTAATCTCCCCCTGGGAAGCTTCTGGGAAGGTGCCATCTTTTTAAAATGGTCAGTTTTGCACGTTTATTATATCCACTCTAAACTATACCTTTGCTCTTAAAACATAAAGATATTCAGCCATTAAATAGAGCCCTTTCAAAATGTATCTGGCACAACAAAAGACCACATATTGCAATGAAAAAGCTTTATCTTCCCAAAAGCAAAGGTCTAGATTATAATTACTATCTCGAATCAGATATGGTCTACCCCTACTCCCTGGTAGCTCTCCTCCACTGCAAATAGAAATCAATAACCCCTAACCTGCAGCATAATCCTCTCTCACGGAATACAGTCATTAAGTGGAGAGAAAAATCGGAAGAGCTTATACCTCTCCCCATTCATCTCTAGAGACCTCCCAATCCAAGAGAACCCTAACTTTCCCCAAGGCATGGAACATCAAATATACGCCACTTGGCAAAGCAAGAGCCTCACAAAATTCTCCTATCTATGTGATTTGGACTTTGGTTCACCATACACCTTCTCGCTAATAGCACAAGAATACTTCCTACCACAATCACACATCTTCTATTTTTGGCAATGTATCAAATCCATATGCACCTCATGCAGGGAAGACGGCAAACTAATCAGGATGTCCTTATCCGATTGCCTACTCCAAGAGGGTTCTTATACGATATCAGACATCTACAAACCTCTGATCAGAAAAATCCCCCCCCCCTCCCTTTCACATCTTCCTCTGTAACAAATTGGGGTAAGGACTTTCTTGATCCGGAGCTTTCAAACAAATTATTGCAATGCTACAACAAAGTTCTACAGCTGTTTCCTTCTAAACAGTGGAGGGAAACCCAAATTAAAATTCTCCATTGGGCCTATATACCTTTCCTAATGGACAAAAACAACCCCAAATCCACCTCATGCCCCTTCTGCAACCAGCCAAGACCCTCCTTAACACATTTGTTTTTGGTCATGGAAATTTATCTCTGCCGTCTGGGAACAAACCATCTCCTTCATACAAGGAATCACTCTGCTCCACCTACCAAAAGACCCTCTTCTCCTAATCTTCGGCTACTGGAACAAACAACTCTTGACAAGGTCTTCTGTTGAACCCCAAAACAAAGATTGGATACTAATCTGCCTCCCAACAGCTCAGAGAGCAATTTTCAAAAACTGGACTTCCCTCCCATGTCCAACAATGTCAAAGATCAAACAGGAGCTGATACTCCTACTTCACAGGGATAAAATCAATGCGGACCTCAACCACTGGTCTTCTAAACAACGCTTCCTTAAACACTGGCAGTCATTCATGGAATTTGCTTTACCCCCCTTTTCATCAGTCTTTTGCCTATCAAAAGGACTTTCAATTTCTTCATGAAAAAAAGGATACCTCTTGAGTTTTTCTATCCTCTCCTACTTTATTCCATTGTCAGGAGATTGTTGCAAACCCTCCACAAGATCAATCCAACTATTATTGTTCATGGTCTAATGTATTTGACTTATTATTTTATTTTATAGTTATCTTTGTTTTACTATCATTCAGTGTGCTCAAATCTCGCCTCCAGTTTTCAGGAGTATGAAGGGTTATTCCACAGTTTATAAGCACTCAAGCATTCTCTGAATCATTTACCTATATTCCTATTGATCTCCAAAAGTGCTCTTGTTTACCCTAACAAAAAATGTTAAAGTATTTTCCTCAATTCTCTGTAAACAGTATTCTGTCAAAAAATGTTTCTTTTCAGGCGACTTAGTCTCCACCTGCCGTCTCACTATATCTGTATTGTGAAATTCGAATAAAAATGTTATTTAAAAAAATAATAAATAACATACTTAAACTCTTACAGTTTCTTCATAAAGTAGCCATAGCTCCCTGCCAGCAGCAGTAATCTCTTTAAATGGATTTAACACGCTCCTTACTAAGTCAGACCTATAGTGTGTCTAAGGCAATGCTCCCTACTGACTCTAACCGAGTGGTGGGTTTGTCGGACCTCTGTAACCAGTCCACTGCCTCATCACAACCCAAAGAAGTATAATATTATAAACATGTATTTACCTAAATGCATTGTTATGGAGAATTAAGGAAATAGACACATTACCTATTTATAAGACTATTTTAGCCTGGGAATCTATCCTGGCTGTTCGATGTAGATCTTTCCCACTTTACCACTTCTGTGAGACAGTGTACATTGTTCTAGAGCTATGACACTTAGTTATACATTCCTACATGCTGTATATATTTAATCCATTAAAATATGTCTAAAGCCAAAACTGTTTTTTTTTTTTCATGTCGGATAGAGTTAGGGGAGGATTAAAATTGCGGTCATTTTTTGGGGATCAGTTCCTCATTAGAGAGATTTCCTTCACATCCTGTAGACACAACAGGAAGTGGGAGAATATTGTTAAAAATCCCCTCTTACACTGTTGTTACAGGAACAAGTGTCCTTATTGGAAGACTTTCCCCTCTTTTCCTGTTCTGGTGGCAACTCAAAAAAAAAAAATTTTTTCCCTTACTTTCAATAAACTCAGTGGTTCGGACCCCTCACCACGCTATCCAAAAGAAAATTGCCTTTAGTTATACTCTCATAGCTTAAGTTCACAGATTTGTAAGTATCAGATATACACCCAATACCCTATCCTCCTTTTATAGAAAATACTAAGTAATGATCAATCTCCCCCAATTAGTCCCCACATTGAATACAGTCTTGCAAAACCACCAGTGGTCTTGTGTATTCATCCAATCTTATCAACATATACTAACATAATATCACTCCCTTTTATATTAGTAAAAAAAAAATAATTCTACATATGAATATAATCATATTAGTGCATCAAAACATACCACTGTATAATAGTTCACAATTTTTATTAGTCCTTTAAACTGTCTCATGTAAAACCTTTAAAATCCACACCACCATGTAGGTTTAAGAAATAGTGAAATCTTCCACCTTAAGTGTCCCTTTAGGGTGTGTGCTGACCTCAGTTGATGAACCCCTCTTTTCATGTGTCAAACCAGCATATATCCCTATGCATTCAACCTCCACTTTACCTTAGATTACCACTCCAAACTATGTAGTTCTCCACAGCTTAAGACATAGATAAAATCATGAACGAGCGTTATATACAGGGAAACATACAACTCCTGTAGCAAATCCCCACGGCAGGTGGTTTTGCACAGCGTGATGTTGTCACTGCTCACAAACTCCACTTTATTCTGATTACAAGGACCCAAACAAGGGAACAACCCTTGCAAGAATGAAAATTGCAAACTGTGCAACCACATCAATCCAATAAAAAGTGTCATACACAAAAAAGGAACCTTCGGTATTGCAGAATCATAGAGCTCTATATCCAGTAACGTAGTGCATTTCGTTAAATGTAGCAAGTGCAACAACATAGTTACAAAGTTACATAAATAGTCAGGTTGAAAAAAGACACAAGTCTATCTAGTTCAACCAATTAAAAAAAAAAAAAAAAAAAGCACAACCATACAAACCCATATACGCAATCCTATACCCACAGTTGATCCAGAGTAAGGCAAAAAAAAACAAAAAACAGCAAAGCATGATCCAATTTGCTCTAGCAGGGGAAAAAAAGGTTCCTTCCTAAGCCCCTGAGAGGCAATTGGATATTCCCTGGATCAACTTTACCTATAAATGTGGGTATCCAGTACTCACATTTATAGGTAAAGTTGATCCAAAATAAACCCAGTTATATAATGTTTATTTAGGAAAGAAACCAGGCCTTTTTTTAAAGCAATCTACTGAGCTGGCTAGAACCACCTCTGCAGGAGTTGGTGAAACAGGATAGAAATTGTAAAAATATCTGCATAGGCACATTTAAAAGAACACAGCGAAGAACCCCGTGGGACATCATTTGTTACAACCAGACATTATACGGAAAACATAAATGTTTTGGTCTCCGAGAGAGATTTTAAAAATACTTAGGAAATTAAAACTTGTGAACTACTGTATAAATTATACTTCTGTTTGATACAAGAGATAATGGACTTATTGTGGACCTTAGTTTTCTAAATAACTATCAAACAGTTTTATTACTATTCTCACCTTCGTGCCTTTCTCCCCTACTCTAATTTTATAGCCCCAAGCTTTACTTCTTATCTTACCAGGTTTCTTGTTTTATTACCCAGAGGTTGTTGCCTTGCAGATTTCCTACTAACATTTTTCCAAACCTATTTGAATCAGTACTGTTTGGACCTTAGAAGAAGAGGATAGGCATCGAAAGCTTGTCCTGTAACTGTTAGTGCAAATAACAAAAAGTCACATACATTTCTCTATTGTATTAAGAAAAATCAATAATTTTGGTTTCATGTTCTGGCAAAATCAGGTTGTGTAACCCCTTTTGATAGCACTGGGTGGTTTTGGTATACCATTTATTGCCATTGTTTTGTTCCTTTTTTGTTTTGTCATTGGAAAAGATTATCTTCAAAACTTATGATTGTTGGATTTTGTCAAACTTTTAATGTGGTTGATCTTAAAGCATTTGTTACCCTAAAAAACAAAAAACAGATCCTGTTCCCTTAAAGTATGTTATACAGCACAGTGCTTGTGCTGTGTCATTTGGCCCCCTGTATCACCTAAAAAACCTGGCTTTACCCTCCCCTCTGTATACTGACCACAGTATATCATGGCTGCTGAGCCCTGACACCGTGGTCAGTTTACGTGCTTCCGTCAGCCACAGCCCTGCACTCCCCTCTCTCCCCCCTCCTCTCCCTGCCTGTCTTCTCCTGTCAGTGCCCACTCCCTCCCCCCTTCTGCTCTCACATCTAAAATAAAATCATCCCATCCCCTCTGAAATATCACAATAAGTGTCCCTGTACCTGTGTTATAGAAAAAATATGCTGATCTGTACCTTAATCAGAGCGGCTGCTGGCAATCATGTGACTGCTCAGCTTTCTCTCTCCTCTCTTCCCCTCCTCCCCAGCTGATGGCAGAGGCAGTGCTCAGCCCCTGTCAGCCGTGAAGAGAAGAGAGCCGAGGAGTCAGCTGAGTGCCAGGAGCCGCTCCGATATAGGTACAGATCGGCATATTTTTTTATATAACACAAACACAGGGGCACCTAATGTTATATTACAGAGGAAATTAGATGATTTTATATAAGTGGCTTAACAACCACTTTAATTGCACACTTAAAGGAAAGAGGATTAAACGCTGCACGCCAAGAAAATCAGCCCAGGTATAGAAAAGCGTAAGAGCTGCTTCAGTCCTTCAGTATAACTCCTCCAAGGCCCTGACCTCGACAAATTTTGCCCCACCCACAGGGCTAATCATAGCTCTGGCTCCCAGAAGCAATGTGAGCCACAGAAGTATCACAGGATGAGAGCTTGGAGCGGCGCTCACAGTTCATTTGGTTTATGAGTTTAATTGCAGTTTCTAAAAAGAATCAAGGGAGAATTACAATTTCTAAAAAGTACCAAGGCCAATTGTGCTTTAGTATTGTTCAAATACAAAATATATACTTGAGGCTAAAAAAGAACAAAATAATGAAAGATAGGAATGGAATTCAACATTATGCCTTATAGTTTATTTAAAGGATATTCACAAGCCTGTCAATCATTTGTAACAGGAGTCATTAAATAACAAAGCACTATTGTGGGAGTTGGTAAAACACCAGTAAGAGAGACAGCTTTCAACTAGGAAAGCCTCTGCTGCCCTTGAAGCTCGTGCCTAATTTCCATTTACAGTATCAGTGAAAAACACAAAAATAGACATTCAAATAAATGCCTGGGCAGGGTATATAGCTAAATTAGTTGTAAATTGAATTAAAGCACTATATGTAAAGAGAGCACTGCGCAATAATGGAAACTTGAATGCACAAATTATTTAAAGAACAGCAAGAAATGAACCCTTCTGTTGAATGGAAATATAAAAAAAGGAATAGATATGCCTTTTTAATTAATTAAAGAGCAAATTATTGTGACTGATATGAAATAGATTTGGATTCCAGTTTAAAATCATATTTTGTTATGTAAGAGATTTTTTTCATAGCTATTAGGTTAGGAATCTGCCACTGTTTTGAGTCACTGACTCAGGAAAAGAATGCATATAGGAATTTTTGACTTTTAGAGCCCATTCACATTAGCGCGACTTGTCAGGCGACTTGCCAGCCTGACAAGTCGCGCTCCCCCGCGGTCCATTGACCGCTACAGGACCCATTCTAATAGGTCGCTCCGACTTAGAAAAAGGGTCCTGTACTATTTCGGGGCAACCTCGGAGCGACTTGCATAGACTTCCATTATGTGAAGTCCCTGCAAGTCGCTCCGAAGTCGTGGTGCAATGTAATGCACAAGTCGCCCCCGAAGTAGTAAGGAGTCGTGTCGCGCTAATGTGAACCAGCTCTTAGAGTACTATTTAGTATATCCTAGTTAGTATATCTTATTATTATCCTGTAATGTATATTTAGAATGGCTTCATTTTAAATGACAACAAAGTCCACGATAGCAATTTTTTTTAGTTTGAATAAGATGAGGGGTTAGAACTTCTGTCAAGATTTTACTTATATCTGTTTCACTGAGGAGTTTCCCCTCATCCTTTATCTAGTGACCATACCAAAAATACAGGGAAAATCACTCCAAGATGGAAACAGACAGCGATAAAAAAAATGGCAAAAAGTTCTAACTCTTCTCTATTCAACTCAAGGCAAGTGCTCAAAAGGTTATGTGCAATCAATTTGGAGATAGCCCACTCATTTCTGCTGCTGATGACCACAATAAAAGTTAGGCAAAATCATGGCTTGAAGGAAAGAAATACACTTGATTCCCCCATTAACACATTCAGTGTTGATGGGGAAATCCCTCCTGCTGCACTATTGTATTCTGACAGCAGGAGGTTTCCCAGCCATCAGAATACAATGATCACTGTTGGCAGCTGTAGTCAGTGGCAGTAATTGTATAAACAGAAGAAAAAAAAGAAAATGATCAACTTCAGCACAACCAGCTTGCCCATAAATGGATCAAAATGTGTCTGGTGTCTGCTAAACTGGCTGAATTTCGATCCATCTATGGCCAACTTAAGGAAACTAGGTCCCTGTACATCTACTAACAACTACCATAAAAGCAGAAGAATGAGGTTGATCACCCCTTTGAACATATCTCCTAAGGTTTTAAGAGTGTGCACTCTGAGCAAGAGAAGAACCAGGTATGACATGGTCAATGACAGAGCCAAAGAGGCATCTACCCTTGAAGAGAGAGAAATTAAATGCTCCCTAAAATCATCATTAGCTTTCTAGGCATGAAGTAAAAGTGCTCTATGTATGTGAATGGACATTAGGTCCACGCAAAAGGAAAGCTTAGTAGCTTGCAGGAGACCATCATGATTGATAGGCTTTTATACGTGCTTTCCAAAAGGTATGTACGCCTACCCTGGAGACGGAATCTCTTTTATAAGAATTATTCCACTTAGACATTGGGTTAACGAATTTGAGTGAATGTTAATATAGAAAAAACAGTTGTACCAGACTGATACCTTGGGAGAGAGTCTAAATGAAAATCTGTAAAATCCTTAAATGTAGGAATGTTGGTATTATGCTTATTAAGGCAGATAATGTACAGTTGATATTTGTATTTAAATTCTCTTGGAAAGAGAAAAAAATCCTTCACAGTATTAGTCTAATGACTCCACTGGTTGGTTCCAGTCCCCATAAGGCCCCATGCACACTGAACATTTTTTCAGCTGCTCCTAGGGTCCCCTGACATTTTCTTTCCTGTCTCTAAATGCCCCTGCATGTTATCTTATGTGTCTATACACCCATATGTTTTAGGAGGAGTTCAGAAGTAGAGGCGTTTAGAGGCAGTAAAGAAAAAACACTGGCAGTGCATACAAGAGCAGCAGCTTTTTTGCAGAAAAAACACATTTAAAAGCATCTAAACAAGCGTTAAAGCTAGGCATGTTTAGAGCGTTAATTTATTTCAATTGCCAGAATAGCTTCTTTTTCTGTCCAATGAAATTAATGTATGCTCAAATGCTTGATGGGGCTAAACACGCAAAAACACATTACACACTTTTTCAAGCATCAAGCGTTTTTTCTGCTAAACTACTGTTGCCAGGAGGAAAGAGATCTAGAAAAACATGCAGTGTGCATGAGGCCTAAAGGATGGTTTTACAAACAGAATGTAATGGGAAGCAGCCCCAGCTAAACAAGACCCAATGCCTGTAACATTAGGCCAATCCCCTAAATGCAGGGTAGAATGCCTTGGACTTAAAAATAGGCTCTTAAAGAAAAGTCTGTGGAAACACTGAATTTGAATTTTAAGAAATATAAACCTCTAAATAAGAGCACATTAATGGGTGGGGGTACAGTAGAGGGTTTTAATGTAGTGCATAAAAGGTGCACTATTAGTACTTTTTTGCAATAAATGGGTAACTCCACTTTTGTGGATACAATATAGCAAATAAACAAAATAATATAGGATATACAATTGCTATTTCAGCAAGTGTGGGTGCACTGTCCTTTTAAAATTTAAAAGTGCTACAGTACATACAATAAAGTTATATCATATACCATTACTATATTGTAAGAAGGTACCAATAGTGTAGGCTTTGTGCATACAATCTACAAAAAAAAAAGGAAAAATAAAAAATATTTAATAAATATGAAATAGTTTCGTTAAGTATTATTTTAGAAGTGCCAAAATACACTCAAGCCCTAAAGTATATGTATTATAATATGATAATTTATTATTATCATAAACAAGCATACTGTATATAAACAAGTTATTTAGTGACGAAGAAAAAGATTACAAAATCAACCAAACATATCAAACAAATCTCCATCACTTGCATGATTCATTTTGATCATCAATAGAGAAGATATCCTAATATGCAGTAATAATTTGCTTGTGTATATCTGTATGAGCATCTTCAATTAGTAAAACATGGCGTTAGACCTTAAAGTATAACTAAAGGTAAAACCTTTTTTTTTTTTTTTTTTTTTTTTAGTTTTGGATAGAGTGGAGAAAGATTAGAACCCCAGTCAGTTTTTATTGCTGTCTATGCCCTATTAAGGAGATTCATGCTCTCTGTTTGTTCTGTTTATCATTAATATTGAAAGTGAAAGTAAAAGTAAAAGAAAATCCCAACTTTTGGGTTGTCCCTAGAAAAGTAATAGAGGGGAAATCTTCCAATGGGGGCACTAGTTCTGGTGACCTGGGGTCCCCAAGGAATTCCCTTAATTTGCAGGGATTTCATCTTACTTCCTGTTTAGCTATGGGACAGGAAGTGAAGAGAAATCTCTGCAATTGGACAGATGGCAAAAGGGGTTATAATCCTCCCTTACTCTATCCAAAAGGAAAAAAATTATTTTGCCTATAATTCTATTTTAAGTTCATGTAAACATGGCAGCTGACAGAGGAAGTTTTACACTACTCGCTTCCTCTGTGGCTCTGACTAATGTCATCAACTGTTGCAGAGTGCAGGAAAGTTAATGGCCTGAGGAAAGGATTCTGTACCAGTGAATTCCAATGCTTAAAAAGGGCTGATAAGCCTATATGTTAGTACACGTGGTCCAAAATCGCCCGGTTCAGGAGGAACCAGCCAACATTCAGACCATCTGTACATTTATCTGCTCTAAGGACCAGCTTTTGTCGAAGGGACATGCTGGAAAACCAGAATCCTATTAGCCAATGTCTGCAAGCGCTGAATAGTGTGCTGTACTAACTAAGCAACGTTTCCGTCTGTGCCTTTGTGTTCTGGCAGGGGGATTCCCATTGAAGCAAAAACAATCTCTCAGGTTTCTTTAGTTCAGCCCCGTGGGTTGAACGAACAAAAATTGAATGTGTGTGCCAGGCATAATACAAATTGATCTTAGCAACGAGACCTATGTTAGCTAAATAAAATGCACCATTTTGTTATTTGTCAACATTTCCAAAATAGGACCTTTCTAGAATTTTAAATTAAGGTTTACATTTTTTTTATTTTTTTATATATATATAGGTTACTGGCCCACAAGGATCTTTAAAAGAAGAAGCAAAGAGTTCTATTCAAAAAAGTGTCCGGGTTCATACCGATGCTAAAAGGCAATTACATGACTTAAAAGGTACTGTATATGAGGTGTACAAAAAAGTATACGTTTAAAAATATTTAAAGATTTCATATTTATCTATACCAAGTATATTATAAATAAGCTATCTCATGCATATGAATGCATGATGAAATGGATTATTCAGAAATCTATGCCCAGAAATGGTAATGAATGACAGTACTTTGTATTGCTTATGCCAGGCCAGACATTTCACATAAATACTCAATGCATACAATCTAACCAGTTTCACTAACCCCTACTATTTGCAGATGCTTTAACGTTGTCAGTAAGATAATCTAACATACTGTAATTTTGTGGTGATAGAGTGATTAGGTATTGTTTTCACCAACGATCTGGAAATTACAGTAATCAGGAAAATGTAAAACCTCACAAAAAAAAAAAAAAAAAACACAGCAAATTCATACTTCCAAGCCTGACACCAACATACTCCATGTATGTCTTTATCCCTGCATATACCTAAATACATACATATGTACACCTGTAGGGATTCATGCATTTTTATATGTGGCATAAATCTCCCACCATTTTCCTGTGCCTGAGTAGCCATACGTACCATGCAAAGCCTGCCATAATGACTTACTCTTGTAAATGCCAATGCTTCTTTACATCAGCATTTACCTATACATGTGCGTCTTTGGTATTTCCCAAACTAAAAAGTTACATTTTGTAAAAAAATGTCAGACACGCATAATCAGGCATACAGAAAATTACTTGTATGGCAGGCTGTATTCAGCACAAGCTGCTCCCCAGGCGTTTTTAGGATAGAAAGAACCTTCTTGATCAGGTTGTATTTAATACATTGCAGCTATTAAAAAGTTAAAATGAGCAATCCCCAAATATCTGAAAATTATGTCAATAGAAAACCTACATCGTATAAAAGCTAATCTTGCAAAAGATGGATTCTGCTGATGGAGTCTAATAGTTTTGCTTTTTTAATTTATATGTAAATGTCATCTAAGTTTGACTAGAATCCCCACCCAATCAATTGGTTTTCAAAGAGTCACAGGACAGATGCATTGAAATAAGAGTTCCATTGTGGAAGATTATATGTCTACAACTATACCAGAGCAATAGCAGCGTCTGTTACCTAGTACCTCAAAGTCACTGTGTAAGGACGGCCTTAGATGGTTCAAATCCTACTGAACTGGGTGAGCTTTGAACTGATGGGAGAATCGTTTAAATTTCTTTCCTGCAACCCATGGTTGCAGGAAAGAAATTCACACTGTCTATGGCCTGCTACTAATGATGATCAAATAGGGAGAATCTCCAATTCACTTTTTTTTTTTTTTTAATTTGCTTGAATATTTGCACAGATCTAAAAAGTCATAACATCTGAGAATCCAGGCAACTGTGATTCAAGGTTTTATGGTGCTCTGCACAGCAGATAAACCTGCATTCATTTACAGCATTCACAGGGAATCCAAACACTTGCCAATCTCTGATTTGCCTCACTTGCAAAACATGTTATTCATCACTAGAGACCATACTGCTATATCGAAAACAGCAAGTTCACATTAATGCTAAACCTTAATTTCCTTTCCTGGTTTGTTTTCCTAGGTAAACAAAGTGACATTTCTGGTACTTCTCAGTATGAGGCAGTATGTGCCTCTTTCCTTTCTTTTTCAAATAATACAGATGTAAGGAGACTGAGTGCCTTCAATGTCATAGAGCAAATCCAGTTCACTGTAACTAATTGCTACTAGCTGTATAATGGGTGTAAATGTATGATGGGTTTCAGTTAGGAGTAATGTTAAAGCCAAATCCCAACCAATTTAATCATAGTACACGGTGGGGAATAAATAGAATCGCTGTCATATTTTTATTTCTGTCATGCCCCATTGTTTCAGTTTACCCTCACTTACTTTCCTTTGTCCTATTGCAGAGATCAAAAACAGCAAGAAAAAGACATTTATTTAGTAGAGTGAAAAACTGTCAGAACATCTGTCTAAACTGTATTTCGTTCTTTGTCTTCCTGTCTTGTTGACACTTCTGCCCTTTCACTAGGGCCACCAGAATAGGAGCTTATGGGAAATTTCCTCAAAAAAGGACACACACACTGCAATAAAAACTTAAAAGAAATTCTGACTTCTTTCCAATCTATCAAAAAGTACAAAAATGTTTTAGTCTTAAGTAGCACTACCCCCACAAGAGCTGCTAGTATATTTGGGTCCTCTTTTGCCACGGAACCCTGGGCAAAGCACCATCCCTAAATACAATAATAAAATGTCTGCGCTGTGGGTAAGAATTAGGCAACCAACACTAAAGTTGTGTACCCAACCAACATAAAGTAATACATGAATAAAAACAGTGTAGCACACTAGATAAGTACAAATTCATTTTCATAAAAAGTCCAAGCAATCATGTGTCCAAAGCGAAGATCTTAAATGTGATAATTATCACTTCAAGGTGCAGTAGTATATGTGACAATAATCACTTCAAGGTGTAGTAATGTATATCACTCGTGAGTCACCGCCATCAGCCATCACAAGATGAGCTGGACACTCACCAGATGGTATGGCTAACATTACAGTAGCTGGAATGCCTTAAACATACATGACCTGGATATCGGATGGAAGAGAGACCTCCGCTGAATCACCACACAAGTATCCAACTGGGAATAAAGTAGCTCAGCCAGAGCCAGAATGTACAATCATAGTGTAGTGCATTTAATAAAAATAACCATAAAACGAGTACAAAACAAAAGCAAGTCACATAACACTTACATGAATTGCTGCTGGCGACCTGGAATCCCACAGCAGCAGTGACATCACTGCCAAATAGTTACCCTGACGTGTTTCATCCCAATAGACGTGGTCACAAAGCACCATCCCTGCTGACACCACCAACGTTACCTTGACCAGGGAGTTTCCTGGCTATTTACAAGGAAAGAGAATACTCACACACTATTATAGAATAGATGACGGGGTTGTATTAGGATCAATACATCAAAGAATGGCAGGCAAACTAACAGTTAACAAGAGTTAATAACAAGCAAGGTAGTTTAGTCAAAACAACAATGCAACACAGTGAAGTACCCTTTTAAGTCACACCCACCTTTCCTGCAGGACTGAAGATGTAAATGATAACTCTCAGACTGGGAGATTTTCCCTAAGTGAGCAAAAAAAGAGTAACAAGAACCCAAGGCTAACTCGCATGTAGGCCCTCAGTCAGAAGAAGCAAAGTTTATGCTCCAGAAAGTTTGTCAAATCCACCACTCCCAATGAAACTATGTATCAAGTTCTTCTGTCAGCTCACTTGGGGCCCTTAAGTTGGCGCACAGTGAAGGATGATATTGTAAAGAAATAGGATAATCCCTATGAGCAGTAAAGTGATTTGAAAAGTTCTTCTTAATAGGTTATGAATCAGTAAGAAAGGTTCACTTACAGAAATGGAATCAAAGCAACAGTCTCTTTAAGATGAAGGGGGGGGGGGGGGGGCAGGGGTGCGTAAAGTGTATTTTCTTTTAAATAGATAAGCTGAATTTTAGCAGGACACTCCTTCTTTGAGCAGAGTAACTATACTATTCTGCCCAGCAGGGAATGGCATGGTTAACTCAGTCAGAGTTAACTTAGTCAGATAACGTGTATTTGTGGAAACTGTTAATGGTAGACTGCAGCAATAGATGGGCTCTGGCATGTGTTGCTTGCAAAAGCCTGAACTGTAGAATGTTCTTGACCTTGAACTAACTTGAACATAACGACAATTTTTCATCAAGAGTAACATTGAGTTAGGAACCCTCTCACCCAGTCCTTATGGGGTGATTGCCTGGTTGAGAGGCCCCCTTCTCCTTTGACAATGCACCTGTGGTGATAAGGATGATGATGATTTCAGTAATCCTGCAGTGATCAGGTTTCTACCAGTCTACTTCTTCCACTCAATGCTTTGCTGAAACAATTTTCTCTGCGGTTTCTGGGCCTAACCCGGCCCTATCCAGGCACACATGGCTCAACACAGCTCTTGCAAACACTTCTTCCATCAGAAAAGTCTCTCTCCAACCCCCCTCTGTCTTCCTAGGTTTTTACTTTTATATGCTCCCATCCCCTGGTGAGTGCTTCTGGACTTTGTAGTCTGTTTTTAGCTTGACTGTAAGGAAAAAGCCTGCTTTCAGCATACAAATCCAAGCTGTCTCTGTAGTTCCATATTGGGGCTATGATGAGCAAAGATGCTAAACACTGCCATTTGTGGTCAAATATAAATCTGCATTACAGTAACAGTGCACAGGGTTACACTTAGTTTACACGGAAGCCAAATCCCCAAAATCCAGACCATTTTCATGCTAAAATGCAAAGATCTGATAAACAAACGGCACGGAGAGGTGGGCACTGCCCTTGGAGACATTTACCAAGGCAAAAACTGTTCAGGGGGGAGCATCTCTTTTAAATGATGCTTAAAGGGCAACATTAAAATGCATAATTCTTTTAACTGCTAGCCGACCGCCCACAGTATATTTACTGTGGCAGTCAGCCTCTCCTGGGCAAAGCAACGTAGTACTACGTCGCTCGCCCAGGAGCCTGTAGGGGGCGAGCGCGCGCCGCCGGAGGCGCACTCCCGCCTCTGCTCATTCACGGCCATCCCCGCACGTGTGACCGGTGGCTCCGATGTCCGCCGGCCACACGCGATCTCCCACTGGAGAGGGAGAAAGGAGACGGCTGATGTAAACAAAGCCGCCTGTCATTCTCCCTGGTGTAACTGCAGAGACTATATGATCCTGCTATGTAGGATCGCATGTCTCTGTGGTTACATCACAAGCCACGCCCCTTGACAGTTAGAATCACGCCCCAAGGGACACACTTAACCCCTTGATCACTAATAAAGTTAACTCCTCCCCTGCCAGTGTCATTTTTACAGTAACAGTGCATATGTATAGCACTGATTACTGTAGTAATGTCACTGGTACCCCCAAAAGTGTCAAAAATGTTAGTCAGGGGTCCGATCTGTCTGCCGCAATGCCGCAGTCCCGCAAAAAAAAAATCGCAGATCACCGCCATTACTCGTTAAAAAAAAACAATAAAAATGACATAAATCTTTCCCTTAGTTAGTAAACGCAATAACTTTTGCGCAAACCAATCAAAATACGCCTATTGCAATTTTTTTTTACCAAAAATATGTAGCAGAAAACAAATTGGCCTAAAATGTTAAGAAATTTAGATTTTTACATTTGGGGGGGGGGGGGAAATTTCATATATAAAAATGTGAAAAATATTGTTATTTTTTTAAAATTGACGCTCTTTTTTTGTTTATAGCGCAAAAAATAAAAATCACACAGGTGATCAAATACCAACAAAAGAAAGCCCTGTTTGTGGGAAAAAAAGGACATCAATTTCATTTGGGTACAGCATTGCACGACCGCGCATTTGTCCATTACCATCACGCAGTGCCGAATCGCAAAATAAGCCCTGGTCTTTGAGCAGCCAAATCCCCCGGTGCTTAGGTGGTTAAATATCATGCTTGAGGGGTGCCCTAAAACTACCTAGGAAGTGGTGCATTTTTACAATCTTTATAAATCTCTGTTCCTCTCTCATTGAGGGAATAGGAGATAGACAGTCCCAGCAAAGTGATTTTCTGAAGATACTTTAGTGAGCAATTGCTCTCCATTAGAGCAGTGTTTGGACAGTGAGAGAAGTGAGAATTTACTTTCTTCTTTGCAGGATACCTTTTTTATGCATTTAGACTTTAGTGACAACGTCTCTTTAAGAGTTAACTTATTTTGCAACCTCAGGCAAAAAAATTTCCAGCATTTTCAAGATAGAAAGATCCTTCTTGATCAAGTCTTATTTAATTTAATGCAGCTATGAAAAAGTTTAAACAAGTAATCCCCAAATATCTGAAAATCATGTTAGCAGAAAACATACATCTAATAAAAAACTAATCTTGCAAAAGATGGATGTTGCTGATGGAGTCTGGTAGTTTTTGCTTTTTTAATTTATATGTAAATGTCATTTTAGTGAGGCTAGACTCCACACCCAAACAATTGATTTTCAAAGAGTCGCTAGAAAGGTGCATTGAAATAAGGGTTTCACTGTGGAAGAATATATTATTTATTATGTTAATTGAATGAGTCTTTGGTGTCTACAACTATACCAGAGCAGAGGCAGCTTCCATCACCCGGCACCTTAGAATATGAAAAAGTCCCTGTGTAAGAACACTACTAATGATTAAATAATAATAATTTTTTTCTTAAAATAAAGTAATAACGTTTTTTAAAATGTGTCTGACTATTTGCACACAAATCTATAGGTACATGATATCTGGGGATAAAGGCAACCATGATTCATGTTTTTATTGGTGCTCTGCAGATTAGACTAACCTGCATTTATATACAACATTCATGGCCGATCAAGAAAATTGCCATTCTCTGACTTTCTGATTGGCAATGCAAGTTATTTATCACTAGACACCATGTCTTTATGCAAAGCAACAAGTTTACAATAATACCGTGGGGCAGCACAGTGACTAAGTGGTTAGCACTCCTGCCCAGTAGCACTAGAGTCATCGGCTCGAATCCCAGCTATTACACTGCCTGCCTGGAGTTTGCATGTTCTACCTGTGCCTGCATGGGCTTCCTCTGGGCACACCAGCCTCCTCCCACACTCCAAAGACAGGATGGTACTTTCATTGACTCCTGTCTAAATTAGCCCTAGTATGAATGTGAGTTAGGGACCTTAGATTGTACACCCATTGAGGGTTAGGGAGTAATATGAATATACAATATGTATCTGTAAAGCACTGTTTAAATTGATGGCACTATAAATAAGTACCTGTAATAAATGCTAAGCCCACAGCTACTTACTTTAAATTTTTCTTATGTTTTTGGGATGGTTAGTGACTTTTATACATTTTTGCGAGCGATCTTTTCATTTTATTTACTTACCTAATTTGCTTCCCTCCTCTGTGTTTTTATGTAAGCAAAGTGGCATACCTGGTACTTCAGGGTACAAGGGAGCATGTGACTCGCTCCCTTTTTTCCCCACAAAACATAGGGATTGGCATTGGAGAGTCTTAGTTTCTTCACTCAGAAAAACAATAGGGATAAGCTGAAGGTAACTAGGTTCATTTTGCAAGAGGTTAGCACGGTAATTCAAATCCCACTGAAGTCAAGGAGATCCAAATCTGTAAAATCAATTCTGACTGTTTTTAAGGCTCATAGCTAAAGGATTTAAAAAACAAAAGGGAGAAAGGGGAGCTGGGCACTGCCCTGGGGGACATTTACCAATATAAAAATAAATTATTAATAAATTCCCTTCAGTGGGAAGCAATTATTTTAATAATACTTAAAGGAGAAATATAGCCAAAGCTTTTCTAGCTATATTTCTACTATGGATCATATACTGTAAGTTCTGCACTCCTATGACCCGTTTTCAGCTAACAGCAGGCTGAAGCCTGCCTAGCGTCACAGCTGGTCCAGGCTCTAGAAAGATCCCAACCATATGGTCAGGATACACCCAGAAGCCTGGATCAGCACCTGGCTCAGCCTCTCGGTGATCCACTGAGAGCCTGAGCCAGCCCTTCCCTCGTTCCCTCTCCAAAGACTAGCGCTCCCGTGAGTACTGAAGCAGCAGAGCAGTGAGCTGGAGACTGACAGTCACAGCCTTCCCCTCAAAGCAAAGGGCGAGAACTTAGCTATTAGCACTGTTTGATCACTCAGTTTTCACTGCAGAGCTGGTGAGGGAAAGATGCAGCATTGACCTAGGTGAGTATCAATGTTTTTTTTTTTTTTTAAGGCCATACTTCTCCTAAAAAGAATGCAAGCTTCCCCCCAATATCATGCTTGGGGGTTGTCCTTAACATGCTTATGAAGTGGCTCATCTGTACAATGTATACAACATAGTAAAGTAACAAGTAACAAGTAACCACAAATCTTAAAATTGCCTATAGAGATTACAGGAGGACCCAAAAATAAAAGAAAGTGGAGTTCCCCCTAAAAACAGGGGCAGCTAGGCATACCAGGCTCCAGGCTCTCAACAGGCCCCATGATGTATATCCATCATCAATTATATGTCCAGCGATGTAGAACTGTCGTCAGTCACTATGGTCAATGCCTGCCCACGTGCCAAAACAAAAACACACACTCACTGATACATCTAGCTCCTCATAGGAATTCTACACCTCAATTTTTATTTTAATTTTCCGAATGATAGCCAAGGTTTTTGGATGCTATTAACTTTGATATGTAATTGGGGGTCCAAAAAGGTACACAAAACTGATGCACAGAAACGAGTTACAGGCAGATAGGGTGTGCCCCCTGTGGTAAATTCTCTTGTTTTTATTTAGTGCATCTGTAAAAAAAAATAATATCTGTACACACATTTTTGAAGAATTTAAGCATATAATTTACCCATATTAATACTTTTGGTAAATTTGGCAATCTTATCTATTATATAATAATGGAATTTTTTGTTTGGAATATAGCAAACTTAAAAATAAATGCATACAAAGTTTGACTTTTAACAAAATGAGACAAAACAAAAACACATAATACTTATGTTTGTCTTGTTTGTCATAAGAACTATCTTCAATGAATGTAAGCCTGCTCTATGCAGGAATTTCATTGCATCAGCAAACCCTCCAGTATCTTGTTAAAGCCATTTCATTTGTTATTCATATTAAATATCTAATTTGTTATCTCTTCAAAGTAATATGTATTTTTTCAGTCCCAAAACATGTTTATCCAATGCTACAGTACTTTGGTTCTATTATTTATTGTAAGAATGATAATAATGGCAATAGGAATTATGTTTACAAGCAGCAGCCATCAATACAGCTTTTTCAATTTCAAAGCAAATTTAACCAGCACAGCCCTAACCAGTTACACATTATTTTTCTAATTTAATTTAGTTCTCAATTAGTATCAAAAATGTCTTTCTGCCCTTCAACTTTCAGCATTTTACAGTGGATTTGCGGTTTGTTAGCTAGTAAAATTATCTGTTTACGTATCAAACGCATGTATTAGTGTTCTTAAAGTAAACAGCATATCAAATATAACAGAGTGAAGTGAAAGGCACTTTATAAAAGTTTATTGGCTTTAGGTATGGGCGGCTGAAAAAATCCTCTCTTTTCCATCAAGGTATTGTTTATCAAAGACCAATTTTTTTTGTTCTAAATTCCAGCTCCTCTATGTACCAATATACCATTAATGTACCTCTGCTAAATAAAATAAATTTTTTTCTCTATATTCTAGGGCAGGTATTACCTCAGCCACCAGTGTCTAATATGAAAGCTCGTCCATTAATCCCTGGTATCCAACCCTTAGAAAAGTAAAACCATTAGAAGGAAGTACTTCAGCAGCTAACCTCATTAGCACCCACCTTGCACCTGTCCTCCCCCTCCAGGAGATTGCTCCTGACCCATTTGCAGTTACAAGCAGTCATTGTCAGTGAGCACAGTTCTCCCTCAATACCTAGTCAGTACATACAGGGCCGTTTTTAATATGGATTGGACCCTGGGCAAACATTTTCTTGGGCCCCCCCCCCATGCAATTTAGCTCTCCACCCCAACATCTCAATCTTTTTTTCATGTCACAGTGCCCCTTTACAAATTACAGTACATCTTATCACATCACAGCACCCCATTATATTGCAGCCATTTCCACGTCATAGTGCCCCTTTACACATCGCAGTACCCCTTATCAAATCACAGCGCCCCATTATATTGCAACCATTTTCACGTCAATGTGTATACTAGTGCGGTATGACTTAAACCTGCAGGGGGACCAGTTTTTTTATTTGTAAATTACTTTACTACTGCTTTAGGCCTCATTTACATGTATGCGGGTTGGCGGCCCACATTTTAGAAGGGACAGCATCCTATTCATTTGAATGGGCTGCTATGCCAGCGTTTCCCATAGAAAAAAGGTGTGTGCAGCATTTTAAAATTTCAGTGGCCTTGAAATCCATCCTGCTTTTGCACCATGCGACTTACTTGCAGTTCCTGCACTGGCAAGCTTGCTGCATTTTTAGCTATGTGGGCCAAGCATTTAAAAACACAGTGCGTTTGCATGACACAGTTAACCCAAATGCACTGTCTTTTTAAATGCATGGCCCACATAGCTAAAAATACAGCAAACTTGCCAGTGAAGGAACTGCAGGTAAGTCGCATGGTGCAGGATGCCACTGAAATTTTAAAATGCTGCATGCACCTTTTTTTTCTGCGGGAAAGCAGCTCATTCAAATGAATAGGATGCGGCCCCCAACCTGCATACATGTGAATCAGGCCTAAAGTAGGCCCATCAAGCAGTGTCTGGTCTGGTGGTGGCCCAGAGTCATGCAGCGTGCTCTCTAATAAATAAATCCTTCTGGACACAGCCTGGTAGTGGCGGCTGGTGCTCAAAATTTTTGGGGGGGAGCAAATAGAAAAATATAATAGGCATTGCTTTGAGGCAAAAAACGCTGTAAAAAATTGTGTGACTTTGAGGTCACAAAAGTGTGAAAGGGGCCTTCAGTAATCAAGGTATAGTGTGCCCCCTTTCAATTCAGAGAGACCCCAGCGTGCCCCCTTTCAATTCAGAGAGACCCCAGCGTGCCCCCTTTCAATGCAGCGAGACCCCAGCGTGCCCCCTTTCAATTCAGAGAGACCCCAGCGTGCCCCCTTTCAATTCAGAGAGACCCCAGCGTGCCCCCTTTCAATTCAGAGAGACCCCAGCGTGCCCCCTTTCAATGCAGAGTGACCAGCGTACCCCCTTTCAATGCAGAGACCAGCGTACCCCCTTTCAATGCAGAGACCAGCGTACCCCCTTTCAATGCAGAGAGACCAGCGTGCCCCCTTTCAATGCAGAGAGACCAGCGTGCCCCCTTTCAATTCAGAGAGACCCCAGCGTGCCCCCTTTCAATTCAGAGAGACCCCAGCGTGCCCCCTTTCAATGCAGAGTGACCAGCGTGCCCCCTTTCAATGCAGAGTGACCAGCGTGCCCCCTTTCAATGCAGAGTGACCAGCGTACCCCCTTTCAATGCAGAGACCAGCGTGCCCCCTTTCAATGCAGAGACCAGCATGCCCCCTTTCAATGCAGAGACCAGCGTGCCCCCTTTCAATGCAGGGACCAGCGTGCCCCCTTTCAATGCAGGGACCAGCGTGCCCCCTTTCAATGCAGGGACCAGCGTACCCCCTTTTAATGCAGGAACCAGCGTACCCCCTTTCAATGCAGGGACCAGCGTACCCCCTTTCAATGCAGGGACCAGCGTACCCCCTTTCAATGCAGAAACCAGCGTACCCCCTTTCAATGCAGGGACCAGCGTACCCCCTTTCAATGCAGGGACCTGCGTACCCCCTTTCAATGCAGGGACCAGCGTGCCCCCTTTCAATGCAGGGACCAGCGTACCCCCTTTCAATGCAGGGACCAGCGTACCCCCTTTCAATGCAGGGACCAGCGTACCCCCTTTCAATGCAGGGACCAGCGTACCCCCTTTCAATGCAGGGACCAGCGTGCCCCCTTTCAATGCAGGGACCAGCGTGCCCCCTTTCAATGCAGGGACCAGCGTACCCCCTTTCAATGCAGGGACCAGCGTGCCCCCTTTCAATGCAGGGACCAGCGTACCCCCTTCCAGGCTGCTGTCATGTGCATTACCCCTACCTCTCCCACCACTCCACTCCCGGGGGGGTGGGGGTAATGCACATGACAGCATTTAATCCAGTTAGTAAATCCTGACCATTCCAGGCTGCAGTGGCGAGCCTGGAATGGTTAGGATTTACTAACTGGATTAGATGCTGTCATGTGCATTGACCCCCCCCTACTTTGAATCTGTGAAACTGGTGGAGAATCTCTAAAAATTTCTAGTCCATGTATTGGTGAGCCTGGGAGCCTAGGGAGGAGAAAGACCTACCTGGTCCGGTCGGGTCCTGGCCAGCTCCGCTCTGATCAGTGGCTGTGGCTGCGACGCTGCGTGACAGGACAGGAGCACTCTGCTATCGGCTCCACTGTGCAGCCCTGGCTACTCCGAGTCCTACCTCGATTCCCGCCGCCACCCACCATTCACAGACAGGGGCGGGGCCAGAGCGTCAGCGGAGCTCACGGCCCGCCCACTCCTCGCTCCGTGCTAGATAATACTATTCAGCACAGTGTGGGGGCGCCGATGCCAGGCCCGGCCGGATGCCGGCTTCTGACACTTAAAGTGACAGTCTAGACGCAGCAGTCAGCGCCGATGGGGCTACCGATTTGCGGCTTAAGGGGCAGCTCTGCTTTGGGCCCCTAAAGATTGACAGGGCCCTGGGCAGCTTCCCCTTTTGCCCTGCGGTAAAGACGGCCCTGAGTACATACCTCCCAAATTTCTGAGATGGGAACGAAGGACACCTATTATCAAAAGTATGTAAGCATAGGACACACCCCCTGCCCACCCTCCCCCCTTTAAGGAGAATTATACTAAAAAAAATGATTGGTTAAACCCACAAGTGCTTTTTTTTTTTTTTTTTTTACAGCTACTATTCCTTTACCCTGGGTTTTGAAATGTACAAATGCAACCATTTATAAGTTGGAAGAAAGGTTTAGCACTGGGAAAAACTTTTTAAAATATAAATAGTAAATTTAAATACAACTATATAGATCAGACCTGTATAGAGGGACAAATAAGGAGGAAAGAGGGACAGAGGGACATTGTTCCAAATCATTGACATGTCCCTCAAAATCAGGGACAATTGGAAGCTATGTCAGTATATTTGCAGATTGTTTTGTACCTTACCTTGTTTTTGCATAGATTGTTCATTTGGCAGATTGTGCACACTGGAGCAGGAGAAGTTGCTGAGTGAACACTGAGCTGTGGTATTAAAAACAGGAAAAGCTTGTCCCTGGAAGCCTGTAAAGCTTACCATACACTACACAATCTGTTTGTACAATCTCCTGTAAATCTACCATCAGCTATGTAATGTAAGGGCCTGCCTGATTGGATACAGAGTGATTGGATAGATAGGAATGTCTTCCTGTTATATAGTTTTGGTAAATCTGCAAGAGATTGTACAGAGATTGTACAATCCGATTATAAAGCATATGGCCACCTCTATACACCTAAATTGTCAATAATTGGTAATGGCACCCCATACACAGAAGCAAACATACATTTTGTCACATGGAAAAGCGCACAAAAAATGTGGAAAATTGCAAAGTAAACTGCAACATGCCAAAATGTCCCATGAGCTACTTTGCCGCGTGTAGGGCAGCCCATTGAAATCAATGGGTTGCCCTATGCCTGTTGTGAAAAAAACACGTCAAAAAATGCACTCTCCCACTACGCTAGGTGTAAATGGGGCCTGAAAGTGAAATCAGGACATTTACAGAAGAACAATGACTGAGCGTCTCCACCCACTTCCTCCCATGTACTTGTATAAAGCTAGCCACACACTATGCAATCTGATTGTACTATCTCTGTACAGTTTCCTGTAGATTTGGCAAAACTATTAAAGAGGAGAGCTTGAACTATCTATTCAATTTGTATAAAATCAAGCAGGCCCCTGTACTACAGCTGATAGTAGATCTAAAGAAGATTTTACAATCAGATTGTACAGTGTAAGACCACCTTAAAGGGAGAAGTAGGACAGAGGGTGGAGATAAAAAAGTGGTAAAGTAATGAGGTGCAATATGGTCCAGAGTGGTGAACATGCCTTATTCTGTGATGCAGCAAGGCAGTGCACAATGGGATATGACGTTTCCTGGAAGGTCACATGGTGGGAAAGAAAGTAATAGGCTCAGAATGCTTTTTTTTTTTTTTTTCAAATTTTGAACAGAGAGGTGCAGATCCAAAGCTGCCATGGACTAGATAATTGAGAGATAAGCACCTTGGGATGAGTTGGGCAGAAAATACATTAGAAAAGGCTTTATTATGGAAAGTGAAATTTTACCTGAAAAGGTGAACATAGACTTTAAGTCTTTAGGATCGGAGGGTAAGAGGACAGCAGAAAAAACATTTTGGTAGCTAAATCTGCTGTTATGCATTAGATATGTTGGCATAGTGTGGGGTTACAGAGACTGGAGCTGTAGTAGACTGCAGCTAGCCATCCTGTCCAGTGGGAGCTATGTACTAAGGCAAAGGGTATCTCACACAGCATATTGCCTAGTTCAGCTCTTTGGACTTACTATGTATGTCCAAGAGTGAACTGTTAATCACAAGCTGATAGCTGCTACTCAAGCCATTGGCTTGTGTTGTGCTTGTTCAGCCAGCTTCCGTTGTTCTGTCAGAATACCATACCCTATCAGAAAACCATACCTACGTCATTTCCGGTTGCGGATCAGCTGTGGCTTCGCCATGCATCAGCTGTAGCCGCGTCACAAGTCCTACTGCGCATGCGCGGACTAGGTAGGGAATTTTGATAACATTGCAACGAGTCAAGCAAAAGTCCTAGTATGCATGCGCACCAGCGGGTCGGGCCGCGGCATCTTTTATAACAAACATGCATACGATCTCCATGCCCCACACTGCACCGGACCGACCCTGCACAGACCCGACAATGGGACAATCCTATTTCCTACCCTGACGCAGCTACAGCTGGTGCATGACGAAGCCAAAGCTGATCCGCACCGGAAATGATGGAGGTACGGAATTCTGATGGGGTATGGTTTTCTGATAGAACACCGGCTTGAAAGTGAAAGTGATGCTGCAGCTGTATAGCCGCTGATCACTTTCACAGAGTGGGCAGCACGGTGCCCCCCCCTCCCACTGGCCCCTGTAGTACAGGGGCAACCCAGGACCCCCCAAACCTTTGAATTCAGGATGGAGAGCAGTGTGAAAGCATGTCACATTTATGCCTCGATCTCACATGTAAACAAAGAAACCTGTAGTGACGAAGAGTTTGTCACTTCAGGTTTCAGTTCCACCATTTCCTGGCCAGTACAGTCAGGGAACACATCTTACCGAGCAGATGGTGTGAAGAGCAGGGGAGACATTGAGGTCTAAAAGACCCCTAATGTCTCCAAAAAGAGTACCTGTCACCTGTCCAATGCCTTCACATGGGGGTTTATTAACCCTTGTGATGGCAATCAAGTAAAAATAAATAAAATAAAAAAAGTGTTCAAAAATAAAATTATAATAAAATGTATTAAAATTTTTTCAAAAAGTTGCTGCAACCCCCGTTGCCCCACACGTTTCCCCACACACAAGGGCAAAGGCAGGCCCAGGGTGCACATGTGTATGTAAACTGTGGTTGCACCACACATGTGAAATACCATCATGAATATCAGAGTGAAAGCAACAATTTTAGCACAAGAGCCCCAGGTTAACTCTAAACTGATGAGCCGTAAAGGTATTTAAACGTCACCTTTTTTGACAATTTTTGGGTCTCACAGTTTTTAAGATATTACAGCGCATGCAATTTTAGGATTTGGCATGTCTGTCTGGTATCTATTTACTCAACGAAACCTCATATTTTATATTTTACCATGTTGTTATATTGAGTGTGTTTACACTAAAACTGATTTTATTATATTTTTTACTGAAAATTTGCATTTAATAAACAGTTGTGCAAATACCATGACTTAAAAATGTGCAACTGTCATCTTTTTATTCAATGGGGCCTCTGCTTTCAGAAAATAGATAATATTCTGGGAGTTTAAGTAATTTTATTGCCAAAAATGAAGGAAGGATTTTACACGTGTGCAGCAATGAAAAAGTGTGCTCTAGGGCCAGACTGCTTAAAGAAAGCTTGTCAGCTGAAGTTATACCTGAATCTTGACTTTGCCTGTAAATGTTGAATTCATTTATCCTCACCCTCTTCCATCTCCCAAAGCCTTCAAACTGATACTTAACTGTGGTGTTCAACAGGGAGGCTTCAGAGGCCCAATCTCAGCTTTTACAGAGAATATCAAGATTTACTAATACCAGCTGCCTATATCTTGGGATCTCCTGATTGGTTTGGTGTGGTATTTTTGCTAAGGCCTCTTTCACACAGGTGGCTGGTAAAAACAGGTGGTTGAGTCATGGTTTTACTACCTCCAGACTGTCCACCTATTGCCTACAAATACAGCCAGAAGGGGCTGTTCACAAAAAGGAAATTTAATATGTCAAATTGGGTTCACAGGGGCACCATCTGATTTTTTGGCCATTCATGTCAATGGGGCCTATTAGCAACCACAAACCAAACACAAAAAAAAAAAAACAGGCATGCAGAAAGCAGCTGGATTCTAAAAAGCAATTTACTGCAGATTTTTTAAGGTAGCAGCAAGTTGTTTAAAATTTGGTTGGTTCAGCAGGGAGCAGTTGAATTTGGATCCCTGTATAGCTACTACCGCTCAAGAGAATAAGCTTGTTGGAAAAAAAAACACTCAGAAGCTGCAGCCAATGAGTGTAGCACTGGTTTATGCGTTCTGACAGGGGAGGAGTTCCCCCACTGTCAGAATGCAATAGTACAGTAGGGAGGATTCCCTCATCCACCTTAATTGTGTGGATGGGAGCATCCATTCAGTTTTTTTTATTCAGCCCGCTTACTTAATGAAAAAAAAACTAAGCTCTATATGTCCCACTTTAGCCTAAAGGTATCCACCACTAACAACTGTCAAGCTAATTGTTTGGTTTCAGTGCTTTAAGTCCCTGACCTGGAGTACAAAGTTAAGTGAGGAATTTGAGGCCAGAAAAGACAGTATATGTTTTTTTTATGACAGCTATACTTAAATACTTGCCGACCGCCCACAGTATATTTACTGCGGCGGTCGGCCCCTCCTGGGCAAAGTGACGTAGTACTACGTCGCTCGCCCAGGAGCCTGCAGGGGGCGAGCGCACGCCGCCGAAGGTGCGCTCCCGCCCCTGCTCATTAATGGCCATCCCTGCGCGCGTGACCGGCGGCTCCGATGTCCGCCGGCCACTAGCGATCTCCCACTGGAGAGGGAGAAAGGCAGGCGGCTGATGTAAACAAAGCCGCCTGTCATTCTCCCTGGTGTAAATGCAGAGATCATACGATCCTGCTATGTAGGATAGTATGTCTCTGTGGTTACATCACAAGTCACGCCCCTTTACAGTTAGAATCACGCCCCTAGGGATACACTCAACCCCTTGATCACTAATAAAGTTAACCCCTTCCCTGCCAGTGTAATTTTTACAGTAACAGTGCATATGTATAGCACTGATTACTGTAGTAATGTCACTGGTACCCCTAAAAGTGTCAAAAATGTTAGTCAGGGGTCCGATCTGTCCGGCGCAATGTCGCAGTCCAGCAAAAAAAAACGCAGATCGCCGCCATTACTAGTTAACCACTTGCCTACAGTGCACTTTCACCCCCTTCCTGCCCAGACTGATTTTCAGCTTTCAGCGCTCTCACACTTTGAATGACAATTACTCAGTCATGCAACACTGTACCCATAAAAAATGTGTGTCCTTTTTTTCACACAAATAGAGCTTTCTTTTGATGGTATTTAATCACTACTGGGTTTTTTATTTTTTGTGCTATAAATAAAAAAAACACTGAAAATATTGTGAAAAAACGCATTTTTCTTTGTTTCTGTCATAAAATTTAGCAAATGAGTAATTTTTCTTCACAAATTTAGGCCAAAATTTATACTGCTACTAATCTTTGGTAAAAATAGCCCAAATAAGTATATATTATTTGGTCTTTGTGAAAGTTATAGAGTCCACAAGTTATGGTGCTAATCATTGAAAATTTATCACACTTGATCACACCTGATGTACTGAAGGCCTATCTCATTTCTTGAGACACTAAAAAGTCAGGAAAGTACAAATACCCCCCAAATGACCCCTTTTTGGAAAGTAGACATTCCAAGGTATTTAATAAGGGGCATGGTCAGTTTTTTGAAGTTTTTTTTCCCACAACTCTTTGCAAAATGAAGATTTTTTTTTTCTTACAAATTGACGAATTAACAGGTTATTTCTCTCACACAGCATATGTATACTTGCAACTACACCCCAAAACACATTCTACTACTCCTCCTGAGTATGGCGATACCACATGTGTGAGACTTTTTCACAGCCTGGCCACATACAGAGGCCTAACATCCAAGTAGCACCGTCCGGCATTCTAGGAGCACAAATTACACATATAATTTCCTGACAACCTATCACACTTTTGAAGGCCCTGGAGCACCAGGACAATGGAAACCCCCATAAAATGACCCCATTTTGGAAAGCAAACAGCCCAATGTATAATTTTTGAGGCATAATGAGTCTTTTGAATATGTCATTTTTTTCCACAAGTTTTTGGAAAATGTGGAAAGAAAATGAAAACGCATTTTTTTTACACAAAGCTGTTCATTTAAGCAATATTTCTAACACATAGCATGTACATAGCAAAAATTGCACCCCAAAATACATTCTGCTATTCCTCCTGAGTATGGCGATACCACATGTGTAACACTTTTACACAGCCTAGCCACATACAGAGGCCTAACATCCAAGTAGCCCTTTTCACAAAGTTGTCCATTTAGCCATTTAGCGCGAGCTAACGGGGACAGGGCGCTTTAATTTTTTTTTTTTCCTATTTATTTTATTTATTATTTTTTTATTTTTACACAGTTTAAAAAAAAATAATGTTTTGATCATTTTTATTCTTATTACAAGGAATGTAAACATCCCTTGTAATAGAAATAGGCATGACAGGTCCTCTTTATTGTGAGATCTGGGGTCAAAAAGACCTCACACCTCACAACTACACTAAAAAAGAAAAAAAAAATAGTTGAAAAAGGAAAAAAAAAAAGCGGCCCTTTAAACCGGTTGCTAGGCAACGACTTTTGACATAGCTCCGGTCCTCCAAGACCATAGAGTCGAGTGAGAGCCATCTTGCCCTCACTCGACTTCCTGTCCCTGAGGATCCGGGACCGGATAGTTTTCCCCGCTGCCGGCGGGTCCGGTAAGCTGGGAAAACGTCTGGGACGCGGCGGGAGGGGGGGGGGCACCTCTTCCCCTGCACCGTAAGGGTAATTCTGCGGTGAATCTTCCACTGGGACCACCCTTATCTGAAAGCCGACCGCCCACCGTTTAAAAAAATACCAGGGTTATGGCAGCTATCTGCTGCCATAACCCCAGTATTTAGCTTTTAATGGCCGACGCATATAGTCGTTTGGCGGTCGGTATGTGGTTGCATGTATATGGCAAACAGGTGACGATGACTGATGGGGTGACAGGTGACGATGACTGATGGGGCGACAGGTGACGATGACTGATGGGGTGACAATGACTGATGGGGTGACAGGTGACAATGACTGATGGGGTGACAGGTGACAATGACTGATGGGCTGACAGGTGATGATGATTGATGAGGTGACAGATGACAATAATTAATGAGGTGACAGGTGACGATGATTGATGGGGTGACAGATGACAATCACTGACGGGGTGACAAGTGACGATGATTGATGGGGTGACAAGTGACGATCACTGATGGGGTGACAAGTGACGATGATTGATAGGGTGACAGATGACAATGACTGATGGGGTGACAGGTGACGGTGATTGATGGGGTGACAGGTGACGGGCGATGGTCACCGATGGGTGACAGGTGACGGGCGATGGTGCACGGCGGTACTGATGGCAGTCTCTGGTGACCGGTGAACTTTAGGCTATGTTCACATGTGAGCGTAGCGTTCGCGGGCAGAATCACTGCGATTCTGCCCGCGATCCAGAAATCATTGCAAATCGCGGGACGCCTGTGCGTTGCCCGTGATTTGCAATAGCACCCCAAACGCTGTGCGATGTTGCAGCGATTTCCGCCTGCCGAATCGCGGTAACATCGTGCAAACAACGCATGATGCCCCAAAGAAGCTCTTGTACCTTTTTTGGGCGTCATGCGTTGTTTGCACGATGTTACCGCGATTCGGCAGGTGGAAATCGCGGCAACATCACACAGCGTTTGGGGTGTTCCTAGGTAACACAGAGCCACCGACATGACCGTCTGATTCCGGGCTTTGCTATTGTGATCGGCTGTGTCATTGGAACACAGCCGATCACGTGGGAAACAGCCATGCCCATTGGCTGTTTCCCCCCTTCCGGTGACGGGGTGTGTCTCGGGGACACGCCGACACCGGCAGTGCAGGGCGGCGTGCACACGATCGCGTGCCTGCCCTGCTTTAATGGGATCACGTCATATGACGTCCGCCCAGAACAATGGCTGCACCGTCCCGCCGTCATTTGACAGCGGGCGGGCGGCAAGTGGTTAAAAAAAAAAACAATAAAAATGACATAAATCTTTCCATTAGTTAGTAAACGCAATAACTTTTGCGCAAACCAATCAAAATACGCTTATTGCGATTTTTTTTACCAAAAATATGTAGCAGAAAACAAATTGGCCTAAAATGTTAAAAAATTTAGATTTTTACATTTTTTGGGGGGAATTTCATATAAAAAAAATGTGAAAAATATTGTTATTTTTTCAAAATTGAGGCTCTGTTTTTGTTTATAGCGCAAAAAATAAAAATCTCACAGGTGATCAAATACCACCAAAAGAAAGCATTGTTTGTGGGAAAAAGGACATCAATTTCATTTGGGTACAGCGTCGCACGACCGCGCAATTGTCCGTTAAAGTTACGCAGGGCCGAATCGCAAAATAGGCCCTGGTCTTTGAGCAGGAAAATCCTCCGGGGCTTAAGTGGTTAAGAAAAATGTGAACACTTCATAGTATATCAGATACCAAAGTCCAACCATACCGATTTCCATGTATGCATACTTCGGAGAAAAGAACAATAATAACAGCAACAAAATGTTCCTGACATAAAAAAAAGAGCATTGATATGTCTACGTCACTGTTTATAAAGCGTAATTTACCGCCACTTTACATATCTTTATATGTTATATTATTTTTTTTTCTCTTCCCCCCTTTTATTACTATGTGATATGTAAGACACTTGTTCGTAATGACATATATTTGCACAGCTCTGATATGTTGTACTTTGGTTTTGTTGTTTGTTGGCTTTTTTCTGTTTACAAAGCTCAATAAAACGTTTGTATTTGAAAAATGTGTTTGTTACTGTAACCTATAGGTAAAGATCAGATTACATTTCTTTAGCCATTTATTTAGACATCCTGGTCATTTCAAAGGGGCCTTAAGCTCATTCTTGCCACTGTGAGTAAAATAATTTCTTGATAACAGTTTATTTATACATATTTATTTATTTTTAGAGAATGAAAATGACCTTGCAAAAGTAAAGGACAGATTGAAAAATGCTGATGAGAAAAACCAGGATATGATCCGAGCTCTGAACAATACTTTTGGAAAGTTATCCACAATGCCTAATGGTATGTATGCATTTGTGTATTACTGGCTTAAAGTTGCTGTAATTAAGATGGTGTTCAATTAATTAGATGAAAGTTTCACTTTCTTTATCACGCACTGTGCTAAAATGTGCAATATACAAATTGATCTTGCATTAATATGCTGCTGATACTGTGGTTTGTTGAAACAGGATAATAAATAGAAACAGCACAAAAAATGTTCACGTGGCCAAGGGCATAACTATAGCTAAAGCGGATCATGTAACTAACTAGCAAAGGAGGCCCAGAGATGTTTGGAATTATGCAAAAAGCCATAGCTTTGGCAAATACATTGTGATGAAGTGAATATGCTTAAAGTTTGGAAGTCTCTGTGCTCCTAATGCCTAACCTGTGGCACAAGGGCAGCATGCAGTTCGCTAGTTCCTATAGTGCGGCCACCAAACTACAGCAGCAAATAGACGGACATTTTCATAACTAGGTAAAGGAAAATATACAGTATATGAAACTGGTTTCTATCATCTAAATGATTTGGCTTACCGTAATTTATTTACACATTCCTAATTTTTTATGCCTTCTTTTTTTCTTTTCTCTTTCTGTATATATTTTTTTCAGATGTTTTATATTGGTTTTTGCTGAGAGAATTATCTAATGTGGTGGCAGTAGTTTAAGGGTCCTTTCACACGGTCCGCTGTGCGGTGCGGATCATTCTCTGCTCAGCAGGGATCGATCCACCGATCCCCGCTGAGCAGGGGGATGACAGCTCCGTCTCCGCACTGTGTGCAGAGAGGGAGGTGTCGGAGCCCCGCTGTCCTCTATGGGGGAATCGGATGAGAGAGGATCGATCCCCTGGATGGATGTAAAATAGGGTTTCCATCCGTCCGGATTTCACAGAAAGGATCAGATGCGGATGGCAGCGGGTGTCAGCGGACATGTCTCCGCTGTCCCATAGGGATGCATGGAGGATCCGATCAGATCCGCCTAAAAAACTGACAGGCGGATCTGATCAGATCGTTCGTGTGAAAGGAGCCTAAGGAGGTTGTAAAGGGTGCCGGTTTGTAAAGGATCATTAATGGTAGTAATCTTTAGCAGGCTCTTTGAACATGGTCCTAGTGTCTAACATTCTCTGGCAGCATGTCCTTAATAATTGTCAGGCATGTTTATAGCATAACTGCAGTCTTTAACCATTACGTGTAGCATGCCCACATCCTTTGCTCATCTATTGCAGTTTGTCCAGTCACTCAATGCTTTTTGTATTGCATATATTGAACATTATGTTAGGACATTTGGTGATGTTGGGAGTTTCATCTGAGGCTCCCTTTATCAAGCAAGTTGACAACCATTGCTCTAAGCAATTTAGGTTTAAAAAATAAATATCTATCACTAGAGAAATTAATAATTTTGTTTTAGCATCTAATCAGGCATAGTTAAATGCCTAATAATGGAATCTAATCAGATTCTTACTGCCATATTTCTGGCGCAAATCCAAATTTCTGCTAAATACCGGAGATTTTTTCTATTAAACTACTCTTTTTATATTAATGCTTAGCAATGACCATTAGCATCCATTGTGGCTGAATTTTTATAGTAAAATAAACGATAATATAAATAAAGAATAAAAGCAAGCAAATGCTTTAAAGGCAATATTACATGTTGTAGACCTAATTTCATAATTATTATGATACATTTATTTTCCCATAACACCGTAAGAATTTTAGGGAAGACTCTTAAGAGCCACATTCAGCCATTTAATACCAGAGGAAATGTCACTGTAATGTGTAATGAAATGAAAAATTTCCAATTCAAGGGAGGATAATGTTAACATTCAATTGTGAAGACATTTTCTTGTATCCATTCTCTGTCTTCACTTGACACACATTTGTCTGTAATAGATACAATGGTGAAGATTCAGACTGCAAAAGACAAAGCCAAGCAAGCAAATGATACTGCCAACGATGTTCTTGCACGCATCAAAGATCTTAATCTGAATCTCCTGGGGTTGAAACAGAACTACAGTGCATTGAAAGAAGACATAGCTAAAACCAATGCTGTTGTAAAAGATCCAGTTGAAAATGGTAAGTCTTAAATATTTTACTTTTGTATTCAAGTGCAGCTACATATCAAGTTTCCAAAAAATGAGAATAAATTGTGAAACATTCTGATTTGCAAGGCTGCAATCTTCTGCTGACATCTTCTGGCCACTCAAATTTTTGAACCCCTTCCTCCCTACCACACTATACAGTTTCTTCAACAACAAATTTAGGTTACTAATGGGTATAAAAAAAAAAAACTGCAGACACCTAGAGGTGTCTATACATACTGATAGCAGCTTTTAGTTCCATTTTTCTGCCAGACATTCCTATTGGTCAATGAGGCAGACCATTATAGTAAGAAACAGGAGGAAGCAGAAAATTCCAACACTACAGAAATATGTTCCAGCTTTACCGGTCAGGACAGACTTTCTTTTGAGCAGACACTGAAAGCTTCTGCATGTATATTTACATGTCTTTAGGTGTCTGCATCTTCTTTACCTATCAACAAATTTGTTTTTGTTAAAGTTAGAGTCATCTATGTTGGATGCATGTTATAGGCATCTGTCTTAGTATAGGATTCATACATGAGAATGGGAACCATTCAATTTGCCGGGTCTGTCTTTTTGGAAGGCAGTTTTTATCAATTTACCAAATTTAAAGGGTAGTTCCACTTTTGTGGAAAAAGAAAATATGGCAAATAATAAAAAAAGAATATAGCATATACAATTGCTACACAAGCCATACTGTAATTTAATGTTTAAAAAATTACATTTCCAAACTGCAGCACTGTACTTTTCTGTAAAATGTAATGCAATATACTGCAATCTAGAGGCATCCTCTACACAGTTGGTGTACGGAACAACCCCAAAATATCATTTTCTGCCTGTGAAGACCATTTCACTAAGATATAAGTCAAGTTTATAGGCTCCCTCTTCAACAAAATGTAATTTTTAGTGAGATACTCCCTAGGGGTTTACTTCTAAAGGAATGCAGACAAAGCAACTTTTCTCATCAGAACATATAACGTGCACCAGCAGATTCAAATGTAATAATCACTCCTGTTCAGAAACAGTAACCAAAAGACATAGTGGAACAAACAGCTATTTCTGCACCCCCCAGATCTTGCCATGAATTGCAACAGAGTTTTAATCTCCTTAGATGGGCCTTTTATAAATATCTCCATCTCAGACACATTTTAAAATCTATCCCACAAGCTGGTCTTACTATATCCATGGAAATACTCTCATACTTTAAAAACCCACCCAAGTCGAGTAAAGTAATATCGTACTTTTACTGCATGTGTGCAGTTCCTGCACAACAAAATAAATTGCTATCTATGAAAATGTGGCAATCTGAACTTTTGAAATCTTTTCAGGAGCTTCAGTGGTTCAACACAACCCAAAACCTCTTACAGGCTGCACATCACATTGGGAAATGTATCTTAAATTACTACAGTGATGGTATTATACCCCAGCATGTTTATTAAAAATATTATTCTCCTATTCTCCTGAATGCTGGAGAGACTGTGGTGTTATGTGTATGCTCATGCATATCTGGGGACTATGCCCCAAAATTTCTTCCTTCTGGGACTGTTAATGTCACGTACCTGGTAGGTGAGCCTGATGTGTAGAGGAGGGCCTCTCATACAACTCCGGCTCGTGGGCCTCTGATAGTGAGACAGCGGCCACAGGAGCACGGTGACGTAGGAGTTAATGTAATCAGTCCAGAAGTAGCGTGGCCGCAGTGAGCGGGCTGGTATGAGGCTGCTGGGAGCAAGCTTGCTGGGCTGGAGTTGTAGCAGGCCGGATGAGCAGGGTGCAGGGTCAAACAAGCCAGGTAGGTAATGGTCGGGCAGGAAGGACATAGACGATAGGCAGCAGAGTAATCGGGTCACAAGCCGGGTCGGTACCAGGAGAGCAGAAAGCCAGGATCAACAGGCAGGAGCAAAATCCAGAAGACAAGCCTGGGTCAGGGTAGGAAGAAGACAAGCACAGGTTAGAGACAACAAGCCGGATCAAGATCAGAGGTCACACTGAGTCAGGAACAGTACACAGGAAGCTGCAGACCAAACAGCAATGAATCCATGCAGAGAGTCAGTTTAAATAGCCAGTTTGGCGCCATCAAATGGCGGGAAGTTCCAACTACCTTATGGACCAGACTTCTCTGACAGTTAAACTATGAGCGGTGGCCGAAATCTTATAAACCATTTATAATTCATGGCATGATAACATCTAGGAAACCTATCCTAGTAGCCTGGAAACAGAAGGACCCCCTGACTTTGTAATGTCCCACAACAATCTTAATATGCAAACTCAATTTGAACTTATGTTTGCTCTTAAAAATGGAAAGTGGACTTCCTTCTGGCCACACTGGAATATCTGGCTGCAACATACATCCTTTAAGGTTCACTTATAGAGACGGCCCAGAAACGCCTTCCCTTTTTTGTTAGATATCACCACTCTTGGTCTTTATTTGCCATTTGTATAGCGGCAATGTCCAATACATTTTGCCATACTTTAAGTGTGGTATTCAATCTAACTTAAGGTTGCTGTATGATTCTCACCCTCTACCTGGATGCATATCTGAACAGTTCTATTTTTTCACTTTGTTACCAGGTCTGAGTCCCCCTCCTCCTTCTCCTTCTCTGCTTTTACCAAACCCCTGCTTGTTCAATCTATAAATTGTAACCATATGTGCCTCTTACTCTAAGTTTTTCAAGTTTGTAATGTCCATTTAGACGTATAAATAATGACAATCTTTGCATTATCTATCTCCAAATATGTCAATAAATATGATTGAGGCGAAAAACTATCTACTCCAGAATACTGCTCTCCCAATTCCTATACTCTGCCCTGTTAACCCCTTTACTTTACCCTGCTGACCACTATTATACTCTACCCTACTGACCCCTGTACTCTGCTCTACAAATTATTGACCTTTGTACACTGTCTTACAAATTACTGGCCCCTTTACTCTTCCCTGCAAAATGATGACCTCTATACTTTTCCCTACAAACTACTAACCTCTGTATATGACCCCTAAATTCTGCCCTACATACTATTAACCCTTGTACACAGACCCCTGTATTCTGCTCTAAAAACTACTGGGAAGGATCTGTCATTTAGCAATGGTAGATTTTTCATGTCACTTTGGCAGGAGTGCATTGCACTGGTGCATAACTCCACATGCATGTTTAAGGTATCGCACAAGCATGTTATCTAAAAGATTTGTGTATTTCTATTGTCGCCCTTTAAGCAGTGCAATATTGGTATACAGTATATTCTGAGTATCGCAGAACACAGCTATCAATGCTTTTTTTTTTAACAAAAGCCTATGAAATAGCCTTATAAGAGGACAGAAAATTAAATTACAAGATTCAGCTCCTGTAGGCTTAAATGGGAATGGAATGGGAATGTCCAGTGAACCAAAATGTGCTTGGTTTAATCATCAACAGCGTTAAACTCTGAATTTAACTTTCAGTTCCATTTTATAGACAAACACAATTCTTGCTGTGACTGGAAAATCTCTCTTAAACTTACTGAAATCTATACTTTAATTAGAAGCACTACACAGGTGCAGGCATTTAAAAGAAAATGAACCTTTTTTTTACAGCAGCCATTAAAATAAAGGGTGATTGATTGCTATAAGTTACAGTGCTTTGTGCATTCCCATTGGAACTATAAAATAAAGATCACCTTCTCCACGCTTACTGGATCAATGTAAAAAAATGAGAGGAATAAACACTTTCACACTCTTTTGCTGCACCTTACTCGATTTCCTATTAAACCATTCTATAGTCTATATGAAGTCTGTAATTGTAAAACAGGAATATGTAGCAAAGAAAGGACCCCGCCCAGAGAAAGGTTGTTTTTCCTTCTTGTCTTGAGTCAGAATAAGAGAAAAAGCTGATTTAGGGTGATGTGAAATTTTTTTTTAGAAAAAAATAGGAATAATTTATAAAATGGCAAAGTCCATCATAAAAACAAACACAATTTGCCCAGTGACCTTTTGTTACAATACAGTGAGGCCCCGTTCACATTGGGGCGATCCGACTTCCCCAGGCGACCACACAGGTCGCGGCGCGCTGCTCGCACCGCGACCTCGGAGCGGCCGGCATGGACTTCATAACATTGAAGTCTATGCAGGTCGCTCCGGGTCGCCCCAAAGAAGCTCCGGACCCTTTTTCTAAGTTGGAGCGACTTGTGTCGCTCCTGTTAGAACGGGTCCATAGCTTCTGTATGGAAGGCAACCTACGGCGACCTGGCAGGCGACCAGGTCGCCTGACAGGTTGCCCCAGTGTGAACGGGGGCTAAAAGGTTTAGGCTTATAATTCCTTGTTCAAGTTGTAAAAAAAACATGAACAATTCCCTCAAATGTAAATACTGTAAGTGTAGTTTTAGATGGAACAGATTATCATACCATGGGGTATTCTAGTACTTTATCTTCTACTTTTATACCATCATTAGTTTTTTTTCTACTTGTAATTAAATGTAAGGAACTCTTTGCTGCACCATGAAGCATAGTTAACACCCCCAAAAATGTGTGGTCTTTCTGAAAAGTCATCAACCACCTGTCTATAAACATCCAGCATTATGCCATTTACAAAAGTTCTCTGCTTTAAGAGCCACCACCTAACATTGAGTGTTCCTGGTAGCTTTAAATCCTTTCACTGAAAACTCAGGTCCAAATGGATGATCAGGAGTCAGTCAGTGTGATCAACATATGTTCTCTGACATAGTAATCACATGTAGGTTGGACGCTTTACTGGAAAAAAAAAAAAAAAACTGTAAAAAAACAGAAACCGTCATGAAAGGGTAGCAGTGTATCTAAACTTAAAACTTTTTGTTTTGGATACAATGGAAAAAGGTTAGCACTTTTATCAGGTTTTTAGTGCTGTTTAAGAATCAGCCTCTCTAAAATTTTGATTTGTCACCAGAACAACAGAGCAGACATCTTCCAGTGGAGTGCCAAGAGAAGAAGTGAAGCAAAATATCCCAAATTGCACACAGCTTGCAAACAAAACAAAAAAAAAAACTTCCCAAAAACTGTCCCTAACTCTATCCAAAACTATAAAAGCTTTTAGCATTATATACCTGTATACATTAGATGGGTAATAAACTACTAATTGGATAGGTGTGTCACCAATTGCCTGTTAGATGAAACTAAATCATTTCTTTTTTTGGATTTTATGGTTTCTTAAATGTAATGCAGTCATTCATTCTAGCTCAAACTTGATATTAACATATGAAAAGAAGAGTTTCATTTTTCCTTATAGAAATATTCTTATTATATTATCAGACAAAAAAAAATCTAATATAAAATACATATTAAGTACAAAATGAATAATTCAGTTTTCTTTTTATTTTTAAGTTCAATTATTTTAGGAATTTGACAATGTTTAAACTGTTCTGTGACCTTGAATTGCCATTAAAATGAATACTTTGAAAGCGCATGCACGGGCGGCCGGAGTGGATGGAAGCCTGAACCGCTCCGCACACTCCTGACACAAACAGCATACAATAGCGGCCCTCTCTCCCTGCACACTCCGGTACAGTGGTGGGGCAGTGGGGGGACAACATGGAGACCCGCTCCATGTCATCCAAGTCAGCGGGGAAGACCCAAACCAACCCTCGCTACTTGCCTTGTGCACCTGGGAAGGGACCCAAGATGCCAACTTGCTCCAGCACACACAGAGGAAGGGGGCAGCTACAGCCACAGCCTCAGAGAGATAAAATGTAAACCCCTGGCTCAGAGACATGCAACAAGGATCCCCCAAGGTCTATTCATTCTCAGATGAGCCAGCAGACATTCCGTACGTCCTTTCCAGCCCTGCTAGATCCCTCTCACAGGCCTCTATGTAATCTCCAGGCCATGCCTCCCACACCTCTTCTGCTCTTGACAGGAACATAGCAGACACTTTCCTCAGCCAAACCAGTGGACAGGATGCAGATGCTGATAGCCCTGAGGGGTCTCCAGCTCTTCTACCTGCACCATTACTATACTCCCCTAACACTATTCTTCTTGACCGCTTTGCTGATATGCTGCAGAGGGAATTGGAGAAAGCTACCACTAAATCAGCCTCTGATTTAAAACAAGACTTCCAAGCTTTCGGATGTTGTCTGGACAGCATTAAATCGAAAGTTGATGATACTGTCCACAGAGTGGTGCAAAATTCCTCTATGATCACTGATCTTCAAGATCACTTAGAAGAAACTAACGCTAAAATTTATGATCTTCAGAATCATGCCAGGCAGTATAACTTCTGTATACAGGGATTGCCAAAAATGGTTAAAGACCTCACTTCTATCACTTACTCCTTAAAGCAATCTGCTGTACCAGATATTGATGAAATCCACATGGAGATTGACTGCGTACACAGGGCCTTAGTTCCCCTAAAACCTGACGGGCCCCCTGGAGATGTGATTGTGAAGCCTCGTTTCTTCAGAGTCAAGGAAGCAATCATGCGGTTTGCTGTAGCCATCATTCGAGTATGGCCTGGTCAGCAAGTGGTTAAAGATACCTGGTAATCCTGTCATGGAAGTCTTTGTTCATTATCATTTATAGGTGACAGTGCTCCGTTTTTATCTCCCAGCTATGTTCCTGCATTGTCACTATGTCACATTTAATTCTGGTGTTTAATGTAAGTGGCCAATTCAAAACAGATCATGCAGACATAGTCCACTATTGTCAACATCAGGAAATCTGCCCTGTAGGCAGCCATTACAGGACTGCAGGTGTGTAGACAGGAAGTGGCTTCAAAAAGGCTGCATGAAATTACCATCACTAAGATGCAACAAAGGGTGAAAAAAACAAGTAACTATCATTTAGTTTGTTTTGCATCTATATTAGAGGAACCTACATACACAACAAGAGTTAGGCTACACTTTTCCACCTTTCCCCTCATATCACACAACAACTGAAATAACAGTCTGTGCCTTTTTACTGGCCTTTTTATATGGGGTTGTGTTCATGTAGGCAAGCTGCTTCCTGGGTCAGAGAGCATGTTAGGCATTATTGGAAGGCCTTTCGATGTTGCAACAAATGCTCACATAGTTGAAAAATGGTCACAAACAACAAATCAATACTTATAAATAGACTCTTTGCAAGATCTGCTTTATCCATTTTTTACTATTTTATTAGCAATTGTCATTCTAGCCCTAAATTTAGGGAGGCATTTCTTTATTCTGTGTATTAATACCTTTGGGCTCTATTTCAGCTATGTACTTCTCTTTGTATTGCAAAAACTCAATACATTCCAGTAAGTGAGAAAAATGGTGACAAAAGTTGTAACACAAGTTATTCATTATCCATAATTATCCATCCCTGGCAAATGACCACTAGGGGTGGGCCGAACACCCGGTAAACATCCTGCAAATTTAGGTGTTCGGTGAATGGCCGAACAGGCAAATGTTTGGCCTGAACTCATGCTCGGGCCAAACCATTCATCCATCTCTAATGACCACATTTAAAGTGAATTGCAGTTTATACAGGCACATTTGCTTTTTTTCTTGTTAGAACGTGTTAGGTTTTATTGCTGTTCATGCGCCTTTTGTGATAATTCCCATCGATTTCTGAATGAGAACACTGACAGCAAATAAAACTTTGAAGAAAGCCTAAGCCTTCAGTGTACTATAAGAATGTTGCTTCTGATTGCGGCTTTGGTCTTCCACCTCCAGTCAAAGAAGGGAAGGAGTAAAAGAAACTCTCCCCAACTGGTACCAATAAAAAAGCAACAATGGCAAGAAATCTCCATTTGGAAGTCAGCATTTGCTGTTTTACCACTCAATCTAAAACAAATCATAAATAATGTATGAGGTTCTAGTATATGTGAACCCTCGGATTTTATAACAACCCATTCTTTCTAAAATAGAAATGAAAGGCAAAACATTTGTGTAAACATATGAAAATATATATATTTCCTTTTCTCTTCCTTTTCTTTATAAGTGATCACATACCCTCTGCTCTCAGCTGCATAAGGAGTTCATAAAGCTAGGGTAGGTGAAACAGCACCACATTTGCCCTCCCAGTAAATTGCTGTTGGGAGGGGGGTGCGTAGCACAAGTGTAATCATTGTAGTAAAACACATGCTTGATTCCCAGCACAGCCCAAAACTGACCATGCTGTGCTTTCATACCTAGCATGGTCAGTTTTTAATGGAAGTTGAAGTTCAAGCATATGTACAGAACAGGGAAGCCCAATAATTATTAAAATATATTTTTTTTTTGCACAAAGATATAGTCTGAAAGGGTGAAGCAATGTCATAGGGAGCTGTGATTTGGAAACTGAGCAAGAAAACTGCTAATTTTGCAACAAAAAAGCTATTTATTTATAATATAAAAAATCTTTTGGCACATTGCGATGGCTGCACATCAAATCAGTTACAGTTTCATATAATATTAATAATGATATAATTCTCTCTAATGTTTTTTCCAACTAATGTGCAAATTATAAACATGTATATAGTGCTAAACACCAAAGGGGCAGCTGAACACAGACTGGTTCCCCCTCAGTAGTGTAGAGGCTACCAGTCACACCAAATTTAAAGTTCAATCTAGGGGATGTGTTTTTAGTATTTATTCCTTAAAACTTTATCAAGAGAGGTGTTGAGGATCACAGGATACTCCAAAATGGCCAACACCACCAGCAAACAAACTAGCTTCTCTCTAGTCTTGCAATATCAGATTCTTTGCTTAGGATGTTGGTGTATCCACCCATCTTAACTGTCAGTCCCCAGTAAGATCCTTACTTACAATGTCCTAGGAGCTATCTGCCACCAACTCTTCTTTGTTAGATCCTCAAAGAGGAAGACAACAAAGTCCTCCTTCAGGCCTGGGCTCTAAAACAGTGTCCTTCAGTAGGTATCCCTTTTTTAGCTGTCCATCTTGGTCCCTTAGTGCAGCAAATGCTGAGGCCCAATTGGAGATTTCTTGTCTTAGTGATCCTTCTTCTATGGGCAGCAGCCCCAGAAATACTGAAACCCTCCCTGAGGAGGAAACAATCTGCCCAGGGCTCCTACACATTTGTCATCTCCCAAGCCCACTTCTGGATTCCCCTTTTTAGGGATTGGCTAGGGTATGATAAAATATTCACATGATGGTTTGAATATCCCTCTCTATGCTCTGGAAGCTTCTTCTAGAGGCAGGGGGAAACAATCAAACTCTCAGCTCAAGAACCCTGTGCAGACCAAATCTATCAACAACCTCTCCACTCACTAAAGTGGACAATAACTAAGTTTACCTAATAGCCTAACTGGGAACAACCACCCAAATCACTCTAGTGGAGCCAATAACTAAATGTACCTAACAGCCTAACTGGGTGGAGGCTACACATACATATAGTAAAATCCAAAGGAACATCTGAAAGCATCTAGTATAAAGTGAGAAAAAAAATATGCTCCTGCCATACACTGTGACTTGGTCAACTGCACTTTCCAGACCAGGAAGAAACAGAAATAGAAGACAAAAATGTACCTAGAAAAAAAAAAAAAAATAGAGGAGCCTATTTAAAGGTGTTTGCAAATGTGTGCCAGCATTGCAGCAAAGCATTGACAAAAACTAGTAGGGGTTAAAAAATAAAAATGTTGTTTCTTTTTTTTATTTTTTAAGAGAGATCTCCAGCCATGCCAAATTAAGACACCAGTTCCGCTCCCTGCTGTCATGGCCAGTTAACAAGTTTTGGCCTGAGGCTGATCATGTTTGTAGCTCATTATGCAGTGTTTCCAGCACAACAGTAAAGCATCATTAGGGCTTTCAAAAATAAAAAGCACTCCCCTAGCTAGACAACTATGTAATTGTTATTTAAAATCAATGTAAACACCTTTAGCGTTGTAAAAAGGCATCCCAAATTCCAAATGGATGTTATTTTATTTCTGTTAAGTCTGAGGAGCACATTAACCACTTCCCCACTACTCACTGTGCTGCTACTGCGGCACAGTGGCTCGTTATCGTCTGGTGACGTAGACCTACGTCACCAGACATTCCTCGCTCCCGCTGTATTCAGTCACAGCGGGAGTCGGGCCAGGGAAGGAGAGGCGGTGATCACCGCCGCTCTTCCCCGATCGTCGGGGATCGAGTGTGGAGATCCGCCCGCTTGTGTAAACAAAGCGGGCGGATCTCCTAAGTGACAGGCAGGGTCAGATTGCAGGATTCAGCATAGCTGAACCTGCGATCTGTCCCTGTGTCACATAGTCCCCTCCCCCCACACACGTTAGTAAGCACCAGGCATACATTAACCCCCTGATCACCAATACAAGTTATCACCGATACAAGTTATCTGCCAGTGTAATTTTTACAGTAACAGTGCATATTTATAGCACTGATTACTGTAGTAATGTCACTGGTACCCCCAAAAGTGTCAAAAATGTCAGTCAAGGGTCCGATCTGTCCGCCGTAATGTCGCAGTCCCGCAAAAAAAAATTGCAGATCGCCGCCATTACTAGTTAAAAAAAAACAATAAAAATTACATAAATTTCCCGTAGTTAGTAGCTGCGATAACTTTTGCGCAAACCAATCAAAATACGCTTATTGCAATTTTTTTTACCAAAAATATGTAGCCGAAAACAAATTGGCCTAAAATGTTAAAAAATTTAGATTTTTTCATTTTTGGGGGGGGGGAATTTCATATAAAAAAATGTGAAAAATATTGTTATTTTTTCAAAATTGTCGCTCTTTTTTTGTTTACAGCGCAAAAAGTAAAAATTGCACAGGTGATCAAATACCACCAAAAGAAAGCTCTATTTGTGGGAAAAAAAAGGACATCAATTTAATTTGGGTGCAGCATTGCACGACCGCGCAATTGTCCATTAAAGTAATGCAGTGCCGAATCGCAAAATATGGCCTGGTCAGGAATGGTGTAAAATCTTCCGGTCTTAAAGCAGTTAAAAATACGCTCAATGAGAATTTTTTTGTCAAAGACATGTAGCTAAATACATTTTGGCCTAAATATATGACAAAAATTGAAATGTAGAAAAATATTGTTATTTTTTTTAAATTGTCACTTTTTTTATTAATATCGCAAAAAATAAAAATCGCAGAGATGATCAAATACCACCAAAAGAAAGCTCTGTTTGTGGGAAAAAAAGGACGTAAATTTTGTTTGGGTACACCATTGCATGACTGCGCAATTGTCAGTTAAAGTTGCACAGTGCCGAATCGCAAAAAGTGGCCCAGACGTAAGACAGCAAAATCCTCCGGTGGTAAAGTGGTTAAAGTGTTACTAAACCCAGGTCCCTGCATTCACTAAATCTGGTCTCCCACAGTACACTGAATATGGAAATTAGTTTGTTTTAGTAAATATAAACTGCTAAATACCTTTTCTCATGAGCAGTATAAAGCAGTCTTGTAACTTCTATCAGTGCCTAGTTAAAGCTTGTAGGAGGAGATTTCATACTGCACTGGCTGTCCTATAAGGATACAGGACCCCTGATCCTCTGTCTGGACATTGCTGATTGGCCCTGTGATGATTACACGCACTCTCCAAGAAAAAAAAAACCCTCTGGCAATACACACAAGCTGAGCATGTGCAGCCTGACGACATTTACTCTGTTTTAACATAACATGTTTTGGGGGCAAGATGGGGAAGGTAGTAAAAGACATAATTAAAAAGTTTTTTTTACACAATGTAGAGGATGAACTCCTTAGGTTCCACAGTGAGTATAACAAGCATGCTTTACTGCATATACACACTGATTTTACTGTTGTAGATTTATTAACACTTAAAGTTGACCATATTACTTTCAGGATGCTGGAATAGCAGGGGCTGCGTTTGATAACTTGCTTTACTATTTATAATGCAAAAGAGCAATCTATTTAGTGAAAGTCTGACTCTGAACTACAATTTTACCAGCAGGGGATGGACCTGGTTTTACGCAACACCAGAGATTCATCTGAAAGGAAACATCTTTGCAGTTCCCAATAACTCAGCCTTAGATGCTAATTAGATATTTTTTTGTGAGTTTATATTCAAAGTCAGTAGTAAAAAATGTTTTACTTAGAGAATAAATCAGAATTTCTTTGTATATTTAGAGAAGATTTTTGAAAAAGTAAAATTAGAAAACCTAGAGGATATTTTTTTAAAGATATATGAATGACTGAACTTAAATATTGAAGGACCTTGGGTTTGTACACCACACACACATACACGCACACGCCATATTATCTGTCTCTGGCTGGGCTAAACATCTTTCTTCAATATAATGCAACAAAAATACTTTTATTTTATTTCCCTGCACATGATTGGAAAGTTTTTGCAAAGTGAAATTTCACCACATATACCAAGCTTGGGGGGGGGGGGAAGATGGATTCAGCTGCAAAGTACAACTTCCTTTGCAAATTGAACATACGATTTTTTACCTTTAGTAAATAAACCCCAAAACATACAAATACAATATTGCACATTATTAGCATTTAGATGTGGTGGTTGCATTGGTTTTCTTACCAGTCCTAGACTGATAACACCCACTCACCTTTCTCAACAGAAACATGATATGATCACTGTACCCCCCCCCCCCCCCCCCATGTTGCCCATAACATAAAGGTGGCTCTGCAGTTTTTTAGGAATACCGCCCGTACCTCAAGCCAGGCCAGAGAGGCATCAGGAGCTTAGAGAAATTAACAAGTGGGTGAGGACCTAGTGCAGGAAGGAGGGGTTTGGGTTCACATAGAACTGGACTGACTTTTTGGTTGATTACCAGCTCTATAGCAGGGAAGGACTGTACTTAAATGGGGTGGGTGCAGCTTTGTTGGGTGAGAATATGGCCAAATAAGTTGAAGGGGTTTTACACTAGGTGGGGGGGAGGGGGAGGATAGCAGGCCAAAAAAACAGAACTGCTTATACATTTAAGGTTCGCTATTTTTTAAAGGTCTTACAGGACACCTTCGAGTGTCAATTGGTGGATGCCCCAACTAGAAATAAAGCTCTGCTTGATCTACCACTTACAAATAACACAGATCTGATTTCAGATGTGAAAATAAGGGATAACCTAGGAAACAGCTATCACAGAGTAATTACATTCAGCGTCAATTATAGGAAAAGGAGGCATGAGGGTAGTGCTAATTTCAAAAGAGCCATCTTTTCAAAACTGTGCTATATATTACATTAAATTAAAAAGGGTCACATTCTAGAAACATTAAACACTTGGGAAAAATGAGAGTAGTCTAAGAAAATATAAAAAATTCACATTAGCCAGTGTATTCCAGAGGGCTAAACTTTAGCAAAAAAAACGCATATAAAGGAGAAAAAAGTGGACTTTAAAAAATATAAGGCTGAGGGGTCATCACGGGTGTTCCAACATTACAAGGAATACAATAACAAATGTAAAAATGCAATCAGTGCAGCTAAAATAGGCTATGAGACAGGCATAGCGGAGGAGAGTTAAACAAAATCCTTCCAAAAAAGTTTAAATATATTAATAGTAAGAAAGCAAGGTCAGAGCATTAGGGCCCAAAAAAGGATGATTAGGGGATGATTGTTTGATTTTTAAATTCCAGACCTAAACTGAAAAAGTTGCTCACAATTTTAGCTATGTTTTCACTCTCAAATAAAGCATTTAACCAGTTGTTGAACTCCTTAGGTTCCACAGTGAGTATAACAAGCATGCTTTACTGCATATACGGACTGATTTTACTGTTTTGGGTTTAATAACACTTTAAGTTGACCATATTACTTGCAGGATGCTGGAATAGCAGAGTCTGCGTTTAAACAGTAACTTGCTTTACTATTTTTAATGCAATAGAGAAATCTACTTTGTGAAAGCCTGACTCTGAACTAACAATTTTACCAGCAGGGGATGGACCTGGTTTTACGCAACACCAGAGATTCATCTGAAAGGAAACATCTTTTCAGTTCCCAATAACTCAGCCTTAGATGCTAATTAGATAATTTTTTGTGAGTTTATATTCAAAGTCAGTGCTAAAATGTAAAAATGCAATCAGGGCAGCTAAATAGGCTATGAGAGAGGCATAGCGGAGGAGAGTTAACCACTTGCCGACCGCCGCAAGTACATATACTGCGGCGGTCAGCCCCTCACAGGCAGAGTGATGTATCGGTACGTCACTAGCCTGTGAGGCTCTGGGGAGCAAACGCATGCCGCCGGGGGCGCGCTCCCGCACCCGCGTGGTCACGGACCCCCCCGCGCGTGTGACCTGCGGACCCGATGTCCGCCGGTCACTCAGCGTTCGTCGGGGTAGAGGGAGAAAGGCAGGCGACTAGTGTAAACAAGCCGCCTGTCATTCTCCCCTGTGTAGAAACAATGATCATATGGTTCTACTATGTAGGACCGTTGATCATTGTTCCTACAGCTCAAGCCACAGCCAATCACAGTTAGAATCACGCCCCTAGGGACACACACAGCCCCTCCCTCTCAAATAAAGTTAACCCCTTCACTGCCAGTGTAATTTTACAGTAACAGTGCATATGTATAGCACTGATTACTGTAGAAATGTCACTGGTAACCCCAAAAGTGTCAAAAATGTCAGTCAAGGGTCCGATCTGTCCGCCGCAATGTCGCAGTACCGCAAAAAAAATCGCAGATCGCCGCCATTGCGCGTTAAAAAAAACAACAAATATCTTTCCCTTTGTTATTAAACGCGATAACTTTTGCGCAAACCAATCAAAATACGCTTTTTGCGATTTTTTTTTACCAAACATATGTAGCATAAAACAAATTGGCCGAAAATGTTAAAAAAATTAGATTTTTACATTTTTTTTTGGGGGGGGGGGGGGGAATTTCATATAAAAAAATGTGAAAAATAACGGAAAATTGATATCAAATACTTACCGTAATTTTCCTTTCCTGATGGACTCCATGGCAGCATACGTTTGGGTAGGCCCCGCCTCCTCTCCTACCTCATAGGACCCCACTCCCATAAATCTTTGCTCCCTTTCAGCATCAGTGTTCTGTAACTAGCCTACTCAGGAATTGGGAGGGGACTCCTGCTGCCATGGAGTCCATCAGGAAAGGAAAATTACGGTAAGTATTTGATATCAATTTTCCGTTTTCCTGACAGACTCCATGGCAGCATACATTTGGGAAATAACTCGCTATACACTCCCGGGTGGGAAGATGCTGAACAAAGAAACTTTAATTGGCACTGTCAAACTGACAAGACTTGAACGCCAAAATTAACGGAAGATAAAGCAGCAGGTTCAAAACAATAATGGGAAAGAAAAGTATTAACAGATGACCAAGATGCTGCCTTGCAGATCACGTCAGGTGCGACGTGCTTGGAAGCTGCCCAAGACGTAGCGATGCTTCTTGTAGAGTGAGCTGTAATCGCCTCTGGAGGAGCCAAGCCCTTTGCTCTATACGCCCATTGGATAGCCTGAACGATCCACGCAGCCACTGCTCTGGAAGATGCACGCATTCCCTTCTTTTTGCCATGTAGCAGAACGAAAAGGAAATCCGATTGGCGGAAGGAGGATGTGGCCTCCAAATATTGACTTAGAGTGTTGCCCACGTCTAGAGGATGGACTGAAGAATTCTCAACAGTTCTGAAAGTGGGAAGAACTATCTCAGCATTTTCGTGGAAGACAGAGGTCACTTTTGGATTTGACCCTAGCATAGGGATAAGGACCACCCTGTCTTGAAAAAAGGTCAAAAAAGGTTCTTTGTGACCCAAATTGTGTATCTCGGAGACCCTCTTAGCGGAGGAAATGGCCACCAAAAATGCTGTCTTCAACGTAAGTTCCTTGATAGACATGGAAGCAACATCCTTTGAAGAAAAAAAGTCCAAAACTAATGGAAGATCCCATTTTGGAAATCTCGGCCTTCTCTGAGGCCTAAGCCTGACTGCTCCCTTAAAAAATTGCTGAATCAGATGATGACTTGCCCACTGAATTCCGGTGAAGGCTGAAATGGCGGATACTTGCACCCGGAGAGAACTAACCGAGAGGGACAGATCCAGACCAGATTGCAAAAAACTTAAAATCTGCTGAACAGTAGGTGTACCTACTGGACCTGACCTCTGGGCCTGATGACTCACGAACCTGGCCCATATCCTTTCATATACCCTGTTGGTGCTGGGTCTTCTTGAACTCATGAGAGTCGGAATCACCTCCTCTGGACATCCGAGAGCTTCCAACCTCCCCCTCTCAAAAACCAAGCCCTGAGGTGCAGCCGTGCAGGGCATGGGTGCAGAGTAGGACCCTGAGACAGAAGGTCCGACCTGAGAGGTAGAGGGATTGGATCCCTGAAGCTCAGAAGGGACAGCAGGGGAAACCATGGCCTGTTGGGCCAGAAGGGGATTATTGCCACGATCTCTACTTCCTTCATCTTCAGTCTCCGCAGGAATTGGAGTACTATTGGTACTGGTGGAAAAGCATAAGCAGACTGGAAGTTCCACCTGTCCGTGAGGGCATCCACTCCGAAAGCTCGAGGATCTCTGAATCTCGTGTAGTACTTCCGAAGCTTCTTGTTGCGTGGACTCGCAAACAGATCCACTTCCGGTGAAATCCCCAGGGACAGCACCCAGTTGAACACCTCCTGATGGAGGGACCACTCGTTGTTGTCTAGTTGGAAACGGGATAGGAAGTCTGCCTCCACATTCAACACTCCCGGAACAAAGACAGCTGAGAGATTGGCCAGATGATGCTGAGCCCATGTCATGATCGGCTCTGTTTCTTGGAGGAGAGACAAACTGCGTGTTCCTCCCTGCCTCTTGACATAAGCCACTGCCGTGGTGTTGTCCATCCTTAATAGCACTGAAGCCCCCTGTGTTAGATGGTGAAAAGCCTGGAGTGCTTTGAGGGCAGCTCGTAGTTCTAGAACGTTGGACACCACTCCGTGACCTGGGAAGTTCCATCTGCCTTGTGCCACTTCGGTCAGACAGTGGGCTCCCCAACCGGTACTGCTGGCATCGGAGGTTATCGTTATCCAGGAAATTGGAGCGATTGAGTGACAGTTGGTCAGATTTGTACGGCGTAACCACCAGGGAAGGCATCCCTTCATGAATGGGGTCAGGTGAATAACTTGTGACAAATTCTCCGTCGTCCACTGTTGGAGAAACCCCTTCTGGAAGGGTCTCAGCTTCCACATAGCCCACTTCACCATGGGCGAGGTGGCCACGAGCGTCCCTACTACCTTCAGACACTGACGAGCAGTGAGACGAGAGGCAGCGAGAGTGTGAGACAGCCTGCTCTGGACAACAGGAATTTTCTCCTCTGGCAGGGAAATGGTGCACTTCACCGTGTTGAACAGTGCCCCAAGAAACACCAGTGACTGTGTAGGCACCAGATGGCTCTTTTCTAGATTCAGAATCCAACCGAATTCCTGAAGCGTAGATGTCACTTGCTCCAGATGTAAGAGTAACTGATGCCTGTCTTGGGACAGAAGGAGGAGATCGTCCAGATAATGATGCAATCTGATGCCTCTGGTCCTGATGAGAGCCACAACTGCCAGCAAGGTCTTCGAGAACGTGCGAGGCGAAGTTGAGAGCCCGAAGGGAAGACACGTAAATTGCATGTGAGCATGACCTACAGCAAAGCGGAGGAACTGATGGTACTCTTTTGCCACAGGAACGTGGAAGTACGCGTCTTTTAGGTCGATCGATCCCAACCAATCTCCTGGGAGAATCGAATGTTGTATGGTGACTAGGGACTCCATTTTGAACCTTTCCTGATGGATAGACCTGTTGAGATATGTGAGGTCTATTACCGGACGCCAGGTGCCGTTCTTCTTCTGGACGAGAAACAGAGGTGAATAGACTCCCAAACCTCGTTCTTCCTCGGGAACCGGCACAACAGCTTGCTGAACCAGTAAGGAGTCCACGTAGGCGAGAAGAATCTTCTTTTTTTCTGCCAAAGGAGGAAGTGAGGTTGCGACAAACCTGGGTTTGGGATCGTTGTCGAACACCCACGAATGTCCCTGAGACACGATGTTTAACACCCAGGGATTCTGGATCGAGGCCGCCCAGACCTCCCGAAATTGGAGCAACCTGGCCCCTACCGGGAAGGCCTGGACGGGCCCAACCTCAAAAGGATTTGGTGACCTCTCGGTCACCAGACAAAGAGCCTTTAGGGCCTTTCTGGAAGGTGGATTGCCTTGACTTCCCACCTCTTCCGTAGGACTTGCCTGGTCTGTAGCTGCGAGCTTCCCTGGCACGATTGATAGTTTGTCTTCTCGGGAAAGAGCGCTTCTGAGCGCCTGGACGTTTATCCTGAGGAAGGAATCCAGACTTTCCACCCGTGGCCCGAGTTATGGCTGCATCCAATTTGTTCCCAAAGAGGGAAGAACCCTCAAAGGGAATTTGGCACCATGCCTGTTTGGAAGCAGCATCAGCCACCCAAGGCCTAAGCCAAAGGGCGCGTTTAGCCGTAACCGAAGCCAGCATAACCTGAGCCAAAAGGCGAATGGTGTCTAAAGACGCCTCCCCCAGAAAACCCGCAGCCATCTTCAGCTCCCGGATTGGGGAGCTCTGGAGCACTTCTTCCGAAACTCCACCAAGCGTGCCCTCGAGGGCATTAATCCAGACTTCCATGGCCTTTGAAATTGTAGCCAAAGCCAAAGCTGGCTTACAGGCCATGCCGGCCGAAAGATACGCTTGTTTAAGGTCAGCGTCGATCCTTCTGTCCAACGGATCCCTAAAAGAGGCTGTATCCTCCATTGGAAGGGTAACATGCTTGACCAAACGCATCACAGCTGCATCCACACTTGGGGAAGATTCCAGGTACTTCACCTTTTCTTGTTTGAATGGATACAACTTCGCCATCTTTGTGGTCAGAGAATTCTTCCTTTCCACTTTGCTCCACTCTTCCGTAATTATGTCTCCCAACTCCCCTAAAAATGGAAAGTCCAAGCGCTCTTTGCATAGCTGCTTGAAATATTTTCGTTGTTTTGGGGAGGAGACAGCCGGATCTTCCCATTCAAGGGCTTCTCTTACCGCCTTCACTAGAGGGGAGACAAGGCTAAACTCAAAACCTGAACCGGAGTCATCTGAATCAGATTCGGACTCTGAAGGAAGGATAGAAGGATGGCTGGGTTGAGAGGATTCAAAAGGATCCTGAACCAAAAGATCTCTTTCCGGAGAGCGGGATGGTCCTGCAGAAGTACTTGGCTTTTGTAACTCAGCTAAAGAGTCTTTGAGGACTCTGCGCACCACTTCCTCGATATGATGGTCCGACTTCTCCCTTTCACCCGTGGCTTGGGCATAACAGGGTTTACACAGAGAGGAGCCATCAGTTACCATGGTACCACAACCCCAGCATTTCTTCCCATGCGGGTGCTCTGAACGGCCATGATGTGTTGACCCAGAAGATTTGCCGTCACGTCCCCTATTATGGGGGGAACTGCGTCTGGACCTAGACGAGGAGTGGCGGTGATGCGACTTAGAGTGTCTGTCTGCGCTGCGTGCGCTAGGCTGGTGTTCAGACCGGGAAGAGCTGGAGACAAACACATGCAGCGATATGTAAGGGAAAGACACACAAATCCTCCCCACCCCCCCTCCAATGCCCAGCACATACCTGGTATGAGCGGGCTGGCCACTAGGGGGTGGAGAAGCATCCATATCGAAGCAACCGAGGGAGCGAAGAAACTCTTCACCACTATGCAAAAGGTAAATACATAGAGCTAAGTCCAAGCATCAAACAAAGAAACTGCCAATAAGCCTTTAAAACATACAAATCTTACCTTCTAAAATGACAGTCAGAGTCTGGGGGAGGCTGTATGTGTGTGCCGACCTTCCCACCAGCTCTGACATACTGAAGGATTTAAATATGCCGCCTCGCGGCCGCCGATCGCTGCCGCGCATGCGCGAGTGACGTCACGCGTCACTCCCGCGCATGCGCACCGAATCTAGTGCCCGGCGGCTACCGCGCATGCGCAGAAGCGCCGCGCAACCCGGAAGCGACGGCCACGATCGCGGCCGCGGCGGGACCGGGAGCCACCGGACAATGAAACGAAGGTAATGCCGCAGACGCAAACACCACAGTAAGAATATTGACATATGCCTAAAACAATAGCTTTAAACTGGCACAATAACGATAAGAATAAACTAAATGAAAAAAGGTCCCATAACAGGGCTTACCACCCTGCCCAAGCAGAGAAGGGTCCCAGAGGCACATCACCGGACTGTCTTCGGGCAAAATTAGGCCACCCGTGGCAGCAGGGCTCTCTCGGCCAGACCACAGCGATCCTGCTGAGGGTCTCTTCCATTGCCCCCTCCATACCCTGCTAATAGCCAGGGCTTATCGGAGTCTCCACGACCCAATCTGCTCCAAAGTATAGGACTTGAAAATAGTAGGAACATAACACTGTATGTATGAGGAGGACGAAAAAAGAACACTGAAAGGGAGCAAAGATTTATGGGAGTGGGGTCCTATGAGGTAGGAGAGGAGGCGGGGCCTACCCAAACGTATGCTGCCACGGAGTCTGTCAGGAAATTGTTATTTTTGCAAAATTGACGCTCTTTTTTTGTTTATAGCGCATGATCAAAAAATCGCACAGGTGATCAAATACCACCAAAAGAAAGCTCTGTTTGTGGGAAAAAAAGGACGTAAAATTTGTTTAGGTACAGCGTCGCGCGACCGCGCAATTGTCCGTTAAATTCACGCAGCGCCGAATCGCAAAATACCCCCTGGTCTTTCAGCAGCCAAATCCTCCGGGGCTTAAGTGGTTAAACAAAATCCTTCCAAAAATGTTTAAATATATTAATGGTAAGAAAGCAAGGTCAGAGCATTGGGGCCCCAAAAAGGATGATTAGGGGATGATTGTTTGATTTTTAAATTCCAGACCTAAACTGAAAATGTTGCTCACAATTTTAGCTATGTTTTCACTCTCAAATAAACCATTTAACCAGTTGTTTCATTACAGTTCCACAGTTTCATCCCTGCATTTTCCTTGTTTTAGTTGATTAATAAAAAATATTCAGGAACAAGAACTACTTCAGCTTGGGTCTTGAATATGTAAATGAAACGCGTGGTAAGATCTAATATTAATTTCCTTCAGTGCCTTACTTTCAATAATCTTGCTGTATGTTGGACTTGAACTTATGACCCCTGCTGTAAGTCTTCTTGAGAGATCAGAGCAATTTCACCAAGCTAAAGAGAGAAAAGCTCTGTGCTGCCTAGCTAAAAAAAAATTAACTCATGAAGTATGCATTGCCTTAAAAAAGTATTCATACCCCTTGAAATTTTCCACATTTGTCATGTTACAAACAGTGTATTTTATTGGGATTTTATGTGTTAGACCAACACAAAGTGGCATATAATTGTGAAACGGAAGTAAAATGATAAATTGTTTTCAACATTTTTTACAAATAAATATCTAAAAAAGTATGGCATGCATTTTTATTCAGCCCCCTTTACTCTGATACCCCTAACTAAAATCAAGTGGAACCAATTGCCTTCAGAAACCACCTAATTAGTAAATAGAGTCCACCTGTGTGTAATTTAATCTCAGTAAAAATAAAGCTATTCTGTGAAGCTTTCAGAGGTTTGTTAGAGAACCTTAGTGAACAAACAGCATCATGAAGGTCAAGGAACACACCAAACAAGTAAGGGATAAAGTTGTGGAGAAGTTTAACTGCTTCCGGACCACCCAACGCCGATTCACTGTGGCAGACTGGCCCTCCTGCGCGAACCGATGTAGACCTACGTCGGTCGCACGCCTGCAGCTAGGGGGGAGCGTGCACTGCCGGCAGCGCGCTCCAGCCCCCACTTGGCAGATGAGACTCCAATGCACTGGGCAGGAGGCTCTGATTGCCACCTGACACCCACGATCGTTCCCTGCTGAGAGAGAACGGTCAGCTGTTGTAAACACAGCTGGCCACTCTTCTCTCTGGAATGATCACAGAGTGCCTGTGATCCTTCTATGTAGGATCACAGGTCTCTATGGTCATTCCATAAGCCCTGCCCCCATACAGTTAGAAACACGCTCCTAGGTACACATTTGACCCCTTGATCACCCATGGGATTAACCCCTTCCCTGCCAGTGTCATTATTACAGTAACAGTGCATATTTTTAGCACTGATTACTGTAGTAATGTCACTGGTCCCCCCAAAAGTGTCAAAAATGTCAATTAGGGGTCCAATCTGTCCGCCGCAATGTCGCAGTCCCGCTAAAAGTCGCAGATCACCACCATTAACAGTAAGAAAATAAAAACCAATAAAAATTGCATAAATCGTTCCCGTAGTTTGTAGACACGATAACTTTTGCGTAAACCAATCAAAATACGCTTCTTGCTAATTTTTTACCAAAAATCTGTAGCAGAAAACAAGAGTATGGCACAACTACAAACCTACCAAAACATGGCCGTCCACCTAAACTGACAGGCCGGGCAAGGAGAGTATTAATCAGAGAAGCAGCCAAGAGACCCTTGGGAACTCCGGAGGAACTTCAGAGATCCACAGCTCAGGTGGGAGAATCTGTCCACAGGACAACATGCACTCCACAAATCTGGCCTTTATGGAAGAGGGGCAAAAAGAAAGCCATTGTTTAAAGAAAGCCTTAAGAAGTCCCATTTGCAGTTTGCGAAAAGCCATGTGGGGGAAACAGCAAACATCTGGATTGAGTTTTTTTCCTTAAAAGCAAAACGCTATGTGTGGCGGGACAGTGCACATCACCCTGAACACATCACTCCCACCATGAAACATAGTGGTGGCAGAATCATGTTGTGGAGATGGTTTTCTTCTGCAGGGACAGGGAATTTGGTCAGAGTTGATGGGAATATGGATGGAGCCAAATACAGGAAAATCTTAGAAAAATAAAACCTGTTAGAGTATGCAATAGACTTGAGACTGGGGTGAAGGTTCACCTTCCAGCAGGACAATGACCCTAAACATACAGCCAGAGCTACAATGGAATGGTTTAGATAAAATCATATTCATGTGTTAGAATGGCCCAGTCAAAATCCAAACCTAAATCCAATTAAAAATCTGTAGCAAGACTTGAAAATTGCTGTTCACAGAAACTCTCCATCCAATCTGACAGCCTGAGCTATTTTGCAAAGAAGAATGGGCAAAAATTTCACTCTCTAGATGTGCAAAGCTGGTAGAGACATACCCAAAAAGACTTGCAGATGTAATTGCAGTGAAAGATGGTTCTACAAAGTATTGACTCCAGGGGACTGAATACAAATGTACGCCATACTTTTTAGATATTTATTTGTAAAGAAAATTGTTTTTGGTTGTAACATGACAAAATGTGGGACATTTTCAAGGGGTATGAATACTTTTTCAAGGCATTGTACATTGCATGTGCTTGTACAAAAAAAAAAAAATCTATCTTTACATTAAACAGCTTATTTAATAGCTAGATAGAAAATATGATCCTGAATAGGGCGATATTGGGTGCATCAATTTAAGATTTAAGGGCCTGAGGCCCCTTTCACACTGAGATACGATGTAGTTTGACAGCACACCATGTACCCTCGGGTGCATCAGTATGTAAGGGACCAAGCTCCAGACAGATATAAAAGACAAAAATAATGCATCTCATTTATACCCAATAAATGTATTTTTAAATGTAAGCGGTACCTGATATTGATTTGGTATCAGGTTTCAGCAGTCCCTGTACGGCAGAGCACAGAGAGTGGGAGGGAGAAGCAGAAAAATGCTGATATGAAACAAGAGCAGAGTGACAAGAGATAAGCCCATCAGTGTGCTGCTTCTCCTTTCACTGTCCAGTCACAGGACAGGTGGGCAGGTATAGATAGGAAACCTGTAACTGAAAGTGAAACAACTAAAGATCAAGTCTCCTCCCCTGCTAAACAGGGCTGTGTTGTGTGTTACAGCAATTTAAATTTCAGGATTGGATGTATAGAAATCAAATTCCCTTTGTCAAGTAAAACAATTCCCATATACAGTATGTAATTATCTCTTTATTTAGCTGTTTTCTTGAAGTTAAGCTTCAAAAATGAGCAGACTGTCCTTGATTAAATAGGGCATCTGAGTTTACTGTGTGTTTTTTTTTTTTGCACTCCACCATGTGTGGTTTGTCATGGCTCCACAACGTTTAATATTTTTTTACCCAGAATGTCCAGGGTTGCAATTTCCCTAACAAGAGGTCTAAAGTTTTTCACTATTTTAACTCACATAAAGCGGATTTTGAAGTTCTTCAGGAGATCAAATTTTTCTTTAGTTCTTACCTAAAATGTATCTGCAAATACTATCTTATCTTCTACTAGCTCCCAGGATAGGGTCAGGGGTGTTCTGATAGCATTTAAGTGTAATCCTTCTATTATTTGCACTTGGGGCATTGCTGGCCCTACAAGCAGATATATTTTCCTACGGGAAAGTTATATAATATGGAAATTACATCGTAACAAATTATGCCTCCAATAGAGTTCATAGCCGGTTCTTCTCTCATCTTCTGAAAGCTATAGATGTGGAATACTGCTACTGAGGAACATTTGAATCTGGTTCTGGACCCTGGGCTTAATTGGCAACACCCTCCTGTAGGTGCCTCTACATTTCCCCAGATCCACAGATGTACACTATTCTCCAAACTCGTCACCTTGTGTAGCAATATTTCCAGGCATTGGGCCTGATGTGGGTCTGCCATGATTACCGTTAACACCAACAGGACATTTAAGCTTGTTGTCCAAGTGTGAAATCTGAAACAATGAACAGTCCGGCATCTTTGGTATTTAGTTTTATTGTAGGAACTTGGTTGGGAGAAGGGAATGAGTGGGATACTCCTCTGGCTCAACTAGGTACAAATTTGGGACACTTGAGAAAAATGCTGTTTAGCGCTGTCATGTTTACTTCTCAGGGGCTTGAATGTTATTCTATATATTTTTTTATATTTGAACATTTTCTTGCTATCTTTCATTATGTTAAGTATGGTGTTATGATATCCTTTTTGTCAGCCCATTTGCAATTTACATTTGTTGGGGCGGCGCAGACACAGGTTTGATGACTAATGTATCCACCCAGCTTTTTTTTGGTTGGGTATCATAGTTATTGTTAATTGAATTGCTATATGTTTATATTTTATTTATTATATCTGAGGAATCTGATCTTTTGTGCCATTTTGCTATACATCCACTAGATGGTGCTATTATGACCTGTTAGCGTGATAGTGCTATTTTTAATATTTTTCTGGTTGCTTTACATGTGTGCTGTTACAGGCACACAAACTTGGTTTCTAGTTTTTTAAATAAATTGTTTTCATTATAATTGTAGAAGTATCTTACACCTATTAGTGTGATAATGCACACATTTCTGGTCTTTTGAGCGCATCTGGTATTTCGGGCCACTTCCGGATGTGGACATACAATTTATCAACTTCCAGTTCTTGTTATATATAAATGCGTGCTTGCTTCAGTTGCCCATGCCTCTGATGATGTCTACTGATGACGAAACGTGTTAGGCGGGACCTGACATATGATAAAACTATGCTACTAGCCACGTCCATCTTGATCAATTTGCTTTGATGCCTGATTTTGCCTCATGTATGTAAGTACAGTTCTTAATAAAGCTACATGTGATGGTAATTATGTGCTTTACTATGGGATCCTATATGTTTATTATCTTGCTGAGCTCATCTGATCCAGGAGCTGATAGGGTATATGGTTGTAACATTGTTTGCTTGAGTATACATTCATTTTGAAGCCTGCATAAACAGCCCATAGATCTCTGAAGTGAGTAGTCTTCACCAGATGTCTAGTGTTGGGATCAAGTTAGATCTGTGTTACATGCGTATTTGATCACTCTATAACTTGAGGGTCCAACTCCTCTAGTAAGGAGACTTGCTGGAAACACTGCGGTGCTGTTTTACCATTCACCTCACTGAAGATGGGGCTGTCATCTGTCTTTATTTGCTTTATTTAATTTGTGAGTAGCGCTGCATACCAGTTCTTTTTTTACATAAAGAATTGCAACAGCAACCATTTTTTTTTTCCATAGCCCCTGGTTTCAAAACATATCTAATAGTTTGGGGTTCAAGGTCATTTTCTAGCAAAAAATGCTAATTTTGAAATGTGTTAACATGTTGCCCTGGACAGCAAGTGGTTAATAAAGTCTTCTCTATGTGCTGCTTAAAATTGACTTTTTATGCAGCTATCTGGATTGGCATATTCTGAGCAGTAGTTGGTTTCCAGACCCCACTGGACTGGATGATTGCGGGGCCTGTGTGGAATATGACCTTTGGGCATTTGGCTCACTAGCAGAGATGGGCCAAACACCCCTCTGTTTGTTTTGCAACAGAACTCCCGAACAGGGGAAATGTTCTAACCCGAATGGCAAACCTCATTGAAGTCTATGGGAGCCGAACAGGAAAAATCAAAATTACCTATTTTGAAGACTTATATGCAACTAATTGGCCATAAAAGTGGTATGGGGGTCTGGGTATTTCCCTGGGGGACATGTATCAATTAAAGAAAAAAATTGTAAAAACTATCCTTTTTTTTCAGGAGCAGTGATTTTAGCCACTTCAGCTCCGACATTTTTTGCTATTTGGCACTGTGTTAATTTACCTAACAATTGCGCGGTCGTGGGACGCTGTATCCAAATACAATTGATGTCCTTCTTTTCCCATAAATAGAGCTTTCTTTTGGTGGTATTTGATCACCTCTGCGGTTTTTAGATTTTGCACTATAAACAAAAAAAAGATTGACAATTTTGAAAATTACACAATTCTTTTTCCTTTCTGCTATAAAACATTCCCAATAAAAAAAATGTAAAAATCAAAAATTTTTATCAGTTTAAGCCAATTTGTATTCTGCTACATATTTTTGGTAAAAAACCCCCCAAAAAGCGTATTTTAATTGGTTTGCGCAAAAGTTATAGCATTTACAAACTATGGGATAGACTTTTGGACTTTTTATTTATTTTTTTGTTTTTATTGGTAATGGCAGCGATCAGCGATTTTTAGTGGGACTGTGGCATTTCGGCGGACAAATCTGGCACTGAGTGACACTTTTTTGGGACCAGTGACATTAATACAATATTCAGTGCTAAATAATATGCACTGTTACTGTATAAATGGCACTGGCAGGAAAGGGGTTAATAATGGGGTGATCAAGGGGTTAATTGTAAGCCTAAATGTGCTTGCTAACTGTGGGGGTGGGGCTCTGTGACAGGCACACAGAGATCAGTGTTTCAGCTAATCTGAAACACATGATCTCACTGTGCCTGTGTGACAGAAGAGCCGCCTGCTTTGTTTACATAGACAGGCAGCTCTCCTGTCAGTTTTTCAGAAGATCGTGGGAGGCGATCATGTTGATGGGGAAAAGGGTCTCTTCCTGACAACCCTGGGTTGTGGTTGTGGGTGTCTGCGGGTGGGGGGGGGGCTTATTGAAATCTGCCTCTTTACAGGCAGACCAAGGGAACCCCCCCCCCCAGGCACTATATTTAAAGCATTTTTTTTTTAACCAACACTTTTTTTTTTCAGCTGTTAGTGGGGAAACCCATTGGCAGCTGATGACTCATCAATTGTTAAGGATGCCGCGGCCCACTTCCCAGCCCTGCTCCTTAACAACCAGCTTATACTGCACCCTGATTGGACAAGCTTTGCCCAATCAGGGCGCAGCATTGCGGGATGTTCGTCAGGGCGAACACCCAGCTAACACACTGAAAATCGGGTGTTCAGCGAATGGCCGAACAGGCAAATGTTCAACCCAAACTGTATCCAAGGTCCAGAGCTATGGCACAGCCTCTGGTTTGACCCTGTTTTTAAATACTTACTTTGTAAGTAGGCCATGTGGGCCAAATACTGGGAGCTACTTAATTTTTTGGAATCATTGGGCTCCTTTGTTATACTATTTATTCTATGGAAAGGGTTACAATGCCAAGTGCTGCATTACTAGGTGGACATGCTGTGGGCTGCACATGCAACACCATGCTTTTGTTCACACAATTCAGCATGAGGTAGCACCTTGCCACCACTGCTACTATTCACGTGAGACACGCTTTTTATCTTAAATAGTCCTTGCTCCCACCTATACTGACCTGGGGACATCTGTTTGAACCTCTCCTACTTCCATCAGCCTCTTTGTTGCAGTGTAACATGTCCGATTGGAAACACACAGGGTGTATCCCCACTTTACTATGTCCCTCCAGTTCACTATTTACTAACAGTTCCAGGGTGACCTGCAGTGCTCCCTTTTAGTGGCCTGACACCAACAGCCTGGAATGCTGTTCCTTTTTAAGCATTTACGTCCATCTCAGTCTTCTTTAGCTGTGTTGTGGGGCCCCCTACTTGGTGTATTTCACAACAGTTATGCAGGGTTTTATGGAACAAATTGCAACTTTTATTGCTGACTCTGACCACAGAGGCCATAAGTATACCTCAATGCCTCTCCCTGCTAAATCATTACCTGACCTGCTGCAGCCTTAGTGGCCCTCAAGGATATGCCGACAGTTTGGTCTTAACCTAGGTTCTGACTGAACTTTGGCTGTTTAGCCTATGTGGACCCCTGTTCATCCGGTGCTGAGCATCATAAATAAAACCCTTATTTATACCACTTCTATATGAGACAGCATTCTGCTGTTACTTGTTCCTCAGAAAGAAGCAGGTGCTTGTACCCTCCACATCCCTAGGAATCACTGACATAATGGGAACCCCCACCGTGTAAGCAAAGGGGTGGGGATAGCAGTAATCCCGCTACCCTGAAGTACTTTAAATGGGTTAGTGGATGTCTTCCATCTTCTTTTCCTGTATGTGTCTCCTATTAGTGAATATGCAGTGATTTTTTTTTTCTTTTTTGAAATGTTGGGCTGTGGTGTTCAAAATGTGTTTGCTGTGCATGCCCTTTGAGGGATATCTTTTAAAATCTACCTATGACATCATCATCAAGGATGTCACTGGGGGTAAGAGTACCCATCTACCCCAGCAGAAGAAGTCTGGGCCTTAAACTAGAAAAGTCTCACCCCTCTCTCAGGCAAAAAAGAGCTCTTTTCCTTACTCCCAGGCTCATCCTCTAGGGCCATAGCCAAGCCAGGAGCCCAGTTTAATAGAACACTTTGAGCCCCTAAAACCTCCAAAACCTGCATACAGTTCCTTTTCAATATGAGGACATACCCCACTTCTCTTTGCGGACACCTGGGCAGACAGCGTCACAGATGCCTTAATATGGAAGCTGGTTTGCACGGGCTTCAAATTACTGCTCTGCTCCCCACCCACTTTCTGGTTCATGACTTACAACCTTCCTGTGTGACTTCACAGGCTTACAAATCTTTATTCAACCCTTGCAGGTCTTCTGGATTTAACAGTTATTGCCCAGATCCTGTGGTGGAATGGTTTCATGGACTTTTTTCCAACCTCATCACAGTTCCTTATCTGCCAGTTACATCTAAGGTAAGAAAAACTGGCAGATAGACTTACTCAGCCAGCAGTTACTGGACCCAGGACTCTACAACCTGAGGTGTTATAGGGCCTGTGTCACAGGTGGGGGACATCAAATCTGTACCTCCTGGTATCCAGGTTCAATAACACAATGAACAGGTTTGTATCCAAATACAGAGATTATCTGGTGGAAGCAGTAGATGGTCTGGTGGCTTCTTGGGACCATTGGAAACCTGGTCTATGTCTTTCCTTCCCTAAAACTTCTTCCTCTTCTAATACACAGGATCAACATGGAGGGCATTCTAGTGATACTCATAATTCCAGACTGGTCCATGTGGATGTTGTAATATAACCTGATCAGACTCATGGCAGATGCTCCTTAGACTCTTCTAGATAATCTCTTCTATCTCAAGGACTAGTTTACCATCCTGCTTCAAAATCTCTTGATTTAACTGCAACTTAACTGGTCTTGAAGGATGGGGGCATTGCTGAATCAGCGATTCCTTTGATGATAAAAAAAAAATTGAATGCCAGCTTCTCCCAAATTCTACCATCACACATAGAAGGCCTACTTTGCTTGGCAAGAGGAAATACTATTTAGGACAAACCCTGACCTTTTGCAATTTAGGTTTAGGTCTTTGTTTGGCTCAGAGTGCCATCGAGGGTCAAATTGTGACACTTGCACATTTGTTCCATAGACGGCTAGTCCATTCTTAAATTAAGACTTTTGTGCAGGGTGTTTCTTATTGTATCCCATACATTAACCCATAGAATGTGAACTTGGTTCTTTTGACACTTTAAAAACTGCCCTTTAAGCATATTAAGAATATTCACTTTCCACACTTACTCACACAATTGCTTTCCTTGATGTCATCACCACTATGTCCAAATTGGCTGCCTTGTCTTGTAAAGAAACCTTTCTGATTTTGCATAGAGACAAGGTAGTATTGGGGCCTTGAACTCAATTCCTTTCTAAGGTAGATTTCACTCCAACCAGGACGTGCTTCCATCTCTCTGCCAAGCCCTAGTACATCAAATAGAGATTTTCTTTCATTGTCTGGATGTATTTTGTGCTGTTTATGCTTACCTCACCGCTTTCTTTAGAAAGACAGATGGCAAAGGGAAACTAGATTCTCCTTCCACCATCTCTTCATTAGCCAACAAGATTTCTGACATTATCAACAGGTTTTTTTTTTTTTTTTCGCTAATCCAACAGATTTAACAGAATAGTCGATTTTAGTAGACCATTTAGTAGACCTAGAAAAAGGAGCAAATAATAAACATTCATTATTAGGTTTTACAAAGACTCCAAAGGTTAATTCACCCACTCTCTCTCACAATTCGACATTCTGTCAGCATGGAAGAGGGCAGACTGTGTATGCTTGGGCATGCAATATAGCGAGTGTTTGTTCGGGAGTTTCTGGGGTTGCTCTTACAACACCTGATACATCCTGCCATCAGTAGGAAAGAGAAAGAAGAACAATGTAATAAGCATCTGAAAAAGTAAGCATTTATTTACAAAAAGAGCAGAGCATGTTAATCTTTTAAGGACACGGTAATGCATAGGTAGGTTTTTTGGCAAAAGTAAAACTGAGCAAAGACATATCAAAATGTGTCTGATTCAGCAGGGACCAGCCAAATTTTGATCAGTGTCTGCCCCCCTCTCTGTTTGACAGAAGTCGATTGTTAGATCATCTTCTGTTGATAAGGTAAATTTAAAACCTTTTTTCAATCACCGGCTGCAGCTAATAGTGTGCAACCGCTGCTCAATGTATTCTGACAGCGACAAGTCCAGCTGTCAGAATACAATATCCTGATGGGGGGATTCCTCAATCTACCTCTTTTGAGTGGAAGGAGAATATGTTTTTTTAAAATCAGCGCACTGGCTGAACGAAAAAAAATATGAACTGTCTATGGCAAGCTTAATTAAAGGTGAACTAACTCTTTAAGTGACTAAAGAATGTAAATTGAACCTCAAACTGTGGAAGCAGGAGCTTTGCTTAAAGCGTAACTTCACTATTGTTGAGAAAAAAAACATTCCCCCTCTTGGTGATCTATGTACATTACAAGGATTTTAACTAACTTTATGCAGATTCCTACCTTTTGGTGTTCTGAAGAAATCATTGTTTGTTCCTCTGTACCTCTGTTCTGAGCGGGTCAAATGGGAATGGTTTCATAATTAATTTCATAATTATCTATCAGCTGTGGCAGCTGCAGGGCTCTAATGAGGAAATCTGCTGGGCCTGCATCCCTTGTTCCTATTGGGAGAATCTCACCAAAATTACATTTTTATTGCAGGGGATGCCAGAAATCTGACGTGTATCTTAACCTCCCTGGCGGTATGATTATGTCAGGAATTCTGTACCAAAAGCGGTACAATTGTTTTCATGGAAATTTGGCGTTATGTATTATAGGCCTACAATTCTTAGTAATTACTGACTTAAACCTGACCAAAACAAGACTCTAGTAGACATCCCAGATGTGATAAATTTGAAACACAAACGCATGAATTATAATCGAATCAATAATATAATTTTATTATATAATATATAATATATATAATAAAATTATATTATTGATTAGATTATAATTCATGCGTTATATATTATATATATATATATATATATATATATATATATATATATATATATATATATATATGTGTGTGTGTATATGTATATATATATATACACACACACATATATATATATATATATATATATATATATATATATATATATATATTATGTAACACATGAATTATAATCGAATCAATAATATAATTTTATATTTATATATATATATATACGTGTGTATATAGGTATATATATATATATATATATATATATATATATATATATATATAGGTGTGTGTGCATATATATACATATATACATATATATATATATATATATATATATATATATATATATAATATAAAATGTGTTATGTGTTTTGTGCAACGTTTTTTTTTTTTAATTTCCCTCCCTAGTTCCGCTCCCATGCAGCATTGCAGCTGCAGGGAACGGAACTAGGAAGTCATCGGACCGACAGACGAGCGGCGGGACTCTCGGCTGGCGGTCACAGCAATGAGAGATCATCGCTGGATCGCCAGGACAAGGTAAGAGACACCACTGCGCTCTCTGCACGTCCACCCCGAGCGTGACTCGGGGATACCGATCCTAACCTAAAAAATCCACCCCGAGTCACGCTCGGGATTACCGCCCAGGAGGTTAAGCAGACTTCTGGGAAAATTGGTGAGCCAATCACACAAGCAGGAAATGTTTCTGGGGTGTGGTCAGTACACATTCTGGTAGCCATATTGCATTTCAATTTCAGAAAATTACAACAGCTGCAGATTGAAAAGGAAAGGCAATTTTTAATAACATTTAATTACAATGCAATTTATGTCGCAATTGAATACACTATATTGTTTTTTCTTTATTTGCTTTTTTTTCCCCCATGATAGTGGATTTCCCCTTCTTAAGTTGTAGTTTAACAAGTGTATTCTGGGAAAAGGGAAATGGAGCACAAATAACACTAAGATGAAATGTAGGGACAGTTCTGAGTTCCAAAATATCTTTTGAAATAGAGAGAAACATTGATTTATATCCCATCAAATCATTTTCCCACAAGACCCTAAAGCAGAAGCATATTAGTGACCATGTACACTGAGATGTGGTTTATTGTGCAATAATGACACTGCATTCTCAAAATTGCTCCTGTACGTTTCTTGGTAAAAAGAAAAACAGGATGTTGTGTCTTGCAAAAAGGAGAAAAAAATAGGATTTTTGTTTGTGAAAATAATCATTAAAATTTTTTTTATTATTATTTTCAGTTTGTCTAAACAAGCAGTATAGAGAAATGCATGTTTCACACAAGAAAGTAACAGCACATGATGAATACTATATCTATTTGTATCAAATGTCACAATTTTCTCTGTGCTAGCAGTGATAATAACAGATAACAGTACCATGACAGAACATAATATGTTTTCAGAGAAAATATTTTCACACCAATTGGACGCATCTTTTTCAATATCCTGGATATTTTCTTGCTTTGCAGTCTGCCTTTTTTTTTTTAATAATGTTCATCTCAGCAATTTGTTTCATTGGCAGTCTCATTATAGGAGTTTTTGTTTGTTCCTAGTTGTGTTTTTTTCTGGGTAATTATCCACTATTTTAATTACAATGGGTAGCTTTAATTATCGGTGAACAGATTGGTATAGGATGAGAAATGGAGTATAATGGAAATGGAAATGCATTTAAATTTTCTTAGTAAATAAACAGGTTTTAATATGGGATGGTTTCCAGGACATTGGAGGTCAATTATAATGAGCTAAATGATGTTTAGGTATAAGATTTTTTTTCTTTTTTCGTTTAAAATTATTAGAAAATATATATTTTTTTAAATTGAAGTACTTTGGGGTTAAGTATAGAAAAAAGCAACATAATATACATTGCTATAACTTTTTAAACAGTGCAAGCTGTAAAGATTTTACAGCATTAGTGCAATTCTGTGTAGCTCTGCTAAGTAGGAATTAGTGCATTACCGAAAGGTGAGTGAAGGATCTAAACTGTACTGATTTCTATTCTGCTGCCTAAAACTGTTGGTCCAATAATATGCTTTCCATGGTGTTTGACAACATGTCAGGTTCATGACAGTGTACAGGGAGATCTCTGACACAGAAGAAAGGAAAACTTGCAGCCTGTCTGTTTTGGACCCTCTCGGACAGGGAATTTTAATCAATGGATTATAGGGAGTAGGGAATGTTGGGAGTAGAAAATAGGTGGCATTTGCACACTGATCACATACCCATACTCCCATATTGGATACCCACTTGTGTGGAATTGTCCTTATTCCTGGTGCATATGATTGTAAGTGTGACCAGAAAAAGAAAACGTAGAAGAATATGGAGGAGTATCTGGAGCAAAACATCTTTTTACATTTTTTTGGACAGTGTGTGGAATAATTATAACATATGTCATGTTATATTGCTGTCTGTGTCCCCATTGGAAAAAAATCACTCTCCTGATTTCTCTTTGTGACCATAGTCACTGAGAATAAAAGCAAGAAAAATGTAAAATGCAAATTTTCTCACCAGAACAGGGATATAAAGGAAGGAAAATCAATGGTGATACTTGTTTGATAACAACTATCTAAGAGGGGGTCACCTCGGATAGTTTTCCTCTCTCTTCCTATTATGTCTTCAGGATAGGAAATAAAGCGAAATCTCTTTATTTAGACAACAGTGGCCATAAAAATTGATGGGAGTTTTAACATTTCAAAAATTAAAAAGGTTTTAGATATATTTCTTAAGGGATTGTGGACAAAAATGGAGTCCAGAAAAGTATATACTGTAGGGGTGATGTATTTTATCAAAAAGTGGACATTTGATCCCCATTTTTTTCGTATTGACCCCCCCCCCCCCCCACACACACACTCTTCTTGCTTTCATATGCAGTTGAATTGTAAGTGTAACATAAAATTGACAATGTATCTATACTCCTTTTTGATAAGGGTCCCACACTAATAATGGCATTCCTAAGCTTTTGGATCAATCATTCACTTTTGGTTTAATGTAGCCTAGGATATGGAAGGATGAGAACCTTTTTTTTCATTAGTGCTTGAGTAGACCATAAAACCAAATTTGAGGAAAATGTATATGTGACTTCCAGATTTTCCTATTTAAATGCTTATTATTATTAATGTTATTCATTAAGGTAGTATAGATTCACTCCAAATCACATTATAAAAAAAAAAAAAAAATGACGGTTTTTCTGAGCCTATGAGGGTCTTACAATTAAAATGAAACTCCAGACAAAAAATTTAAATATTGCTCACAGTTTTTCCTGAAAAAATGATTATTAATTCTGTCTGGTAATTCTTGTTATATCTACCCCTTTTCTGGTCAATAAGATCATCTGCCACTTCACATTTTTGTAAATATTTTATTATATCTTTTCATGTGACAACACTGAAGAAATGACACTTTGCTACAATGTAAAGTAGTGTGTGCACAGCGTGTATAACAGTGTAAATTTGATGTCCCCTCAAAATAACTCAACTCACAGCCATTAATGTCTAAACCGCTGGCAACAAAAGGGAGAGAGTACACCCCTTAGTGGAAATGTACAAATCGGGCCCAAAGTGTCAATATTTTGTGTGTCACCATTGTTTACTAGCACTGTCTTAACCCTCTTGGGCATGTAATTCACCAGAGCTTCACAGATTGCCACTGGAGTCCTCTTCCACTCCTCCATGACATCCACGACATAACAGAGCTGGTGGATGTTAGAGACCTTGCGCTCCTCCACCTTCCATTTGAGGATGCCCCACAGATGCTCAATAGGGTTTAGGTCTAGAGCCATGCTTGGCCAGTCCATCACCTTTACCCTCAGCTTTTTTAGCAAGTCAGTGGTCGTCTTGGAGGTGCGTTTGTTATCATGTTGGAATACTGCCCTGCAGCCCAGTCTCCGAAGAGAGGGGATCATGCTCTGCTTCAGTATGTCACAGTACATGTTGGCATTCATGGTTCCCTCAATGAACTGTAGCTCCCCAGTGCTGGCAGCACTCATGCAGCCCCAGACCTTGACACTCCCACCACCATGCTTGACTGTAGGCAAGACACACTTGTGTTTGTACTCCTTAATGGTTGCTGCCACACACACTTGACAACATCTGAACCAAATAAGTTTATCTTGGTCTCATCAGACCACATGACATGGCTCCAGTAATCCATGTCCTTAGTCTTCTTGTCTTCAGCAAACTGTTTGCAGGCTTTCTTGTGCATCATCTTTAGAGGAGACTTCCTTCTGGGAGGACAGCCATGCAGACCGATTTGATGCAGTGTGCGGCATCTGAGCACTGACAGGCTGACCCCCCACCCCTTCAACCTCTGCAGAAATGCTGGCAGCACCTATACGTCTATTTCCCAAAGACAACCTCTGGATATGATGCTGAGTACATGCACTCAACTTCTTTGGTCGGCCATGGCAAGGCCTGTTCTGAGTGGAACTTGTCCTGTTAAACCGCTGTATAGTCTTGGCCACTGTGCTGCAGCTCAGTTTCAGGGTCTTGCCAATCTTCTTATAGCCTAGGCCAGCTTTATGTAGAGCAACAATTCTTTTTTTTTAGATCCTCAGAGAGTTCTTTGCCTTGAGGTGCCATGTTGAACTTCCAGTGACCAGTATGAGAGAGTGAGAGTGATAACACCAAAATTACTACACCTGCTCCCCATTCACACCTTAGACCTTGTAACACTAACAAGTCACACGACACTGGGGAGAGAAAATGGCTAATGTGGCCCAATTTGGACATTTTCACATAGGGGTGTACTCACTTTTGTTGCCAGCGGTTTAGACATACTTTATGTTGAGTTTATTTGAGGGGACAGAACATGTACACTGTTATACAAGCTGTACACTCACTACTTTATATTGTAGCAAACTGTCATTTCTGCAGTGTTGTCACATGAAAAGATATAATAAAATATTTACAAAAAATGTGAGGGGTGTACTCACTTTTGTGAGATACTGTAGATGATACATTCCAACAGTCTGTGGGACTGTCTCACGATTTTAATACAATCCCACCATACTGCAGATCCAGGCTGTTTCCCACTGCTGGCCGTGTGCTGAAACCTTCATTACTGCACCCAGCTTTGGTTTCTTTGCTGATCTCTTTACAGAGTGAATCAGCAGTGCAAAATGCAGGTAAGTAGCCCACTGAACACCAATGTCTCCCAGTGGCACCATTTGCCCAACCACCTAACTAAGTGCCAGTGCTCCTCCTATTCCTGCATAGAATACTGGTGCCCCCTCTCTCCCTTCACAGAGAATTAGTGCCCTCCTCTACCCCCATAGAGTACCAGTGCCTCCTTCACTTCACAGAATATCATTGGCCCCCTTTCCTCCTCATCTGCTCTGCCAATTCTTCAGAGTCCTGCGACAACCTTCTTTGACCATTAGCCGGCCAATGATGATTTAACTCCTGCATATAAACACAGGAGGTTACCTCAAATTTAGTTGCTTGCCTCAATTTTCACCTTAGGATCCTTGGATGCACTCCTTGGATATACTCCTTGGAGTAAAAGAAACACGAGTATGGTGTAAAGATTCTCCTAGCTCCAAGAATACCAAATATTAAAATAATATAGGGGATGTGGGATTTATGGGTTTTTTTTTCTTACTGATTTAAATGCAGTTCTAGTTTACTGAAATACATGCATCTGAATGCCTAAAATACTGCTGTGTGTTAGAGCCCCTAATGTTCCCATCACAGGCATGCAGATACAAATACTAAAATTACACATCGAGCCAAAAAAATTTTATATTGGCATCTGTGTTGTCTTTTTATTTTATTTATTTTTTTCTTCCACCCTGTCTACTTTAACCATTGTCACAGGAACAGAAATCTTTCTAATATTGCTCTTAAATGGAACCCAGGCTAGCAGCAAAAACCCAACAAATGTCTTAATCTTTCCCCAGTCCTGATCCCGTAACAACCCCCTCCCCCCAACACAACCCTCCCCCCCCCCCCCCCAAAGACAGGTAAGTCTAAGATTTTGGTGGAGGGTTAACGTAAAGGCTAATAGTACAAAAGCATGATAAAGATCCCTTACCGCCCTTACCACCTAGAAGCTGAAGCTGAAACTGGAAGGCTTAACTGCCGGTTTCCCTTACCTAAGATGCCAGTGCCTGCACCCAATGCTGATTGAAGGATCGGACCAGGTTCAGAAATCGCTGGATCCCTGAACAGGTAGGCAAGTGTCCTTATATTAAAAGTCAGCAGCTACAGTATTTGTGGCTCCTGACTTTAATTTTTTTTTTTTTTTTTGGGGGGGGGGGGGGGGGGACTGGAGCTCCTCTTTAAATCAGCAAGAAAAATGTAATTCTATCATGCAAGAACACTGTGTAAGTACTAGGATACATCCATTGTAACTGAAACTTACATAATATGTAAATTTCACTTACAATTAATGTATCCTAGTACCTACACAGTTCTTCACTAGTTTTATCACAGCTTCATCACTAGTTGTAAAAATAGTTATTAGATTTTGACCTCTGCCATGGATGAAAATATCAGACAATTATTAAGCATAATGTAGCACTTTAATTCTAATTAATAGAATGTACTCTTTTTTTTTTTTTTCAAACCACATTGGAGATAAAGTATTAAACTTGTATTTGTTTTTATGCCATATTAACTTTCTTGAAAAAAATGTTGAGTTGTTCATTAGTATATGGAATTATGTACTGAGTGATTTATTTTAATGCAATAAAGTTACAGATGCTGATGACAGAGTAAAACATCTTGAAAAGGAGGCTGATCGATTGCTGGATAAACTAAAACCTATCAAGGAGCTTCAGGAAAACCTGGGTAAAAATATCTCGCAGATCAAAGAGCTGATAAATCAAGCCCGCAGGCAAGCCAATTCTGTAAGTCAATTATGCTATATTCTAAAGTAATGAGGTGTACTAATTCACTACATAAATAATTGCAAATTGGCAACTACAGTACATGCATCACTTTGCTTAATATGGGTGTAGATAAACAGTCTTGTTTGGATTATTTTTTAGCTAATGGAGTGAGGCAAGTCATACAGAAATTGGTAAAAATAGAAAGCATTAGCTAGACATTGATTTCACAAACTTAATCAGTTAACATATTTAATTTACTTTACTGATTTTGACTACTATGTCATTGGATCAGAGGCAATTCATTTAAATTTTAGATATTTTGTCAATAGAACTCTAAGTTCAATTGGGCACCAAATCAACTAGTTCTACTGTTTAGGGTACTGAAAGAGAAACAATATACTCATAAATGAAGCCCATACTTATTAAAAAGGAACTACAGTTAGTTTAAAAAAAAAAGATTAAAAGTCAGCAACTACAAATACTTGAGTTGCTGACTTTTAATAAAACGGTACTCACCAGTCAAGGAGTCCAGCACTGTCTTCACCCGGGCTGATTCTTCACCAGTCTTTGGGTCCCTGGCACTGCCATCTTCACTGTGGAAATTCCTGCTATTTCTCAGCCGGCTCCTCACTGCAAGGGGAAGTGGGAGTCAGTATCTGTCAGAAAAAGTTAACTGCTCCAAGAAAAAAAACCAAAAAAAAAAACGGTAGAATGGGGGGGAGGGGGAGATGCGGGTGAGCAGTGCTTTCACTTTTAACTGAGGTTCCCCTTTAAGTGTTGATGTGCAGGTAAATGCATGGAGCAGTATGATCTAGGATAAGGATGTCCATCCTAGGACAATTATCTAGGATAAGGGTCTGATATAGATGAAAAGAATCCCTGGTTCTTTGTTCACAAACAGAATAAAGGCATTTATTTACTCAAGCTGAAGAGTGCAAAATCAGTCGCACTTCTGCATTGAAACCAGCTTCCAGGTTTCATTGCCAATGCTTAATTGAACAAGCTGAGGTTAGAAGCTGATTGGTTTCTCTGCAGAAGTAAAACTTTGCACTCTCCAGTTTTAGTAAATAAACCCCACAGTGACCAGTTACTGGTATTTTGAAGGCAATTTAAACATACTTTTTTCTTTGTAAGTGTTGCTGCAGTATAGTCCTGTCCTGTCAAAGGAAGGTTGAGGGCATCCCCCAGACATGTTACTTTTATGAATTTTTGCATTTTTAATGATTCTCTTTAAGCATTTCTAAAATCGTTGCTCCCAATCAAATCAAAGTTTTACCACTTCTTTTGCTTTGATACATGTTACCCATGGCAGTGCCCAATCCCTCATGCCAATTGTTTGACAATCCCTTGCCTATTAGGCTACAAAATGGCTCACATTGACTTCAATAGGATTCAGATTCTGCACCCGAGCTTTAGTCGTGTGCTCGAACTGAGCTCAGGCTTGTTCGGCTCATCAGCACCAGCAATAGATCACTAAAGCAGTGATTGACTGTTGCAACAGGGTGATGCTGGACCAAGCTGTACCTTGTGACATCACTACACTCAGAATGTAAACAGAGTGCAGAAACCTTGTGATCTGCATACATTCCTATGGAGCATCATGTACCATAACAAGTTCTGAAGGCCGATTGCTAATAGTTTAAACTCCTGGAATTAGTGCTGGATGCCAGCCGTCACTGTCAGACATCAGTTCCAGCCTCAATCCTGCAAAGGGCCATTAGGAACAACTTAGTCCGGGTATCATTTTAAAATGGCACCTGTCACTAAAGTGGTTACATTTGTTATATGTGATAATAACATTTTTATCTTCATGACCTGGCATTAAATTAATTAGTGTAATATCTACACATATTATAGAATCAATATACTATTTAGATGATGTAAGTATGGTTTAACCAAGACTTTAGGCTGTGTTAGATTGCATTCTTCTGAAATATCTAGATGACCAAAGAACAGAACATGATGCAATATTGCTTCTATGAAGAGTGTAAGTACTGCAAAGCACAAAGCATATACTGTCTGCGTGTATCTATGAAAACATTTTATTAAATATTCCAATATCTGGAATATTTACAGTGTTCTACCCATTTTACTGAAGGATCATTATGCCCTGGAGACAAAGGTGTTAATAATAATTTTATTATATAATGAATCATAAATGTATCATGAAATAAATTATTCAAATAATTTTTTATCTCAAGGGCACTTTACTGTGTCAGAAGTAATGGACCCTCATTTCTCATGGTCTATAATGTCATCAGTCCTTGTAAATTATATTATTTCCAGTTATTTATATCCTCGCCTCTCTCAGCCCACATGCTGGCTGCAAATATATCTAGAAGATATTTTTTCCCCCTTTCCATTTAAAATGCATTTTATATTATAATACATTGTAATTCTAACCAACCGAAACGATATGCTTCTTGCATATAATAAAACTTATTTTAATTTGTTATGTCAGGCAAGCCAATTAATTTTCACCTATGAAGTAATATGTACTGTATTTCCATCTGTATCCCATTTATTAAATGCAATCAGTAACACACCCACGTTAACAACCTTTAGCATGCAATTTATCATTTAGAACTTCACTATTGATAAAGAATTGATGTAACAGATATAGCTGATATTTTTTTGTAATTTAATATATATAAAATTACCTTTTTTGTTTGATGTACACCCTACTATGTTTTTCAAAGCTGGCGTAGAAAATGCAAACATGGCTTCCTTGTTTGGGAACATTATATACGTATATACATATATTCATATATACAATACATATATATGTTGATGTATAGAGCTCCCCCAGAACGTATATTTGTTGCTTGTGCGACCTTCTTAATATAGCAAGCCGAGTTTCTTTTATAAATATGCTTATAAAATACCTGTGTGTAGCAGAAAGATCTTCCCACTGAGAACTTGGGAAGTAAGAACTGGTTGCAAGTAGTAGAAAGTAAGACTCTGCAAAGCAGTTTGTTAAAATCCTTTTTAGGAATAGGAGCAGCAAAGTGCGTGTTTAAAACACAGCTCATACCAGATCTAAGATGTGTGCTTGCAATGAAATGAATATCTTGCAGGCACTATAGTAAAATTGCTGTAGCTTCTGGCACAAAGAAATTGTGTGAACATCTTTATTATATCACCGTGCAAAGGCTGCAGACCCAAGCCTAACCCAACCCAACCCAAAAAATTCTGTTTAACATTGTTTATATACATCATTTTCACGGGGCACCTGTTTTTATTAATCAAATCCACTGTAATATAGAAGAGAAAAAAGCAGTAAGCAAAAAGCAGGCTACGGTGGGAAAATACAGCAGCTCAATCCTGTCTTGTTTTTTTTAAACATCACAAAATGCTTTTACAGTATAGGTGGAATTGTTGCAATTACAAGCTACTTTTGCAGTGACTACTAAGTGCTGGTTCACATTTCTGCGACCACAGAGATCGCATGTAATTTGGAGTGCACTGCTCCTGAAATGACATGCGATCTCTGTGCGGTGCAAATTCAGCCATACAGTTTGTATGGCTGAATTCGCACCGCAATCGCACCTAACACGCACAGGACCCTTTTTTTGGTCCGCAGCAGAATCGGATCGCATGGTGGTTCACACTAGTGCGATCCGATTCTTTGCGAACTTTCAGATCGCACTGCGATATGCGATCTGATCTGGGGGTGTCGTTAACTTTTAATTGACACCCCCAGTGTATCACATATGGCAGTGTGAACTGCCAGGGGTGCAGATGCGATGCGTTCCCGCATCGCACAAATGTGAACCGGCTTTAAAGGAGTAGAACTGATAAAAATGAATAATGTAATTAGTCATTTATTGGTAAATAAGTTTTCTTAGAATTCCAGTAGACCATTTTGTATGTAACATCATTTAATAGTGCTTTGATAAAGCTCCTGGATGCCTTACTTTCTTTTGCAGAAAAAAAATTGCTTTCCAATCACAGCATGTTAAATAGGAAAAATTGTTTCTGACAGTTGAGTTATCCTAGACAAGACCCATTAATGACCCTGCCATCTTCTGGCATCACTGGGTTCCTCACATGCTATCAGTCTAAGCCTGGAGCACAAATACTGTTACAGAAAGGCCTCTTCTGTCATTCAGCCTCTTTCTCTTCCCTCTCTTTCTCCTGGGCCTGTTATTATAAACCAGCTTTAGCTAATAAAAGGTGAAAGGATATAGATGACCCTAGCAGGGCAATAGAAAAGTGGTGACGCACAGGAGCAAAAACAGTGGGTTCTGATGGGAGCAGCAAAATCCAGGTATGAAAGATCTCTCTGCAATTTTAACCACTTCATTTCCGGAAAGTTTACCCCCCTTCCTGAAGAGGCCATTTTTTGCGATACGACATAGCATTATTTTAACTGACAATTGTGTGGTCAAGTGACACTGTACCTAAATAACATTTATGTCTTTTTTCCCCCCACAAACAGAGCTTTCTTTTGGTGGTATGTGATCACCTCTGTGTTTTTTATGTTTTTACGCTATAAACAAAGAACGACGGACAATTATGGGGAAAAAAAAAACAATAATTTTTACTTTCTGCTCTAAAACCTATCGAATAAAAAATGTAAAAAATCAAATGTCTTTATTAACCACTTTGTCCCCATTAGGTTTTACCCCCTGACCAGGCCATTTTTTGCGATTCGGCACTGCGTTTGCTTTAACTGACAATTGCGTGTTGACTTTAACTGACAATTGCGTGTTGTTCGACGCTGTACCCAAATACAATTGATGTCATTTTTTCCCCCTCAAATAGAGCTTTCTTTTGGTGGCATTGATCACCTCTGCGGTTTTTCGTTTTTGTGCTATAAACAAAAAAAGAGCGTACATTTTTAAAAAAACACCAATATTTTCTACTTTCTGCTATAAAACATTTCCAATAAAAACATTTTAAAAAATCAGATTTTTTTAACAGTTTAGGCCAATTTGTATTCTGCTACATATTTTTGGTAAAAAAAAATTCCCAAAAAGTGTATTATAATTGGTTTGCGCAAAAGTTCTAGCGTTTGCAAACTACAGGATAGATTTATGGACTTTATATATTTTTTATTAGTAATGGCGGCGATCAGCAATTTTTATCAGGACTGCAACATTGCAGCGGACAGATCTGAAACTAAGTGACACTTTTTGGGGACCAGTGACATTAATACAGTGATCATTGCTAAATAATATGCACTGTTACTGTATAAATGACACTGGCAGGGAAGGGTTTAACACTGGGGATGACCAAGGGGTTACATTTTTTTATTTATTTTTTTTTACTAGTAATGGCAACGATCTGCAGCTTATACCAGGACTGCGATATTGTGGCGGACAAACCGGACACCTAACTGACACATTTTACACTTTTTTGGGGACCAGTGACAATATTACAGTGATCAGTGCCAAAACTATCAGGGGCGATCAAAGGGTAAACGATGTGCCTAGCTAATGTTTCAGTGTAGTGGGGGAGGAGCTTTTACTAGTGGAAGGCATGGATGGGTGTTCCTGCTTTACAGAAACACAGGATCCATGCCTTATGTACTGACAGAACGGCAATCTGACTTCTTTATATAGGCAAACCGCCATTCTGTCAGTGTACTGAATGATAAATGAATGCCAGCGGACATCGGGCCCAAAACCGGAAGTGCAGGATCACGTATATATGTATATATATATGTATATATATATATATATATATATATATATATATATATATATATATATATATACGTGATCCTGCGCAGCACAGCCGCACTGTAGCAGCAAATATGCTATGGGGTGGTCAGCAAGTGGATAATAAAGGATAGCAGAATTTAGTGGGATTTTCTTAATTTCAAATTGTAGCTGCTTCTCATTGAAACAACAGAAATATACCCATGTTGATTAAGCTTCACACAGGGGTTTCTCATACATATTGTCATGTTAAGCCCCATACTGTAGATGTTTTTTATTTTATCTAACTGTGAACTCTAATTTATTCATAGTAGTCATTCTGTGATTTAATGTGTTTTTCAGTCCATTCCCAAGTAGTTAAAAATGTTGATACCTCTTAATTTAGGTTTTGAAATGTGCCTAGATGTCTATAATGCATTTTAGGTGTTGCCAATATAGATAGGATTATTTACCCAAAAGATGACATCTTGTAAAAAGCATTCAGATTTGTGTATAGCATTGCAACACCTTCTTTAATTGTGAATTATAATATTCTTTTTAGTATCCAAGGGTTAAAACGTTCATCATTTTATGTTTTGTTATCTCTCTCCGGTATGGGCGATTTAACTTCTCTTCCTGTCCCAAAATGGGGCATTAAATAAAATAACTTGAAGTGTGTATCAGTGCTGCTCCTACTTGTGACTGTAAACAAATATGTGATTCCTAATATTGGGCTGCAGCTGATGCTCTAGATAGCGAATAAAGTGCTAAGTGCAAAAATTAGCAGTACATAATTACCAACAAAAGTGCATGATTAGCAATGTGATACAAAATGAATACATAAAATGTCCTCTAATCATCAGCAAATAAATAGTCCTTGTAATAATAAAGTGCTCATGCCATAAATCAGAATAATCAACAAATAAGTCCTTTGATAAAGTTTACGCTATGGAGATCTCTTTTTGATTATACATATTCGCCATTGGGAGGACTTTCCATCCAAGATATAACGGCAAAGAAAAAACCCTCATGCTAAATACAACATATGCACTATTTCCCCATCTGTTTGGTGAGTGGGGACACAGGAGGGGAGCACGGAGTGATCTGCACATTATTTGATTTGCAGCATGGGCACTTTATCAAAGGACTTATTTGCTGATTATTCTGATTTATGGCATGAGCACTTTATTATTACAAGGACTATTTATTTGCTGATGATTAGAGGACATTTTATATATTCTTTTTGTATCACATTGCTAATCATGCACTTTTGTTGGTAATTATGTACTGCTAATTTTTGCACTTAGCACTTTATTCGCTATCTAGAGCATCGCTGATACACATATTGTTTATAAAATAAAAGAAAATCGCTACAAAGTTAGCAGAATGCCTCTATTAAGAAGCTGTCACCAGAACAAGGGATCCTATTAAAAGATTTACCCTCTCTTGTTTTAGCGACAACTGTAAAATTTGGACTTTTCCATCACTTTCTATCACAGGGACAATGGTCACCAAGAAAAAAAATATAAAGGGTGAATCTACTCAGTCTGACTGTCAGTTCCCACTCTCTGCTCTTCCTCCAGGTCTCACTGAAATGCCAAACTGGAGACGGGGCAGGAGCTGGGTGCTGAGAGGATGAGACAGCTGTCGATCAGGCATCTGGGTGGAATCTGACAATAGGGTTATTAATATAGTTATTTTACGAACTATACTAGTAACCTTATTGTCGGGATCTACCCAGATGCCTGATTGGCAGCAGGCTCAACCTCTCAGCAAGCAGCTCCTGCCCCCTCTCCAGTCCTGCACTCCAGTGAGACCTGGAGGAAGAGCAGAGAGCGGGATTGACACATCCTTTTAAAAGCTATGAACTTTCCCCTGGCCAAACTATTCTTCAATGCACGAAAGAAAAAAAAGAAATCTTTTCGCTGAAATAAAGACCTCTTAGCACACCTCCACAAAAATTAAAGCCACGCTTTTTCACTTCTGCCACTTACCCCACCCCATGTACAATCACTGATTTTAAATTGTGGAAAAAAAAAACCAAAAAACCTATGCTGTAGAGTTACATACCAAATACCAAGCTTCTGCCCACAATCCTTAGCAAAGGGACATACAACAATCCTTCCAATGAGATCCTGGGAACACTGAGATCCTAAATCTTACAAATGTTGCGTGTTTCTAGTGTCTTCAAGTGAGATTTGGCATATTTAGCATTACCAGTTTAGCAATTACGCTAAAACAGGTTTTTGGAAATGAACTGGGTCCCCCTTACCTGTTTAGAAGCTGCCCCCTATTTCCAGTCCATAGTACACTGACAAACTCAGGCTCCAGTCTAAGGGTCTTTTTGCTATTTGTTGCAGGTCTCAGATAAAATGCAGGGAGGAGGGTTTAGAGTGCAAGCATCTAAGGCACAAAAAAAAAACTTAGAGGACAGCTTCCTGAATACAGTATTTTATTCCAGTCGTATATGGGCCTTTATCAGCAGCCTCAAAATAATATTGGTAGACTGGGGACAATCAAGTTAACCTCTGAACCTATGAGAGCAGTCAGAGTCTGTAGCTCCACATAGCATCTAACCTTCACTTAGTAATTCAATACCTGGAGCTTCAGATGGTAGGACCTACTCGCAATCTTCAGGTGGCAGCTTCTGCCCAGCTACCCTGCAACATTCTTTCTTCTCTAGCCCAGCTTCAACAGGTAACTTTCCTCAGACTCCTAGTACATATCACCTACTAAGGCCTAGTAGAAACTTCTCTGAACCACACATGCCTCCACCCAGGGGAAACCCCAGGTAAGAGAGAGACCATGATTAGTTTCTCCCAAACATTTATCCCCAACCATAGCCTCCGGGCCAGCCTCCCAGGGATTGTCTGAGTAAGACAACAATTTATAACTCTAGGGGTTGACCCTCCCACCACCTTGCTGGAACATAAGTAATCAGCCACCAGGTTTATATATCATCCCCACAATTTTTAACTTTTCTGCACATGTTTTTTCTGAAGCTTTTTTATGTGGCAATTTTATATGGGCATGAGTCAGTTTTGAATACGTGGGCCTTACATTTGGGTCGCAAGGTCCTCATTCCACTTTATTATCATATTTACTCAGTGTATTGTAGCTGCACTGGCCAAAGTGTAGTACAAGTTAACTTTCAACTCTAGTTTCTTGGTATATACTATACAACAGGGATCAAAATGTAAAGTCCTGTGCTAATAGCCAGGCCTTAAGAGTTACTCACTACCAGTTTCCCCAACCAACCACTACCCTACCCCGCCCGCCCCTAATTCCGCCCCTAATTCTGCCCCTAAACACGAATTAGAATTACCCCCAGCATAGATGTCAGTGACCGTAATTATAACTCCCAGCATTGGTGTCAGTGGACGCCATAATAACTCCCAGTATTGGAGTCAGTGGATGCTATGATACCTCCCAGCATTGGTGCCACTGGATGCCATAATATCTCCCAGCATTGGTGCCAGTGGATCCCATATTAACCTTCAACACAGGTATCACAGCATGTGCTAATAACCCCCAGCATTGGTGCCAGATGCCATAATTACCCCAAACACAGGTATCAGAGGACACATAAATAACCCCCAACTCAGGTATCAGAGGACACATTAGTAACTCCCAGCATTGAAGTCAGTGGACACATTAATAATTCCCAGCATTGAAGTCAGTGGACACATTAATAATTCCCAGCATTGATGTCAGTGGACACAATAATAACCGCTAGCACACGTGGCAGTATTATTATTAACCCCCTCCTCCACATTGGTGGTCAGTGGCATTGAAATGTAACCCCTACCAAGACCTCCAATGTGGGGGGAGAGGGTTAACTTTCACTGACATTACTACAAATTCAGAAGGGGGGTGGTGGGTTAAAATTTCACTGCCATTAAAAATAATGCATTTGGGGGGTTAACTTTGACTACCACTGACCCCCCCATCCCCCACCTGCATTGGTGGACATGGCAATGTGAACCCCTTGCTCATTTCTAGCCTGTTCCAGTCCCATTACCCTAGTGCTATAGTGCTGGACAGGGAGCAGGAGCAATGAAACAACTACAGTCAGCTAAGCCTACCTCAGCTCACACTCACTCCTGGTAAGCTCACATCTCCCTCTTCTAGGAGGGCAGGCAGGCAGGTGGGTGGACAGGTGGTAGGTTCAGGCAGGTGGGCAGTCAAACAGGCGGGTGGGCAGTTCAGGCAGGTGCATGGGTGATTAGGTGGGTGGGTGGTTCAGGCAGGTGGGGTAGCGAGCAGGCGAGCGGGATCTCAGAAGATTGCTGCATCCCTATCCCGCCCAGACAACAAGTGGCCAGAGCCTGAAATTGTCAGTCCCAAAGCTAAAGGTAGGGAGGAGCAAAATCCTCCCTCCAGCAGCCATCCCAGCCTGCACTGTGTACTTCTCGTAACAGCCCAATCTGTGGCCTTTGCAGGATTTAGTGTAAGAGAGAGTAGTGATGCACTGAATGAACCTGCCTTCAGTTTGATATGGGTTCACCAAACACTACTGAAGTTTAGGTGCTGAATCCAATCCCCACTGAATTCAAAAGGGAGGCAAATTTGAAAAATATCAGAATAAAAAGCTGCGCTGGGAGATAATAAACTTGATATAAGAACAATATTTCAAATGTTCATAAGGTCATAAAAATGATTGAGACAAATAACACAAATAATGCCCAAAGGAACCAATAGAATAGTCCAAAACTAAGAGATTCCGAAGTGCAGATGTAGATTTGATAAGTCCGCCACCAGAGATCACTCAATCAGCCGCAGTGAAGCATGCTAAGGATATGCGCTTACCAGATGGAAAAGGTTTGATCGCATTGTACACACTCCAGGTGTCACAGAAGCCAACTCTCCTCTCCTAGCCAGGTCCTGTCAGATATAGAGATCCGCAGCATCCAGCAAATAGACACCAGCCACCTCGTCCAATATAATATTCCAGCAAGTATATGCAAGAAAAGATTGGGCCACAATAGTGTAGATGGTCTTAAACAATCATTTATTATTAAAGGAAATACACTCACAATGTGATGAAATTTTCAGCGCCAGTAAAACACATGCGAAGCCGCCGCCGCCCGACTTCCGGATACACAATGGTTATGTCAGCACGCCTTCCCTACAACCGTTTTGTCACAACTGACGTCTTCCTGACGTCACCATTGTTAAAAACCCCAATGCATAAGTTAGTATAGAAGCCCATGGACAACAGGGACTAATATTAGGGTCTGGCTACCAGGGAAGATGTAGGAATGGATGCTTGAAATCACCCAAAGTTCTACAAAGCCTGTGGTCTCCAAGACCATATACAGAATGTTTTATGGTTCTGGGAAAACATAATGTTTGTTTATTCCAAATCAGCCATAAACTGTGGAGGCCATCACTATGTGTATGTGAGGTGACATGTAGACACTGTCCGCAATGCTACCAGGTGACGTCTCACAAAATATAGTAATGCATACACATATATATATATATATATATATATGCGTGTGTATATTTATACAGGTATATATATATATATATATATATATATATGCGTGTGTATATTTATACAGATATATATATATATATATACTGAACAAAATTATAAACACAACACTTTTGTTTTTGCCCCTATTTTTTATGAGCTGAACTCAAAGATCTAAGACGTTTTCTATGTACACAAAAGGCCTATTTCTCTCAAATATCAAGTAAGCGCTTCTCCTTTGCCGAGATAATACATCCACCTCACAGGTGTGGCATATCAAGATGCTAATTAGACAGCATGATTATTGCACAGGCGTGCCTTAGGCTGACCACAATAAAGGCCACTCTAAAATGTGCAGTTTTACCGTAATGGGTGGTCTGGGGGGATCCGAAAACCAGTTAGTATATTGTGTGACCACCATTTGCCTCACACAGTGCAACACATCTCCTTCGCGTAGAGTTGATCAGGTTGTTGATTGTGGCCTGTGGAATGTTGGTCCACTCCTCTTCAATGGCTGTGCGAAGTTGCTTAATATTGGCAGGATCCGCAGTCATTTACGCCGATCCAGAGCATCCCAAACATGCTCAGTGGGTTACAAGTCTGGTAAGTATGCTGGCCATGCAAGAACCAGGATGTTTTCAGCTTCCTGGAATTGTGTACAGATCCTTGAAACATGGGGAAGTGCATTATCATGCTACAACATGAGGTGATGGTCGTTGATGAATGGCACAACAATGAGCCTCAGGATCTCGTCACAGTATCTCTTTGCATTCAAAATGCCATCAATAAAATGCACCTGTGTTCATTGTTCATAACATATGCCTGCCCATACCATAGCCCTACCGCCACTATGGGCCACTCGATCCACAACGTTGACATCAGCAAACTGCTTACCCACACAACGCCATACACGCTGTCTGCCATCTGCCCTGTACAGTGAAAACTGGGATTCACCTGTGAAGAGAACACCTCTTCAAAGTGCCAGATGCCATCGAATGTGAGCATTTGCCCACTCAATTCGATTATAACGACGAACTGCAGTCAGGTTGAGATCCCAATGAGGATGACGAGCATGCAGATGAGCTTCTTTGAGACGGTTTCTGACAGTTTGTGCAGAAATTCTTTGGTTATGCAAACCGATTGTTGCAGCAGCTGTCCGGGTGGCTGGTCTCAGATTATCTTGGAGTGGAAGATGCTGGAAGTGGAGATCCTGGGCTGGTGTGGTTGCACATTGTCTGCGGTTGTGAAGCCGGTTGGATGTACTGCCAAATTCTATGAAACGCCTTTGGAGATGGCTTATGGTAGAGAAATGAACATTCAATTCACGGGCAACAGCTCTGGGGGACATTCCTGCAGTCTGCATGTCAATTGCACACTCCCTCAAAACTTGCGACATCTGTGGCATTGTGCTGTGTGATAAAACTGCACATTTTAGAGTGGCCTTTTATTGCGGCCAGCCTAAGGCACATCTGTGCTATAATCATGCTGTCTAATCAGCATCTTGATATGCCACACCTGAGAGGTGGATGGATTATCTCAGAAAAGGAGAAGTGCTCACTAACACAGATTTAGACAGATTTGTGAACAATATTTGAGAGAAATAAACCTTTTGTGTACATAGAAAAAGTCTTAAATCTTTGAGTTCACCCCATGAAAAATGGGGGCAAAAACCAAAGTGTTGGGTTTAAAATGTTGTTCAGTGTGTGTGTGTACATATATATATACACACAGTAGCTCACAAAAGTAAGTACATATTTTTTTTACGTTACGTTTTGTCAATTTTTTATTTTACCTTTTCATGTGACAATACTGAAGAAATTACACTTTGCTACAATGTAAACTAGTGAGTGTACAGTTTGTATAACAGTGTAAATTTGCTGTCCTCTCAAAACAACTCAACACACAGACAATAATGTCTAAACCACTGGCAACAAAAGTGAGTACACCCCTAAGTGGAAATTTCCAAATTGGGCCAAAAGTGTCAAAATTTGTGTGGCCACCATTATTTTCCAGCACTGCCTTAACCCTCTTGGGCATTGAGTTCACCAAAGCTTCAAAGGTTGCCACCGGAGTCCTCTTCCACTCCTCCATCACGACATCATGAAGCTGGTGGATGTTAGAGACCTTGACCACCTCCACCTTCCATTTGTGGATGCCCCACAGATTCTCAATAGGGTTTAGGTCTGGAGACATGCTTGGACAGCTTCTTTAGCAAGGCAGTGGTCGTCTTGGAGGTGTGTATGGGGTCATTATCATGTTGGAATACTGCCTTGTGGCCCAGTCTCTGAAGGGAGGGGATCATACCCTGCTTCAGTGTGTCACAGTACATTTTGGCATTTGTGGTTCCTACAATGAACTGTAGCTCCCCAGTGCTGGCAGCACTCATGCTGCCCCAGACCATGACAGTTCCACCACCATGCTTGACTGTAGGCAAGACACAATTGTCTTTGTTCTCTTCACCTGGTTGCCACCACATACACTTGCCACCAAATCAGTTTATCTTGGTCTCCTCAGACCACAGGACATGGTTCCAGTAATCCCTGTCCTTAGTCTGGTTGTCTATAGCAAACTGTTTGTGGGCTTTCTTGTGCATCATCTTTAGAAGAGGCTTCCTTCTGGGATGACAGCCAATGCCGACCAATTTGATGCAGTGTGTGGCATACGGTCTGAGCACTGACAGGCTGACCCCTCACCCCTTCAACCTCTGCAGCAATGCTGGCAGCACTCTATTTTCCAAATGCAACCTCTGGATATGACGCTGAGCATGTGCACTCAATGTCTTTGGTCGACCATGACGAGGCCTGTTCTGAGTGGAACCTGTCCTGTTAAGCCGCCGTATGGCCTTGGCCATCATGCTGCAGCTCAGTTTCAGGGTCTTGGTAGTCTTCTTATAGCTTAGGTCATCTTTATGTTGAGAAACAATTCATGAGTTACCATGTTGAACTTCCAGTGACCAGTATAAGAGAGTGAAAGTGATAACACCAAATTTAACACACCTGCTCCCCATTCACACCTGAGACCTTGTAACATAAACGGGTCACATGACACCAATGAGGGAAAATGGCTTATTGAGCCCAATTTGGACATCTTTTCTTAGGGGTTAACTCACTTTTGTTGCCAGTGGTTTAGACATTAATGGCTGTGTGTTGAGTTATTTTGAGAGGACAGCAAATGTACACTGTTATACAAGCTGTACACTCAATACTTTACATTGTAGCAAAGCGTAATTTCTTCAGTGTTGTCACATGAAAAGATATAATAAAATATTTACAAAAATGTGAGGGGTGTACTCTCATTTGTGAGATACTGTATATATATGTATATATATATATATATATATATATGTACATATATACATATATATTGCTGTGTACTATATTAGTAGCACTCAGAGAAAGGATTTGTTTATATAAGAAAGTATATCTGGCTTAATTTGCACAACTTTAGACATTAACACATGACAACATGATAAGAAGAACTGACAAATATGTTAAGAAAGCAACATACATACTAGTAACATTGCCATTTTTACAACAGATCTATGAAAACTACCCAAATAAACATTCATAATTTATGCTTTGTCTTTCTTTAGTAAGTCCTTTCCGTAAGCTTTCTTTTAAGGTGTCAGCTAAGCATTTGCAAGAACTACATCAGGGAAAACTAAAAATTTTAACAGGTTTTTGTATTACGAAAGATTCCCTTTGATGTCATCTCATGTCTGCCTCACAAAATACAATATGGATGTCTCGAGAAACGGCCTTAAGTCATAGCAAAAAGCAAGCAAGGCACATTTATTAACATAGTCTCTCTGTTGGGTGCCACTTCAAACCACCTTTCAGGCATATGAATATGATTTAGGTGGCATGAAGGAGAAACCCCTAAAAGTATCACCAATTTTTTAAAATAAAATGCTGGAAGTGAACCTCTTTGATCAACATTCTTTCAGCTAAAGGATGTAATTATAAAGGTTTCCCAAGTGTGTGAGTGACAATTAATTTACTTCTTGTCAAAGTTGTTTTAAATTTTGAAAATAAAGGAAAAAGTATGTCACATTAGTGCCTTACATTGACATTTACTTTGCTGTGCTTACTATCTTGTTTGCATTTGCAGATCAAAGTTTCAGTGTCTTCAGGAGGGGACTGCATTCGTACCTATAAACCTGATATCAAGAAAGGCAGATATAATACCATTATTCTTAATGTGAAAACAGATACACCTGATAACCTATTGTTTTACCTTGGAAGCAATAAATATGTAAGTATACTTTCGTGTACAGATCTTGTTATATCTACTTTTCTACTTTCCATGTTGATTTATTTTAGAACATTTTAAAAGTAAAAAATCAAACCTCCTATAAATGAATGAAAAAGAAACTGTTGATTAGGTCATAAGAAAGGGGGGAGTTGGGGACTTTAAATGAGACATATGACCTACAGCTTGGAAAATTATGTAGACATAATTGTTGATATGGACATAAGGCATGACATATTGCAAATTGTACATACAAAGATGTTGTTTATTTCATATATATACATTCAAAGATAACATAAAAGCAATTCATGTATTCATGTATAGACACCTAGATCTTACTGAGTACATTATTGTAACCGTTAATGTAAGCCAATAATATTGTATGGTCAAGTATAGCAAAACATTCAGTAGAAAAAATAGAATATGTTAAAAGCATGGCTGCATCCAATAAGCTTGACGCGTTTTGTGGATGAGTTCCACTTCCTCAGGAGCGGATGTAGACCGTATCTGTAAAGAACAACAATGAATACCTAATAACTGCCAAAATGGAGGAAAAGGGTAAAGGCAGGAGGAAAAGAAATATCCACCCTACGGTACTTACATAACGGTCACAGATAAAAACATGTGGTACTACAAACACAGGGCTGCTAGGAACGTCTGTCCCGTGAACTGAGGTGATGGAAACCCATTGAGGGTCGGGTGCAGAAACACACCCCCAGGGGAAAGGAGGTTTCCTGTATATGGTAATCTTAGGCAATTTCTGAGCCTGTGGGGCCTGGTGGTTCTCAAGCTGACACCTCCCTTAAATTGCAAAAGTCCTGTTTTTTGTTTTCATTTCCCTTGAATATAATAGGGAATGCAAAGTGAACATTGTTCACCATTTTCATATTTTAAAAAATGGTGTGATCCTACATTTTGCAAAGGGAATATAATCTTTAGTACAGCATAACAAAAAAGGGAAACATTTTTCATAGGCGTTTCTAGCAGAAACAAGCTTTCAGCACATTTTGATAGGATGTAGGAACATGCGTTGGACATACCTGTAAGAAGGTCCACTTTTTCAGCAACATACTGCTCCAAAAGAAGTAGCTTTTACCACAATATGCGAGGAGCTGCACAGATTGGGTTACTAATGCAAACAAAAGCAACAGTGCTACTACCCATACAACTCACCGATGAAAGAGCTCTCAGGAGGGTAACGGCGGAATGAAAAGAAATATCCACCCAACGGTACTTACATAACGGTCACAGATAAAAACATGCGGTACTACAAACACAGGGCTGCTAGGAACCTCTGTCCCGTGAGCTGAGGTGATGGAAACCCATGGAGGGGCCGGGTGCAGAAACACACCCCCAGGGGAAAGGAGGTTTCCATATTGAAACCAAAAATGGTGCAGAAAAGTACATCCGAATATACCTATAAAATGAAAAAATAGTATGTAACTAACATGTTTTGTAGTGATAATAGTATAGTGGGTAAGTATAATTACTGCCCATTTGGTGACTAGTGAAGGGGAACAAAGCGTGAGAGGATATAGGGGACATAAAAGGTAAAACCAAAACAAAGGGTATAAGAACAAAGTGCAGGCAGTTGATAGATATTGGATGGAGCCCATGCAATTACCAAGGAGATAACGAAAAAAGTGAGAGAATACAAGATGCTAAACCTTGAACAAAGAAAAGTTCCCTCATAGTGTTGATTAGGTCAGCCAAACATAAGAGTTTCTAAAAAAAACTAAAAGAGGTCTAATTTCGAACTTTAACTCCTTTGGGGTTGATTTACTAAAGGGGAATAGGTTGTTCTCTTTGCAATGCAGTTGCTCTCGGCAAGATACTTTTTCCCAGTTCTTAGTGAATGAGGTGAAGCACTACTGCCTTTAATCATTCAGTCATGCACAGGAAAGTATGTTTTTATTTTATTTTTTATGTTCCTTTCACATGATCAGGTATTCTTTGAAAGGTGGGGTTTCACAACATTTACTAAGCTAAATAGTGCAAATGCCGCTTATGCAATTGCGCACAGGATTTAGAAATATAATCAATAAAATCAATCAAATATATATTAATTACATCATATATTATTATATGATAAATACATAAATAAATTAGAGTGACCCATCTGAAAGCAATTGACTTGAATATATAAAAGAAGAAAAAAAGACCGCTCATAAAATATAATACCAAAAATAACAATATTCAATGTGAAATGTGAATTTATGTGCTCAAAGTAAGTCCCATAACAGTTCCATATAAGTTGGTGTAAACTTCGCTTAATATACATCAAAGAACCACCCGTGTCTGTGGGATAATCCTCTCCTTCACCAACATCCACATGCACATCCCACTTACCAGATAAAATTTACCCCTATTATAGGTAATCAAAAAAGCTTTGGATAAAAGATAAATGCTCTGTTCTAATGGATCCACTTTAAGTTTCCATATGTCAGAACCACCGATTATATATTGAAGGTATCCGGACAGGTATGTGACATGATCCCTGATGACGTCAGATGTTTGCTGACAAAATGCGTCAGACTGAGATCCACTGTTACGTCACTTCTGGTTTTTGGAGTGCAGGTGGAATGCGGAATGGCATCCCCTGCTTGGAATCAGCTCTGATACAGCCAAATGTTGGAATTTTAAACTGTAAGTTACCAATGTTTTTTTAATAAATTAATTTCAAAAGAACTACACCATAAGAGGCTTCTTATCCCCCCTTTATACCTGTTCGAATAAAGTGAAGTGAAAAAGTTTATTTGCCTTTAGTAATTCAACCCCATTATGCCCATTATACATTGCACGGTGAGGGTCCTACTGTATTTGCATTACCAATATCCCAGTCTTTACTAACAAATGATACCTGGATATGGTAATCTTAAGCAATTGCTGAGCATGTGGGGCCTGGTGGTTCTCAAGCTGACACCTCCCTTAAATTGCAAAAGTCCTGTTTTTTGTTTTCATTTCCCTTGAACATGATTGGGAATGCAAAGTGAACATTGTTCACCATTTTCATATTTTAAAAAATAATGCGATCATACATTTTGTAAAGGGAATATAATCTTTAGTACAGCATAACAAAAAAGGGAAACATTTTTCATAGACGTTTTTAGCAAGCTTTCAGCACATTTTGATAGGCTGTTGGAACATGCGTGGGACATGCCTGTAAGAAGGTCGACTTTTTTAGCAACATACTGCTCCAAAAGAAATGGCTTTCACCACAATATGCGAGGAGCTGCACAGATTGGGTTACTAATGCAAACAAAAGCAACAGTGCTACTACCCATACAACTCACCGATGAAAGAGCTCCCGGAAGTCAGATCCACAGCCATTTCATTGAGTGCATATATAGAAAGATGATCCGCACACCAGTAGTTGCTCTTAAAAAATCTTCATCTTCATTCAAAAACCACAGAACACAACTGCTGATAAGATCAGTTGACACGTTTCAGCCTATAATGCCTTAGTCATAACTACATTTAGACACAAAACTTTGAAATATATAGTTGCTCTACATATCACAGGCTCCACCCATTAATTGTCCTAATTGGTTGTAGACAATTGACAAAAGGCAAAATCAATTGTAGTATGTGCTGTTTCAGCCTATAATGCCTTAGTCATAACTACATTTAGACACAAAACTTTGAAATATATAGTTGCTCTACATATCACAGGCTCCACCCATTAATTGTCCTAATTAGTTGTAGACAATTGACAAAAGGCAAAATCAATTGTAGTATGTGCTAGGGAGACCCGTGTATGTGCCACTAAAAGCATTCCCAATATACATTAAGAATTAGAAAGAGCACTGATGAAGAATAGAGAGGAATTGCTAGTAGACACGTCGAGGAACAGAAAAGGTAATAGAGATAAACCTCATACTATCAGAAACAATGTAACAGGTCAGCCTGTTACCTTTGTAACTACATTTTCTCAAGAATATCATCAAATAACTAAAATATTAAAAAGGAATTTGCCTATACGTTATACAGACACAGGTTTAAATGGGATATTGTAAGCAGGCTGTAACTTTTCCAGTTGAAGAGCACCCACATTAGGAAATTCTTTATCACCTAGTATTTTCTCATGCAAACAATGCCAACCCACCTGGCTGGCATACCCTGGGAACTATTCTTGCAATATTAACCACTTCTGCCCCGCCCACCGTACATTTACTGCGGCACTCTGCCGCTTACAGGCAAAGCGACATAGCCCTACGTCGCTCGCCCACGACACACTTAGGGACACACTTAACCCCTTGATCACTAGTAAAGTTAACCCCTTCCCTGCCAGTGTCATTTTTACAGTAACAGTGCATATTTATAGCACTGATTACTGTAGTAATGTCACTGGTACCCCCAAAAGTGTCAAAAATGTCAGTAAGAGGTCCGAATTGTCCGCCACAATGTCGCACTCCCGCAAAAAAAAATTGCAGATCACCGCCATTACTAGTTAAGAAAAAAAAAAAAATTACATAAATCTTTCCTGTAGTTAGTAAACGCAATAACTTTTGCACAAACCTATCAAGATACGCTTATTGCAATTTTGTTTACCAAAAATATGTAGCAAAAAAAAAATTGACCTAAAATGTTAAAAAATTTTGATTTTTAAATTTTTTTGAGAATTTCATATAAAAAATGTGAAAAATATGTGAAAAATATTGTTATTTTTCGAAATTGTCGCTCTTTTTTTGTTTATAGTGCAAAAAATAAAAATCGCACAGGTGATCAAATACCACCAAAAGAAAGCTCTGTTGGTGGGAAAAAAAGGACGTTAATTCAATTTGGGTACAGTGTCGCACGACCGCGCAATTATCCATTAAAATCACGCAGTGCCGAATCGCAAAATAGGGCCTGGACATTGAGCAGCCAAATCCTCTGGGGCTAAAGTGGTTAAGACCTGTAGGTTCTGTGATTTGAGTGTGCCGGGTAAAACTTTTGTTGCCATGGCTATGGGTGAGGAGTTTACCCTACAAAAATATGTCAACTGTGGCACCAATTTTGTAGTCTATCTGAATATTTGTATATCATGCAACCTACAATATGTGGGCTGCACCACATGTCCTTTGAGAACCCAAATAGGGGAACACTATTGTGACACAAATCATTTAAATGTTAAAATGTTTTCCAATGCAGCATGTCACTTTAGGGAATGCCATCAGGGTGATCTTTCCTCATTTCATTTTAGAGGAATAGAATGGCTGTCTCACTTACCTAGAGGAGGTGACAAGGCGAGAAGGTTACTGGGAAGAGTGACATGGTGGATTTTCAGACTCAATTCTAGATCACCTCAGGGGTTAAACCTGAGATGGGATCTAGATCTGCACCCACAATAAATTGTCCCTCTTCAGTATCTCACCTCTCTTGATCTCTTTATAACTCTTTTAAATACTCTCATTAATTTTTTTTTTCTATGTATACTATCATTGTGTAGTTTGTGAACATTAGTGGCACATACATGGGTCTCCCTAGCACATCCTACAATTGATTTTGCCTTTTGTCAGTTGTCTACAACCAATTAGGACAATTAATGGGTGGAGCCTGTGATATGTAGAGCCACTATATATTTCAAAGATTTGTGTCTAAATTTAGTTATGCCTAAGGCCTTAGTCATAACGTCAACGTATCTTATCAGCAGTTGTGTTCTGTGGTTTTTGAATAAAGATGAAGATTTTTAAGGAGCAACTACCAGTGTGTGGGTCATCTTTCTACAGATTGGGTTACTACCTATAGGGATTTGGTATGGCTCCTACTTTTCCTAGCATTCCATTCACTGCTTTTTCCTAGCATTCCATTCACTGCTTTATACAACTAAAACACATGCAATTCTCTTTTAGATCTAGCTACTCTTATAACATTTCAGATATATTTAAACCTTTTCACCCTAAAATAAACATCGAATGCTTACAAACAGCAGTTTTACTTAGGAAATCATTGATATGCTATATGTTTTGATGCTTTCCAGTGCATTTTTTTCTGCATCAAAAACGCATGGACAGTAGGTTACATGGATTCCAATGGCATCGTTTACACCGTTGCAGTGCGTTCCAGTACAGTCAACAAAAGTAGAACATGATGCATTTTTTCTGCATGAAATCTATTTGGAACACAGCAAAACACATAAAATAAATACCAGAACACACTGGAGCACATCAAAACTGCACCAGAATGAATATGTCCTTAAATGAGATGAGGAAAAAAGAGGAGAAAAAATACACCGGAATGCATCAAAAATGCATGTAAATGTGCATGCAGGAACACATTCAGGATGCAGAAAATGTGATGTGAATGGGCCCTAATAAAGTATCTTGTTACACTTTTTTGAACAATTGTTCAGTCGTTTTAGGGACAGTACAATATTATGTTGTCATATACAATATTATGTTGTCATATACAGTATACAATGTATTTATATTTAACATAATGGAACTGTATTGGTTTTAAGTGCTTTTTTGGACATTTTGCAGTGTAATTGCTTCATTTTTAAATATTTAGTAAGGCATTGAAAATAATATTACTTACTATTGCTTAGCAGTTCAGTGTAAATTTGATGTGTTTTGTACTTTAATTATAAATTTTCATTTTTTACATGTGAATTCATAAGAAATAAAGGCCTGCCAGATTTAAATAATCCGGCATTATGTGATAAACTAATGATTGCTTTGCCATGTAACATTTATGCGGATAAACTGAACATTTTGATGGGAAAATTAATGTGAGATATAGTAACAAAAAAAGTTAAAAGAATGTGTACATGTTGGCAAATTGACTGTTATGCAGATGGTGTCATTAGTTTGAATTCAAACCAAGGCATCAACATAATACAAGAATGCCAACCACTGTGCTGCCTGTAAGGTTGCAATTAATCAGCAATCTATTACAGAAAAAAAAAAAAAAACCTATGGCTCCAAAGATAAAACACCTCAATAATGAAACCTTGTAACCTCTACAACACATTTTACCTGAATAACAGGCATATGGTACTAGCTTTGATTATTTTAGTGCAGTATACTTTACAAATGTATGAGTGAGGGAAAAATACAGGCTTATAAAATATTCATTATAAATGACATTTGACATTTCATTATTGCAAGACAATTTCCATGAATTGTACAGTATTAGGACATTATAAAAGATTTTCTGAGAATTGTCACTCTAAAAAAATAAATGCTTCTGCTTAATGATTTCTGCCTTCATTATTTTTAGACTGACTTCTTAGCCATTGAAATGAGGAAAGGGAAAGTCAACTTTCTGTGGGATGTGGGATCAGGAGTTGGAAGAGTTGAATATCCTGACCTCAATATTAATGATCAATACTGGTACAGAGTTGAAGCATCTCGGTAAGTATGGAAGCAGCTGACAAGAATAAAATGCTTTGTATTAGTCTTTGACTATTCCTAACAATTATAAGGATTTAATCAGGATTTTTTTTATTTCTGGGGTTGTGAACAGCCTGAACACCATAGGGTACACTGACAGAAGAAATGTTTCAGTGCCCCTAGCTCAAAATGGTAAATGGTTTGGCCAGATCATGCCCAACAGTGAATGTGACTTAGAGGAGTCTGAATCTACTTACTGTACAAAAATGCATCAGTACACACAAAATATTTCTTAAAGTGGAATTTCAGCCTTAAACTAACTATGCTTAAAAATATTCCTGTCCTCCTCCTGTTACTTATTCTGCATTGTAAAAAAGATGTGTATAGTTACCTATTTTTAGTCGGCTCTGGTCCGATCATGCAATCCCACAGCTCTGGCTCCCCTGTATCACTGAGTGGTGGCTGCAGGGGAGAAGAGGAGAGCGCTTGACAATGGCTGAAAATTGTGATGAGAGAGTAGTGAATTCTTAAATTTCTTTTTTCCCTGTCCCCAATTTTATCCCCCCCCCCTTTCCTACTGCATTTCCCCTGAATGATAAGAATAGATCACTCCACACCATGAGGTGGTCCCACTGGATTTCCACGTGCAAAGTGGAAATTTTCATAAAAATATTCTGGTTACAGTTTTAGTAAGTACTATCTGATTGTATGGTAAACACACATTCCTACCTAGTTCAGGAGTACACTACCAGCTTCCTTCAAGGTTTAGTTTTTTCAGGCTTAAATACAAAATTTTAAATTTGCTAATTACTTGATTACCGATTCAGTTCTGTCATGGTAAATACTTGACCTGATTACTTTGTAATAAGTGTTTATGCCATGTTCTTATCCTAAAATTTTATATATACCTTGATATTATGCTTACTCAATAAAACTTTATGAAACAAAAAAGTAGCAGGAGGAGGAAGGAAACAATTTTAAATATAGTTAGTGTTAGGCTGGAAATCCACTTTCATCGAGACTCTCGAAGACATACATTAACCCAGGACAAAGGATAGTTTCTAAAAGTTAAACCCTTTCATTACATTTTCTTTACTGTATAAAGAATATAGACATATACAAAGCCGATTCCAAAAAAAGTTGGGACACTTTGCGAATTGTGAATAAAAACAGAATGCAATGATGTGGAAGTTTCAAATTTCGTATTTTATTCAGAATACAACATAGATGACATTTCAAATGTTTAAACTGAGAAAATGTATCATTTTAAGGGAAAAATAAGTTGATTTTAAATTTCATGGCATCAACACATCTCAAAAAAGTTGGGACAAGGCCATGTTTACCACTGTGTGGCATCCCCTCTTCTTTTTATAACAGTCTGCAAACATCTGGGGACTGAGGAGACAAGTTGCTCAAGTTTAGGAATAGGAATGTTGTCCCATTCTTGTCTAATAAATAATACAGGCTTCTAGTTGCTCAACTGTCTTAGGTCTTCTTTGTCGCATCTTCCTCTTTATGATGCACCAAATGTTTTCTATGGGTGAAAGATCTGGACTGCAGGCTGGCCATTTCAGTACACGGATCCTTCTTCTACTCAGCCACGATGTTGTAAGCGATGCAGTAGGTGGTCTGGCATTGTCATGTTGGAAAATGCAAGGTCTTCCCTGAAAGAGACAATGTCTAGAACTTGGATATACCTTTCAGCATTGATGGTGCCTTTCCAGATGTGTAAGCTGCCCATGCCACACGCACTCATGCAACCCCATACCATCAGAGATGCAGGCTTCTGAACTGAGCGCTGATAACAACTTGGGTTATCCTTGTCCTCTATAGTCTGGATGACATGGCACCCCAGTTTTCCAAAAAGAACTTAAAATGTTGATTCATCAGACCACAGAACAGTTTTCCACTTTGCCACAGTCCATTTTAAATGAGCCTTGGCCCAGAGAAAACGCCTGCGCTTCTGGATCATGTTTAGATACGGCTTCTTTTTTGGCCCATAGAGTTTTAGCCAGCAATGGCGAATGGCACGGTGGATTGTGTTTACCGAAAATGTTTTCTGGAAGTATTCCTGAGCCCATGTTATTAGCATTCCTGTATGTGATGCAGTGCCGTCTAAGGGCCCAAAGATCACAAGCATCCAGTATGGTTTTCAGGCTTTGACCCTTACGCACAGAGATTTTTCCAGATTCTCTGAATCTTTGGATGATATTATGCACTGTAGATGATGATAACTTCAAACTCTTCGCAATTTTTCTCTGAGAAACTCCTTTCTGATATTGCTCCACTATTTTTCGCCGCAGCATTGGGGGAATTGGTGATCCTCTGTCCATCTTGACTTCTAAGAGACACTGCCACTCTGAGAGGCTCTTTTTATACCCAATCATGTTGCCAATTGATCTAATAAGTTGCAAATTGGTCCTCCAGCTCTCCCTTATATGTACATTTAACTTTTCCGGCCTCTTATTGCTACCTGTCCCAACTTTTTTGGAATGTGTAGCTCTGATGAAATCCAAAATGAGACAATATTTGGCATGACATTTCAAAGTGTCTCACTTTCAACATTTGATATGTTATCTATATTATATTGTGAATAAAATCTAAGTTTATGAGAAATGTAAATTAGTCCATTCCTTTTTTATTCACAATTTTTACAATGTCCCAACTTTTTTGTAATTGGGTTTGTACTGTAGCTAGCACATTTTCTGATCCTACCTTAAAGAAGAATTTCTATAAAAAGACTGGGCACTACTTGACAACCAGAAACTATTAAAACAATAAGTGTCTTGTAAAGGAGGTGTGTAATAAACAACAAAGGATGCAGAGTGAAGCAAACAGGACTATGCAATGTACAACACAGTGTATAAACTGCAGTCACAATAGGGAATATACAGCAATAAATATATAGAAAAAGATGGTGTGAAATAAGAAATGTACAGCACAGAGTACAGACTATGCGGCTTGGAATAGGGAATGTATTATACAGAGTACAGAATGAGATTACATGGAATAGTCAATGTACAACGCAGCAAAAATAATTCAGAGTGGGGAATAGGGAACATACAATGCATCATATTAAATGAGGCGGTATGGGAAATGTACAATGTAGGCTACAGAACAAGGCAATGTAAAATGGGGGAATGTGCAGTGCAGTGTGCAGAATGACGCAGTGTGGAATAGGGAGTGTACAGTGTAGCATACAGACTAAGGTGATGTGAAACAAGGAAAGTGACGTGTAATCTTTACCGGACATGAAGTCATCCAATTAGCTGTGATTTGTGTGACAACTATGTAAATCACAGAACTAGATAGAAGTAAAAATCCTTAGGCAGGTAAAACTACTCCCTTTTAAGCATTGTTTCGTCATATAATTTAGCATTATGTATAGAGATTAATTTTAAAATGAGAGTTGCCATTTCCAATTAAGTATAACTTTTTCTATTCAGAAGCACAGTTAAAGCAAAGCTCTAGTCGTTTTTGTGTTTATTAAAAGTCAGCAGCTACAAAAAGTGTAGCTGCTGACCTTTAATAAACACTCACTCATCTGTGCCAGGATCCAGCTATGTGATCACCCGAACCCCAGCACTGACATTTTAATTGTGGGCACCCTGCTGTGATAGCTTGCAGCTTCACAGCCAGGTGTGCACTGCACCTGCCCGAGTCGTGCTGTGCCCTCTGAATGGTCCAGCATTTTTCTGGGACCTGTGACGTGTCCCAGAAGATTGCAGGGAGGGATGGGGAGAGCAGAACTTCTGCTTGGATCATAGTGGAAGTGGGAGGGGGTACCTGTCAAAACTAGGTACCTGCTCCCCCTCCCAAAAAATGACATGCCAAATGTGGCAGGGGAGGGGGGAGGAGTGCTTATAGCAGAACTTCCCCATTTGGGTGGAGCTCTGCTTTAGCTTGCTGTGGTACCATTGATATATAGTTGAAAATGGCCAAAATATCCCAACAGATATAATATATACTATTTAAAAAAAAAAGCCCATTAGCAAACGCTCTAATGTTATAGGATGTTGAATTTTACCCACACTGACCTATTCTGAAATAAGCTGAGGGGTGTTTGTTAGTTTGGAAACCCTGCTCAACAGAAAAATATATATATAAACGTGTAAGTTGTATGTGCATAATCAATAGCAGTCATGGGAATCTCTTATTCCTACAACACAGTATTAGAAGAATAGGATTAATTTCACAGGAGTGATTTTAAACCACAATAAAAATATGTCAACACCTACAGTGCCCCATAGACAAATCCATGATAACAAGATAATTCAAAACAATAGCATGATTATTAGCAGAAAAATGCCATTATGATGAAGATACCCACCTATTTTTAATTTTTTTGGAAAGTCTATCTGAGCAGAAAATACTGTAACTTGAATAATGTAAAAACATTCACCATAAGTCATGGCAGGACATGTGTGCTTGAAAATGATCCAAAGTGCACACGTTTTTAATAGAACATTATTCAATGGCACCTTTCAATAGCTTTAAAAGTTTGCATGAATATATTTTTGTCATGTCACAACACAGTAACAATACATTTTCCATAAAAAATATCTGCACCCTTCATCATTAAAAAGTAGTCCTTCAGTTCCAGTCAGGTGCCTAGGTCTGAATGGAACATCAATCTTCCCTCTTCAGTGATCTCCTACATTGTAACATTTGGGCAAGTCACAATATGAGAGGCAGTAGGGGGTGATCTGTGTAAAACGTGTGTGGGTGGGGTCATACAGCGTCTTGGAAGAAAGAAAAAAAAGAAAAACTAAAAACCAGACTGAGCTTAATCTTAATATGCCAAAGTGTAATGTATCCCTAAATGGATATATACTGTATATGTAAGAGACCAAGCAAAATAGCCTGACACATGTAACAATTAGGGAAAATAACTTTATTGAACACCTATAACCAAGAACATACAAAAAGTCATTATCGAAATAAGAAAATCATAATTGACTAATTATTAAAAATCAGACCATGGCAGCTGCAGGGAAATTTTGTGATCATCCCCTCCTCCCCAAAAAAGGGGAACGCAATTGTGCAATTCAAAATGTTCACAGGTATGTGTACCCCAGTAGGGGGCACAATCTATGTGAACTTAGTCACAAAATTAAAGCTTTTCTTCTATAGTGATGTGTAAGATTAGATAATTATATGAAACTGAATGGTATTAAGAATTCCTAGAAAGCTCCTTTGATAGGATGTGTTCTGGGACCAGCATGTGGATGTCATTCAACGTTCAATAATAGAATATACAGGTGAGACTAACCTACATAAAAAAGGGGCTGATGGGCCACTACACATGGCTGAATGGCATTTGAACTCCGTGGGGTTGTCCTTTAATGAAATGTGTTGTGAGACCAACACCTATATAGCAACATGGAGCCAGAGTGAATTATGGCACATACTGTATTTCAAGCATCAAGCATGACTGGGAAACTCGCAGCTAGAGGTGCCCATATCATCACATATAGCCTTCATATAGCTTGTAGCGTGGCACCCTATACCTCCCCTTTGTTGGCAACTAGATCCACAGCATCTATGCACATGGGGGTATACTTCTGCACCCACTCCACCAGTCCAATTTGCCTCTGTTACCTCACTCCCAGTATCAGAATGAGGTCCCGCCGAGCAGAGTGTGGATCTCATGCATGCTCATTAACTCCTTCACTTCACCTTCACTAGTACCTCGAGACTTGGCCTTAGATCCCCTTAACACTGGTCTGCTCCCGGTTGCCATGGGATACATTGTTGGTAAGGTGATGAGTTCCTAGAACCAGTTAAGATTTTATATTTATTCTTGATTAGTGTACATGATATTGCATTTTGTACACCATCATTCTACATGACCTATTTAATGTATATAACTAATATGCACATTTTGGTGAATGCAAATTGTGTATTAAAAAGAATGTTATGATCTTTTTTTTAACTAAGTCAATCTTTGTATTATAACGGCCATAGCTAATTAGGTTTAGAGTAAGACAGCTCACAGAAATAACAGATATGGAAATAAAGTACCATTTCTCCTTATTAGTATTGCTAGACCTATATCATACTGGTATAATTTACTGTAGGAGTATCTGTGTAATGATGTTGTTATTCCTTCATATTTATATCCTACTCTGAAAGAATATTATGTCAAGCTTGGAAATTTCAGTTCTGTAAATATATCTCTTCCCTTTATCTTTCATTTGAGTCATCACAGTCATCGGGAAAAATTGATTACTACTATAATCATCCTCGTACACAGGGAAGGCATTGCTGTTAGGATAAATTTACAGAAAGCTGAGTTTCATATTAAGATGTCTAATAGGTTTATTTCTTATGCATTTGATCATCACTCAAACCACAAGTGCAGTTATTTTTTTTTGTCTCCACCATCTATTTAATGGTATGTTATTACACTTGCAGTACATTTGCATCAAGCCTCTTAGCGACAAATGTTTATGTGGCCTTTTCATCATTTCCATATGCCTTAGATATCCTAAAATAAATTGCAGAAATTTATGAGTATTATAAAAACACAAATGTAGTACATTTTTTCTGTTCCTAAACTAAGTGGACTTTGTAAGATATAGGTACAATCTATGATACTAATAAAGGCATAATTTACAACTAAATACACATTCTGTATATTATTATACATTTTATTTTTTTATTTATTACTACAGTATATCTAATTTATAGAAAGTTTACTTCCAGGATTTACCTTATTATTCCCCTCTACTGTCATGGAATAAAGGACAGAAAAGTATTAACTTAATGGGCAGAGTGACTTAATTGTGTAAACACATTAAACATTTATTTTTTAGGGTAATAGTGCCACAGATAAAGAGTCTTACTATTATTCGATAGCTGCTGCCCTAATTAATTGGTGACCAATTAAAAAGAAAAAAAGATTATTTTAGTGGGCCTCGCTGATCCACATACCTAACTAAATATGCTCAATCCCAGTGTGAATTGTTACTTAATTCATAGATCATGTGTTTAATTTGCTAATAAAACAACATAAGTATCATTAATTCATTAATTAAACATTTAATCATGTGCAGAAAATCTTTCTGTTTTATAAATTCCTCCCATATGTGATTGGCTTTTTCATCCTCACTTTATGCACTAGTAAATTAGACCCATTGCCTTTCTCTAAAGACTGTAGCAGATCCCTGTTTTGCAGGATCTCAAGGATTGTAAATTGCAGTCAAGGAGAGCAAGAGGGGACAATGGAAATTACGCTTCAATAGAATTCTGTACCAAAGGTTTTACAAAGAAACAGACCAAACAAGAAAAAAAAATTGGTTCTAATGGCCAGCCAGTACTGTTTTTAATGTAATGCTGCAACTACAAACCATGTGAACTAATACTGTCTGAAACCTAAAATAATGGAACAAATACACTATAGCTTTCCATTCAAGCAAGTACCTGGTAATAATCAAGTCTATGCCAAGATATACCTCATAGTAGCAGAGCGTGATGAAGTGTCTAGATCTGTGTTGTATCTGAGTTACTACAGAAGGTTTGATTGACTTGTAAAATGATAGTAACGGTAAAGAAATACTTTATCTGGGTTGAATTTCAGTTTCCTCTAAGCATTTGACTGACTCATATAATTACAGCTGGTAAAAAATATCTTTAAAGGAAAACTTGTATTTTATCTAAATCCTTCTTCTTGAATTTTTTTTACAGTTCTCTTACACTTTGGCAAAATGTATTCTGTATTGCAGGGCAGGAATTAATGGAACCGTTTCAGTTTTAGCACTTGAAGGACCTAAAGCCAATATGATGCCCAGTTTATACAGTTCCACCGCACAGCCTGGTTATACCATTCTAGATGTCGATGCAAATGCTTATCTTTTTGTTGGTGGTTTGACTGAAAAAATAAAGGTAATAAAATTAAACAATCATGACATGGTGGCCTTACATGTTTATAGAGCAACATAGCAATGAGACAAGTATTTTTGAATGCAGTGTGGGGTTATTTAAATATGTCATGTTTATTACAAATGAAACACTTTTTTTCATCATAATCTTGCTACGCTTTTCCCTACCTTCTCTTTTCTTCTATAATATTTCAAGGAGGAAACATTCTAAACATAGGGCCCAGTTCTCTGTCCTTCCGACTTTAGAAGGCCAGACTGTAGCCAGTGGGAGCAGAAAATGCTCTGGGATCAATGTGAGTAGACTATTCTCCTGGTCCCATGGTAAGTGGGAGTAAAGAATGTTCCAGGGTTGGTGGAGACCTACCAACTTTAGTCATTGGAAGGACACCCCATTGTTGGTGTCAGTGGAAGGAACAGTACTTCACTGTTGATATCACTGGGATAAATAGTACTCAATTGTTGGTTTCAGTGGAAGGAATAGTGCTCCATTGTTGGTGTCACTTGGAGAAATATTGTCTGAACATTGTAATCAGTGGAAGGAATACAGCAATGCCCCATCATTTTTGTAAATTGGAGAAATAGTGCCCATGTAGCCACCGTATTAATACAAATACTTATTTAAGAGGGGGGCTTAAATAGCCTCTGTTTTTAGAACAGTTTGGTGTTTGTGGGTACCAAACACCTTCATGTCAGATGTGGTCTGGGAATGTAATATAACTCCCTTTCATCTCTGTAACTCCTTTTGGGGCACTGCTTTTAAGAAAGCAATTGTGCCTGCCTAAGCTTGGCTAGTTACTTGGGATGAGGGAGCTGCAATATTTTTTATTCTCTGTTATGAAGCCTATACCCAGTAAGTACACATAATAGAAGTCAGACATATCCTCTGACCATCAGCAATACAGATACAAGTCCTTATATATATACTGTGCTGAACAGGAGATGCATGTCTTCTTTATTTGGTTCTAAACTTAAAAACAAAAATGTAATATATTGTAGCCTACCGGTCTTAGATTTAAAGAGCTGCATTCATTTTTTTTCAGGGATTTTTTATTATATTTTTACTTGGTTATCCTGCAAATAACACATTTTCTGCCCTAGGGTGAAAATGCTAACTCACTGTATTGTGTCTTTAAAGAAGCTGTTTTAGTATTATTATTATTATTATTATTATTATTACTATTAATACTCTAAGAAAGGAAGTATAGTAGGACTACAAAACACCACCCTCTCCTTACAATAACATTTAAACAAAAAGATTAGTAAACAAACAAAACATTATTTGAGAGCCAAGACTTTACACCTTCATAAACAAAAGAAGGAATGGTTGCTTTTCCTGAGAGATTCTTTTAAACCCTGGTAAGTAAAGAAAATTTGAGATTAAATTAATTTAGTTGATGGTGTGCTAATGCTGCTTGTTTTAGACCCAAAACTCAGAGAAACTTCTCCATGGAAGCTTCTATTTAACATCGCCTACAATTAAAAAAAAAAAAACAGCACAGATAAAATTGCATTCAAAATGAGTCCCATTGTGGAGATTTACCTTCACTTCCCATCCATAGTCAAAATAGAAAATGAGAAGAAATCCCTGCAATTTGGGGAATCAGTTAGGGACCTCCAGGTCACCAAAATTAGCGTTCCCATTGGAAGGTTACCCCTTTATTATTGTTCTTGGGACAACCCAAAATCTGGTATTTTTTTTTTACTTACATTGATAATGGTAAACGGTAAATAGACAGAGTTAGAGCCGGTTCACACTACCGCGACCAGAAAGTCGCCCCATGAAGGAGCGACTTTTTAGCGTGACTTTGAAGAGACTTGTTTAGAGACTTGTAAGCAAGTTGTAAGAGACTTGGAAGAGACTTGTGCACTACTTTGAAGAGACTTAAATGACAAGCGACTTTGTCTGTGGGGAATGCCTGGCTAATCTTTTTCTTCTTCCTGGAAAGTCTGATAACAAGTCGCTTAAAATAAGATAAGGATCCGACTTAGAGGCAACTCCCATTGAAGTCTATGTGCACAAGTCGAATAGAGGTCGCCTTGAAGTAGTACAGGAACCTTTTCTAAAGTTGGAGCGACTTCAGTAGTGCATATTAAGACAGCTCTCATTCATTTACATTGAACTTGTGATGACAAGAGACTTGGGGCGACTTGAGGGCACACAAGTCGTGTCCCAAGTCAGAGTAGTGTAAACCGGCTCTAAATCTCCCTAATAGGGCACAGACAGCAATAAAAACATGACAGGGGTTCAAAACCCTCTCTACTCTGCCTAAAACTAAAAGAAATGGGTGGCTTTAGTTTTGCTTAAATATCCTTGTGATGGCAGAACAAATGAATAGACTAAGACCCCATTAACACCCGAGCGTATTGTTTTCAGGCATTATTTTGGGCATTTTCAGTTGTTTTCTGGGTGCTTTTCAGGCATGTTTTCAGGGTTTTTTGCAGGTGTTTGGAGGCAGGCTTTGATATCTAACAAAAATGCTTGTAATCTGCCAAAAAAGAAGCTCATGTACTTTTTTGAGCTTCAGGCGTTTCGCTTCAGACGACAAAAGTGAACAGGGTCCATTGAAATAAATGGGATTTTGCTTGTTGGGCGTTTTGAAACTTCAGAGATGAGCATTTTAGGAGCTGAAAAATGCTCAGGTGTGAAAAGGCCCTAAAGCTGGCCAATGATGACTTGTTTTTTTTTTTTTGGGATCAGCCAGTGAGTGTAACGCTCCTGCGTTTTCTGAAACAAGATGGATTTGCAGCTGCAGAAAAACTCCACTCAGCAGTCATGTAGAGATACGTTGAAATACCAATTCCAACTCCCAAGACTCATCACTGTGGTCTGTCTGATTCAGCATACAAATATACACACTCAATAAGATGTTCCTGGAGTGATAGATGTATATAGCAGTATAGTGGTGATGAGCTGAAGAGACAGGTATGAACAGTGACAATAGGTGAACAGCACTTGAGAGAAATGTTCATGAGAGTATAGATGGTAACAGGTGGGATGCAGATAGGTTAGCAATCATGTATGGTAGTAGGTGGTAGGACAGCAGATGACATACAGGAGAGACTAACCCAGTGCAAGGATAGATGTTAGTAGGCTCAAGAGCTAGCAATCTAAACAACAGTGCAGATGATAGTTACAGTCCTTAATATGCAGAGCTAGATAGTGTAAGCTTAGTAGGAAGGTTATGGAGGATTCCCCTGCGGGGTACTTATCACTAATAGCAAGCAGTAGTAGAGAGGTTCGGTATGAGCGAGTGATCCGGTAGTGGGATACAGGGATCAGCAGCGAGGTTCCGACAGCGAGGTACGCTTGTAAGCATATGAGCTTCAAGGCAGGTTGAACGAACATGTGAGTGAGAACGCCGGCGGTTGAAATAGCCGCTCTGCGGCGCTCAGTGATGACAGCATCGGTCTTAAAGGTGTATGCGCACCTACCAGAAGAGAATGGTGGGACGCATACACTGAATTGGAAAGTGGAATAAGGGTACCAGAACATTACAGTGAGCTGGTGGAAAAAAATTAACAGATTTTCCCATCCGAACAAGCAAGGTGGATGGAGGAATCCTCCCCACTGTGAAATTGTATACTGACAGTGTTACTTCTCCATAAATAAAGGTTTTCCAATATTCTTCGACAGAAGTTGATTGTTAGATTGACTCCTGTCGAGGAGGAGCTGCAATATATGGATCAAAATTCTTCCAATCCCTGCTAAATGGACCAATATTTGATTAATCTTAAAATTATTGCTTATTAGTTCCCAAGCTATTATTTACGACAAGAAAATATTTTATTTATTGCCACTCCAAATTCACCACTCTAGTGAACAAAAATGCTTTGTATTGCAGATTACATTTTATCTCTACAATGTAACAGTTTACTGGACACCTACATTGTACTCTATCCAAATTTAACAAGATAGGGTCTAAATGCAACTAAAGCCTTCAAGCCAGCGGTTCTTATATACCAGTGGGTTTGCCACCAGAGATTCACATCTTCTCCTCAATTTTTTTCCCTTCTGAGATTCACATCTCCCCAATTTTTATTTTTGCCTTCTATTTTCTTAACCTGTTTTTTTTTTATCCCCTGGAAGTTTCTCTCTTTTTTATTCTATACTTGATAAGTTATTTATATGTTTGAGGTTCCAAGGTATTTGTAATATTTTAATCACAACAAGGGAATACCTTGTCAACCTGCCTGATAAAACTAATATGGTTATTAATATTGATTCTATTTACCCAATAAGCTAAATGACAGGCCTCTAATATAGTCTATTTGAACATGATTTGGTTATACTCGATGCTTGTTTAATTTAACTGTGTTTTTGATATAGGAATATGCATGATTATAAAAAGAGTGCACTGAATGTAGTGTCAGTACTACATTTTGCTCAAACGACGGTAAAAAGTAAAGAAAAGAAAACCAAAACAATATGCCTTTCACTATAAAATAAATGAAAAACTGGTTTATTTCTCTGGGAAAGCTTGATTAAAAATAAGAGAATGCTTTGTTTTCAAAGTACATTAGGAACTCTTGAATAGTAGAGGCAGATGGCAGGCTAATTAGCTACATCTAAGAACATTCTGAGAATATACTGACATTTGGCTTTTCACATTCCTGACATATTGTCAATCTGAGGGCACAGTGTGGAAAGTAAAGGGTACTTCTGGGTTATTTTTTATATATTTTTTTACATCCTTTCCTTTCCTGAAATAGAAAGGAACACAATGTTCATGCCCCATCATATTGCCCGTGCATGAAAAAAATTCATAGCAAGTGCAATAACCAATAATAGATAATTAAACATGTCTGAATACTGCAAGTCACTGACAGATGAGCTGATCTTCATAGTGTCAAGCAAGTAAAATGGGCAACACCATACCAAGACTATGGCATCTGTAGAAATGTTTGTTTCTTACCTCTTTCTGAAGAAACAAGTTGACAGTGAAAGAAAAATCAAATTAAAATCAGGCTTTTATAGTTAAAGTGGCAATAAACACAACATCAATAATGTAGTATATTGCAGCTTGCCAATCATTTGATGTGGGGGGGCAACATCAGTTTTCTTTTTTAGGCTTTTTCCCTCTGTTTTCACCTGTGCCCCCACTCTGAATGAAAGAGCACAGGGGTACCATTGGAAAGTAGTATTTTTTAATCCAAGGGGTAGGGGAGTGTTAGATGTACCATCCGATTTAAATACACTAACAGATTGAAGTCAAACTCCAGCTCACACTTGAATCAAACAGTTGCAGCAACATTTTTTTCTTTTAGGATAAAGGCTTTACATAAATACATAAAAGCTGATCATTATAATCACCCCTGTCAGTTGTAATTAGTTTGCCTCATCCTTCTAACTGTTACATATGCAAAAAGAGCTTGTTTCTTTTCTTTTTTCTTTTTTTTTTTAAACTGGCCAAATCCCCAGGTTAAAAGGTTAAAATAAAGGAAAGAAAGACTAAAAATGTAAACTAATGCAGCCATCACATCTAAAAATTGGTCAGCTGAAATATAATAAATGTTTGCAACTGGGTTTAATACAGCTTTAATTCTTCCAAGTGCGTATGATTTTTAGTACCATAGGGAGCCAGTGTTTTTAGAGAAAGAGTTGCACCTTGTCAGAACTTTTTTTGTGATTGTGTGCTTAATTTCTTTTGTAACTAGTGCTTATCAGAGTGTTTACCTGGTTGATCTTTTTACCCTAAAGGTGCTCCGAAGCTGACCATACATGGCTCAATGTTTTTGCTCAGCCAGTAGGCCAGTGAAAAAGCTGAACACATTTTGTCTATCTGGCTATCCTTGAACCTCTGTCCATCACTATGATAAATATGCTACCGTATGTCAGCACAAGTCCATAGATCAGTGTATCAAGAATGCATTTTGTATATACTATATATAGAGCAGCTGTAAAGATCTTGGTTTGGTATGCCCACTACATACCCTCTTTAGCTGCCATAAGCTTACAGTGTTTATGGATGGGGCCGACTTGCCCGGTGCACACAGTGCCTTTTTGCTCTGTTTTACTCTTCTCCTGCTTCCAGATGCTCTGGTGTACATGCTGACTAATGCCCGGGACCAGGCAAGGCAACGTTCATGTGTCATCAAAATTGGGGCAGTACCCTGACTTAGAAGTGAGATGTACATCCAGGTGTCTCTATATCATAACATGGAGCTGTCATACAGGTGTCGCTCAGTCCCACAATACATACACCTGCTCAGAATGTAACATTTAGAAGGAGACATCACAGAACAGTGTCCCATTCCAACAGTCCAGCTTGACTCTGCCACTTATTTCCACGTGACTGTCCCGCTGGGCACCAGCAAAGACCCCATGTGCGTGCATAATCAACTCTTTTCTCTTCCGTACCATACGGCTAGGTCCCTAGGGTCTCTGCCATGTGGGTCCAGTCCCGATTGCTGGGGTACATACAGACCGCTTTCTTCAATATGCATGAGACCCATCAACCCAGCCGGTACCGCTCTTCTGCTGTCTGGCTGGCATGTCACCACTTTACCCCGTGTGTGTGCGCATTACAGGCCCCGTTCTTCGATACATCATTATCACCATGCACTCTTTTCAGTAACTTCAGACCAGGCTAGAACACATTTTTAAAAGCTTTACTGAAAATTCCCAGCATAAGAGTTCCAAAACAGAGTGCACAGTCTCTTCCCTAAACTAATCTCTAACTCAGGCTTGAGGCTACCCCAGAGTACCTGCACAGGCAGGAGTCCAAACCTAGCAGAGTCCACAGTGGCAGATCTCCAGAGCTGGTGTTCTTCAGGGTAGACTGCAGGTCCCAGCAATTCTCCTACATGTTGGAGGTTCTTAGAGGCAGAGGTGGCTCTCTCTGGTAGCTGCAATTGCATCAGCTCTGTGATGTGGCTAGAGATTACATGCTGCAACTAGTCTGTGTCTTCGCTTCCATGCAGACTGTGTTTATGGGCAGAGCCCCCTTTTTATTATCATCACAGTATGGGAAACAGGTTACTGTGAAGAAAAGACAGGCGCCACTCTAAGTGCAGTAAGACAAGTTTAATGCGGTAAATCAATGTACACAAAATACTCACAATAGAGTAGGTGAGAAACAGCAGTGTATAACATGTAAACTGGTCCGTCCAAGCGGTAGGTCCGTCCGGGCGCCTCAATCAGTCTAAAATGGTCCGCTGCAGTTGTCTGCTGTAGCCGATAAATGTCGGCACTTCCTGAACACTGGGGACACAGAGGTAGACTTCCGGCGACACTTTCCCGGTTGTAACGCAAGGACGCGATGGCGTAGGCGACTTTTTTTTAGGAGCATGCGCTCCTTCCTCAGGCCACTATATATTAGACTGATTGAGGCCCCTGGACGGACCTACCGCTTGGATGTACCAGTTTACATGTTATACACTGCTGTTTCTCACCTACTCTATTGTGAGTATTTTGTGTACAATAGAGCTTTCTTTTGGTGGTATTTTATCATCGCAAGTTTTTTTCTTTTTTGCTAAACAAATAAAAAAAAGACCGAAAATTTTGAAAAAAAAAAAAAAAACGTTTTTTTGTTTATGCTATACAATTTTGTAAATAAATAAGTTTTTTCCTGCACTGATGAGCACTGATAAGACTGCCTTGACAGGCACTGATGAGGAGGCACTGATATGCGGCACTGATAGGCGGCACTGGTGGGCACTGATATGTGGCACTGATAGGTAGCACTGATATGCACCATTGGTAGGCACTGACAGGCGGAACTGCTGGGCACTGATATGTGGCATTTATGGGCACTGATAGGCGGCAATGATGGGCACTGATAGGCCGCACTGATGGGCACTTATGGGCACTAATAGGCGACACTGGTGGGCACTGATGGGCACTGATAGACGGCACTTGTGGGCACTGATTTGCACTGATGGGCAGCACTAATGGGCACTAATGGGCACAGATAGGCGGCACTGGTGGGCAATAATGGGCACTGGTGGGCGGCACTGATAGATGGCAATGATGGGCACTGGTGGACAGCACTGATGGGGAGGGCACTGGTGGGCACTACTGATGGGGAGGGCACTGGGGTGCTCCCTGAGCCCCGATTGCCATCCCTGGTGCCCGTAGTGGGCATCCCTGTGGTCATGGGTGGGCATCCCTGGTGGTTCTAGTGGCACCCCCCCTGAGGGTCTGCACTGGTAATCAATAATCTGATTACCAGTGCTGACCCCCCCCCCGTCAGAAGAGCCGCAGATCGGCACTTCTTTACTCGTGCCTGTCAGGCACGTACTGAGGAAAGCCGATCAACGGCTCTTCCTGTGTACTATGTGACCAGCCGTGATTGGACATGGCTGGTCACATGGTAAAGAGCCTACGTCAGTAGACTCTTTACCGAGATCGGAGATGCGGTATGTCAGTGTGACACGCCGCATCACCGTTCGCCGCTCTGCGGGGGCGCGCAGAGGGCATTATCCTGCCGCCATCATATGACGTCCGGTCAGGATAATGCGACCACATTCCCGCCATCAATCACCTAAAGGGCGGGCGGGAAGTGGTTAAATATATAAACGACAAATCTTAAATTATTTTTTTTAATTTTATGTTTCTTTTTGTGCATTTAGTTTTCCTGTTCTTCTCAATGTTATATTCATATGATCTAAATGCCTTTTTGTTTCTGAAAGTGACCTATGTTTTATTTTCTATTACTCTGTGGTTCACCATACCCATTGAGTTCTTCATATTGTTTTGTTTTTCAACTGCAGTGTTTCTTTATGTATATATATGCTATTTTCCTTGTAATTTTGCAAAAACTTTAATAAAATACAATTTAAAAAAAAAAAAAAAGCTGGAAAACTTGGTGTTGAAATTCTGTAATAGCAATTTATTTACACCACTTTAAGTGTTTGCAATATTTTATTGAATAAGGCTGTATGTTTTCTTTGCATGTACTACAATTAGTAAGTAATAGTCGCTGCATGTTATCTCAGCTAAGTGTTAATAATTGTAACCTGTCTGATCATTTCAGAAGGCAGATGCAGTAAAAACAACAACATTCTCTGGTTGTATGGGTGAAACATTCCTTGATAATAAACCAATAGGATTGTGGAATTATAGGGACCGAGAAGGTGACTGCAAAGGATGCTCAATTAGGTAAAAAATATTTTGTTTTTACAACACCTATGTTTTGTTCTTTGCCATTTTATCTAAATTGTTTCCCACTTTTTTTGAGCAGATTTAAAAATATTGTACAAAAATCTGTGGTGTGTACTAATCCAGGAAAAGTATTAAAAAAAAAAAGCTTTTTGATTATTTAAGTAGGTGTGTTTATAAAATATTATTTATACTCGCTATTAGCAAATGTGCATTGCTCTTTGTCCACTTTGTTCATTAATAAGACAGCAACTGTTTAAGGAAAAAGGGGATATAAACTCAAAAGGTTCTCAGCTTAATGTGTTTTCTACATTAAAGAGTAACTCCAATTTTGTTGAGAAAAAAGCATTTTTTACATTGCATTGTATATTGCATTGTATCTTTGTACATTGCAGGGATTTTAACAAAACTTGTTGTAGATCCCTACCTTGTGTTATTCTGAAGAAATAGCTGTTTGCTTGTCTGTGTCCATGTGAATCTTTATGGTAGTGGTTTTATAATTATCAATCAGCTGCTGCACCTACAGGGCTCTAGTGAAGAAATTGTCAGGGTCTACATCCCCTTAGGCATGATTTTCCTTTGGAATCACTCATCAAAAATTACATTTTTGTTGCAGGAATGCCAAAAATCTGACTTGTGGCTTAGTGCAGAACTCTGGGAAAATCCAGTAAGCCAATCATGCAAGCAGGATATTACATTTACAGGGGGTGTTCTGTACACCATCTGTGTACAGAATGGCTCCAGGTAGCCATATTGCATTACATTTCATAGAAAATTACTGCAGATTAACCACTTAAGCCCCGGAAGATTTTACCCCCTTCCTGACCAGGGCCTATTTTGCGATTCGGCACTGCATGACTTCAATGGACAATTGCGCGGTCATGCGACGCTGTACCCAAATGAAATTGATGCCTTTTTTCCCACAAACAGAGCTTTTTTTTGGTGGTATTTGATCACCTGTGCGATTTTTTGATCATGCGCTATAAACAAAAAAAGAGCGACAATTTTGCAAAAATAACAATATTTTTCAAATTTTTTTTATATGAAATTCCCCCCCCCAAAAAATGTAAAAATCTAATTTTTTTAACATTTTAGGCCAATTTGTTTTCTGCTACATATGTTTGGTAAAAAAAAATTGCAAAAAGCGTGTTTTGATTGGTTTGCGCAAAAGTTATTGCGTTTACTAACTAAGGGAAAGATTTTTGTCATTTTTATTGTTTTTTTTTAACGAGTAATGCGATTTATTTTGCGGGACTGCGACATTGTGGCGGACAGATCGGACCCTTGACTGGCATTTTTGACACTTTTGGGGGTACCAGTGACATTACTACAGTAATCAGTGCTATACATATGCACTGTTACTGTAAAAATGACACTGGCAGGGAAGGGGTTAACTTTATTGGAGAAGAAGGGGTTAAGTGTGTCCCTAGGGGCGTGCTTCTAGCTGTGATTGGATGTGGCTTTTCATGTAACAGCAGAGATTTACGGTCCTACATAGCAGGACCGTACGATCTCTGCTATTACACAGGGGAGAAAGACAGGCGGCTTTGTTTACATTAGCCGCCTGCCTTTCTCCCGGTGTAACCGATGATCGCGAGTGAGCGGCGGACATATTTTGCAATTCGGCACTGCATTATTTTAACGGACAATTGCACGGTCATGTGACGCTGTACCCAAATAAAATTGATGTCCTTTTTTTCCCACAAATACAGCCTTCTTTTGGTGGTATTTGATCACCTCTGCAACTTTTATTTTTGTGCTATAATCAAAAAAAAACGACAATACTGAAAAAAAAACAATATTTTTCACATTCTGCTATATAACATTCCCAAAAAAAAAAAAATGTAAAAATCAAATTTTTTTTAACATTTTAGGCCAATTTGTTTTCTGCTACATATTTTTGGTAAAAAAAAAATTGCAATTGGTTTGCGTAAACGTTATCACATCTTCTAACTATGGGAAAGATTTATGTAATTTTTATTGTTTTTTTGGTTTTTACTAGTAATGGCGGAGATCTGCATTTTTTTTGCGGGACTGCGACATTTCAGCGGACAGATCAGACCCCTAACTGCCATTTTTGACACTTTTGGGGGGACCAGTGACATTACTACAGTAATCAGTGCTAACAATATGCACTGTTACTGTAATAATGACACTGGCAGGGAAGGGGTTAACACTGTGGGTGATCAATGGGTGAAATGTGAGCCTAGGGGAGTGATTCTAACTGTATGGGGCGCGACTTATGGAATGACCATAGAGACATGTGATCCTATATTGAAGGATCACAGGAGCTCTGTGATCGTTCCAGAGAGAAGAACGGTCAACTGTGTTTACAACTGCTGACGGTTCTTTTCTCTCAGTGGGGAGAGATTGCAGGTGTCAGACGGCAATCAGAGCCACCTGCCCCATGCATTGGAGTCCCCGCTGCTGAGTGCGGGGCGGGAGCATGCCGCGGGCAGTGTGCGCTCACCCCCTAGCTGTCGGCACGCAACAACGTAGCCCTTCGTCCGTTCATGCAAGAGGGCCAGCCTGCCGCAGTATATATGCGGTGGACGGTCCGGAACCGGTTAAGGTAAAAAAAACTTCCAATGCCTGTTCCCCCCTCCCTAAACACTTACCTCTTTCAATCCAGCACTGTGCCCGTCTGCAGCACCATTTCTCTTACTTTTTGGTCTCATAGACTATGAGAGCAGTGGCCTGCTGCTGCCTGTCAAATCCTGTGAGGAGAGAATGGGGGCATGGCTGAGCCAGGCTGTGTGTGACTATGGATAAGGGTATGACCTAAGGGTATGACTCCTGCCCAGCTTGATGTCTGGGCCATCATTGGGATGGTTTCCCCTTACTTTCCATTACCAGGACAGAACGCGAAGTGAAGTCAAATTTAAATTTTATTTTCATTCAACCTGTTCGGTGTATGATTAACTTTAATTTATAAAATGTTTTGGCTACAACTATAGCAATTTTATGTTTTTTCAAAATGAATCATATGGCATTGAAAATATTAAGCTATCTAATGATTGATTGTATAGCTTCATACTGTATCAAGCGTTAATGTATTTTCTAGTTACTTTACACAGTAATCTTATTGAACCATAAGGATGTTGTTTGTTCATATGTTCAATCTTTTGTTCATGCCATTTTCTCTAAAAAACTTTGATATGATAACAGGAAATGGTTATGGTCATTTAAAGTGTTCTGTAACTCATGATTTTATTGTGATCTAAAGGGATTTCCTTGCAGTTTATATTGTTTTTGCTACATTTTGTGATGCGATATTAGTTTGCAACTCTGCATATTTCGTAACAGCACACATCCACACAACTGAATATTGTTTCTTGTTAATATGGTAACTTATAGCAACAACATAAATAGTAATTTTCTGTATTGCTTCTAATGCAACTGAGTCACAAAAGAGAGAGAGAGAGAGCTTGGTAACTAATATTTTCCATCTTTATAGTCCACAGGTTGCAGACAGTGAAGGGACAGTTCAATTTGATGGAGATGGGTATGCAATGGTTAGCCGCCCCGTTAGATGGAACCCCAATTCTTCTACAATTGTGTTCAAGTTTAAAACATTTTCATCGAATGCACTGTTAATGTACTTAGCAACAAATGACTTGGTAAGAAAACATTTAACTATTTTTCAGAAAATCTGATTTGAGATCATTGAGTTTGAGGCAAGCCAGTATTCCCCTCACCTGAAAATGTCAACAATTATTGAATAGAGAGTAGCACTCCCAAAATAGAAAAGAACTATGATGTGTAAGGAGGAGGGGGTTGTGCTATGGAATGAATTCAACTCAGAACATTCAAATGGTCTAGCAAGTAAAAGGCACATCAAAGTGACAAAATCATCTATGGTAGGGAAAAAAAGTAAGCGTTTAGTCTTTTTTTTCAGATTTTTCTGTGCTTTTACCTGCTGTTTTTTAACCAGTTGCCGACCACCCGCCACAGATTTACTCCAGCAAGGTGGCTAGGCTGTGCGAACCCACGTAAGTGTACATCTGTTGCGTGCAGGGCTAGGGGGTGTGCGCACTCCCGGTATCCCTGCAATGTGCTGATTCGGGTCAGAACCCATCAGTCATCAGGTCCAGGCCAATGATTTTTGGCCTGGACCTGGTGATCAGTTCTGACCAATTGCAGAGCATCCTGTGCCTGTGTAATGTAAACACAGGCACAGGAAATTATGCAATCTTCTCTCCTGGAGCCATTTTCGGTTCCAGCGTGAGAGAAGAGAGAATCAGACAGTGAGTGCACAAGCACTAAACTGAAACCAGTACACATAGGCACACATTTAACCCCCTGATTACCCCCCAGTTAATCCTTTCACTCCTTGTCACAGTTTCACTTTATACAGTATACAGATAATTTACTGATCACTGTATTAGTGTCACTTGTGACTTCAGTTAGTGTGAGAGACAGTTAGTGGTAGTTAGCGACAGTCCCAGACAGGTTTAGGGTACCAGCCATACATCCCCTAATAAAGATTTAACCCCCTGATCACCCCAAGTTAACCCCTTCATTGCCCTGTCACAGTGTCACTATTATAGTGTACAGATATTTTTACTGAACACTGTATTAGTGTCACAGGTGACATCAGTTAGTGTTAATGTTAGTTAGCATCAATACAGGACAGGGTCAGATTGCCCGCCGCATATTTAGTATTACATTTTAACCCTTTGATTGCCAGTGACACACACACTCTAATCACATCCTTTACTAGTATGGTGTCTGAACGGATCAATATCTTTGATCTGATCAGAACTATACTAGCGTCACCAATAGTTTAGTATAGTGTTCCCATAATGCAGTGTTAACAGGATCAGCCCCTCCTCCCATCCCCCAAGAAGTGCAGTATGAGCAGATTACTGTCACTTCCAATACACAGCACACTAAACCGCAGCATTAGCAGAGTCAGGCCTGATCTCTGCTAGCACTAGCAGTTACATTTTTTGGTAGCGGTTCAAACAGTCCTTGACAACCAGGTGTTTTTTTAACTATGAGTCACACTAGGTACCTATAAATGTATTGGTGAAAATGTCCAAACAGAGGTACACTAGTGAAGAGGCCTTCCTGATGCTGACAGATGAGCGCAATGGGGAAGCCTCAATGTTAGAATCGGGCTCGGTATTTGAATGTGTAGAGAGCAGCAGCACTCTGACATATAGCTCTGATGATAGAGTAGTGGTCCCTGCTAAGGTAAGGCATGCCCGACCCGTTCTTCTGTTGCTGAGGTGCAACAATTGCAGGGTTCTCGTATGCAGCAGAGTGTTGGTACTAGTGCCGCTCAACCTTCTGGTGAACTGCCAAGCACCTGCAGCCTAGTACATCCTGGTCATAGTCAAACCAGCACTGCAGTAACACTTGGTGACGTGGTGAGTCCCATAAGTGCAGTTCAAGCTGGTGTGGTGGCTATCACAAGTAGTGTCTCACAGTCACCAATAATTTAAAGACAGGCCCATAGAGCACATAGTGTCCTTACTGATGCACTTGCAAATCCTGATTTGGAGTCCACCACTTCTGCAGCACCCATAATTCCCCCATTCACTGGTCAATCCGGGAATTAAGTTGGAAACAGCCAATTTTACTCCCCTTGGTTTTTATAAGCTGTTTTTCATGGAAGATCTGTACAGATCTATTGTGGACCAAAGCAATTCATATGCCGATCATTTCATCACCACAAATCCAAATTTGACCCTTGCCAGAGAATTTGCATTGAAACTTATCACTGTTTCTGAATTTAATACCTTTCTGGGCCTATCCCCCCTCATGGGCATTACTAAAAAGTGTGAGTTGCGGTCATATTGGTCCACTGAACCAATTCATCATATGCCCGTGTTCTCTGCTGCCATAGCCAGGACGAGATACGAGCAAATCTTGCAGTTCATGCACTTTAGTAACAATGAATTCTGTCATCCTCAGGGCGACCCGGGATATGACCGGCTCCACAAAATTCAGCCCCTCGTAAATCACTTCAACCAAAAGTTTGCAATCTTGTATATGCCCCAACAAGCTGTCTGTGATGATGAGATCCTGATTAAATTTTCTGGCTGCTTTGCTTTCAAACAGTTTCTCCCCAGCAAGCGTGCCAGATATGGGGTCACGGTGTGTAAGCTCTGTGACAGGGCAACAGGCTAAACATGAAAAGCTTATGTGCTATACAAAGCGTCAGGAAGAAGTTGATCCTTCCTAAAATTCCAGAAAGAGATTATCACAGCCCTTCTGTTTCCAGAAGGTGCTGTGGCCCAAATTCACAATCCAGATGCAGTGAGCCGGCTGCATGAGAGGCATTTTCTGGATGTCCTCCCTGGTACCCCTACCCAAAGAGCACCCCAAAGAAGATGACGTGTCTGTAGAAAACACAGAAATAGGCACCTGCTTTTTTTTGTCCCTCCTGTCCTGGCCAACCTGGTCTCTGCATCAGGGATTGTTTCCATTGCTACCACACACTAGTAGAGTATTAGTATAGGGTACAGCATGGCACAGTCTAGGGCACACTTTCACACCGGGTATCGACGAGATGTTAGATGGCTATCTCATTTTTAGAGACCCTAGCCTGGAACATTTAGAGTTTTTTTTACAGTTCCAAAAAAAGTGTAAAAAAAAAAAAAGGGCAATTGTTAACTCCCAAATGTAAATAAGCACATGGACAATGTAATTTGATTATTCTGAAATTGACAGCACTGGATCAGCTTTTGGTCCCTCTAATTTGGGGGGAGGCACTCAAGTTTTACCTTGTAGCCAGAGACTTGGATATGATTTTAAACTATGAGGTTGTACTCCATAACATGGGATTAGCTTATTCTTAAAGTGTCCAGGAATGTTTGTGGGTTCTATGTTCATGCTATTTGGAAAAAAGTATTTTGATAAGATTTAATTTTCCAGCTACACATGCATGCTTGAAAAAGCAGACCTTGTTCAGGAAATGTATTGGATGAATTGCTCCATGTGCAAACACCCATCTACAGTATGTTGTATGGAATGATGAGATGGATGTTTAAATAATCATGGTTTTAAACTATTTTGATCATCAATAGATCTGTATGCTGGAATCTGCTTTTTTTTTCAATTGTGAGACATATTTGTGATAAGGAGCATTTTTATCCGTATATCTAATGTTTGGAGTATTGTTGTTCCATGTCTCAATATCTACTGTTATACACAATTTGTTTTGTTATTAAACTGTATTTGGGGGTTAGGTGTGTGAAACTGTTAATGATTCTTTTGACCACCATGTAATGGTACTTATGACCTTCAACCATATTTGAGTTACTGCACACACAGTAACTCAATAAGGCATTCATGACAGTGATCTGGAGATGTAAGTGGTTGGATGATCCCCACATAATTACAGGTGGGGTTGTGGTGGGGTTCTCCAATAAGGTCACTGGACAGGCCTGAGTTGAAGTGTGGGTAAAGTTAACTGTGTCCCAGGGACTGGGACTGAAATGTGAAATATACGTGGGACTCGTCTGAACCTCAGCCCTGCTGAATATAAAATGTAGCAAATCCTAGAAAAACAGTGATGGAATGTAAATAAGATTCTCAGTGAAGGATATGCTCACATATAGCTAGCCTTTAAGGTATCATTCTGCAGTGCTCTCTTTCCTGAGAAACTATTAAATAGGAGGTATTGGTGTGGGGAAGAGAGGTCTGTTTAGTCTACAAATAATTAGAGAACACAATTGTGAGCAGAAAACTGCACCAACACCCCTCATGGACTTTAAAGATTGACCAATATAGTAAAAAAAAAAGTATTTATATTGTACAATTGTTACAATAGAAGTAGAAATATAAATGAATATTACATCCATTTAGAAGGAAGATACATATATAAATATGAACGAGTACCCATTGCATAAGTAGAAAGGTATGAAAGCTGTGCGGCAGCCTACAGTCTTCAACGGGCTGGCCACCATACGTTATGTATAAACACCTAATGTGTTTCGGACTATTACTGTGAAGTCCTTCTTCAGAGGTGAACCAGTGGGTAATGGTATATTCTAGAACACAAACTATGCTATTAGTAACAAAATAATAATAAATTAATTCTTATTATACAGTAAATATGTCATGGAGATATATTGTTATCACATTAGTACAAATCATTATACAGGCTGTATTGTACTTATAAAATTCAACAACTACATTGTACATCAAAGCTGGATACAGGATAGATATTGCCGAATGGATATGCATGGTTAGGGTCCCAATGTAGGCGTGAGCCAGCGTGACCCAGAAAGAGCAAAGCTACAGTCACAAGGATCCGACAATGGAAAAACTGCCTGTGTGACTAACGGCCAGGTGTATTGTCTATAAAAAAAAATAGGTAATATATAGGTATAAAAAAGGTAAACGTATCCGTCAGCTAAACAGACCATAAAGGTAAGGAAGTGTATAGCACTATGTTGCCCCTAGGGAGCAGATTTGCAGAGTGAAAAACAAGCATTAGCAAAGAGGTGAAAATTTTACATATATATATATATATATATATATATATATAAAGTGTGTGTATGTATGTATATATATATATATATATACAGTAAAACCTTGGATTGCGAGCATAATTCGTTCCTGAAACATGCTTTTAATCCAAAGCATTCATATCAAAGCTAATTTCCCCATAGGAAATAATGGAAACTGATTCGTTCCACTACCATTTATTCATAAGTCCTTCAGTTTATAGTCTATATACAAAGATTATAGAAATGTGATAGGTTGTGTAACCATAAAATGTCCAGTCACAAATGGCGCATCCACAAGGGGACTAGAAGCAAAATCCAGCAGGAGCTTAAGAGTATAAAAGAGAAGAGTGGCGCCTCTAAGTGTAGCAATATGGTTACATTTAATGAAGGTTCAACATATAGCAACTCACATGGTTGATGATTAAAAATTGCACATCTAAGTATGCAAGCATCTGGGGTAAAGCTGTCTATATAGACCAGTGGTCCTCAACCCTGGCCTACAGGGCCCACTAACAGGCCAGGTTCTAAGTTTTACCTTGGGGAGATGCAGACTAGTATACTGCAATCACTGAGCAGCAAATGATATCACCTGGGATGTATTTCAGTTATCTTGCAAACCTGGCCTGTTAGTCGGCCCTTTAGGCCAGGGTTGAGGACCACTGAGAAAGACTATCTTCTGAACCACTGTCTCTCACCGCCATCAGTCTGCAATCGTGATTGGGAAGGCTAACCTGCAGTAGAGCGATCTGAAAGCGAAGCTTAAAACACTTGAGGAAGAGATGATGTTGATAGCAATGTGGAGGACGGTGTATGTGGACAGCTTTACCCCAGAAGCCTGCATAATTATACGTGCCCGTTTTATTCATCAACCATGTGAGTTGCTAAATGTTGTACCTTCATTAAATGTAACCATATTGCTACACTTAGAGGTGCCTCTCTTCTCTTTTATACTCAGTTGTGACATGACACTACTTGTATATAAAGACATTGCTTGTATATCAAGTCAAAATTTATTTAAAAAATGTGCTTGTCTTGCAAAATGCTCTCAAACCAAGTTACAATCAAACTAAGGTTTTACTGTAGATAGATAGATAGATAGATAGATAGACAGACAGACAGACAGACAGACAGACAGACAGACACATAGATAGATAGACAGACAGATAGATAGATAGACAGATAGATAGATAGATAGATAGATAGATAGATAGATAGATAGATAGATAGATAGATAGATAGATAGATAGATAGATAGATAGATAGATAGATAGATAGATAGATAGATAGATAGATAGATAGATAGATAGATAGATAGATAGATAGATAGATAGATAGATAGATAGATAGATAGATAGATAGATAGATAGATAGATAGATAGATAGATAGATAGATAGATCCTCCCTTGTCCAAGTTTAGAAGATACTGTATTGAGGAACCAAGAGAGGGAGTAAGTATTAGCATGATGAAATCATACCTGTCTGTTGTATAGTATCAATGTTTAATCAAAATAAAATAGCCACAGCCGCCATTAGCTCCATGTAGTCTGAACTAGCCCTGAGGAGTGAGGCTTATATACCTTATCTGCAGGGGATTGGTAACAAATGGTAATAAATGGTAATGCAACACAGCTGGCCATTAGTGTGGTGGAAGTGCCTATTGTCCTGGCAACAAGCCATATCCATTATGGGTCCCTCTGGAGGTGGTAAATGGCACCGGCCCACCCAAAAGGGAGGAGCGATGTCCCACATCATCAGACCACTGGCGCATCATAGGCTGAGCATCCGCGTTCCAAGCTGGAATGCAAACAGGAAGAGGAGTGCACCTTGAGGATTAAAAATCCATAACGGCCTACTAAAAAAGGCCCACTAATGCTCCATGTGGGAGCGAAAGGGGCCTTTGTGCTGTATCAAACCCCCCCCCCCCCCCCCCCCCATAGCCCAACAGATCTGCCCATGGGTTTCCCCCGTGTTTTACCATTACTGGCAAACAAAAAAAATACAGTACATATTAACATAGCAAAAATTGGTCAACATTAGTCTGATATTAGTTGCCATAGACAATGTAAAGACCATACTAACAGAGTGATCTATTGACTTGAATACATAATGAATGAATTACATTAAGTAAACAGCATTACAATAGAATGGTTATTCACTTTGTGTATAACCTTCAATTTACATCATAAGGATAGACAGACAGAGAGAATATAGAATGAAGAATGAAAGAATGTGTCTAATCATATTTTAAAGGTCCAATTCACATGAACCTGATTGAAAGCCATATAGATATGGTTTAAAATTAAAAGCTTCATTCAAACCAGGGGGCGATGTGGCTTTGAGATGAAATATCCATCCATATCATTCTGTAAAAGGATATTATTTAGATCACCACCTCTCGGGTTTGAATGAATGTGATCCAGAGCCAAAAATTTCACCCTTGGTATCGAGTCCTTGTGGACTAAAGCACTGTGTCTACCAAGGGGAAGCTCAGGGTCCCTTTTGTTAATTCTTGCCAAGTGTCGGTAGATTCTTCTCCAGAATTTCGAGTTTGGTTTTTCAGACGTAGTAGCACCCACACTCACAAATGAGCAGGTACACTACGCCTGGGGGTTTTGCAATTTACATAGTGTTTAGGCTTAAACTTATTGCCATTGGACAGAGTAATGCAAGTCCTTGTGTCCATGTATTTACAGTAACTACAGTTGCCGCATATAAAAGTACCTACCATTCTGCATCTATCCCTTCTTTCTATTTTAAACTTACTGTGGACCAGTTTGTCTCTCAGAGAGGATGCTCCTCTATATGTAATCTTAGGTTGTTTGGGTACAAATGGGGCCTAGGATAGATCCATACTAAATAAATGCCAGTACTTTCCAAAAATATGTTTAATTTGTTCATGTTGTATAGAGAGTATTGAGCAATGATTATGGTTGTATTTTTACTTTAAGATTTTTTTTTGTGAAAATAATAGATCATTAAGTGATCTACCCTTGGCTTTTTTGTAAGCCTTTTTCAAAAGTTTTTTTTGAGTAGCCTCGATCGAGTAACCTAGATCTTGTGTGATATGTACATCTACCTCTAATGTGGCCAATTGCTGTGGTCCAGGTGGAGAATATGTGTCCACTCTAAGGGTCCCCTCATCTTGATATGCGAGATCTTTACTTACTTCTGGTGCGTAGGTATTTCTTATCAGTGGTGGATCTAGGCACAACAAATTTGACACATCCTGTGGAGGACTTTCAGAAGAGCGATTCACAAGATTGTACACGTGTGATTTACACTGGTGTTTATGGACATTATGTATTAATTTTCATGCAATTTTTAGCACATATGCACTTTATAAATTTCTGACACTTTGTCATTGTATGAAATTATTATTGGGATTTTTCTATTTATTTGTTGGCACTTATCACTTTATTATTTGATTTAAATAAGCACGGTTTGTCAGATTAATCAATCAGTCTAGGGGCTGACAGTTTTTTCCTTTTTAGGTATTCATATTAAGTCTACAATTACATTTTTTGATGTATCCATACACAAAAAACTCAGAGGGCCAACTCTATAGGGAACTATTCAGAAAATCTACAGCCGGCAATACAATCCTTGAAGCTTTTAGCTTTTACCCCAAACCCTTTCTAGCATCAATTTTGTATGGACAATATATCAGAGTGAAACGTAATTGCTCAAACGATACTCTCCTTGAACAGGAAGCAGAAATATTAAGATCCAGGGTACTCGATCGAGGATACTCAAAAAACCTTTAGAAAAAGGCTTACAAAAAAGCCAAGGGTAGATCACCTAATGATTTATTATTTTCACAAAAAAAACCCCCTAAAAGTGAAAATACAACCAGAATCATTACTCAATGCTCTATACAACATGAACAAATTAGGCATATTTTTGGAAAGTACTGGCATTTACTTAGTATGGATCCTTCCTGGGCCCCATTAGTACTCAAACAACTTAAGATTAAATATAGAGGAGTGTCCTCTCTGAGAGACAAACTGGTCCACAGTGAGTTTAAAATAGAAAGAAGAGATAGATGCAGAACGATAGGTACTTTTATATGTGGCAACTGTAGTTACTGTAAATACATGGACACAAGGGCTTGTATTACTCTGCCCAATGGCAATAAGTTTAAGCCTAAACACTATGTAATCTGCAAAACCCCTGGCGTGGTGTACCTGCTCATTTGTGAGTGCAGGTGCTACTACGTCGGGAAAACCAAACTCGATATTCTGGAGAAGAATCTACCTACACTTGGCAAGCATTAACAAAAGTGACCCTGACCCTGAGCTTCCCATTGGTAGACACAGTGCTTTAGTTCACTAAGACTCGATACCAAGGGTTAGGGGTAGACTGATACATTTTTTCAGGGACGATACCGATATTTTGGTCACTTTGTATCGGTATCGGCCGATACTGGCCGATATTTTGTCCATTTAAAATTTTGAAAATTAAAGACAATTTTTGTTAACATTTTTAACATTAAAGGCTTGTTCTTCACACCTTACCTGCATGGAAACTGATAGGAAAATCGCACAGCTTTAACTTGCAGGTAAATCAGTTTCACAATGTGAACGAAAGAGTCCTAGAAGAGTAGACAACTGTAGACATAGACAACTGTGAAAAATAAAGTGCTGGGAATATAATAACTAAAGGCTTCCCAAAACAAAATTTACATAAACTGCTGCAATAATGCACTCACTGTCTGCAATTAAATCTAGTAGCTGCAAAAGACAGTGGACTGGACACTATTACTACTACTTACTTTCAATACTCCTAGTTAAGTAGAACAATATCATAGTGCAGAAAGCATAACATTTCAGCATGTTCACCAGTTAAACGGCTTCTGTTTTTTCATATATTGCTGCCACTTCGCTAAAAACACGTTCAGTTTGTACTGAGGAAGGAGGAGCAGAAAGGTATCTTCTAGCATGAGAAGCAAGTCTTTTGTAGCGTGCCTCATTTTCTTTCCACCACTGAAGAGGATCACCACTTCGTCTTTCAACTACTGGTTCCTTCAAAAAGAGATGAAGTTCATCATCCAGGGTCATTATTGCAGATTCAGAAGAATCCTGTGCATGAGGCCCTAAGAAAACACTGAACATGGCATCTATTCGACCACAATGAAGTTATCAGGGGTGTAGTGGCAGAGCCTGGCGTAAGAGGAATGTCTCACTTGATGTCTGGCATGACACAGGTTCAACAGAGGCGCGGAGTCTAAGTGTTAGCCGGGTTTCACCAGGGCCCCAGATGGTGGGGATGGACTTGGCTGCGTGCTAACACCAGGTCGCGGTCCTCCAGATTCCCTGGTTGAGCCAAGAACAGGTCCAGGACCAATAGCCGGTAACAGGTAAGCAGATCAGGATGAGGCAGGAGAATAGTCAAGACAAGCCAAGGTCAGGGCAGGCAGCAGGTAATCAGAGTCCAAAGGCAAGCCGGGTCAGATAAACAGGAACAGCAGATAATATTGGATACAAGGAACAGGAGAGCTGAAGATCACAGGACGATTGGCGCCAAAGAGGATTACGTGCGCATGCGTGTTTGCGCGAACGTGGAATAGCCGCAAACTAATCAGTGGTAGCCTCAGCACACGTGCATGCGCATAGGCATTCGCTGGTTAGCAGCGCCAGTGCGTCTGCGCATGGTAGTGAATCCCTGACAGAAGTTTCTCTTCTGTCCATTGTCTTTTTGGACATTTTTCTCTTATTGCAGCATCCTGCTCTTCCAGATTAAAAACCTTCTCTTCCTGACTTGTCTTTTTGGCAGGAACCTCCTGCACCTCCTGTTGAATATCTTCTGTCAGCCATTGTTTTGCCTTGGCCAATACGTCATCAGAAGAGAAAGAATGATTCTTGTATCGAGGATCCAAAAGACATGCAAGCAAAACATTTTTATTCTCTTCATGATTCTCAAAAAGTTTGGTGAGCCTGTCCCTCATGGCCTGCCTACATGTTTTAGTGCCACGTGTGTTGGGTCCTTCATTCTCTTGAAGAAGCATCTTCAGCACTCTCACACATGGGATGACAGATAACACAGATGAGTCATAATGACTCACCTCTAGTGTCATTTCCTCTATGGTGAGGAGGGTCTCAATGATATTCGCTACAATGTCCCACTGATCAGCAGTAGGACAAGAATATCCTCTATATTCACCTGAATAGATGGCAAGAGCTTCAGTATTCTTTGCAGCATGTGAAGTGTTGAGTTCTATAGTGTTGGAACAGCGTTAATCAGGTTGTTTTTGGGTAGGCCAAGGTCTTCCTGAATGCACCTGCAGTCGCTGCTTGGCAAGGATTGATCAGCATGCCAATTATATTAAGCAAAGCTTTGACAGACCACCATTTACCACAAGCTGGAGGGTGTGTGCCATGCAACTGAGGTCTGACACTTCAGCAAGCCTCATTCTTTTTACCATGTTCGCTCCGTTGTCTCGAAGCACAAGCATCAATCAGTCTTTGGTGATTCCCCAGTCTTCAAGCATGCCTAGAAACCTTTCTCTAATGTATTCCCCAGTGTGGGATCCTTGCATCACTTTTGTATTCAACACCAAATGCCTTCTTGTCCATCCGCTGTCAATGAAGTGGCATGTAAGACTCATTAGTGACTCTGTTTGTCCTGACCAGCAGTCATTCGTGAATGAGAGTGAGTTGCCAGCATTCTCTGGTTTCAGCATAGCCTTTACTTTCTCAATTACCTTTTGGTGAATCTTTCCCAGCATTTCAGTTCGATAATACTTGTCACTCTTCAGTGTGTACCTTGGCTCAACTATGGACATCAATCACTTAAATCCAGAGTCAGAAACCATTGTAAATGGCTGGTTATCAGTGACCATCATCTCTGTGATTACTCTGTCCAGCAGTTGGGATCGTCCATCCGAATTTAGCCACCTGTTTTTTTTTTTAAACATATCTGTTATTGTTGCCTGGGATACTGGTATTTCACCTTGTGATTCATCATAGTGTGTTTTCTGTGCTGCATGATATGATTTAACATGATGAACTCTTAGATGGGCCCAAAGATTTCACATATTTTTGGGTTTTTGCCATTGCTGATCCCATGCTTACATTGTTTGTGCACGTGTTGCACACTGCTGCTTTTCCTGGAGATGGAGACGGGAAATAGTCCCAGATCACACTTTCACTTTTTCTATCTGCATCCATCTCCGTTGAAATTTGAAAGACACTACTGAAATTTAATATAGGGTTAAAAAAACTGGCTGGCTGGCACCCTGTGGTGATGGGTGACTGGCTGTCTGGCACCCTGTGGTGGGTGGCTGGCTTGCTGGCACCCTGCAATGGGTGGCTGGCTAGCTAGTACCCTGTGGTGGGTGGCTGGAATGCTGGCACCCTGTGGTGGGTGGCTGGCTGGCTGGCTGGCACCCTGTGGTGGGTGGTTGGCACCCTGTGGTGGGTGATTGGATGGCTGGCACCCTGCGGTGGGTGGTTGGCTGGCTGGCACCCTGTGGTGGGTATCTGGCTGGCTGGCACCCTGTTGTAGGTGTCTAGCTGGCTGGCACCCTGTGGTGGGTATCTGGATGGCTTGCACCCTGGGGTGGGTGGGTGGCTGGCACAGGGGCTGTGGTTGGCTGGCTGGTACAGGGCCTGTGAGTGGCTGGCTGGGACAGTGCCTGTGGCTGGCTGGTACAGGGTTTGTGGGTGGATGGCTGGCTGGTACAAAGCCTAAACTGTGGCTGGCTGTCTGGTACAGGGCCTGTGGATGTGGGTGGCTGGCCGGCAGGCACTGGGCTGCTGTGGGTGGGTGACTCACTGTATGGCTGTGTTACACTCCCGACGGTTAGGCCCAGTGCGCAGAGGTGCGTGGGGCAACATACGCCATGACGTCACGACAATATCGATAATATTGGCAAGTTCTGGGGCCGATTACGATATATCGGGAAAAGTGCATATCGGTCCTCCGATAATCGGCTTTGCCGATAATCGGTCGATCCCTACCAAGGGTGACATTTTTAGCTCTGAATAACATTCATTTACTGTAAACCTGAGAGGTGGTGATCTAAATAAAATCCTATTACAGAGTGAGCTTAGATGGATATTTTATCTTAAAGCCACATCGCCCCCTGGTTTGAATTAATCTTTTCATTTAAACCATATCTATCTGGCTTTCAATCAGATTCGTGTGAATTGGACTTTTAAAATATGATTAGACACATTCTTTCATTCTTCCTTCTATATTCTCTCTGTCTGTCTATCCTTATGATAAAAATTGAATGTTATATACAAAGTGAATAACCATTCTATTATAATGCTGTTTGCTCAATGTAATTCAGACTACATGGAGCGAATTGCGGCTGTGGCTGTTTTAAACAAACATTGATACTATACAACAGGTATGATTTCATCATGCTAATACTTACTTGCTCTCTTAGTTCCTGCTAAACTTGGACAAGGGGGAACTTATCTTATATATATATATATATATATATATATATATATACCTCACCTCTTTGCTAATACTTGTATTTCCTTCTGCAAATCTGCTCCATTGCAGCAACAGAGTGCAATTGTCAGGATTTGAACCTGTGACCAGCCACATCCCAGGCGGTAGCCCTGCTTACTAGGCTACCAGAGTTCCTTGCCGGGAAGTTGCCGGAAAGTTAATTCCCCGTGCGCATGCGCGGGAGTGATGTCACACGGCTCCGGCCACTCACAGCGCCGGAGCCACCGAACCTGGAAGAGACGCAGAGGGATCATGTCCGCTCCCACAGCGGTGTGGACATTCTGGACATTCCTCCCTGAAGGCTATTATTTCAAACTTAGTCTTGCCAAGCCTTGCTCATCACCCTTGATTCACCACACCTGGTACTTCCCTATATAAGTCCAGCCCCTTGCACTCCAGCTTGCTGATTATTGAGCTCCTGAGCCTTGATCAAGCTACTCCTCACCTGCTGCTCTTATCTACTACCACAAATCCAACGCTGACCAGGAATTGACTACCGACTACTCTTCTGCTTTGTCCCTACCTACTTAACTGCTACCTCTGTTGCAGATCCGGATTGTCTGACCACGCTTACTGCTGCCAGCCCCGACCTTTGCTCATCTGACTGCTCTCTGGTTATCCCTTGTCTGCTCCTCTGCCTTCGGACCGAACCTGCACTCTGCCTGGCTGGGTGATCCTGAGGACCGCGTCCTGGTGTTAGCTTGCAGTGCAGTCTATCCCCACCATCAGGGGCTCTAGTGAAAACATAGAAACATAGAATGTGTCAGCAGATAAGAACCATTTGGCCCATCTAGTCTGCCCAATATATCTGAATTCTATGAATAGTCCCTGGCCCTATCTTATATGAAGGATAGCCTTATGCCTATCCCATGCATGCTTAAACTCCTTCACTGTATTTGCAGCTACCACTTCTGCAGGAAGGTTATTCCATGCATCCACTACTCTCTCAGTAAAGTAATACTTCCTCATATTACTTTTAAACCTTTGCCCCTCTAATTTAAAACTGTGTCCTCTTGTGGTAGTTTTTCTTCTTTTAAATATGCTCTCCTCCTTTACCGAGTTGATTCCCTTTATGTATTTAAAAGTTTCTATCATATCCCCTCTGTCTCTTCTTTCTTCCAAGCTATACATGTTAAGGTCCTTTAACCTTTCCTGGTAAGTTTTTTCCTGCAATCCATGTACTAGTTTAGTAGCTCTTCTCTGAACTCTCTCTAGAGTATCTATATCCTTCTGGAGATATGGCCTCCAGTACTGCGCACAATACTCCAAGTGAGGTCTCACCAGTGTTCTGTACAGCGGCATAAGCACTTCTCTCTTTCTACTGCTTATACCTCTCCCTATACATCCAAGCATTCTGCTGGCATTTCGTGCTGCTCTATTACATTGTCTTCCCACCTTTAAGTCTTCTGAAATAATTACTCCTAAATCCCTTTCCTCAGATACTGAGGTCAGGGCTGTGTCAAATATTCTATATTCTGCCCTTGGGTTTTTACGCCCCAGGTGCATTATCTTGCACTTATCCACATTAAATTTCAGTTGCCAGAGTTCTGACCATTCTTCTAGTTTTCCTAAATCCTTTTCCAGCTAGCACTTAGTTTCCGCACCTCAGGTGAACCCGTGTCCTCATCAGAGTACTACGCGGTGTCCATCCGGTATCCAGCACCTACTACCTGCCTGCGGTCTTTGCCACTGGGCTCTACTCTTACCTCTGGCCAGCAGTCCTCTGACTCAGGTGAGCCTGTAGGATTGTTACAGCAATACACTTACTTACCTTCACGTTCTGTTTAGCTGATGGAGATGTTTACCTTTTTTCTACCTATATATTACCTATTTTTTTTATAGAGGATACACCTGGCCATTAGTCACACAGGCTGTTTTTCCATTGTCGGGTCCTTGTGACTGTATCTCTGCTCTTCCTGGGTCATACCCGTTCACGCCTACATTGGGTCCCTAACCATGCATATCCATTCGGGAATATCTATCCTGTATCCAGCTCTGATGTACAATGTAGTTGTTGAATTTTGTAAGTGCAATACAGCCTGTATAATGATTTGTATTAATGTGATATTATTAGATCTCCATTACATATTTACTGTATAATAGGAATTAATTTATTATTATTTTGTTACTAATAGCACAGTTTATGTTCTAGAATATAACAGTACCCACTGTTTCACCTCTGAAGAAGGACTTCACAGTAATAGTCCGAAACATGTTAGGTGTTTACACATAACGTATGGTGGCCAGCCCGGTGATGACCATAGGCGGCCGCACAGCTTCCATACCTTTCTAGTTATGTAATGGGTACTAGTTCAATTTTTTTATATCTTCCTTCTAAATGGATGTACAAAGTAATATTCGTTTATTTTTCTACTTATATTTTTACAATAGTACAATAAAAATATTTTTTTACTATATTGGTCCGTCTTTAAAGTCCATGAGGGGTGTTAATGCAGTTTTCTGCTCACAATTGTGTTCTCTTTCCTGAGCAAAATGGTACAGATACTAAAGAGATTTTCAATCACCTGTGCAATTAAAAAGATTTGTCTCAGCCTTATAAAATACATTTATTTGATTCTTTACTATATTATGAAAACATTGTTTCTTTTACACACCATATTTGTAGGCAGTGTCAGACTATTCCTAATTATTTGTTAGATTGTATGTTAACTTATACTCCAAAGCCAAACTTGTTAAATGCTGTAATGGAACAGGGCACCCCTGACCGGGTACCTCCATTGACAGATGCTCCTAGTGCTTCCAGAGGGGCTCCAAGCACTCCACCAGACACCGTAACCACCTCAGACCCCACGAACCACCGCAGCTTGGTTAGGGTCTCGTTGTCTCCTACCCACCTTGGACCTACGACAAGGCTCCAGGTTCCTGTGGGTGAACCTCTCTTTCCCCAGAGAGTGCAGCAGAACAAGCTCTTACACAAGCTCTTACAAGAGCTCAGTGATTCTCTAAGGGAGTATGGAAGACCATAGCAATCCCTTCAGCAGATTCCCCCAATAAGAGACAGAACTCTAGATTGAGGGTGAAGGAACTCTAGAACAACTTTATTGAACAAGACTTATATATACAGAATTTGGAACATCCCGCCCCCAACAACCGCTTTCCTATTGGTCAATTGTAAAGTACCTGTAGTCCTCCTTCAGGTCCTCCTTAGCCATGCAAATGGACTTGAAAATGAGTCAGCAGGGATTGATCCGATAGCTTGACCAGAAGGACTGCCATGTGCAATGAGATAGAAGCCCCCAGGGGGCAATCAATGTACACAATAGCCAGATACAGAACAATGGGAGGTCATTAGCACTTAACAATGAGACAGGGCAATCCACATTCCCTCCCAATACACAAACAAAAGGAAAACCTTGCTTACATTGAAAGATATGTAATATACACAGCATTTAGGAATTACAGATTTCATGGCAAATGGGAATAAATCTTAATATTTCTATATGGAGATATTTCTGGCAAATATGAAGCAATCCAAATCATTACTTATCTGTCTTTAAATTCCAGTGACGGTGAATACTGTCACATATCTTCCCCCCAAAGGTAGACTAATCCAGGTACCAGACCTCCAATCGGTCTGTGCCTGAGTTAGTCGGGTAACAAGTCCCAAAGAGTCCATTCATCATGGCAGCTTCCTTGACAAAGTTCCATATAGTTTGTAAGTTTGTCTTGGCAAGGCGCATGGAGCTCTCATAGCCAATCAGTCTGTGAAAGTCTGGTTTGGGCAGGCCAGACTGGGCTTCTTGGGCACCCTGTGTCCCTAAAAGACACAGGGTGATTTAGACATAAGAGGAGCCTAGTAGGCTGAGAGAAGAACTTTCCAACCTCTCTAAGGTAGGCTGTGTTCCACAGGCCCTCCCAATGTCTGCACCCACCCAGTACCCCAAACAAATTGTCGGGAAAACAGTGTTACTCACCCAGACAACCTCTGCCTCTCTCGCAGAACATACCCGCTGCTGGGGATAAGTGTAGACTGGCTCTTCTCCTGGGAGTCCTTTCAGCCGCTGGAGACAAGACAGGGTGGTGGGGCTCACTTCGTCAGGCTGTTGGGGATCTGGGCCGACTGTCCAGTATCCCTGGGGTGTACAAATGAAGACTGTAGCTTTTGCGGGTTCTGGGCAGAGGTCGGTAACACTCTGCCCTGTCGCCAGTTCTTCTGCTGGGTTGGAGTTGGCGAATACTACCCCCAGGACCTGGTTGGGGGTCTGTGCTGTAGAGAGGAGGGATCGCCTACCTCCTCCTCCTGGTATTCCTGCGGGGCAGGTTGGGGATCTGGACCAGCCGTCCAGCATCCCTGTAGGTCTGGTGCAGAGACCGTGGTCCCATCTGTACTATTGGGGTCAGGGCTGTTGTCTCCCTGTGGTTGGGGAGAAGGATTAGTTGTCTCCTCTCCCTGGAAGGTACACTGCTGCTTGGAAGGAATGGCAACACCTTTGGCTCCCTGTAACTCCTGCTGTAGCTGGGGACCTGGGCCGCCTGCCCAGCCTCCCTGTAGGGCCGGTAGAGAGACCTCGTCCCATCTCCACCTGCCATCGGTGGGTCTTCACAGTACCACCAGACTGTATTGTTTCTCCAACTCAAGGGTTGTGGGTCTGGATCTGCCACCCAGGACTCCGGCTCTGCTTGCAGGGTAGATTGGGGTGGAATAGAGCAGAGCAGGCGTTGGTAGTCCTGCTCCAGTTCCCACTCCATTCCGACCAGATGAATCAGGCCTAACCCCAAGTCATTCGCTTTGGGGAAACCCAGTAGGGCTTCACTGGTGTCCTAGATTTCCCAGCGCAGAAACTCTGCTGGACATCCAAAGTCCCTCTCCTCCAAGGCCTCCCACAGCAAGCCCGGGCCACTATAGTCCTCACCTTCCGGGATATTGTCGTCAGCCATCCAGTGGTCGTGCCGGGTGGCGTACCACTTTAGTGCCCGGTAAGCTTCATCCAGCCACAACTCCTTCCAAATCAGGTTCCACAGCTCCGTCACCCACTCATCCAGGGGTTGCTCTCCTAGGAAAGGTAACCGCAGGGCAACGTATACCTGGAACCGCTGTTCTTCGCTGGGAAGGTTCTCTCTCCACCTCCACTGCACATCCTCTAAGGCCTCATACCACATTTCCTTTCGAGTGGCATCTCTCCAGTCCAGTATGGCTTCCTCTGATACAGGCCCATCCTGTTGGACCAAGTGTTGCTGCAACCTCCAGAGAAACTCCTCCTCATATGGGGACGCTGCATGGGTGTTATCTCACTCCATAACGTTACCGGTGTCTCCGAGCTGCTTCTCCTCACACTAGGACGCCATCCCACCGCTTGCCACCAATGTAACGGAACAGGGCACCCCTGACCGGGTACCTCCATTGACAGATGCTCCTAGTGCTTCCCAAGGGGCTCCAAGCACTCCACCAGACACCGTAACCACCGCAGACCCCACGAACCACCGCAGCTTGGTTAGGGTCTCGTTGTCTCCTACCCACCCTGGACCTATGACAAGGCTCCAGGTTCCTGTGGGTGAACCTCTCTTTCCCCAGAGAGTGCAGCAGAACAAGCTCTTACACAAGCTCTTACAAGAGCTTAGTGATTCTCTAAGGGAGTATGGAAGACCATAGAAATCCCTTGCAGCAGATTCCCCCAATAAGAGACAGAACTCTAGATTGAGGGTGAAGGAACTCTAGAACAACTTTATTGAACAAGACTTATATACAGAATTTGGAACATCCCGCCCCCAACAACCGCTTTCCTATTGGTCAAATGTAAAGTACCTGTAGTCCTCCTTCAGGTCCTCCTTAGCCATGCAAATGAGGACTTGAAAATGAGTAAGCAGGGATTGGTCCAATAGCTTGACCAGAAGGACTGCCATGTGCAATGAGATAGAAGCCCCCAGGGGGCAATCAATGTACACAATAGCCAGACAGAGAACGATGGGAGGTCATTAGCACTTAACAATGAGACAGAGCAATCCACATCCCCTCCCAATACACAAACAAAAGGAAAACTAATATTTCTATATGGAGATATTGCTGGCAAATATGAAGCAATCCAAACCATTACTTATCTGTCTTTAAATTCCAGTGACGGTGAATACTGTCACAAATGCAAGATATATATATATATATATATATATATATATATATATATATATAAATATTATATATATATATATAAATATTATATATATATATATATATATATATATATATATATATATATATATATATATTTATGTGATATAAACCAAAAACTGAAGTAAAGCGCTACCTATTAATAAAGTGCATAAATCAAAAATCTTTAAATATAATAAAACTAGTGCATTAATATATTTGAAGATTTTTGATTTATGCACTTTATCAATAGGTAGCGCTTTACAAGTTTTTGGTTTATTGAGTTTTATTTGGATTAGTGAATGTTTTTTGGTAGGAGCTGCTATCTGTAGATATTGTTTGAGGATTTCGGGCACGTTAGTGAGGTGGATTAGCACAGGAAGTCACCTGTTTGTTTTTTATATGTGTGATATAGCTTTCATTTTTTCCTTTTCAATTTTTAACAGAAAGATTTCATGAGCGTCGAGCTGAGTGATGGGCGTATAAAAGTTAGCTATGATCTGGGATCTGGCACAGCCTTTGCAGTCAGCAACAAAAATCATAATGATGGCAAATGGAAATCCTTCACTCTCTCCAGAATACAAAAACAAAGTAGGTATTTCATACAGACACACACGTTTTAAAAGGCGATGGTAAGGCTGTCACTAACAAAAGGTTTAACTAGATGTAAATCCAGTCATAAATAAATTTTACCATTTTAAGCTGTTTACAATATTTTTTTAACCACTTGTCGACTGCCGCACGACTATTTACGGCGGCAGTCAGCCCCTCACAGGCAAAGTGACATAGGACTACGTCGCTTGCCTGTGAGCCTCTAGGGGGCGAGCGCGCGCCTCTGGAGGCACGCTCCCGTCCCCGCTTGCTCCCTAACATGTCTGCACGTGTGACCCGATGTCCGCCGGTCACTTGCGATCGTCTGGTACAGAGGGAGAAAGGCAGGCGGCTAATGTAAACAAAACCGCATGTCATTCTCCCTTGTGTAAGTGCAGAGATCATACGGTCCTGCTATGTAGGGTCGTATATCTCTGTAGTTACACAAACAGCCACATCCCATAACAGTTAGAATCACGCCCCTAGGGACACACTTAACCCCTCCTTCTCCAATAAAGTTAACCCCTTCCCTGCCAGTGTCATTTTTACAGTAACAGTTCATATTTATAGCACCGATTACTGTAGTAATGTCACTGGTACCCCCAAAAGTGTCAAAAATGTCAGTCAGGGGTCCGATCTGTCCGCCGCAATGTAGCAGTCCCGCAAAACAAAAATCGCAGATCGCCGCCATTACTCATTAAAAAAAAAAAATATATAAAAATGACAAAAATCGTTCCCTTAGTTAGTAAACGCAATAACTTTTGCGCAAACCAATCAAAATACGCTTATTGCGATTTTTTTTACCAAACATATGTAGCAGAAAACAAATTGGCCTAAAATGTTAAAACATTTTGATTTTTACATATTTTTTGGGGGGAATTTCATATAAAATAATGTGAAAAATATTGTTATTTTTGCAAAATTGTCGCTCTTTTTTTGTTTATAGCGCATGATCAAAAAATCGCACAGGTGATCAAATACCACCAAAAGAAAGCTCTGTTTGTGGGAAAAAAGAACGTCAATTTCATTTGGGTACAGTGTTGCATGACCTTGCAATTGTCTGTTAAAGTCACGCAGTGCCGAATCGCAAAATAGGGCCTGGTCAGGAAGGGGGTAAATCTTCTGGGGCTTAAGTGGTTAAATCTGCAGCTTTCATTATAAGACTGTCTAGTAATCCTGCAATAAATAAAGGTCCTTGTTCAGGCACATCCGGTTTTAAAGTGAGAAATGTCTACCATTTGTACTTCTGAGTTGATACCCTGTCATATGCACCCCTAGGGGAGACTACAGGTAGTCATTCCACCACACATAGCCCAGGCATAACGTACCATTGTCACTATCAGGATCTAGGTCCATACCAATGATGTGTAGCTAAGACCAATACCATTTTTTGTGTTTCTTGTCTCAGTAGACATTGAGCATGTCTTTTTTTACTGTGTATAAGCAGCAGTTCACTCACCAGTTTGGGTGTGAGTGACTTTTATAGTTTGAGAAAATGTTGGGCCTCAAGAAAGGAGATCAGATTCTAAGTCCGTAGTACTGCCCATTCTTGCACATTATGGAAAGTGCTCCTCCAGTACCTCTCTCCCTCAGTTCTGCTTGAGTATACATAACCCTAATAAAGACCAGTTAAAGAAGGATCATAACCAATCCTGTGCTGTATGACAGGGGTAAGCTCTATAGAAATGCAAAAAAGGATCAGCATATTGAAAAATCTCATGGGTGCCCTAATATTGAGAAAGTTTATTGAAAGTCCAAATGGATGTAAAAAAATGACCTCTGGTGTATTTAGCCTATTCAGGTCAATCATAATGGTACTATGACCCAGGGCCGAACCACTAGCATTTTTATGCCTAATTATACAAACACATTCCAGTAGGTTAATTCAGTAGGTTAGTATCATCACATTAAGACCATCTTTTGAACGTGTGTCCACTCACTTTTAGGTTGTGTACAATAAGGAGTTATGGTATGTATAAATTAACATTTACATCATGGTTCAGCAGTTCTGCCAAAAATGGGGATGTTATTTAGTTGACATACTTGTTTTTTCATTTAATTTCTATTTATCTAATACTTTTTAGCCAACTTTTCTATTATGGATGTGGATACAAATGAAGAGGACAAAGTAACCACCACATCTACTGGAAGTAATTTTGGTCTCAATTTGAAAGCTCACGAGAATATATATTTTGGTGGCCTGCCAGTACTGAATGGCTTAAGGTAAATACACTGCCCTATGTATAGAGAGTTTGTGTGCTTTGTATTTTGCATGCCACAACAAATACTGTATATATGGATAAAATAAATGAAATGCTTACTAGAACAATCCATATATGTATATACAGGATCTCACAAAAGTGAGTACACCCCTCACATTTTTGTAAATATTTTACTACATCTTCTCATGTGACAACACTGAAGAAATGACACTTTGCTACAATGAAAAGTAGTGAGTGTACAGCTTGTATGACAGTGTAAATTAGCTTTCCCCTCAAAATAACTCAACACACAGCCATTAATGTCTAAACCGCTGGCAACATATGTGAGTACACCCCTAGGTGAAAATGTCCAAATTGGTCCCAAAGTGTCAATATTTTGTGTGGCCACCATCATTTTCCAGCACTGCCTTAACCCTCTTGGGCATGGAGTTTACCAGAGCTTCACAGTTTGCCAATGGCATCCTCTTCCACTCCTCCATGATGAAATCACAGAGCTGGTGGATGACCTTGGTGGATGAGGAGACCTTTGCGCTCCTCCACCTTTTATTTGAGGATGCCCCACAGATGCTAAATACAGTTTAGGTCTGGAGACATGCTTGGCCAGTCAATCACCTTTACCCCCAGCTTCTTTATCAAGGCAGTGGTCATCTTGGAGGTGTGTTTGGGTCATGATCATGTTGAAATACTGCCCTGTGGCCCAGTCTCCAGAGGGAGGGGATCATGCTCTGCTTCAGTATATCACAGTACATTTTGGCATTCATGATTCACTCAATGAATATAGCTCACCAGTGTCATGCAGCCCCAGACCATGACACTCCCATCACCTTGCTTGACTGTGGGCAAGGCACACTTGTCTTTGTACTCCTCACCTGGTTGCCACTACACACACTTGACACCATCTAAACCAAATAAGTTTATCTTTGTCTCATCAGACTACAGGACATGGTTCCAGTAATCCATGTCCTTAGTCTGCTTGTCTTCAGCAAACTGTTTGCAGGCTTTCTTGTGCATCATCTTTAGAAGAGGCATCCTTCTCGGATGACAGCCATGCAGAGTTGCAGACCAATTTGATGCAGTGTGCAGCATATGGTCTGAGCACTGGCAGGCTGACCCCCCACCCCTTCAACCTCTGCAGCAATGGTGGCAGCACTCATACGTCTATTTCCCAAAGACAACCTCTGGATATGACGCTTAGACAATGCACTCAACTTCTTTGGTCGACCAAGGCGAGGCCTGTTCTGAGTGGAACTGCAGCTTAGTTTCAGGGTCTTGGCAATTTTCCTATATCCTAGGCCATCTTTATGTAGAGCATCAATTCTTTTTTTCAGATCCTCAGAAAGTTCTTTGCCATGAGGTGCAATGTTGAACTTCCATTGACCAGTATGAAAGAGTGAGAGCGATAACACCAAATTTAACACACCTGCTCCCCATTCACACCTGAGACCTTGTAACATTAACGGGTCACATGGCACCATGGAGTGAAAATGGCTAATTGGGCACAATTTGGACATTTTGACTTTTATACTCACTTTGTTGCCAGCTTTTTAGACATTATTGGCTGTGTGTCGAGTTATTTTGAGGGACAGCAAATTTACACTGTTATACAAGCTGTACATTCACTATTTTACATTGTAACAAAGTATCATTTCTTCAGTGTTGTCACATGAAAATATATCATAAAATATTTACAAAAATGTGAGGGGTGTACTCAGTTTTGTGAGATACTATATATATATATATATATATATATATATATATATATATATATATATATATATACCCATGGCCTACGTGTACTTTTTATGGAAATCAGGCATTTAATTTTTAGTGTATTCATGGATTAAGGTATAATTACTAAAATAATTGAGGATTTATTTAGGCAGACCAGCTTTTATAGTTCCATCATTTTTACCCAGACATTGTTATATAGGAGATAAATATATAGTTTGACAAGTTGGTTTGATCAGTGTGTAGATTTTTTTAAATTACAGATGAATTATTAGTGTTTCCATTAAATAGTTCCATTGTACCATGAAAACAAAAATAATTTGGCCATGCATTACATTTTTCATGTAAAGCTTTTATTCTTCATTTGTTTGAAAATATATGAAAGCAAGTTAAAAATGTTTAGGTATTTCATGAAATAGGTTTGCATGATACATGTCAGATTTTCAAGTGAATTGAGTTGTATGAGTGAAAGAAAGGGATTTTTATATATTTTTTTTACCAACATAAAAAGATTAGATAGGCACAAATCTTATCTAAAATATTTGATATTTGATAATAGCGTAAATTGTTCAAATAAGTCATGTGGCACTTAACTCAGAAACGTGCAATTCTCCTGCCGGCATTCACTACCCCACTGAAAATGTAAACAAAGCCTTCAGCAAAAATGAAAAAAAAAGTTTGCGGCTCCCAACCCCCTCCCACAATTCATTCCAGCCCTGATTCATATGAAAAAAATGGTGTGAGGTCCCCCCATAATCCATATCAGACCCCTATCTGAGCATGCAGGAAAGGGGGTGGGAGAATGCGGCCCCCCTCCCCTCCTGAACCATACCAGGCCACATTTTAAAACACATGAAATCACTTTTACAAAAACTGAAGAATGAGCACAATCTTGCACTAAAAATGCAAGAACCCTCGACAGGATTTATTTTGATTGTTTCCCAATGCCAAAATGTTGTGCAAACCTGGTTCTACCCCATGGTATCTAGGTGAGAGTTACCTTCCTCTGATATCCTAGGAAGTGGCAAGCAGTTCAAACATCATGAGATAATACTCCAGCAATGTCATCAAGTGCCATCACAAGAAATTTGGACTACTTGGCATTACCTGGTATCTCATCAAAAGGATGAAAACATTACCCCTAGCAGTACTAAAGAGACCAGGGTGGGAGAAGTATATTTGTATTTATGCATTTAGGTGTACGTTTATGAAAGGGTGAATTTTTTTCTCTGTTCGCTTCTCTGCAGTTCTCCGGGGAAAATTATCTCCTCTGACACCCGTTTTATGAAGCGGTGAAATTCAGTTCTCCCAGGGTGATCAGAGGAGAAGTGTTTCCTCGGCGAACGGCCGAGATCTCTATACAAGTGAATGGGGCGCCTGTAATCTCGTGAGACAAAGCGAGATTACCGTACTATGAAAATCACTGGCGCTCTTTAACAAGCAGTGATAGATTATCACTGCTGAATAAACGATCCCCACTAATGTTAATAAATAATAGTCCCCTTACATAAAAATATATATATATATATATATATATATATATATATATATATATATATACACTGAATACACACACGCATACATTTTATATATATATATACACATTAAATATATATCTACATGTATGTGTGTATATATATATATATACATGTGTATATATATACATAAATATGGAAGGGGGACATGATTACTGTGTTGGGGGGTCTGAACGAGGAAGAAGGATGTCAATAATCTTCCTTCTTCCCCCTCAGTTCTCCCCCGATTTGGTCTTCACTCCCCGATTCACAAGCTCCAGGCTGGTGAATCTGGGAGTGTGAATTCTGGCACAGATCACCAGTGAAGTGCGGAGATCGCAGTTTCATGACCTGGCTGTTTCTGTGTCAGTCAATGACAGATTCCCGTGTGAAGAGATAATCAGCGGAGAACATGTTCTCCCCCGATCATTTATGTTTCATAAACTGAGAATGATCGGAAATGAGCTGTGATCAGCAGGATCACTGCTCATCTCCGTTTCATAAAAAGGACACCTTCATTTTATAGTAGCATTATAACTTTTGAGGGGGGGCTGAAAAGTGAAAAAACAGACCCTGGCCTTAGTGCAATGCCTTTACAGCTGTAAATACAAATGAAACCACAGAAGACCAGGGCAAAAAAAGTTCAGAAATTTTTGTTTTACTGGTTAATACAGCACTTTACAGTGAACTTCTGTGGCCTCTTGTACATGGATGTAATCATTTACTGATGTTTATACTCAGGTTTTTGTTGACAGATCCTGAGTAAAATGTTCTGTAAAGACCTTGCATAAATGCACGTAAACGTGTGTATGCATATAAATTCATAAAATTTGTTGCCAGTATTGCAATATACGCTTGTATACATGCGCACAATATCCTTATCAGTCATTCATTTAAATACAGGAGAACATAGAAAATCAATACATGTAGTGTTTTTGGTGATAAGCAAACTCATGATTTACAGTGTTGTAAGACAATAGTACTGGTGACTAAGATAACCCATAGACATACGATTATGATCGCCAGGTACATGAATGATAGACCAATAATCTTAAAGTGATTGTAAAAAAGCATCTTGTAAAACAACCTATTATCTATCTATTAAAATAGAAATGAAAGGCAAAACATTTGTGTATAGGTATAAAACATTAAAAAATATTTTTTTTCCTTTTTTATAAATGATCACATTCCCTATTTTTTCAGTCCACTGAACTTCCCAGTAAAATGCTGTGGGGGCCGGAGGTGGAGGTGGTGGAGGGGGGGCGAGGGTGTCAGGGCAAGTCAGCCCTGATCATTGGACGAGACCAGGCTAAGTTCCCAGCATGGCTTTAGAACTGACCACAGTGTGTTCTCCTCTCCAGTGTGTGGTCAGTTTTTAATAGGAAAGCAGTGGGACTGCCAGGAACACCAGGGATTTCACACAAAGGAAGCAATACAAAGAGAACAGGATACTTTTTCATACAAGTACATGGTATAGCAGGCACATATCAGGAATATGAAATTTTGAGTTTACATATTCTTTAAAGTGTTTGTTACCCCAACATGTTATAATCCCTGTATTCGCCTGCTGATGTAACATGTACTTGTATGCATGAACTTGTATGAAAAAGTATCCTGCTCTCTTTGTATTACTGGTGTACAAAATGGTCAGTTCTCTAGCTATTCTGGGAACTTGATGTGCTCCCCCCCCAATGATCAGACTTGCCGCCCCCCCCCCCCCCCCCCCCTGCACAGCCAATCCCTGGAAAGCTCAGTGTATTGTTGGTTTTCCTCCCATCAGCCATTATGCAGCTGGGAACAGAGGGAAAGTGATCACTTATAAAAAAAGGGAAAAAAATGTATTTATAATTTATTTTATATTATCTACATGTTTTGCCGTTCTTTTTTATTTTAAACTGAATGGGTTGTTTTACAAGATGATCATTTACAATCACTTTAAACATAGATCTTCTGAAAAGGAATGATCAGTCATTTGCAAGATAATGACCAAATATGTTTACAAGTACTGTAAATTGTGTACTATTTGTTATCTAAAGCATGCATTATTTAATGCATGTTAGGAAACCCACTTTTACTTCTTATGGGATGCTGTTATGCGATTCCTCTGTACTTCAGTTTATCTCTGCTGTATCAGCAAAATATGAATAACAAAGAAGATGAAAACATTCCCACTTACAAGATTTCCAGACTTTGAAGTCATTTGCTGCTACTGTGCCATACTGTTGTATAGTTATTTATAAACCAGAAAACTAATGGGGCTGAAATTCAACACCCAAACTCAAGATATGCTCTGGAAACCCACCTCAAACTAAACCCAGGTATGCTCACTTCGCTCAGCTCATCCCTACTCTCTATATTTTCACCCGTAAAGTCAATAGACAAATCATTTAAATGGCATAGGATTATCAAACCAATGGCATAGGGGGCTGATCACTGCCTGGAAAACATGTAGCAAAGCAAAAAGAAAAAAAAAAATCCTTGAAATAACATGCCCTTAACCTGGCTGTGAAGTGGCCTATCTGTACAGTTATAGTTACATAGTCTGGTTGAAAAAAGACACAAGTCCATCTAGTTCAACCAATAATGTTGTATAGAAATCTACTGCAAAAGTGACATTTACAAACAAACATAAAAAAGCCATTTACATTGCCATCAAATGACAGCTTTACCAATTTTACTTTTGTTTGTAAAGAAATGTCTAGGGATTCCTTTTGTAGACGAGCGCCTAATATAGATACATTTTTTTTTGTTTGTGTGAATGGGTCAATTTACATGGGTAGCCAGAATCTGGGGGGCCCCCTTATAGTTAAAGGGGGCTTATAGATTCTGATAAGCCCCCACCCACAGACCCACATAACCACTGGGGTCCTGCCAGGTTGTGTGTATCAGGTTCTGGTATTACATTTGGTAGGGACCCTATTTTTTTTTTTACAATCCCTTTCCCTTTTTTTTTTGCATTCTGCTGTCAGCTAGGAATTCCTGTCTTATAGCGGAATGGGCCAGGTAGGAATGAGAAAAAGTTGTTAGGACCCTGGCAATTTACCTAAGGGGAAGCTGTCACATTAAGCAGTAGTAGTAATGCCACTGCTAAACGTATCACTTCCTGTTGCTACTGGAGGTTTGAATCGACTGAAAAGCAATTTAGTTTAATTGTTTGTTGAACCTCATAATTTGGAGAATTTGCTGAACACGCAGCCCATCCCTAATACAGAGTAGCTTTTGTGTAATCATACAACTACAGCAGCATTTTGAGTACAAAAATTTCAAGAAAAACAATTGGTATTGAAGATACTGACAGTTGTAAATATGATCTCTGTGAATGTTTTTTTAAAAAATGTAATTAGTAATTTTGCTTTACATATGGTAATTATGTACCAACAATTTACACAGTGCTTTACATTTTGTACATTCACAGTCCCTGCTCTCATACACATACAGTGCCTTGCGAAAGTATTCGGCCCCCTTGAACTTTGCGACCTTTTGCCACATTTCAGGCTTCAAACAAAAAGATATAAAACTGTATTTTTTTGTGAAGAATCAACAAGTGGGACACAATCATGAAGTGGAACGAAATTTATTGGATATTTCAAACTTTGTTAACAAATAAAAAACTGAAAAATTGGGTGTGCAAAATTATTCAGCCCCTTTACTTTCAGTGCAGCAAACTCTCTCCAGAAGTTCAGTGAGGATCTCTGAATGATCCAATGTTGACCTAAATGACTAATGATGATAAATAGAATCCACCTGTGTGTAATCAAGTCTCCGTATAAATGCACCTGCACTGTGATAGTCTCAGAGGTCCGTTTAAAGTGCAGAAAGCATCATGAAGAACAAGGAACACACCAGGCAGGTCTGAGATACTGTTGTGGAGAAGTTTAAAGCTGGATTTGGATACAAAAAGTTTTCCCAAGCTTTAAACATCCAAAGGAGCACTGTGCAAGCGATAATATTGAAATGGAAGGAGTATCAGACCACTGCAAATCTACGAAGACCTGGCCATCCCTCTAAACTTTCAGCTCGTACAAGGAGAAGACTGATCAGAGATGCAGCCAAGAGGCCCATGATCACTCTGGATGAACTGCAGAGATCTACAGCTGAACTGGGAGAATCTGTCAATAGGACAACAATCAGTCGTATACTGCACAAATCTGGCCTTTATGGAAGAGTGGCAAGAAGAAAGCCATTTCTTAAAGATATCCATAAAAAGTGTCGTTTAAAGTTTACCACAAGCCACCTGGGAGACACACTAAACATGTGGAAGAATTGCTCTGGTCACATGAAACCAAAATCAAACTTTTTGGCAACAATGCAAAACTTTATGTTTGGCGTAAAAGCAACACAGCTCATCACCCTGAACACACCATCCCCACTGTCAAACATGGTGGTGGCAGCATCATAGTTCGGGCCTGCTTTTCTTCAGCAGGGACAGGGAAGATGGTTAAAATTGATGGGAAGATGGATGGAGCCAAATACAGGACCATTCTGGAAGAAAACCCGATGAAGTCTGCAAAAGACCTGAGACTGGGACAGAGATTTGTCTTCCAACAAGACAATGATCCAAAACATAAAGCAAAATCTACAATTGAATGATTCACAAATAAACATATCCAGGTGTTAGAATGGCCATGTCAAAGTCCAGACCTGAATCCAATGGAGTATCTGTGGAAAGAACTGAAAACTGCTGTTCACAAACGCTCTCCATCCAACCTCACTGAGCTCGAGCTGTTTTGCAAGGAGGAATGGGCAAAAAGTTCAGTCTCTCGATGTGCAAAACTGATAGAGACATACCCCAAGCAACTTACAGCTGTAATCGCAGCAAAAGGTGGCGCTACAAAGTATTAACTTTAGGGGGCTGAATAATTTTGCACACCCAATTTTTCAGTTTTTTATTTGTTAAAAAAATTTGAAATATCCAATAAATTTCGTTCCACTTTATGATTGTGTCCCACTTGTTGTTGATTCTTCACAAAAATTACAGTTTTATATCTTTATGTTTGAAGCCTGAAATGTGGCAAAAGGTCGCAAAGTTCAAGGGGGCCGAATACTTTCGCAAAGCACTGTACTAGGGCCAATTTAGACAGGAGTCTTTTACTCTACCAGGATGTCTTTGATGTGTGGGAGGAAACCCCAGTAAGCACATGACGAACATAAAAACTCCAGGCAGATAGTGTTTTTGGCTTGAATTCGAACCGTGGGCCTTGGTGTTGGGCAGTAGTGCCAACCACTAGGCCACTGTTATTAATGCTACACTGATCACTTAGCATGCAGATCAGTTATAATCTAAACTATATCTTCTATTGCTCTAAGAATAAATAGCTGGAAACAGGCATCTTAGGATCGATTTCACACTTCTACACTGGCTTCTTTATGTATTTAATTTCAGTTGAATCGCAAAATGTAGGTTAATGCACTTAACATGCAGCATAAAGGACTTAAACACCCTGCAATGGATCATCGCTGTAGGCAGGCTGCATTAAATAGACGTTTTATTCTTTTCTTCATGCACTTGGCTGCATTAAAAATGTTTTGAACCATGAAATGACTGCGTTCAATCAAGAATGCAAGAATATGGAATCTCTGCAGAACCATATGAAAATACAGCCAGGTAAATAATTGTTTATTAGGTTTGCTGCAAAACCTGACTTTACCTTAATGCGAACGAGTGACAGCTGGTCCATAAAGATGGTAAAAAATGTTAGTCATATCATTTATTTAAAAATAAATTGTTCTGCGTGTGTGCACTGTCTGGAACGTCTGACTAATGGGTGTCTATTAGGTCTGTCAATTTTTTTTTTGATTTGATTTGAGGCTCTAATTGGCTTGTTTTAGGTTGTCCTCTGTGCCCTGAAACCTCCCACTTTTGATTTTAGCGAATCAATATTCGTCATTGCGTCACACCAGGTTTATAGCCTCTCGTCCCGTGGAATGCACAGCGCCCTCTGGTGAGTGCAGACCCGGAGGGGTTTGTTTGCGCCCCCCAAATTTTTTTTAGCACCAGCCACCATTGATGTGAACATTATCTGAAATAGGCCATACACACTAAAATCTTGTTCCCAATTTGATGTATTGGCATGTTGGTTTGACAAGGCTCAGATTGTTTGAGGCTAACTTTGGAGGCAATACCACTCTTGACTATTTTAAGGTTAGCAGAAGACACCAAACCTCGATGATTTATGCTTTATTATTTTGCCTTCAGGGAAAATGTAATCTAGAAATTTAGCCAGCTGATGTTACATGTAAATCTATGCTTTCCCTATAAAAGCTGAGCTTATCCCAACACCTCTATCCCTATTAGTCCTATAATGTGATAGGTGGCTGCAATCACCCACAGGAAGCTCTGGTGAATGGAAGGATCACAGGGGAAATCACAATTTGTATAACTCTATTGATACAAAAAAGCAAGGTCCATAAAGACATGGATGAGCATGTTTGGGGTGGAGGAACTTGACTAGATTGCACAGAGTCCTCATCTCAACCTGATAGAACACTCTTGGGATGAATTAGAGTGGACACTGCGAGTCTGGCTGGCTGTCCAAATATCAGTGGCTAACCTCACAATTGCGCTTCTGGAAGAATGGTCAAACATTCCCATGGACACACCCCTAAACCTTGTGGACAGCCTTCCCAGAAGAGTTTAAGCTGTTATAGCTGGAAAGGGTGGGCCAACTCAATATTGAACTCTACGGACTAAGACTGGGATGCCATTAAAGTTCATGTGAGTGTAAAGACAGGTGTCCCAATACTTTTGACAATATATTGTATATTTTGACAAGTATTAACTGAGTAGTCTGGTATTTTTAGGCACGTTTGATTAAATCAGAACTAAATAACCTTGCTATCATTTACAGCCAAGGAAGCTGCCATCATAGAATCTGATGAATCTGCAGTTGCTATAGTGCTGCACTTGTGATCAGTTACGATACCAGCCATTTGATGGCTTGACAGTTTGGCTGAGAGTTTTCTTCCTCTTTAAATGCTTGAATCATTCAGGCTTTAGATAAGTCAACATACTTCTTGGTTAAATGGAAACTAAACACAGATTACTCGCATAGGTGCACATGTAAACCTTTTCATAATATCAGAAGAGAAGAATATTTACATGAAGATGACACTGTTGATTTACTGAAGAAGACTACCAACTGTCACTTTTTTTATTACTTTTCACAAACAAATGACAGCCAACAAAGAAGGACTGAAGTAAAATAAATGTCCCCATCTATACACGAGTAGAACTTTCACAAAATGTAACTATTTTGTTTTTGGTTAAACTGTCTTTAAAGTGCACTTAAGGGAAAAGAATTTGCTAAAATGGTCGTTCGGGGTCTGTTCTGTGTACACTGTTTAATGAAGCTGCACATTTATTGTGCTAAAAAATTGCCTGCAGATTAAGAATACTGTACATATCACACATAACCCTTTATAATCATTCTAATTCATTATTTAGATAAGCACTAAATAACTGCTAAGCCTAGGGAGCTTTATTATTTAAAAGCATGTTGTTATCTACTAAAGCCACACGATTTTTGGGACTGGTGCTTTATAATGAAGATGTCATACCGTGCTACATATGAAATTATATTTTAATCATTATTTCTGTTATTTTTAATTAAAAAATCGATTTCTTAAGGTAGCTACAGTGAAAAAAAAACAACCTTTTTTTTTATTTAATTAGCCACAGTGGGGAATTGATCATAGAAAATAGTTATAAGTATCAATCACAGGGCTGTTTATTTACCCATGCAGCCTCCCTAAAATTTGCAGGTGATGTCCTTGGAAGGAAGGCTTCCCAAATATAGAGCTTATGTTAATGCTTCAAAATACATATCTAAACCTCTATACTAACTGTTACTTTTTAAGGAACTCCATATCTTGGCCAGATTCAGGAAAAGTGACAGAGTTTCCTTAATGCCCATCTTTCATCCCAATTATATTCACTTTCCTGCCTGGCTGCTTCATTCTTCCCACAGTTCAAACTCTGTGAAAACTCTATGTCACAGGGGTGCTGTGACACCACCAAAACATTCCCCTTACAAGTGATCAGGGCTGGTGGTTGGCTGATCAAGCACAAGCATTGCATCGTTTGATGGGGTTAAATGTTCACCTAGGCCTAGAAGAAACAGGAATTTTGTGATGGTTTTAATGGAACAGCACTGCAAATGTAAGTATATACTGTAAGTGGATTAGGGGATGGCTGTGATGGCAAAGCAGCACATCCCATTCATCCAAATCCATTAACACAAGGTAAAAATAAAAACCTTTTCAGAATTCACTGTCACGTCACTCTGTGTAGCGCCTCTTCCCTAGGGGAGATTAGTGATCCGCCACTGCAATCTGGGTTTGCTAGTGGGCACTGGGCAGTCTTATTACCACCCCTTCACTATGATATCATCACATTCCTGGAGTCTTCTGGTCCCTACAAGTCAATGGGATGTGTCCACAATACTAGGGAGTGATAAGGGCACCCCTGACTCTGCAGTCCAGAAAAAAATAACACTCAGGATGTAGCATATCCTCTGACTATGGATTCAGGTAAGTATATTGTAAGTAAGTATATTGGGTTTTTATGTAGATCTTTTTTTTAATTCTTAGATTAATTAAGGGGGTGAGTTATTCCAGATTAGAGATTAGCTTTAAAGCAACTCTGAAAAACCAATGTAACTGTTTAAAATGCTGCATTACAAAAGAAAAAAAAAACAAAAAAAAAAAACAAAAAAAAATATATATATATATATATATATATATATATATATATATATATATATATATATATATATATATATATATATATATAGTGTATATATTTATTTTCTTTTTTGATGTAGGTGTGATGTACTAAAAGTACATCATGTTACCTTTTGCTCTCTTTCAGCTTTCATGTTAGAAAATGGAGCAAAATCAGGTATGAAAAAACCATAATAGCCAAATAACCTTTGACATGCTTTGTATAATATTCTACAAAATACGTAGCAGAACAAAAAATTGCCTACGTCTGTCCCTCTGTGAATAATGGCATAGTAAAACAGACGCAAGGGAAAACGGTCTCAACAACAAACTATGTTAAAATGTCAAGCTAGCATAAATATAGTTTGCAAGTTCTGCTTCATAAAATTACCCATATAAAAAGGAAAATAGATAAGGTGCCAAATAGATAGTGTATCTACTAAAATGTTATAAAATAGCTAAAGCATAACGTTCTCTCTGGAAATAATTTTCTTAACAGCATTCACGACAGTTAACCAGCATTGTCTCTAATTTTCATTAAAACATTGGCCGTATGTACAAAGTGTTTTCTCTGCAAGGCACTATGATTGACTCAGACTTCTGAAACTCCCTCTTTCTGAACATGCAATTATGCAAGCCAGGGAATCCCAGTTTCCTAACACTGTCCTTCTCATGAGCAGTTAATCAGCAGCTGTGAACACCAAATGACAGAACAGGTGACATGAGATAGTACAGGCTAATGGCTATGGATAATGGATGTGCAGCCAGGATTTCAGAGGAAAAAACAAATAGCCCTCTAGTGAGTAATAATATATAAATATATTGCTATAGCCTAAATTGGTTAACTTTATATACAATATAGAATTTAGAATTTATCGTTAAGGCTTTGATCGGCCTCACTTTTCCTGGCAAACTCATGCACTGTGATGTCTGTGTTATGCTCTCTGGATATACAAACAACTTATGTGGAAAAACAAGAAAAACATTTAAGTATAACTAAAGCCACAACTTTTTTTTTTTATGCTTTGGATAGAGTGGACAGTGATTGGACCCCCTGTCAGGTTTTTATTAATGTTTGTGCTCCTGTTAAAGTGGAATTAAACTTCCATCTGTTGTTTGAACCTATAGGTAACCTATATACAGTAGTATAGGTTACCTATAGTACTATACTATACTACTGTAGTATAGGTACCTATAGGTACTGTAAATATCTCCTAAATGTGCACCATTTAGGGGATATTTGCTGTATATGCAGCCAATGAGGTACCATTTCTTCAGACCCCTGTGCCGTGACCGGCGGCTCCCGTGCGTATGTGCGGGAGTGACATCACGCGGCTCCAACCAGTCACACAGCCGGAGTCCATGGACTCGAAAGGAAGACAGGTGAAGATGGATGCAACCTCTAGCGGTGACAACGAGGGCTTTATTTGCAGGTAGGTTTCACATAATGTGCTAGTATTGGGGTGCATTGGGACAGCAGCCATATAATATGCCGAATAGACTCTTTAAAATACAAATTCCAATATGCTCTGTGCAATAGGCGTGGAGAGAGGATTTTTCTGAAACTGCCCAGGAAACCTCTTCCTCTTTGCGCCAAGAAGAGAGGGAGCAAGAAAAGAGGGAGAGCAAATTCCCCCGATCAGAGCAAGTGGATATGGAGTGAGGACACCCAGGGGCAGCACAGCACCACTCATATTACAGAACCTGCATCACTGCTGCAGAGAGGCTGGAACACCCACTCAGCCTCTCCTTCTCACCGCTAATCACCAGTGCTTTTCAATCACGATAGCAGAAAAACATCTCAAAGGACTGCCCCTCCCGTCATAAATATTCTGCAAGCTCCCTTTGTTCCCCTGCCCCTACCAATGCCATCCTCCTTTCCTTTTGGACAGTGCATACCCAGTCAGTCTAGGACTGGCATTGTTGCTGTAAATGAACTCTGGCAGTCTATTTCCATAATTTAGTAGATTAACCAGTTCTGGACCAGAAGGATTTGCCCCCTTAATGACCAGGCCATTTTTCTTTGTGATTCGGCACTGCGTTATTTTAACGGAACATTACGCGGTCGTGCGACGCTGTACAAAATAAAATTGATGTTCTTTTTTTCCCACAAATAGAGCTTTCTTTTGGTGGTATTTGATCACCTGTGCGGTTTTTATTTTTTGCGCTATAAACAAAAAAATAGCGACAATTCTGAAAAATAAAAAAAAAAACAATATTTTTCACTTTCTGCTATATAACATTCCCCAAAAAAAATAATAATTTAAAAATCTAATTTTTTCATCCTTTTAGGCCAATTTGTATTCTGCTACATATTTTTGGTAAAAAAAAATTGCAATAAGCGTATTTTGAATGGTTTGCGCAAAAGTTATCGTGTCTACAAAAGATGTATGTCATTTTTATTTATTTGTTAGTTTTTACTAGTAATGGCGGCAATTTTTAGCGGGACTGCAACATTGCGGCAGACAGATCGGACCCCTAACTGACTTTTTTGACACTTTTGGGAAGACCAGTGACATTACTATAGTAAGCAGTGCTAAAATATGCACTGTTACTGTAATAATGACACTGGCAGGAAAGGGTTAACCTAGTGGGTGATCAAAGGGTTAAATGTAAGCCTAGGGGAGTGTTTACTAACTGTGGGGGGGAGGGGGTTGTGAAATGACCATAGAGACCTGTGATCCTATATAGAAGGATCACAGGTGCTCTGTGATAATTTCAGAGAGAAGAACGGTTGGCTTGGCTGTGTTTACAACAGCTGACCGTTCATCTCTCTCAGTGGGGAGTGATTGCAGGTGGCCAGCAGCCACAGCCCCATGTGCGTGACCGACATAGTACTACATCGGTTCGCGCAGCTGAACCAGCCTGCTGCAGTAAAACTGTGGCGGGCGGTTGGCAAGTGGTTAAACTTTACTACAGCTAAACTTGGGGTGGTCTTGCTACTGTTTGTACTGATCTGGATGCCAAATATAATTTTAAGCCTAGTCCTACATAAATATGGTGGTTGCATAATTTTTCTTTTTTAGGGTTTATTTTTACATTTTCAACCAGGTGATCCTAACAGTAACACAGTTCCTGTTCTAAGGTGATAATTCTCCCTCACTACTACTCCCTCACTAACCTCCCTCTACAGAAGAACAAGGAGGAGATTCACTAAAACTGGAGCACTCGGAATCTGGTGCAGCTGTGCATGGTAGCTGTATATCAGCTTGTTCAATTAAGTTTTGATAATAAAACCTGGAAGCTGATTGGTTTTTATGCAGAGCTGCACCAGAGTTTGCACTCTAGTTTCGGTAAATCAACCCCTAGGTGTTTAAAGACTACAATACCCCCCCCCCCCCCCCACACACACACACACACACACACACACGCACACGCGCACACGCACGCACAGACCAATTTTCTTATCAATAACATAGGGAGACGTTGTTTCATAGAGAAAGCTGGGAACCATGCTACCTAAAATAAAAAAATTAAGAGACTTAGAGCAGGATCAGTAGGTTTTTAATGCACCTCCCATAAAGATGTAAGATATTTATTGGTTTATTTAATAAACCAAAAGAGATTGAATAGGAAAAGGTAATTGTCAGGGTTTACATACAGTTTAAAGAGATCATGTCATATATAAAACACCTTGGTGATTAGGTTGTGCTGGAAACAGCCTATTTGTAGACTACATACTAGTATTAGTACAAGTAATGGTCAGTGATTTGGTTCAGTTTCCCTGACCAGAACAACTTTAGTAAAGGGTAAGTTCACCTTTGGGAACATGTGACCCGTTCAACCTATTTTAGGGTGGAACATGTAACATGTTCCCAGTGCCGCTGCCCCCTCCCTGTGGCAGCAGTGTGGGAATACGTTTCCCATACTAGCTGTCACTTTTCAAAAACAGCGTGGCCGTGCGGGGCTCCTCCGACACGACCACGTTATTCATTCACACTGCTCTGTGTGTGGGTGAACTACAAGCCCTGACATCTTTGCGGTTGTCGGTTTGTAGTTCTCAATATACTACTATGGCGCTGTGGAGCGCTGTAGTAGTTCATTGATTTCTTCCTGTCAGTGTATCTGCCTGCCTATACGGGATGTATCGGTACACAGATATCCTGATAGATCTGAAGGAGACCTGCATGGCACCAGCATTCTGCTGATCACTGGAGCAATGTTTTACAGGCTCAAAAAGAAAAAAAACCCTGAATAATTGCATATTTTTTTTTTACCTGCAAAAAAAGGGTGAACTTATCATTTAAGTGGCACACTAATTGGGGGATAGCTATTTTATAGCTTTAAGCTTAAAAATATACACCTTACAAAAGATTTTGGTGGAGTGATTTTTGCTTTCTGGAAACTATTTGACGTGGATACAAAATAAAAGAGCTAAAACTATCGCTTTGGCAGATACAGAATCAATTGATTTCTTAAAGTGACACTTGAAAATTAATGATAAAAAGAACAATATCTTTTTGTCAGTGTATTTTACTATAGCTCAATTTATTGTTCTGTCATGCACAAAATAAATAGTTCTGTCAAATAAAGTAAGTTTATGTGACAGGTTCAATTTATGAAGTGGCGCCATGCTGCTTAAGAAATAACACGTTTTATATGTGTCCCTTGTCCTTTGCTAAGCAGATCTTGGTGTTTTACCAATGTGAAACAATAGCTTAGCTATAAACCAAAAAACAATGCAACTGCTTGACAAAAAAAAAAAAAAAAAAAGAGCAGGACTGATTGTGTTTGAGCTTGCACTGCTGATTTTGAACTTTTGATGGGATTTAAGTAATTGCCCCATTTTCAAGATTCACTTCCCCCATATTATGGTTTGAAAATTCTCCAAATCCTTTCTGCTAAGTTTAAAGACCCATTTACATTTTTGTGGTGTGTTAATGTGTGTTATATTGTGCAACAATGTGCTTTTCCGTAGGGCAGCCCATTGCAATGAATAGGCTGCAAATGCACTAAGGTCCCAAAAATTGAAGTGCCACAAAATTGATGAAACAGCACACTATTGTGTATTGCTATGCATTGCGGTGTGCTGTAATGCATTTGCAGTGCCTTAATGCGTTCGTGGGCCATTCAAAATGAATTTCACTGCAATGCACTGCAAGAACACATTGTGGGGGACATGGATATCAGATCCCTGCTCTCCTCATTATCTGGTGACAAAGGACCGGCCAATCTCACATAATCTTACATAACAATGCCACTCTTAGCTGCACCCTGCACAAAGATTTTCCAGCTTGTGGTACCACAATCTAGGTGCCAGCCAGCTGAGAGTGATTTTCACTGTGCAAATTAAGCAATTTACCTTTTAAATGCCACCACCCCCTTTGGCCCGAGCAGGAGGAAGCTTGTAATTCTAGCAATACCAATTATGATTTTAGAATAATCGTCTGTAACACACACTGTCGCCACAGACAGGACTGTTCATAGGATTTATTCTATACAGTAGCACTCTTCAAGAGACAGGTTCTTTTTTAGCTTGCATTAACAGATTAGGGACAAGGATAACACTTTTCAAAACATGGTTTTAATAATGAAAAGGTCAAAGTTGGTGCAAATAAAATATTTCCAGAAAAAAAGGTGTTTTAAAGAAATAGAGACATAATTCAGCAATAGAGAAATAAGGTGGAATTGAGGAGGAAGAATACTTGCAGTCAATGTCCTGGGTGTATTCAGAGTTCAGTCGATAAACCAGGTGTTATCGGTTCTCAAACTTGACAGATGTTCCTGCTTTGATGGTACCATGTGAACTACTGTATCTCAACTGGTTAGGCATCCCCCTTTTTTCCGTGGGATCAAAGGGATGTTGACAGATGCCCCTGACCAATAAAACGGAGTGTCCATGGACTGCCCTGGGTTTATGACAATATCAGGTCCCTCCTCTATAGACAGTTTTATACCAGGATTTATATCTTCCAATTTATACCGTTTGTAATCTTGAAACTGTTAGATTATTGTTCAGCATTGAATTTTGCGTCCAGGGATACTAAACACAGAGTAGCTCAGATAAACTTGTCACCCAGGGTATATCTGACAGCTACTTTCTATATGTGCTAGTGTGGTCATGTATGGCCTTATTTCGTTCAGTACAACATTTCTCATTCAAATATATACTTATTATTAATGTGTCAGGTTCCTGTCTGAGTTTATGAATCGTGTGTGGATTTTTTATGTTTTGAATTGGGCAGAGCTTTATGATTGCCTTTTACAATCCCCATTAGTTCTGGGTATCCTTAATGGATTTGGTCATAGTTTTATGATAGGCCTTGACAGCAGAAACAGACATCCTGCCAGGACTCAATTGGCTGCTTACAGCTCTGCACAGGCCTAAGCGTTGGTTTCTGATGTCTCTGAGTTTAGATAATGGATCTTTTGAAGTGTAAAACCTATGCATTCCATGAATTAAAGGAGGAGGTAAGGGGTAATCACTGCGGCAATGTGTAACTGTTCTACAAGAATGTCATGGCTGATCTATGATAACTGTACAACATGGCCGCTTGCTACAGCTTTTTGTGTGTCCAGTACGTGATATCATTACACACATGTTAAATGCATTGACCAAACACAGTAGTGTAAATGGGCCCTTGTCATGAAATTCTGGCCCTGCAGCTGATGGCCTCTACTTCTAAAAATGCTAGTTGCCTGGCTATAGAGCTGATTCTTTTGCAGGCTCAGATACAACCATGTGGGAGGAGGAGTAGCATGTTTTATAGATAAGAAAATGTGTTAAAACTTTAGGAGGCAAGAAGACTTGAATTGCTGGAGGGACACTTTACTATACTTAAAACTACAAGCTGGCAACTTATAATGTAAGATACTGGCTCAGTGCTCACTCGGTATAAACAATTAGAATTTGCCATGTGTTTATTTTAAAGCAAAATCCCAGGCATACAACAGAATACTCAGATCATAAATATATATGTATACAGTATATTGTACATATATATATATATATATATATATATATATATATATATATATATGTGTGTGTGTGTTAATTTACCTGCAAAGGATTTATATTTTTCTCTATCCAGTTCTGAAATTCATCTCTATCCAGGTATACAGCACAGTCCTGTATGGCAGGACAGAATACATTGTGACCTGTTATATTGCTTCTGATGCCACTCAAAAAAGAGATGAAAGTATATCCCTGTGTCCCAGAACATGGGGTGCAGGCTTATCCTGTTACAAATCCAGGGGGGCTAGTCCTGCCCAGCCCAGGTGAATGGGAAAGAATACATGTAATATGAGAGGGTCCGTAGGCACTCCTGTGACTACAACCTCATAACTGTATATCTGAGTTGTAAATCTAAGGTTCTGCTGCCTCCTACTGCCTTCCAGCAAGTTCATATAAACCTCAGAATCCTGAAAGGGCTTTCTACAAAGTTCAGAGGTTCGGTTAGAAGGTTCAGTAACGCAGGCCATATCTAGAGCGCTGTCTTTCCACAGCCGTTTCTTTTTACCATTGCAAATTGCTAGCGCCACCATCTTATATACAAGATCCTGAGGAACCACAGCCGGCTTCCCTTTGTGCTTGCACAGAGCTTTGTGAATGGTTCTGCAGCCTCCTGGGACATGTGACGTGTCTCAGGAGGCTGCAGGAGTGGATGGGGCAGGGCAAGGGATGTCATCCTTGCTTAGGTGAGGGTTGTGGAAATAGATGCAGGTACCAAAAAAAAACAAAACGGTTCTCGCTTCCAGTGAAGTGAAGTTTCGCTTATGCCACAGAGTTTCAAAATAAATTTTATAACTTCTTAAATTAGCATTTCTGTTTTTATCAAGTAAACTACAAAGTTTTGCACATGAAAACACATTATTATTCAAAAAACCCTGATTCTTTTATACATGAAAATAAATTAACATTTCAGTTGCTATCATCTTGATTCTTTAAGATGTAAATCTCAATGTTAATAAAACATAGCACTTTCCATTCACTAAAGAAGCCAAGTAATAATAGGCTGTACCTTTGTTTCAATGAAGATTACACAATGTTCTGCTGCTTGTTATATGCAGGAAAATTGAATTGTCAAGGTTTTACTGTGATAAAGTTTGAAAAACTTTTACTTTGTTTAACTTAAACAGTGATTGAGTACCTGGGTAATTCATAACAAGCAGCATTTACTGCCTTTATCTTTAAATACAGAGTTTTGTTTCTGAAAGATTCACTCTTTACAGCATTCATTTCTTTGGAGAAATAAACGTAAAATTGTTCTAAAGTCTAGGTGTTGTTTACCTAATGTATTCCCCACATTCCTACTATTTGCCCCCCCCCCCTATTTCCTAAACACTTACCTATCCCCACCGTATTCACAGGCTACACTATGAGCAGGGGGCACCATGGGCTTCTGCTGTTGTCAAACACATCCTGTGAGGAGAGAGCGGGGAGGGAGCATGGCTGAGCCATGCTGTGTGTGTCAATGGGCAAGGCCACACAAATGCCCCCATAGCAAACGGCTTGCTATGGGGACGCTGGGAAGAGAGGAGGAGGAGAGAGCCCCAGTGGGGGACCAAAGAGGAAGTAAGGGACCGATCTGTGCCATATCATTGCACAGAGCAGGTAAGTAAATCATGTTTTTTTATTTTAAAAGAAAATAAACTTTGACCGTCATATCACTTTGACCGTCATATCACTTTAAAGTGGAGCTGCACCCAAAAGGGGAAGCTATGCTTGTTGGCTTCCCCCCTCCCCCCGCTACCATTTTTGGCACCTTTTGGGGGGGGGGGGGTAGCTGGTACCTGGTTTTGGCAGATACTCGCTCCCACTTGTCGGTGACTTCGCTGCGGCAAAGTCACTAGGAAGTTTGGCTGCCCTCCTCCTTCCCCTGCCACCAGGCCATTAACAAAGCACAGCGTGCTGTGTTCATGCGCAATAGGGAGCCGGCGGGGAAGCCGCAAGGCTTCACTATCTGTTTCCTCTACAAGAAATGGCAGCAGTAGCACCCAAGGGTCGATTAAAAAATTGGCTGGGGTGAAGACACCGCTGGATTCGTGGACAGATAAGCTGTCAGAAGCTACAGTATTGGTGGCTGCTGACTTTTAATGTTTTCATAAGGAGTCTGGAGCGCCTCTTTAAGTTAGGAATACACTGTTTGAATTTCACTCAACAAACTTTCATTGAAAAAACACTAATGGGGACTCTCTAAATAGACTTCTATTGATAAACCCACTGGGCTGATGGAGAAGTATCTCTATGTGTATGGCCAGTTTTAAAGGTTGTTGAAAGAAATGTACCATATACAGTATGTAGCTCACTACCGACAATGCCTTTAGTAGCATGAGAAAAAGTAAGAATCTTTGATATATACTTTTGATTGAATCTTCCAAGTTTCATGATCATACCTCACTGTTGTAATCTCAAAATAAAACAATTAGACAGATAGCATTGTCCAGGCACCATATCCCTAATAAGCCACTATGTTATATAAAGAAATATTGTATATGTACATTGAAAGATTATGATAATTTAAAATCATTTTGATATTTTTTAGTATGTTGTTCATAGATTGCCATGGCACCTTAAGAGTCCTGTGTACACATATTTCTTTAAAATCAAAGATTAAAGTCAGCACTCAAAGTTGCATGGGCAGCCAGCAAAAAGGATTGATATACAAACCTTGAAGAATCCATAGGAATGCATTTGCAGCTTTTATATCATCTTAATGCATTAAAGTGAATCTATCATACATCCACCAAACATGCGCAAACAATCAATAAAAAAAAATATTTAATAAAATACAAAAAATCATGAAATTCCTAAAATCATCATACATGCCAAAAAAATTGGAATGGTGAACAACAAATCCAAGCACTATATGTGTTCAGTAAAGTGCAGTATACACACAAAGGTGCTTGAAAAGTAAGCAATGCAAAAAAGTCCACAACCAACATATTGCGTGACCTGCAAAGTCTCTGAGACGCGCTGTAATAAAAATTGCAAAAACACTCCTGGATCTGTGTCTTCCACCAATTAGCCCCAAATCTTCTGGTGTATGGCCTCGCTCCTGAAACGGGTGAATGAAACACTCATCAGAGATATAGACTGCAAAGCAAACAGCATAGCACACTGCTATCTCAGAGTTTTTCCCTCCTTTCAAGCCAGAAAAGACACAGCCTGTCACAGCCCAACAGTCTTAGGCATGCACACAGGGTGTGCTGTGTGTGCCTGGGCACACAATAATAACCCCATGCGGTGCTGATTCCCTCTGATCCCGCCTCCCCCCTGCAGTGCTGCCTCCTTCCCTCTTCTTCTCTCAGGAGCAGGGAAGGGGCTGGTAAATATTTAATTAACCAGCCATCCTTTTCGGAAAATAAACACTGTGAGTGATCTGTACCGATCGCTCCAGTTTTCATTCTTAACTGAAGCATAGTTGACTGTTTACTGCAGGCTGCAGAGAAAGGGACTGGGGAATCTCTGTCTCAAAAGAGAGACATCAGGGGTCTGTTTAGACCCTTGATATTTCACCAAAGCCCCATAACAGGGCTCCTAAAAAATGGTAAAAAAATTAATAAAAAATGTAAAAAACAAATAAAAAAAAAATACTGACACCGTCTACTGGTACAAATCTTTGCTCTACTGACACTGTCCACTACTCTGCTGATATACATGCATGGGAGGTCTTGGACACCAGCGTGGAGAGGGTGAGCTTCACCAATATCGCCCGCAAGTGCACCCGTGGTGCTGTTACTACATTTGCATTGATTGCTTGACCTTATACTGCGTTTGTGAGTGTATTTTATTTGGGTTTGTGGCTGATAAATTGTGAAAGTGTGGAGGTAATATTACACTAGTGGTACTGTTTCCCTAATCTGTTGGATTGGCGAATGGCCGTGAGGAAAAGGGACATATGATACAGCTGAAGGAGCGCCAAGTGATGATTGCCTAGACCTACAGCTGATCCAGGAAGGAGACGTGTGTATATACGTTTGTGAGCCTTTCCTATGAGAACAGGTGGGCCATATTTTCTGGTGAGTTGCCATTCCCACTATATGTCACAACGGTGGAGGAATACTTGTTTGGTGACCCCGATACACACTGGTGATTCCTACTTGGTGATGAGGGCTCTTGAAAGACCACTTACCCTTTTGAATTGATATGGACGTTTATCTATGAATCTGTGTATTTTCATATTTGAACGTTAAGGACTATTTACAAACTTGTGTGTCATAATGCAATCTTATGTCAGTTGTCTGCACTACTAGTACTTTTTTCGTGATTCCACTAGGGATTTTGATTGGAGTATTTTTTTATGACATAAACGCATGTGTGTTTGTGCTCTGGGGTGCAAACCCTAATGCAATAGGCTGCGCACACCCTTCCTCACTTGTGCAAACACTGTACACCTGGTTTAGTTAAAACATCTCTATTTCATGTGGAAATGTCCAGTGATCCTTCCACTTGGATTCCTAATTCTCTGACGTGTTTAGCCCAAAAAGGGCTCAATAATACAGGAACCTCTGATTAAGCCCTTATTGGGTGAAATGCTGCAAAGTGTAAAACTGAACCTTGTGGGCGGTGTTGGCTCCATATTGTTTGGTGAAGACCAGTTTAAGATCTGTGCCTTCACTCAAGGTGGAAATTAGATATCCTATTGTGGACTTTGTAGCAGTATTATTATTTTTTTTTTTTTTTTTGGATTCTTGTTGTACTGTTCTGTTCGTGTTTATGAGTACAAATATAGCACTGATGGGTGGTAGCAACAAAATAAAGGGTGAGTTGCATACTCCTAAATACAGATACTCAAGGTGGAAATTGAGTCCACTGCTCTGCTGATATACATGTATGTGTGTTTGTGCTCCAGGGTATACACCCTAATGCAATAGGCTGCACACACCAATGCCAACGACCCTTTCTCACTTGTGTAAACACTGCCTGCCTGGTTTAGTTAAAACATCTCTATTTCATGTGGAAACGTCCAGTGATTCTGCCACCTGGATTCCTAATTCTCTGACGTGTTTAGCCCAAAAAGGGCTCAATAATACAGGAATCTCTTAACTAAGCCTTTGTTGGGTGAAATGCTTCAAATTGTGAAACTGAACTTTGTGGGCTGTGTTGGCTCCATATTGTTTAATGAATACCAATTTGGGATCTGTGCCTTCACTCAAAGTGGAAATTAGATATCCTATTGTGGACTTTGTAGCAGTATTATTTTTTTTTTTTTTTGGATTCTTGTTGTACTGTTCTGTTGGTGTTTATGAGTACAAATATAGCACAAAATAAAGGGTGAGTTGCATACTCCTAAATACAGATACTGCTAGCCATAGCTCTAGTTATCTGTGTTGACCGAATTGTTTATTTTTAGTCCTGCATGGGACAATGGTAGATAATAAAAGTTTGAATTTAGTTTTAATTTGAAGTTTGACGCCCAATACAGAATAATCCTGGCCTGTAGATCTGCTTGCTTTGTGCAATCTAATTGTAACATTTTTTTTCCTTTAGGTCAGAAGTTAGTGTAAATAAATATTCCGGATGCCTAAAGGACATTGAGATCTCTCGAACACCATACAACTTACTTAGCAGCTCTGAACACATAGGAATAACCAAAGGATGTGCACTTGAGGTATGTTTGCAATTTTTTAAACTCATGACTTTTTTAAAATCAAAATGCAAGGAAAATCCGCGCTTAGGATAAGAAACCAAAGCTTGGCTGCAGCCCACTTCAAAAATATAACCCTGGAGGGGGTTATATCATATATGTGTATAAAAGGGGGAAGTGATTGGCACTGCCAATGAAGAGTGTGTGAAAGATGTGTAGAGTGGAATTCTAAGAGTTGATGTTCAATAGCTAGTCAAATGTGTAGACTGAACTCACACTAATGTGAATAAAAGTGACTTGTGCAATATATACATATAAATAAGTATTGTGTAACTTACAATTACTAATCATTAAACGTAAATCAACAATAAAAACCATATGCATTAAGACTTCATTTCATGTGCACTTTGCACCTTTTGCACATGAAATTAAGTCTTAATGCATATGGTTTTTATTGTTGATTTACGTTTAATGATTAGTAATTGTAAGTGAGACGATACTTATTTATATGTATATATTGTACAAGTCACTTTTACTCACATTAGTGTGAGTTCAGTCTACACATTTGACTAGCTATTGAACACCAACTCTTAGAATTCCACTCTACACATCTTTCACGCACTCTTCATTGGCAGCGCCAATCACTTCCCCCTTTTATACTCATGACTTTTTTTATTCCATCAGAGTGTGACTGACGGTTGAAAAAAAAAAAGAGCAAATAAAGTAGAATAGCAAATGGGTAGAACCACTACGCACATCTAATGCTGACCAGGATAATAGGGCAACCAATAAATCTAATTTGCACTTTGGGTTCACAGTGGATATATTTGGAAGAAAACATATTTTGTTTTATTCTGTGTTTCCGCTAATACCGAGCAAAGCAGTATTTGGACATTAGGCTTCCCTAGGCACACCTGAATAAAAAAATATCTGATAAAGATCTGCTCCTTATATAATGAAATTATTTTAGTAAAATGAATGCTAGTATGTGATAATAAGACAATAACAGAGTCTACTTTATATTCACACAAAAAAGGGTACATGTGCACAACAAAAAAACACAAGAATATGTAAAGATTACCAATCTTTGAAGTTCATTAAAAAAGAAAAAATCAGTCCAATAATAGGGGGAAAGAGGAGCAGCAGCAAAGCAGGTGAAGAGGAAATCTTAAAGTGTTACAAAACCCAGGAGCCTGCATTCACTATATCTGGCCTCCCACAGTACACAGAACATGGAAATGCAATTATTTTAGTAAATACAAACCGCTAAATACATTTTCTCATCAGCAGTATATAGCAGTCTTGTAATTTCTATTAGTGTCTGACCAAGCACTGGTTAAAGCTTGTAGGAGGAGTTTTCATTCTCCTCTGACTGTCCTATGAGGCAGCATGACACCTGACCCTCTGTCTGGACAGTGCTGATTAGCAATGTGCTGATCACACGCACCTTCTTAAGAAAAACTCTCTAGCAATACACACCAAACTGAGCATGTGCAGAGTGCCTCCAAGGCTCTGTCTTATCAGGAGGATTGGGGACAGTAAAAGAAGGGGAGGATAAGAGAAGACAGGATCAAACAGCCTTTTTACATAATGCGCAGGATTAACCGGTTCCACAGGGAGTATAACAATTATGCTTTACTGCCTTTACAGACTGATTTTACTGTTGTGGGTTTAGTAACACTTTAGCTATAATCATATCCTAACTATAATAATATCCTAATAAAATCACGCAACACACTGTAATCTGACAAGGCTTCCAAAGATGAACCAATGACTACCTGTGACCCATTATACTTATACAGGCCTAGCCAAACACTGCATCACCCGCATTTTAACCAGTTCTCTGGGGCTAAACCCTGGAGTATCTAGCTATGGTGCCCATAATCTTTCAAATTTACCCAGGCAGCTTTTACGTTGGTATACATATTTTTAAAAAATTTGTGTATTGCCCATATTACCTACCCATTGCCGATGGGAAGAGAATCCAGGCGTTTTCCATTGCAGCAGCAATACTCTATGGGCCTGAAAGAGAGCATGAGTGAAGGCCTCCAGTGTGGTTCCAGAACAATTTTGTTAAGAATGCTCAATAAACAGTATTTAGGGTCAAGGGGTACAGATAAAGCCTTTAATAAGCCTGTTGATTGTTTTCTACTTTATATTGACAACTACAATTTAACTGTAAGATACAAAACAAGAGGAGCGATAGCTCCATGTTTATTGAACAGTCTTTTGACTCCTATTAATAATATTTTCTTCAACCTTTTACACCCATATCTCTCTTGCTGATTTTAGTCACAAACGTTCAGAGGTGAAGAGAAGATGAAAAGAAAAAAGACTTAAACAGTTTTCTAATGTTGAGTCTTGGTGCTGCCCGCGCTAACCTTACCACCCTATGAATTGGCCTAAAAGTGCCATAATGATAACTATAACCCTGTTATCATGCAAGGTACCCCAACATTGCCCTCTAGTGGCAGCTGGTATTAACTGCTCCAAAGTAATAAGAGGTTGTAAACAGGGTGGCCCAGCCATGTAAAATATTCTCACAGGTGAAATCTGCTAAAGAAACTAATGCGCACAGCTTATTATTAAGTAGAATTACAAAAGACTAGAATTATCTTTTAATGGCAGGTCAAACAATGACCATGTGCCATCGCATAAGCAATCTTTAGTTATATACTTTATTCTGAACAGGAAAGATAATTTATTGAATCTTAAAAAACAAGGTGCTGTTGGTACCACATTTAATAAATAAGCTCTAGTGTGACTGTAGACCTTTTAGTTTTATTCACATTATAGATAAGATGATTTGCAAACCTAGAAATGTAGGGTAAGTTCGGCTATTTGCACATTTGGTTTTATTTTTTTATCTATTAACATTAGGCTCTTTTTATAATGGTTCTTCCTGCATTTGGCAAAATAAAAATCATTGAAAATCTGATCTCTTATGCGTAGTTTGAAAGCCTACTTTAATGACAAAAAAAGGTAAATTATGTATTAATCAATAAAGCTAAATATACCTCTAAATTTCTAAATGCTTTCTCTATAATAGGTAACATTTCCCAAGCTATCAAATTATTTTATAGGACTCCCTATCTAAGTACAAATAAAATAATTATTGCAAATTGCAGTTACATTTATTTAATTGCATTACATTGGAAACATTTTTAAACAAAGACCTATTAATGGCATTTGATAATTGCATTAAAAGATCACTGTATATTATATATATATATATATATATATATATATATATATATATATATATATATATATATATATATATATATATATATATATATATATATATATATATATATATATATATATATATATATATATCTATATACTGCATGTCATTGTACAAATAAATATGACTTAAAAGTCCTCCTTTCAGGGAACAGTCATATTTAACACTGACAAATATATAGTTGCCACACTTAAAATGCATTGGAAGGTTCCTCTATTTATAGTGTGGATGTTGAGTTGTGACCTCAGTCACAAATCTTATCTATATAAAACTTGCATGCAGCAATAGCAAAGGCTCTTTGACAGCTTAACTGACTTTTAAATAAAACAAAGTGATAAATGAATGTTTTAGAGAATGCTGTTTGTACTCTGCAGTAGACTTATTAAGTTATTTTATCCTTTTTATCTATATCTGATTGTCTGGGTCAGTGCATGGCTGGGTCATCTCCATGTGTAACATTTTTATTAGTTTGCTGCACATCATGTATACATGTACTGTACCCAATGTTTATCATTGTGAGTGATAACCTGAAAGGCCATTTTAGTATTTTTTGTTTTGTTTTCTTGTTCAAGTAGTTTATTGAAAAAACAGAAGTAAATACAGCGCAACATGTACAATCAGAGCAGGAGAGGTTACATTTGCACAACAGGTAACAACAGTAAACCGGAGATAGTAACAAAGCAAACCAGGTTAACTGACATGTTCAGGAGCCAAGTGGGCGACGACCCCAGAAGGGAGATCCATCCAGCACAGCCAACACCCGGGCACCCCTAAAAGGGAGCTCGCTGTGCCCGCGCGCGACTGCGCCTTCAGTGGGTCATATAGTTTGCATGTAAGTATCGTTTTCAGGGGTCGCAACACATGGCTCAGAGGAAGGAAGGAAGCCTGGTTAGGTCAGGAGTCCTTGGCATTAGGTCAAACAAGATGTAGACTGTAGCAGAATGGTGGAACAATTTGTGTAAGGAATGTGGAGAGAAGTAACCACTGTGGGGGAGAGTAATAGACAGAGTATTGTACATATGGCGGGATATAGTCATAAGAGGGGTAAGAACAGGGAGGAGGGGGGGGGGCGGGGGGACAAAACAAGGGGGGGGGGAAGAAGAAAGGAATGGGGGGGAAAGGAGGAGGGTGGAGGGGTGAAAGTGGGGGGGGAGGAAGGGGGTCGCCGGGGGGGAGCAGGGTAACCACAGATAGATATAGGCAGCGCAAATATGCCGTTTAGGGCAATAAGAGAGTGCTATCAAAGTTCGGAGGGAGAAAGTGGTCTACCCATGGTTGCCATAACTTGTCAAACTTGTCGACCCTGTCCAGCAGGACCGCTTCAATTTTCGCATGAATCATGGCATTAGTGATTCTGTTTTTCACTTCAGGAATAGGTAGATGAGGGGTTTTCCAAGCTTTAGCTATTGTTTGTTTAGCCGCAGTCGTGACTTGTAGGAACGATTTGTGCTGCCGTTTGGAAACGACATCTGATTTCATGTTCAAGAGGGCGAGACAGGGGTCAGGGTTGATGTGTGTGTCCATGAGGGTGGAGAGAATGCAAAAGATAGCCTTCCAAAATCGTTGGACCACAGGGCAGGACCACCAGATATGTACATGAGTGCCCGCATCCCGACAGCCTCGGAAACAGTCCTGAGAGTATGAGGGATGGAATTTAGCAATACGAGCTGGCACAAGGTACCAACGCATAAGCACCTTATAGTTAGTTTCGGAAGCCACGATAGTTTGGGAGGCTGTCTTCGTCGTCTGCCAGATCTTGGACCAGTCTGCAGGCTCAAGTGTAATGCCCAAGTCCCGTTCCCATTTGGACGCATATGCTGGGAGAGCTCGGGTTAGGGGTTCAGAAAGTTTAGAGTAAAGGAGGGAAATTAGACCTCGGGTGTGCGGGTCGTGGAGACAAACGTGTTCAAATGAGGTCAAGGTGGGTAAAGACGTGTCTGTATGCATGCAGTGGGATAAGAAGTGTTTAATTTGTAGGTAGTGGAAGATCTCAGAATTGGGGAGCTGGTGTGAGTCTTGGAGAGTCGGGAAGGACTTAAATGCATTGAAAACGATCAAGGAGTGGGCCCGGAGGAGGCCAGCTGCCGACCAACGTTGAAAAGAGGATGGGGATTCCCAAGCTGGGGGGAAGGATGGGTTGTGGAGGTAGGAGAGAAGCGGGTTATGGGGCGACTGAAGCTTGTACTTGAACTTTAGGGTGTCCCAAAGGTGCAGGGAATGGCGTAGAATGGGGTTGGCAATCGATCTGCGTTCAGAGGATTTTAACCACAGTAGGTTGGCCACCGAGAAAGGATCACATTCGACCGCTTTTTGTTTTGTTTTAAATAAACTTTGAGATATGATATGTAGATGGAAAGAGCAACCAATATACATAAAGAAAAAGAGGGAGGCCAGCCACACTGGGGAAATGTCAGACCGAGCACAGCAAGTTGTGAGACAATTGTCTGTCCTTTCATGAGTTACGTGCTGCTGGGACATCATTTTTGTCTTCTTCCCAGTTCAGCTCACAAGTGATAGGAACTTTTTTTCTTTTCTTTTTTTTTTTTTTTAAGAAAATGCTCAGGCCTTAGCCATCAGGTATTTGTATGTTGGAAAATCAGTTTTTGTGATAAAAAGTAATTGCTTCCTATCTTCCACTCAATTGTTGCAAACACTCAGATGGTTTCATTGTATAGCAATATTATTGACAGACAGTCATAAAAGATTAGATGTAGGACAGATATCATAAGCACTGTGGGTTGAAGTGGATTTCCAATTAAAGCCAGCCATACATTATACAATTTTCTTTTCTTCAACCATGGGTTGAAGGAAAGAAAATAGCTTGATTCCCCCATCAACAGTCAGTGTTGATGGGGTAATCCCTCCCACAGAGCCATTGTATTCTGACAGCAGATTTTCCTGTCATATGAATACAATAATCACTACCTGCAGCTATAGCTATCAGCAATGATCGCAAGAAAATAACTCAACATGCTGGTTGTACTGAAGTCGATCAGTGGATCGACTTCAGTACAACCAGCCTGTCCATAGATGGACACAAATTAGTCAGTTACTGCTGAACCAGCCACATTTCAATTTGTCAGCAGGTAAAGTAATGCAATGTCTTTAGAAATTTGCGCACAGTGCCAGATCAATTCAACAAAGCCCATTCATGGGCCTTAAGCCTCGTACACACGCGTCGAAAATCGGCAGGGAATTTTCATCCAACGACCGATCTGCCGATTTTCGGCTTGTTAGTATGATGCTTCCGACAACCGACTCCGACTTTTCGGCCGAAAAAAATCTGGTGTGCAGGCTATAACATTTTTGTCCGCCGTCAAAACACGGCCGATTTTCGTGCAGTCAGTACAGATTTCGACAGGGAAAAATCTAATGAGCAAGACTAGGCATGCTCAGAGAAGAAAGAACACAAAGAAAGCAAACCAACACATGACATCACTTCTGAAGTAGAATTTTGTCTGCCGAGAAAATTCGTGTACAGTCTAGGCACATTCCAACCAACAAAACACCACTCTGGACAAAATACGGACGATCGGTCGGCCAATAATCGTTGCGTTTGTACGGGGCTTAAGGCTCAACCTGGAATCAGGAAAGCAAATACTTTAATTACCATTTGTATGCTAACACTTCATGCACAATTCAGTTATATTATGTTATGCTGCTCTAGAAAGCCAATTGCATAAATCAGGATAACCCTCCCTTGGCACATGTGTACATAAGACTATAGGCAATAACAGGCAAATATGATCAAAACAAACAAGGCAGAAAGACAATTTCAGAGATTTAGAAGACATTCTTTAAAGTGAACCCAAACTGAAAAATTAAGTCTTACTATGTGATATGGACCATTTAGAAATTATTATTGTGCCCTAACAGTACACTGAGGAATTTACTTTTTCTCTTGAAATCCTCCTGAAAAATAGAATTGTACGTTCCTGTGTCTAAGTAGTCCTCTCCATTGAACTTCATAGCTGTATATCTACATTGTACGATCTATGGCACTGCTGCTTCTGACTTCTGAGGGGAGATAGCCTTATGAGATTTGGTGATGTCACTACTCCACTGTTCATTGTTATTCTTGCTGGAGAGGAAACTGTACCTGAGGATCTGCAGTGCATGAATTATCTAGCTTCTGTTTTATCCATTCTGCAGATCTGTGCTTTCTGTACCCCTCCTGCTGCTGCTTCTTCCATCATTTATCACATCAGTAGTCTTCGGGAAGCAGAAAAGCCCTGCTCCTTTACCATGATATATGTAACCTAAATGAAAGGTTTTGTCCGAAATATTCATGGAGTGTTAAGACTCCCTGGTTCTTCTAGCCAACTCTTGCAGGGGATAGATACTTGGGGTACTTTTTTAAAAAAATGGAGAACAGATATCGATCTACCCTCTATACTGGACACTTCAGAGTGTACTCCACAGTGCACCTGCGTTTTATTAGTAAATCTTAAAAGAGGCTATGGTACGTAGCCACCAGTGTCATTCGGAGCATTTTCTGCATAATGCTGAAAACTTTGTAATAGTAGGAGAGGTTGGTTACATGACTTTGACCAGCCATGTGACTGGGTTCATCTCCTCCCAGCATTTTATTTTCCCCATTCATGACCGAGGCTTTACTTTCTTCGGAGCCTCAAATCCAGGGAAATTCTAAAATTGCTCAAAACATTAATGCAGCCTATCTACTATATTATATTTTACAATTTCTATGGATTAGAAACTTTGTTTCTTTGGGCTAACTGTTTAAATTAATAAATAATTTGTAATTGCCTCTATTCATTGTTTGCATAAACACATTGATAGCCATACAGTAAATTATGAGAAATATAATGAAATATTTCCCTTGGAGTTGGTCCATTTTTCCAACAGAAACTGTCTGCAAAGTTCAAAAGCAATCGGTTGGCCTTGTTTAAATCCTAGAATGTAGCCCCTCCCTTTTTCCCCACTGAGACTTAAAGTGATACTTAAGGTACAATTGACCATTGGCACACAGAATAGGGCTCAGCCCCCTCCCCTGCTCCCTCCTCACTGTCTGTGCTTGGTAGCAGCAGGAGCCAATGACTCCCGCTGCTGCATCTGACCCAATAAGGAGGGAGAGAGCCAGGAAAGCAATTGCTCTTATACACATCACTTGAATTTGATGGAGCTGAGGTAAGTTTGGGGGGTTGGGGGGGGGGGGTCTAGAGGGGGAGCTGCACACTAAAGGTTTTTTACTTAAATAGGTAAAAAAAAAACCTTCAGCCTTTAGAACCACTTTAATTTTCAGTGATGCCAGGCTAATTTTATCTTTTAACACTAGATTTTTTGCCAATGTTCTGTTTTTTTTTCTTGTGACAATATTAAATTCTAAAAAGCTGCTTGAAATACATTTAAGTTCTAAACCTTTAAACCTTTCAATGTTAAATAATGTTATTAAATTTGTGTGTACCAAATAAACGCTCAACATGTGTAAAGATTTAATGTAATGTACCGTTGTAATTTAATGTACTTTTCTTTAGTCTATGTCATGACATTAAAGTGTCATTGAACACCATTAAAATAATTTAATCCATTCAAAAAAGGTAGAAGGCACACTGCATTTTTACTTGTTTTTTCTTAAATTCCCATTTTATGTATAGTATGTATTAAGTGTGAGTAAATGTTTAATTTTACAGTAAAAAGAGTGGCCTTAATTAGTAGAATTAACTATATTGCCTAAAATAGTCATATTTCGAGTTTTTCAGTACAATATTTATTTCATGAGACTTTGTTCATTTGAAAAAGCCAATAGTTTGCAACTAAATATTAACTTAACATAAACCAACAACTATTGTGACAGTTAATTAAAGTTGTTTCTCTTTCTAAACTTCTGAAGGAAAAAGATTTATAATCCTGTTACAGTTTGTACACAACCTGTTTATTGCATTATAATATTACCTGTATGCTATTCAGCAGAGATCATTTCTAGATGTTTATGGCTCGAGCTCCTGATTAAGACTATAAAACAGTTTTATTATAAGCAACAAATAATGAGGTAAATGTTGTCATGTGTCCTCAAACTCAATTTATCCTATGCTATCCTGACTGAAGTAGACTTCCCAATTTCACTATGAACCAGGTTCTATGCAATATTCGAATCTAATTACAGTAAAACCTTGGACTGTCAGCATAATTCGTTCCGGAAACTTGCTTGTAATCCAAAGCGCTATTATATCAAAGCAAATTTCCCCATAAGAAATAATGGAAACTCATGTGATTTGTTCCACAACCATTTATTCTTAAGTCCTTCAGTTTATAGTCTATATAAAAAGATTATAGCAATGTGATAGGTTTTGTAACCATAAAATGTCCGCAAATGTCAGCCTCCACAAGGGGATTAGAAGCAAAATCCAGCAGTATATAAAGTGTATAAAAGAGAAGAGAGGTGTCACTAAGTGTAGCAATATGGTTACATTTAATGAAGGTTCAACATTTAGCAACTCACATGGTTGATGGTTAAAAGAGGCACATCTAAGAATGCAGGCATCCGGGGTAAAGCAGTCCACATAGACCATCTTCCTCACTGCCATTCTCACGGTTGTCAGTCTGCAATCGTGACCAGGAAGACTACCCTGCTACTGCGATTTAAAAGCCAGGCTTAAAGTGCTCGTGGAGTACAGTGTGGAAGGGATGACGTCGATGTCGGTACTCAGTTGTGACGTGATGTTACCTGTAAATCAAGACATTGCTTATTTATCAAGTCAAAATGTATTTAAAAATGTTGCTTGTCTTGCAAAACGCTCTCAAACCAAGTTAGTCTCACTCCAAGGTTTTACTGTAAATTGAAAGAGAATAAAATATCAGCTGAATTATGTAGATATATTAATATGCTCTAAAGTGGAACTTGAGCCTAAAGAGGAAGTAAACCCTCCTCAAAAAAAAAAAACCCTGTAAGACAAAGGCATAATGAGCTAGTATGCATCGCATACTAGCTCATTATAAAATACTTATCTTAGAATGAAGCCCCCGCAGGGCCACCCGCTCAGCGACAGGATGGCCAACATGTTTCCTGGTTCGCATCCTCCGGCCATCTTATTGGCCAGAGGCGTGATTAAGTCACTCCAGCGCATGCAGGTGGGAGCCACCGTTCACGGCACAGGGCTCTGAAGGAATGGCATAGATGGCCGTTCCTTCAGAGCACATGCGCCAATGGCTGCATTAAAAGTAAATATCTCCTAAACGGTGCAAGTTTAGGAGATATTTACAGGACCTATAGGTCAGCCTTATTAAAGGCTGACCTATAGTTACAAGTTCAAAGAGAGGGTTTACAACCTCTTTAAACCTTTTTTCAGTGGAGAAGGGTTAGCAACCCTGTTCCTTTTTTGATTGCTGTCTGTGTCTCCATTGGAGGGATTCAGCCTCTCTAGTTGTCATATTAACCACTGATTCAGTGGCTAGAAGTTATGCTCAGTCAAACTTTTAAGGGTTTTCATGTTCCACTTTTTTGAGGAGAAAAAAAAGTGGCAGTGGCTTTTTTGTGGCAGAGATATGTGAACAAAATGTCTATTAAGCATCATATTTAATCCTCTGAAACAATCAATAAACCTAAGGCCCTGTTCACACTGGGGCGACGCTACTTGCCGGGGCGACCTCATAGGTCGCGGCGCGCTGCTCGCACCGCGACCTCGGAGCGGCCGGCATGGACTTCATAACATTGAAGTCTATGCAGGTCGCTCCGGGTCGCCCCAAAGAAGCTCCGGACCCTTTTTCTAAGTCGGAGCGACTTGTGTCGCTCCTATTAGAACGGGTCTCTATGGAAGGCGACCTACGGCGACAGGTCGCCCCAGTGTGAACCCGAGGACCGGAGTTGAGGACTGCCCCCGCTCGTTTCCCTGCATCCCCGGTACGTGTGATGAGTGGACCCAATGTCGGCCGGTCACTCGCGATCTCCCACTGGAGAGGGAGAAAGGCAGGCGGCTAATGTAAACAAAGCCGCCTGTCATTCTCCCTGGTGTAACAGCAGAGATCATACGATCCTGCTATGTAGGATCGTATGTCTCTGTGGTTACATCAAAAGCCACACCCCATTTACAGTTAGAAACACGCACCTAGGGACACACTTAACCCCTTGATCACTAATAAAATTAACCCCTTTCCTGCCAGTGTCATTTTTACAGTAACAGTGCATATGTATAGCACTGGTTACTGTAGTAATGTCACTGGTACCCCCAAAAGTGTCAAAAATGTCAGTCAGGGGTCCAATCTGTCCGCTGCAATGTCGCAGTCCCACAAAAAAAAATTGTAGATCGCCGCTTAAAAAATAATAAAAATTACATAAATCTTTCCCTTAATTAGTAAATGCAATAACTTTTGCGCAAACCAATCAAAATACGCTTATTGCGATTTTTTTACCAAAAATATGTAGCAGAAAACAAATTGGCCTAAAATGTTAAAAAATTTAGATTTTTACATTTTTTGGGGGGGGGGAATTTCATATAAAAAAATGTGAAAAATATTGTTATTTTTTCAAAATTTTCGCTCTTTTTTTGTTTATAGCGCAAAAAGTAAAGATCGCACAGGTGATTAAATACCACCAAAAGAAAGCTCTGTTTGTGGGAAAAAAGGACGTCAATTTCATTTGGGTGCAGCGTCGCACGACCACGCAATTGTCCGGTAAAATCACACAGTGCCGAATCGCAAAATAGGCTCTGGTCTTTGAGCAGCCAAATCCTCCAGGGCTTAAGTGGTTAAATGCTTAATCAACATATTAAAAAAAAATAAAAAATACAGACACATTTTGGAGTGACATATAAAACAACTATATCTAACACATTCATTTATTTGAATCTTGACATTTTTGAAGCAATAATGCAGAGCATAAACCGTTTTATATCATTATGTAAATAAGAAACGATAGACTCCTTCATAATTAATGTTGTATTTGCGCTTATTATTTTTCAGAAAGTATATGTAGTGAGTTTTGCAAAGCCTGGATATATAGAAGTACCACCTGTATCACTGGACCCTGGAACAGAGATTACACTGTCATTTAGCACTAAAAATGAATCTGGAATGATTTTATTTGGAAATGGAGGAAATCTTGTTTCTCCAAGAAGGAAACGTAGGCAAAGTGGGCAGGTAATATATTGCATGCCATATATTATCGTTTTTATTTCTTTGCAGACAGCTTTGTTATTTATACACATCTGAAGACTGGTGTCACTCTCTTTTCCTGGCTCATCCATACAGTTTTGTATACTACATTATATAGTACATTACCATTTTCAGTCTGCTAACTGAGTATTAAATTAGCCTGAACTTCTCTGTGATATTCGCAAGAAGGTGATCCAGGAAGCAGTAAAAGCTGAACTATGAAGTATTAGTATGAATTTTCTGGCAGAGCAGTCTGACAGTGTTTGTGTCACAAGACTAGCTGTAAAGAATTAATCACCCTTTAAAAAAGTAAGCATACACTCACCGACCACTTTATTAGGTACACCTGTTCAATTGCTTGGTAACGCAAATTGCTAATCAGCCAATCATATGGCAGCAACTAATTTGGGCATCTATATGTGGTGAAGCCGAGTTGTTGAAGTTCAAACCGAGCATCAGAATGGGGAAGAAAGGGGATTTAAGTGACTTTGAATGTGGCATGGTTGTTGGCGCCAGGCGGGCTGGTCTGAGTATTTAAAAAACTGCTGATTTACTGGGATTTTCACACATATTCATCTCTAAGGTTTACATAGAATGGCCTGAAAAAGAGAAACTCAATAGTCAATTACTTTTTGATGTCAGAGGTCAGAGGAGAATGATAAAAAGGCAGCAACTCAAATAACCACTCGTTATATCCAAGGTATATCCAACACATCGAACAATAAAGCACATGGGCTACAGCAGTTAAAGACCACATCGGGTGCAACTACAGCAGCAGTAAACCACAACGGGGGCCACTCCTGTTAGCTAACAACAGGAAACTGAGGCTACAATTCGCACAGGCTTACCAAAATTTGACAATAGCAGATTGGAAAAACATCCCCAGGTCTGGTGAGCCTCGATTTCAGCTGCGACATTCAGGTGGTAGGGTCAGAATTTATTGTAAACAACATTAAAGCATGGCTCCATCCTGCCCTGCATCAACAGTTTAGGCTGGTGATGGTGATGTAATAGTGTGGGAAATATTTTCTTGGCACACTTTGGATTTCTTAGTACCAATTGAGCATCGTTTAAATGCCATGGCCTACCTGAGTATTGTTACTGACCATGTCCATCCCTTTATGACTAAAGTGTACCCATTTTCTGATGACTACTTTCATGGTTAATGCACCATGTCACAAAGCTCAAATCATCTCAAACTGGTTTCTTGAACATGACATCTGCAACAACAACGCAATGCTATCATGTCAATATGGAAAATCTCTGAGGAATTTTCCAACACTTCGTTGAATCTATGCCATGAAGAACTAAGGCAGTTCTGAAGGCATAAAGGGAGTCCAACCCGATGCTAGCAAGGTGCATCTAATAAAGTGGCCGGGGAGTGTATATATGTTTTGTAAGTGTGTATTTAGCTGTTTGCCTGGAGTTCTATATTGAACTCTGTACAGCATGACTTTCTGTAATATGAAGTCCTTACAAACTGAAAGAAAACTAACAATATATTTGCTTATTACTTAGTGTGCCATTGTACAAGCAGTTATTTGAGATCATATACAAGAGACCCATCAGATCTTGCTTTAAATCTACATTAATTCTTTATGCTTCAGGTATTTTATGCAGTTCTTTTAAGAAAAGGGAGGTTGGAAGTTTCTGTCCCTGGATCTAAAGAAATACATCGAATAACCATTAGACCTGAAAAGGGAGAATTTCATGATGGCAAAGAGCACTCAATCCGAATTGAAAGATCAGGAAAGTAAGTGACATTAGCCTTGACATTTTTTTGGGCAGGATTAAAGCCAATGATGCATGCTTGCTATTTTCTTCCATAATTACAACTGTTTCATCTTAGGAATGTAGTATATTTGATGTAAAAAAGTCAGGGTAGCTATATACAGTGGGTACGGAAAGTATTCAGACCCCCTTACATTTTTCACTCTTTGTTATATTGCAGTCATTTGCTAAAATCATTTAAGTTCATTCTTCTTCCTCATGAATGTACACATAGCACCCCATACTGACAGAAAAACACAGAATTGTTGACATTGTTGCAGATTTATTAAAAAAGAAAAACTGAAATATCACATGGTCCTAAGTATTCAGACCCTTTGCTCAGTATTTAGTAGAAGCCCCCTTTTGATGTAATACAGCCAGGAGTCTTTTTGGGAAAGATGCAACAAGTCTTTCCCACCTGGATTTGGGGATCCTCTGACATTCCTCCTTGCAGATCCTCTCCAGTTCTGTCAGGTTGGATGGTAAACGTTGGTGGACAGCCATTTTTAGGTCTCTCCAGAGATGCTCAATTGGGTTTAAGTCAGGGCTCTGGCTGGGCCATTCAAGAACAGTCACGGAGTTGTTGTGAAGCCACTCCTTCGTTATTTTAGCTGTGTGCTTAGGGTCATTGTCTTGTTGGAAGGTAAACCTTCGGCCCAGTCTGAGGTCCAGAGCACTCTGGAGAAGGTTTTTGTCCAGGATATCCCTGTACTTGGCCGCATTCAACTTTCCCTCGATTGCAACCAGTCGTCCTGTCCCTGCAGCTGAAAAACACCCCCACAGCATGATGCTGCCACCACCATGCTTCACTGTTGGGACTGTATTGGACAGGTGATGAGCAGTGCCTGCTTTTCTCCACACATACCACTTAGAATTAAGGCCAAAAAGTTCTATTTTGGTCTCATCAGACCAGAGAATCTTATTTCTCACCATCTTGGAGTCCTTCAGGTGTTTTTTTAGCAAATTCCATGCAGGCTTTCATGTGTCTTACACTGAAGAGAGGCTTCCGTCGGGCCACTCTGCCATAAAGCCCCGACTGGTGGAGGGCTAAAGTGATGGTTGACTTTCTACAACTTTCTCCCATCTCCTGACTGCATCTCTGGAGCTCAGCCACAGTGATCTTTGGGTTCTTCTTTACCTCTCTCACCAAGGCTCTTCTCCCCCGATAGCTCAGTTTGGCCGGACGGCCAGCTCTAGGAAGGGTTCTGGTCGTCCCAAACGTCTTCCATTTGAGGATTATGGAGGCCACTGTGCTCTTAGGAACCTTTTAAGTGCAGCAGAAATCTTTTTGTAACCTTGGCCAGATCTGTGCCTTGCCACAATTCTGTCTCTGAGCTCTTCAGGCAGTTCCTTTGACCTCATGATTCTCATTTGCTCTGACATGCATTGTGATCTGGAAGGTCTTATATAGACAGGTGTGTGGCTTTCCTAATCGAGTCCAATCAGTATAATCAAACACAGCTGGACTCAAATGAAGGTGTAGAACCATCTCAAGGATGATCAGAAGAAATGGAAAGCACCTGAGTTAAATATATGAGTGTCACAGCAAAGGGTCTGAATACTTAGGACCATGTGATATTTCAGTTTTTCTTTTTTAATAAATCTGCAACAATGTCAACAATTCTGTGTTTTTCTGTCAGTATGGGGTGCTATGTGTACATTCATGAGGAAGAAGAATGAACTTAAATGATTTTAGCAAATGGCTGCAATATAACAAAGAGTGAAAACTTTAAGGGGGTCTGAATACTTTCCGTACCCACTGTATAGTTGGATATGTTAACACACAAACATTTTAGCTCTCTTTGGTTAATTTCTAACGCTATTTAATGGATTAGATCATAGGACCACAACAAAAATTCACGTGTTTCTAGTACAGGAAGACAGTGTGTGTGTGTGTGTGGGGGGGGGGGGGGTAATGTGGAATGTGCAATAAATCTGATATCAGATACCTGAAATCTAACCTGGTATCTATAAATGAATATCAAATGATTTGTTAGGGTTGGTGGCCACGTTTAGGATGCCTACTGGGGCTGATCTCTCAATTAATGTATTCATCAATTTATTCAGATAGCTGAAAGCAATTTGTTTATGCAGGTTTGTTACCTATTTTACATGCACTTGATTTTGTTTTAAACAATCATGCTTTCCTTACTTTAGAATGATTGTAATAAACAGCATTGTTAAGTAGACAAAATTGCAATGATTATACTCCCACTGCCTGGTAAACTTCCTTGAATAACTTCTTTCTTATGCATTCTAAACGAGTATGTGGCTATAATATCTTAAATCTGAGAAAAACACTGTTTCTAATGCCAGTATTCAGTCAGAGTTTAGGATAAAAAGAACATCCCGTTCTTGTTTATCTAAACTATGAAGTTAATAGAACAGAGAACAATGCAATTACTTCTCTTACATGAACAAGGTTGCTTGTATTGCCCTCTAAAGGTACGTGTAAATTTATCACATTTTACATTCAATGTACATCTAGCTTTGCTTCCCGTGGTGTGAATATTCAGCAGCATGTTGATTTGTCATTCAGTGACAATGGAAGCCGCTTACTCCTGGATATAATAATCCAAACAGATGTATCTCCCATGCTGTTTAAAAGCCAACTGAGTGTAATCATGCAACTTAGTGATGCCGTGTAAAACTTTTACTATACCAGAGCTTTTTTCATTTCCAGAATGGTACATGCAAAGCAGATGGAATTCGCATTAAAAGCATTTCTAAAGCAGAGACCAGATCATTAGATGAACGTTATTGCTCTTTGCTGTGCAGCAGGTTGTTTTTCTAATTTGGTTAATATAAAAGCTATTAGCTTTTAAATTTGCCAGAGCAAGGGCTGTGGGAGAGTTAAAATTATGCACATTGCAACAAAATACGTGACAGTATATTTCTATACAGCCAAACAGTCATTTCATCACATACTTCTGTATTTTATCTCCTTTTTAGTGTCTTTACTGTGCAAGTTGATGAAGATAGAAGCCAGACACTGAGGATGCCAGCAAGTCATTCAATAAGCGTAAAAAAGCTCTTTGTAGGTGGGATCCCATCTGATTCTCAGCTTACAATGTTCAAGGGTGTTCCACCATTTGAGGGATGCATATGGAACCTTCTCATCAATGCAGTGTAAGGCAACCCACCCTTCAATAATTATGTACATTTGGACCTTAATAGTTAATCTAATCCTACTAAACACTAAATCTCACTTTTAAAATGAACTCCTAACTCAAAATCTAACATTAATTGAACCTTATATATTAGGCTTAATTGTAAACTTAATTATACCCCTTGTGACTGAGCAAGGTCCTGCCACTGTGAAAATAGTTGAAAAAAGGACACATGGTTCACACATATGCAGAGTGTTGGACCCCTGGATATCAATAATGAGCAGAGAAAACTGTTCTTACAGCTTTCTCTGGATTTTGGTATTCCAGGATTGTGCTCTGTAGTTTGGAGATTTAAAAGTGCTTTGGGAAGGTGGAAATCTCCAATCTAGTGTCCAGGCTTTTTTTGAAGGCCAGAAGGGTGTGTGTCCAGGTGCACATAGCTCTTATAATGAAGGCTTGGGAATAGCTCAGGGATCCGGCCAGAAGGGAGGAGTGCTCCCGTTTGAAGACAGTGCATGGTACAGTTTGGGGGCAGAGGTGTCTTACTCAGGAAAGAGAAGCTCATGTTGGAGGGATTCCATGTCCATCAGGTTAAAGACAGTGCGTGGTCCAGTCTGGAGGCAGAGGTGATTTACTCAGGAAACAGAAGCTCATGTTGGAGGGATTCCATGTCCATCAGGTTGAGAGAGTCTGAGAGACTGGGTGAGCCAGGATAACTTGAATCCAGGGGACTGAAGCAATCTGTAAATCTCAGTGGAGTGAGAGAGCATGGGGTGTCAGGAGAACCCATATTCAGAGGCTAGGAGTGGGCCCATACAGCAGGGAGCTGTGAATAAAGGCTGAATGAGCCAAAAGGGAGTTCAGAAAGCCAGAAGAGCTGGTGAGACAGTCCGGAGAGATCAGTGCAGGAGCAGCTTTGCTGCTGAAGAGGGAGCCAGGTGGCTCAGCCTTTTATGTTACCTGTTTTGCTGTGTGAAACTGTAAAAAAACCTGATGTAAAGGACTTTGCTTTGACATGTTTTAATAAAAGTGGTCTGGCAAGCCTTAAACCACAGTTCAGGCTTGTGTAGGCTTGCTAAAAACTCATCTACCACTCTCCAACTAATCCTAACTCCTAACTCAACCTTTAAAAAGACACTGTTGCAAGTCCTTTAATTTAAACACAAATCTTCCTATACAGTGATATGTAAATTTAACACATTATATGCATGTTATTTACCTGTAAAAGCCTCAAAAACCATGAAAGTGCTACCTAACACTGCCATCTTACACAAGTTTTCAGCAGCCCCACCTGGCTTACTGCTGTCACTCAAAGGACACCCTATATTTCCCCCCCCTTATTCCTACCCTTGAGCAGCTGCATAAAAGGTTATATGAGGAGGTGAGAGGGAACAATGAAATTTCTGGGACCAGCACAGAGAGTAATTAGATACTTCCCGAAAAGAAGAGTTCTGATGTGGAGGGAGTGGGCACTGCTAGGGAACTGACTCTCTTAGAGCTGTCAAATTTTCTAGCAAATTCAGAGGCACATTTTAAGTAAATGAAAGGTATTAATAGAAAGAAAAACACTTCAAGTAGGCATGTAAACCACTTTATTTTTTCAGTTCTTTTACCTGCAACTTTTCAAGTTGGTGTCAGGGTCTCCTTAGGGCTCATTCAGAAAGGCACTGTGAACAGTCCTCCATGCTGAGCTGAGCTGGATACAGGCAGCCCATACAAGTGGATGCAGAAACACAGTTCCATGGATCCGAATGCAGACACTGTGATTTTGGATTTTTGCATCTTCTCCTGCATGCATGTCAAATTTTGACATGCCACTGTGGAGCTACTACATCTACATCCACTTTTAAGGGTTGCCTCTACACAGATCCGAGGTAGAGTCATATGCACCAGACAATAGCTAAGCATGCAGGATGGGTGCAAGCACCCATCTGAAAGACCCCTAAATGTAAAGGGCATGTAAACCTCAACAATTACATTTTCTATTTTGCTTCTATTTAGGTCCAATAAATATACAATTGAAACCCTTTTTATATACTTTTTGATTCTGCCAGATATCAAATAAGCTTGTAACCTTTTGTGCACTCTGCCTCTGCAACAAGTAGTGTTATCAGTTATGCTCAGTTCACCTCCCCATATGTTATGACCATGAGAATAGAGGGTGGTGTTCTGAAGTCTATGTCAAGAGATAGCAGCTTAGGGTGAAAGCTTTGCCCCTCCCTAGATATACATAGAGTAAAGCGAGCCATACATGGATCGAAATTCAGCCAGTACCCAAGTCAATCCATCGATCAACTTGGGTACAAGCAGCCTGTCAGATTTTTTATATGTGATTACATTTGGCGGCTTCAGCCTCTAGAAGTAATCATTGTGTCCTGCCACTCAGGAAGGCTCTACGCACCCCCCATCCCCTCCTCCTTCCTCACCGGCAGCACACAATAAAGTTGCGTGTGGAATTCCCCCATCAACAATGACTGTATTGATGGGGGAATTGAGCAATTTTGTTAAAGAAAATTGGATCATCTATTGTCATGCTAAGACAGGAAAAGATGTTACTGACAAGATCACCAGATTAAAATAAAGAAGGAAAAAAAAAACAAATATAGCTATGCTATGTAAGGGATGATAAGCTGAAATTGATTAACTTTTTGTTCTTTATGATGGCAGATGCGGCTCTATATTAAAACATGTAAAGTAAATTATGGGCACTAAAAACATGCCTGCAACATACTCTTTCTTTTTATTTCTATCTGTCGACCTTCTTGGGACAGTTTTCAATGCTGCCTAACCTAGTAACCATTTCCAACAGTATGGGAAGTGAGCGGAAATCACCCAAACAGAAAAACATACAATTAAGGGCTTGTGAAAGGTTTTTAAAGGAAGACTTTTTGAGTCATCAGCTTTTTATGACCCTTTTAGAGAAATTACCTATCAATTCCTGTTCCAGTGACCACTCACAATAAATATAAGGTTGTAACCCTGGCAACATTTCTAGTTATCCCCTTATAGTTAAATAGTAATTTTAAACTATTGATAGATAATGAAATTAGCTGAATGTTTAAATATTTATTATGTAGGTAATGGTTATTCTTTTGTATGCCCTGACAGACCAATCGACTTTGCTCAGCCTGTCTCTTTCGAGAATGCAGATATTGGAAGATGTCCAACTCTGGTGCCAGACAGTACACTTGAAGAAGATAAAGAGAAAAACGTCACTCAAGCATTAGTCCTCCCTCAGCCTGAAGCAACCACTGCACCAAAGGTCATTCCAGCAATTCCACCTTCTGTTCCGCCTACTGTAAGTGAATAAGGAATCCCTCTATTATTTAATATTATATTACACTGTTAAACGGTGGAAATGTATGTTCAAAAGCCTTTTCTTTCACTATAATACAAAATAATAGTATTTGTACACAACCTGTGCGTTAGGTGCTGTGGGTTAAACAAAAAACTCAAGGTGAGTCACTAATGATCTGCATGATAGATAGATAGATAGATAGATAGATAGATAGATAGATAGATAGATAGATAGATAGATAGATAGATAGATAGATAGATAGATAGATAGATAGATAGATAGATATACACTCTGAGCTCAAGCTTGGAAACTTGCTTATTTTGTCAAATGTTATTTTAATCCTGCTAACCATAAAAAAATGATTTCACTCCATGAATCATTAGGTGGTTTGTTTGATTAATATACATGCAAATATTTTATGGAATTTATTTAAATGCCTGACTGCTTGGTGAAAGCTCCTAGCAGCTACATTGAACTTGTGCTAAAGTTGCGTTCACAGTTGAAGTGAAAGATAACTTTTATGGTGCAACAGAAATTTCGAAGGGCTGCGAATGAAAATAGCTGACAGCATTCTGTGTGTAAAGTATCCGTTTACATTTTGCATGAATTGGTAGTACAATGATTGGCATGTGGATGCAGTATTGTCTTGTAAAGATGTCTTAAATGTTTTACAAGGGGATTTTAAATCCCAAAGATCTGTGTTCTCTTCAAAACCCATTGAGAATAAATATACATTTTTATCCCCCCCCCCCCCCCCCAAAGAAAAAAACAAAATACACACACACAATGCCATGTGATGTCAGTAGATAAACTATTGCTCAGATTGCATGTACAACCTACTCTGTGTCATCTAAAAGTCCAGTGTTAGGGAGCATTTCTCCACTGACAACCGATTTAAGAGGACATTCCATTTACTATCAATATAAGGAACATTACTCCTCTGAACACCAACTTATGGGGGCGTTACATTGCCCACAGATGTAAAGGGACACTACTCTGATCACCTGCATAAGGGGCCATTTCTCCACTGCCCACCAATGTAAGGGGGCAATATAATGATCACCAATATGGGAACACAGTAAAAATGTCAATGTCTGCATTTTGAGGCCATTTTTATTTTATTTTATTTTTTATTTGTATTAATTCAAAGACCTGCCCCAGATTTCGAAAATTGCTAGGTATGCAAATTTAGTATGCCAGACTTAACTGGGAAAAATGGGGACACTGAGATATTTATTTATCAAACCTGTCTTACACCTAAACAATATCTAAAAACATGCCCATGGGACTTGGTTTGAGTTGCGGCAAAAAAATCACAATTATATTACATAAAATTATACATATTTTTATTCCATTGTAAAATTAAAAAAGACAGGGTGAACAAAACATATATCTTAAAATTGAAAAGTCATATTAGCGTTGGTGTATATTTCCCACTGGGAGTTGTGATTTAATACCCACATTGCTTTTGTTACATGGGGATGCTTATGCCTATTTCTTACTTGTTTACTCCTATGACATGGTCTCTCCACAGATATGCTTGGAATTGGATTCATTTGTCTTCTGAAGAAATGAACATTGCTTCACAAAACGAGTTGAAATATAGTCTAGCATTTATGTATTTTTTTCTTCTGCATAATGTTGTGGAAATATACACCAACGCTAATATGTCTTTTCAATTTTAGGATATATGTATTGTTCACCCTGTCTTTCTTAACCACTTGCCCTCTGGAAAATGTACCCCCCTTCATGAGTAGGCCATTTTTTGCAATATGGCACTACGTTATTTTAAATGACAATAGCGCGATCATGCTAAGCTGTACCCAAACAAAATGTCCTTTTTCTCCCCACAAATAGAGCTTTTTGTTTTTATTTTTTGTGCTAGAAACCAAAAAAGACTGACAATGTTAATTAAAAAATTTAAAAAAAAACCAATATTTTGTACTTTCTTCTATAAAACCTATCCAATAGAAAAAATGGAAGAAAAAAAAACTGAAATTTTTCTTATCAATTAAGGACAATATGTATTCTGCTACATATTTTTGGTAAGAAAAATCCCAATAAATGTATATTGATTGGTTTGTGTAAAAAGATATAGTGTCTACAAGCTATGGTATATTTTTATTTCTTTTTTTTTTTTTCATTTTTTTTTTTTTGCTAGTAATGGCGGAGATCAGCAACTTATAGTGGGACTGTGATTTTTGGGACACTAACTGACACTTTTTACACTTTTTGGGGACCAGTAACATCAATACAGTGATCATTGCTAAAAATATGCACTGTCACACTACTAATAAAATCGGCTGGGAAGGGGTTAAACATCGGGGGTGATCAAAGGGTTAACTGTGTGCCTACCCAATGTTTTCTAACTGTGTGTGAGGTGCTTTTAGTAGGGGAAGGCATTGATCTGTGTGCCTGCTTTGCAGGCACACAAGATCAATATCTCCAGTGCTGACAGAATGGCGATCTGCCTTGTTAACATCAGAGTTCTGCCTGTGTACTGTACAATCATCGGGTGCCATTGGAGATTGGGTCCGAGGGACTCGCTGATCAGCTGCCACTGTGTAAAATCACAGCGGGAGTGAACCACCAGTGGCGCACATTTGCACCCGATACTCGTAAGTGTAGGATCATGTATATATACATGATGCTGCGCAGCGCGGCAGCCCTGTAGCAGTATAACTGCTAAAAGGTGCACGGCAAGTTGTTAACTTTACTATGGAATATAAATATGTATAATTCTTTGTAATGTCATTTTAACCACTTACCGACCGCCTGCGGCAAGTTGGCTCTGTTGGGCGAAACAACGTACCTGTACATTTTTTCGTGCAATAGCCAGTGGGGGCGCACCAGCCACCTGCAATTTCTCCCCAGAAAGACAAAACGGCGGTCTGCCAATATAAACAAGGCAGACCGCCGTTCTGTCAGAGATGAACACAGGGATCTTGTGTTCCTGCTATTTAGGAACACGGATCTCTCTGTTCATCTAGTGAGTCCGTCCCCGAACAGTTAGAAAGCACCCCCTAGGAACACACAAAACCCTTTGATCGCTTCTGTTGTTAAGCACTTCCCTCCCAGTGTCATTAGTACAGTAACAGAGCATATTTTAAGCACTGAATACTGTAGTAATGTCACTGGTCCCCTCAGAAGTGTCAAAAGTGTCGGTTGGGTGTCCAATCTGTCCACCGCAATGTCGCAGTCCTGCTAAAAATTGTTGATTGCCGCCATTACTAATAAAAAAAATAAAAATAAATAAAAATAAAATAAATCTATCCTCTAGTTTTTAGATGCGATAACTTTTGCGCAAACCAAAAATATATAGCAGAATACATATTGGCTTAAAATTATGAAAAGATACGATTTTTAATTTTTTTTATTGGCTGTGTTTTATAGCAGAAAGCAAAAAATATTGGTTTTTTTTTTTTCAGAATTGTCGCTCTTTTTTTGTTTATAGCGCAAAAAATAAAAACCACAGAGATGATCAAATTCCTCCAAAAGAAATCTCTGTTTGTAGTAAAAAAAGGACATCAATTTTCTTTGGGTACACTACCGCGCAATTGTCAGTTAAATTAACTCAGTGCGGTATCGCAAAAAATGGCCTGATCATTAAGGGTTTACCCCCTTTCGATTCAGAAGTGGTTACATTTTTTGGTGCAACTCAAACCAAATCCCATGGGCATGTTCTCTTTTTATATATTGTTTGGTTCCAGGACTGAGTTTCTTCGACATCTTTGCACTCCTGGCCATTTTATCCGTCTTACACCTAAATCTGTTTTTACATTGAGCAAAATAAGATATCTTAGTATGATGTTTTTTAATATCCTTTGACAAATTTATATTTTATGTAATTGAGGAATTCAAGCTGATTATTTTGGCTTTCAGTATATGAATAGTATTGTAATCTGGGTTTTGAAGATTGTTGTAGCATAATCCAAGCACCATTAAAGAATGAAGTAGATCTTGCTGATTGCAAAATTATTCAGATGTGATCCTTAAAAGGTGGCCTCCCTAATGTATTTAAAAAAAAAATAAAAAAATAATGCATTTCGGATATACAATGGATTAAAATAAAGCAGAAATACAGGACATCAAAATGAGGAGATTCTAAAAGGTATACGTCTAAATAAGAATAGCTCACACTCTACTTTAAGGAGTTATACCATATAATGCCATGTAGAGTAATGTGGCAATACAAATGCATTCGCACCAAAACAACAGATGGCTCAGCCACTCTGGTGGGCTGGGGATTTTTTTCACTAAATTCTCAACAATATGGGTGACATTTCCCTTAAATTTTTTCTGCTGGTATTAATGTTGATTGCACAAACATGCCTCAGTAATATGGTAGAAAGTTCTGTCCGTTTTATTGCAGCCAGAGATGCAGACAGGCACACTTCTGTTCTGCATATTAGTAATTTTCTAAAAAGTTAACCAAAATTCTATCCACATGGGCATTTCAAAGTTTCTGTTTTGCTGCCATATTTATGTGGAAACCAGAGGCATAACTAGAACCTTCAGGGCCCCAATGCAGGAAACTATGAAGGGCCCCCCTGCCACCTGGCCATGAAGGGCCCCCCTGACACCTGGCCAGAGCCCTTCTCTTCAAGCCTGGGGCTCTTCCTACTGATCCTGGGGCCCTTTACTCTCATTGCGGGACCCTTTCACAAGTTCTGGAATGGGCCCCCTTCCTGCCATCTTGGGGCCTCCCCACGGTGGTGGAATGCCAGGGCTCGGTCGCAAGTGTGACCTTTGCGATCCTGGAAGTTCACCCACGGGTGTCAGTCATTTTTATTTTTTGGTATTTAAATTGTATTATTTTTTATAATTTTATTTTATTTATTTACATTGTCACTGACTATGACTCTGTTCATTCAGAAAGGAAGGTGCAGGTAAATTACATATTTACCGACCCCTTCCTGGTTCTCCATTGTGGCACATCCCCTGAAGCAGCCAGCAAGAGAGGGAAAGGAGCACAGTGGGGGGGGGGGGGGTGTGCAGCACAGTAGGGGGAGGACCAGGGGAGCCCACAGGGGCCCAGAGACAGCAGAACACAAGTGAACTGGATAGGAGTGGCGGGGGCAGCATACAGAGGAACCAATCGCCTCCATTTTCCTCCTGCAGCTACAGGAGGAAAAAGGAGGACAGTGATTTCTATATGCTGCCCCCGCCGCCCCTCCTATCCAGGTGTGCAGAGGAGCTGCACAGGCCCCCTGGAGCATGGGGCCGGGTTGCAATTGCAACCCCTGTAGTTACGCCCCTGGTGGAAAAATAGCTAATGTACACGTTGCAGTGCCATATGTCATATGTCACCACATGACTAAAAAAAATAAAAAATAGATGGCCAATGTCCATTACCAACTGCTATGGTATAAACTGTACATGAAACCTTCTACGCTATTATAAAGGACTTTCCTATTAGCTCCAAAACATATGGATACATGAACAATGCACATACTGTGCTGGCAAATATACAGTAAAACCTTGGATTGCGAGCATAATTCGTTCCGGAAACATGCTCGTAATCCAAAGCACTCTTATATCAAAGCGAATTTCCCCATAAGAAATAATGGAAACTCAAATGATTCGTTCCACAACCATTTATTCATAAGTCCTACAGTTTATAGTCCATATAAAAAGATTATAGCATTGCGATAGGTTGCATAAAATGTCCATCCTCAAATAGCCGCTTCCATAAGGGGATTAGAAGCAAAATCCAGCAGTAGGTACAGAGTATAAAAGAGAAGAGAGGTGCCTCTAAGTGTAGCAATATGATTCCATTTAATGAAGGTACAACATTTAGCAACTCACATGGTTGATGAATAAAACAGGCGCATCTAAGTATGCAGGCATCCGGGGTAAAGCTGTCCACATAGACTATCTTCTGCACCGCCAGCTGCCAGTCTGTAATCCTGACCGGGAAGACCACCCTGCAGTAAACCGATCTGAAAGCGAGGGGCAGCATGGAAAGGATGACGTAGATGGCGGTGAGGACGGTCTATGTGGACAGCTTTACCCCGGATGCCTGCATCCTTAGATGTGCCTGTTCCAATCATCAACCATGTGAGTTGCTAAATGTTGTACCTTCATTAAATTTAACCATATTGCTACACTTAGAGGCGCCTCTCTTCTCTTTTATACTTAGCTGTGACTTGAGGCTACTTGTATATCAAGACATCGCTTGTATATCAAGTCAAAATTTTTTGGAAAATTTTGCTTGTCTTGCAAAGCGCTCTTAAACCAAGTTACTCTCAAACCAAGGTTTTACTGTACATGGAACCCTTAACCATAATGTGGAGTATTTTTTCTTGGGCAGAGCAGCTTTACAATTTGGCAAAACATAAAAATGAGCATTTTCATGAAAAAACGGTGGCAAAAAAAATCAATTCAAAACAAAATCAAATCAAAAAACATTTTGTTAATAGTCACAGAGAGGGAGCATTTTGCCCCTTTCTATTAATAAGCCTCCTATTCACATACCAGTCTCACTTCTCCAAAATCATATTGTTTATAGATCTGGCACTTTTTAATGATCACAACATGTATTGAGAGCATGTGTGTAGCACGCACGGGGTTACCCACAATTCAATGCAACATGTGCTTCAAAAAAGCTAGACTAAGTAGTAAACATCCTGGGTGTTGAAATAATTACATTCATTCTTAGGTGTTCTTTTTCTTTACTTTTAAAAACTGTTTCAGAAAGTGAAAAAAAGTTCAGCATTTTTCCTTCTATTTGAAACATAAAAACTAAAATCATTCTACAATATCTATTAGATCGTTAACTTTCTATGATTAGATGGCAACCCTAACATTATAACCCTAATATGTTTTGCAAGTGCTGTATTTATTTAAAAGCTCAATAATTTTACCATATAAATCAGCATCTGTTTAATCATTTTATGAAAAATACAATGAGAATGAAGAGTATTGACAAAGAACACTGTTGTGTTATGTTTTTATAATAGCTAGACCTGTTATGGATTTGGCTCACAATGTATGCACTTCTAACAATTGCTTATTTGCTGCACCATAGGAGCCTGAAACCACTGAAGTGAAGAGTGCCAATATCACAGATGAGCTTGATTCCTCAACGGTATCCATCACCTCTTACCTGCTTAATGTGGTTCTCTATCATTTCTCTGTTATTTTTCTATTTTTTTCACTGCTACAAAACTAATCATTTCTCCTTCCTTCATTCTTTTATTCCTATGTAGTGAACATAATACAGCATGTGACAGGAGTACCTCAATTTGCAATCATTCTCTTCCAGGGTTTTCTTTAGCAAGAGAAATGAAAATGTATCCTAGCTTTCCTGTTGATATATTTTCCAGTGCTATGCTTAGATGAATATGATTTTGTGAACTCATTTCACACACCAAAAAAAAAAAAAAAAAAAAATATATATATATATATATATATATATATATATATATATATATATATATACACACACACAGTATCTCACAAAAGTGAGTACACCCCTCACATTTTTGTAAATATTTTATTATATCTTTTCATGTGACAACACTGAAGAAATTACACTTTGCTACAATGTAAAGTAGTGAGTGAACAGTTTGTATAACAGTGCAAATTTGCTGTCCCCTCAAAATAACTCAACACACAGCCATTAATGTCTAAACCGCTGGCAACAAAAGGGAGTACAGCCCTAAGTCAAAATGTCCACATTGGGTCCAAAGTGTCAATATTTTGTGTAGCCACCATTGTTTTCCATCACTGCCTTAACCCTCTTGGGCATAGAGTTCACCAGAGCTTCACAGGTTGCCACTGGAGTCCACTTCCACTCCTCAATGATGACATCATGGAGTCAGTGGATGTTAGAGACCTTGAGCTCCTCCACCCTCCATTTGAGCCCCACAGATGCTCAATAGTGTTTAGGTCTGGAGACATGCTTGGCCAGTCCATCCCCTTGACCCTCAGCTTGTTTAGCAAGGCAGTGGTCGTCTTGGAGGTGTGTTTCGGTCGTTATCATGTTGGAATACTGACCTGCGGAGTCTCCGAAGGAAGGGAATCATGTCACAGTACATGTTGGCATTCATGGTTCTCTCAATGAACTGTGGCTCTCCAGTGCCGCCACCACTTATGCAGCCCCAGACCATGACACTCCCACCACCATTCTTGTGCATCATCTTTAGAAGAGGCTTCCTTCTGGGATGACAGCCATGCAGACCAATTTCATGCAGTGCGCGGCATATGGTCTGAGCACTGACAGGCTGACCCCACACCCCCTCAACCTCTGCAGCAATGCTGGCAGCAAACCTACATCTACTTCCCAAAGACAACCTCTGGATATGAGAGCTGAGCACGTGCACTCAACTTTTTTGGTTGACTGTGGTGAGCTCTGTTCTGAGTGGAACCTGTCCTGTTAAACTGCTGTGCGGTCTTGGCCACCGTGCTGCAGCTAAGTTTCAGGGTCTTGGCAATCTTTCTATAGCCTAGGCCATCTTTATGTAGAGCAACAATTCTTTTTTTCAGATCCTCAGAGAGTCCTTTGCCATGAGGTGCCATGTTGAACTTCCAGTGACCAGTATGAGAGAGTTTAACACACCTTCTCCCCATTCACACCTGAGACCTTGTAACACTAACGAGTCACATGAGGCAAAATGGCTAATTTTCCCAATTTGGACATTTTCACTTAGGGGTGTACTCACTTTTGTTGCCAACAGTTTAGACATTAATGGTTGAGTGTTGAGTTGTTTTGAGGGGACAGCAAATTTACACTGTTATACAAGCTGTACATGCACTACTTTACATTGTAGCAAAGTGTCATTTCTTCAGTGTTTGTTCCATGAAAAGAAATAATAAAATATTTACAAACATGTGAGGGGTGTACTCACTTTTGTGAGATACTGTGTATAAATATATATATAGCTTCTGCCAAAGGGAAGTTACGGATTTGCTTTTGTTTGTTTCAAACAATTGCACTGCTGAATTACAACTATAATTTATACTGTTCTATTATGTTGTACTCCCCTGCAGCATAATCCTCAACTTAAAGCGGGAAAGGGGAAGCTCCGTTTGTCTGCCTCAACTCCCACCCCCCTGCTCCGCTGCCGCTTTTGGGGGGAGCAGGTACCTGGTTTTCATAGGTACCTGCTCCCACCCCCCTCCTCCTTCCCCAGCAACATGCCCATGCACAGAGCACCGTGCTTCACACATGCGCAGTAGGGAACCGGCTGTGAAGCTACAAGGCTTCACTGCAGTTTGCCTTAGTGGAGATAGCAGCAGAAGCAGCCAATAGCCAATTTAAAAATCGGCTTGGGAGAGAACACCGCTGGATTTCTGGATGGATACGTGTCCTAATATTAAAAGTCAGCAGCTACAGTATTTATAGCTACTGACATTTAATTTTCTTCTGAAGGAGCCTGGAGCTCCTCTAACTGAAATCCCAAACAATGTAGTCCTGCGTTCCAAGCTATTTTCTGTGAACTACAAAACCTCTCCACCTATGTTTTGGAGAGATAAGGGGATGAGGAGGTGTTTATTGTCCAACAGTACAAACACATGACCACTGCCCCTATCTATAACTGGCCTTTGCAGCAATTAGCACATGGAAGGGCGGAAAAAAAAAAAAAAGAAAAGCTCAACCTACTGACCAGTCTGCAACCAACTGAAATATCCTGTCTAACAGTATGCATTAAAAACAGGGGTTTTGTTTTCATACATTTGCTTCACAGCACCCCAGTATTATCTGCACTCTTAACTTAACTTAAATTCTGAGAGCCTCCATAGTAGAAGCACATGCATTATAATGGATAGGCAGAGGGCAGATGAGCTTGAAGGGAGCCCACCCCTCCTTAAAGGCACAGGGGCAAACTGGACACCCAGGATATAGCACAATGGCAGCAAAGAGCACAAACAGCTATTAGCTTACAACTGGTAAATTATGATGTGTGGTTGGTTGTTCTGGGTTACAGACTTTGCATGAAATTTGCTTTCCTGGATCATCACATCAAGCACATCAGCGCCTTCTTTCTATTGTACTTCCTTCATAAAGTACTCAAAATACTGTGTAATAGGACAAGACATGGACATGTTCTGCTCCATCCTCTGCTAGTAAAAGTAGTTACAGCAGCTTTGTGTGAAGGTCACATTGCTAATAATAATAATAATAATAATAATAATAATGTGAACAGAGCACTGAAAGCAGTATTTTATTCGGTACTAAACTGTGTACTTTTTCTAGTCTAAATAATCAGCCTAAAGATTGGCATTTAAGTTTAAATTATTGTGACCCTTGGTCCTAGAAAAACCTAGAAGCTGAGAAGGAGGGAGGAATCTTTTGTGTACTATGGAAATATAAAGAGAGGCCATCTGTAAAAAACTGGAATCACTTTTAAAGTGGACACCTACACAAAAATGCCTGGGTTTTTAAACATCCAACAGAGGTGCTCATTAGTTATCTCTGCCTGCACATCATCCCCTTTAGCTTCTTTGACAAAGATCACGCACCCAATGTCTCAGCATAGGTCAGATAACTGGCTGCAGGAGACCATAGATTTGGGTAATAAAAGCAGCAAGTAAGCTGATTAAGGCTCTCAGGCATTATTTTGTACATCCTACTTGTGTTCATGACAAAAAGGGGACGCTTTTATCTTAACATCGTACACATTTCTCCTTAAACAATAAGCATTTCTATTATTGCAGTGTTTTCTTTATTTTACAGAATTTATAATTAACAGCATCAGTATAGCATTTGTATATACAGACATAACTTGACATTTAGTACAGTTTTTTTTCTCCTTAATCACAGTAAATAAGTTGTTTAATTTTCTAAGCTTTTATCCAAAACTATTTCTTCTTTACTAGCTTTGCACTGCGAACACTGTAAATTTGTTGTCTTTTTTTTTTAAAATTAATATATCAAAGTAGGTCTCACGTACCGACATGTAGTAATTCATTTTTTTTTAGCCTTACAAAACATGTAAAAAATGTGTTACACAAGTGTTCCTCTTTTTGACCAGCGCTAACCACAAGTCTGTGCATACTTCCTTCCATTTACAATCAGTTAACAGCTTTGTGTATTCCTTGAGGAGGAATTTAAACCTGCACCAAAAGTGTGTGACATTTAGGGTGAACCCTGGAAGATTTTTGGTAACATAATATCTATAAAAGACTTAAATAATGTTTAATAGGTGCTTGTATGTATTGTAAACATATGGATGCCAAGTGCTCTAAATGTAGGCAAATCATACGCATTCCATATTAACCACTTTAAGACCAGGCTTTTTCTGACACTTTATGTTTACAAGTTTAAATCAGTATTTTTTGCTAGAAATTTACTTATTACCCCCAAGGATTATAATTTTTTTAGAAGAGACCCTAGGGAATAAAATGGCAAGTTTTAAAAGTGTTTATGTCACATGGTATTTGCGCAACGGTTTTGAAAATGTAATTTTTTTGGGAAAAAATACACTTTAATGAATATTAAAAAAAGAACACAATATATATCTCAATTTTTTGTAAAATTTGAAAGATGATGTTACGTCAAGTAAATAGGTACCTAACATGTCACCCCTTAAAATTGTGCAAGTTCGTGGAATGGCAACAAACTATCTAAAAATCACTGTAGGCAACGCTTTAAACCCCTTTATAGATTACCTGTTAGAGTTACAGAGGAGGTCTAGAGCTAGAATTATTGCTCTCGCTGTAAAGTTCACAGTTATACCTCCCATGTGTGGTGCGAGCATGGGAACATGAAGGGCTGGGGGCACTTTACATTTTTTTTATTATTTATTTTATTTTCTATTTTTTATTTTTACACTGTCCCTTTCATTTTTTTTTTTATCACTTTTATTCCTATTACAAGGAATGTAAACATCCCATGTAATAGAAATAAGGATGACAGGTTCTCTTTATGGAGAGATCTGGGGTCAAAAAGACTCCACATCTCTCCTTTACCTTTAAAAAACAAACAATCAAAAAAATATATATATTTTTTAAATCTTTTGCCTAAAAAAAATTTAGATAAAAATTGTTTACTTCCAGCCTGGACCGGAAGTGATGTCATTACATCGCTCTGGTCCTCCAGGGCCATAGAGGCGATCAAAGTGGGTCTACACCATGATTGCCTCTTGGACTAGCCGGCCATTTCTGAAAGTGTTCAAGCAGCTCATGAGCCGCTCAGAACACTTTATGAGAAAGCCAGCCGCTGCCTGTATAAAACAATACCGGGGTTATGGCTGATATCTTCAGCCATAATCTCAGCAAACCACTTCAAAGCCGCAAAGTATATATCTGTAATGTGGTATTGAAGTGACTTTTTTAGCTTGAATTATTGAGTTGATAAATCGGATTTACAAAACCTATAAGAAAAGGTTTTTGCATACTAGAATATTTAATAGCAATAGCCACAACCTTTGAATTAAAAAAAAAAACTATTAATCCCCTGACTCTTTGGAGGTGTCAGTAGACATGCTTTCCTATTATAAATATTATTAAAGAATGGAACCCCAGCTCCAAAAATAAAGCAAAACCCAACTCAAAACAAAAGTTTCTGTTTCTGTCTGTGTCCTCACTGGAGAGACATCCGCTTACTTCCTGTCCCAGTGACACCAGGACAGAAAATTAGAAGGTACATGTGTCACTGAGATGGGAAGCTACAAAGAACAATAAAAAAATGTTCTAGCCACTCTAGAACAATAAAAATATGTTCTAGCCACCCAGCAATTAAAAAAAAAAAAAAGAAGCATTAGTATTTTTAACCCTTAACCACTTCTTAATAAATATAAAAGAAAGGTATAAATAGCATGCATAGAATATGTTAAAAGCACACAGTTTTTTTTTTTTTTTTTTAAATAATGGTCTGGCAACAAGGTCTCTTTAAGTGCTACCTATACATAGAGTTTTTTTTTTTTTTTTTTAATATACAGTATAGTCACTATTCTGGGTGGGTTTTACCTCTAGTTTTAAAATGTAATATTGATAAAAAAAATTAGTAAAGTAAATGATACAGTGATTTCTCTGTCCATTCATTTTTGGCTGCATATTGCTTTTAGATACTTGAATCAGACAGATCTTTTTTAGCAGCATTACTCAAACTTTCTATAGCACCATGTCATTAGCTTTGTGACAGCCAAATAACAGTAATGATCCTACTGCTTTTGTGCTTTTCACAACTCAAAGCATGCTCTTTGCAGTCTACAACAACAAAGGATATATATAATGTATATCTCATAGCTTAGGGTGCTTTTTTTTTCCTATTTCCCCAAGCCAAATATATTTTTGGAGTCCACCAGAGGAATTATATGACAACCTTAATGACCCATTAGACAACAAAACTACATGTAGAAATGTGTAGAACATGTTTGTTTTTATTTAAAGGGCTGTGCGGCTGAGAAAAAGCCAGAGATTATCATAAGTGGAAAGCAGTTTGGCCTGTCCAGGAATAGCCATATGGCATTTTCATTTGATGACACAAAAGTAAAAAACAAGTGAGTCCTATTTTTTCTACTCTTTGCTTTCGTTTTGTATTCCTTTGCAATTTACTGTGACATAGTAATCTATGTGAAATGAATTTTCACAGCATTTTGTTTTCCTATAATATTACAGACTTTCTATAGAACTTGAACTTCGCACTACCGCCGATTCAGGCTTGCTGTTCTACATGGCTCGTATCAACCATGCTGATTTTGCCACTGTTCAGATTAAAGATGGAATGGCCCACTTTAGATACGATCTTGGAAGTGGAGATACCACCACAATGGTTCCTCAAAAAGTTAACGATGGAGAGTGGCATAAGGTACATATATTGAATAAAATGTTTTTAAAAATTTCTTAGTGGGTATACACACATGTATCAAATGTGGGAACAACAACATTTATAATGAAAGTATACTGGACAGCCACGCAAATATCTAGTGAATATGTAAAAGGAACCAAGAGCAGTTTTGGTAAAAAGCATAAAACCAAACTTTGCTGGACATCAAAATACATAAAGCTTCTTACACATAAAATGTACCATAAACATTACACAAAATACCATGACTTAAACATACACTCCTATTCCCAATATCCCAAAATATCAAATAATACTCTGATAGTAGGGGGGGGGGGGGGGGGTTCTTTTGTACACATATAAATTAGTAAGTTTTGCCGCCGTCCCTTATATAATTCTATGGGGGGTTGCTGGTGCCTCAAACCAGAGAGTATGGGACTTTATGGGCAGGTAGATGGTTTGTACAACCAATGAATCGGATGTGGTATAGGTAAAATAAATATATAATTTATTACAGAAAAAAGAAGAATATTACAAATTGTAACAAGTATTTGGGTGAACAATGTGCTTGGGGAGAGGGACCCAAGTGTGAGAAAGGTAGAAGTGATTCAAAGGAATCAGTGACAATGGTGCATCTGGTGACATTTTACAAGGATTTTCACTGTTTTCCAGTAGATGTTTAATGGAAAATTACTCCCAGGAAAATACCCAATCGCTTGACACGTTTCGGCTCTATCATGGGCCTTTATCAAAGCGTTCAGTCACTCAGTCAGAGTAAATCTATGAGAACAATATACAGGATTATTCAAATCCTCTGAATATGTCATATAACATCATTAAATACTTCAAAAAGCTTAGGGGATACATACACGGGTGTAGCCACTATTCTGCGCAGAACTCTCATCACCGTTCACAGTCACAGCGGGAATCGTATACTGCATATAGCCTAGGGGGGGATTTTTTGCAATGGTATTAATTTATGGTGTAGGTTGGTACTATCAAGGTGAAGAAAAAGGCAATATCTTGAACTTACAGTTTGGTAAGCTGCTGGGGTGGGGGTCCTCCGCAGTTCTGGAAAGAGGAGGGGGGAGGGAGGGGGGATTTTTCCTTCCCTTTCTTTACCACCAGGTCCTCAGTCTGTGGTATAATAAACCTGTTTTACAAGTGTGTACCATGGCTATGTATCTATTACTAAAGTGCCAGTAATCCCAAATGAGTGTGGTTCAAGGTATTGCCTTTTTAATGATGTTATATGACATATTCAGAGGATTTTAATAATCCTGTATATTGTTCTCATAGATTTACTCTGACTGAGTGACTGAACGCTTTGATAAAGGCCCATGATAAAGCCGAAACGCGTCAAGCGATTGGGGATTTTCCTGGGAGTAATTTTCCATTAAACATCTACTGGAAAACAGTGAAAATCCTTGTAAAATGTCACCAGATGCACCATTGTCACTGATTCCTTTGAATCACTTCTACCTTTCTCACACTTGGGTCCCTCTCCCCAAGCACATTGTTCACCCAAATACTTGTTACAATTTGTAATATTCTTCTTTTTTCTGTAATAAATTATTTATTTATTTTACCTATACCACATCCGATTCATTGGTTGTACAAACCATCTACCTGCCCATAAAGTCCCATACTCTCTGGTTTGAGGAACCAGCAACCCCCCATAGAATACTCTGGTAGTAAAGTAAAAACTAAAGCTCTGGTAGTTGATTGTCAACAGCTTACACTGGATAGCTGGAGAAACAGGATAATAAGAAACCCTGGCTGCATGCTTGGTCTTTCCACAGCTCCAAAAAACAGACGTGTTCCTCATGCTATGGACTCTTTTTATAATTCTGTATACCAGAGACCACCCACAGGATGTAATCATTCCTCTTGACCACTCACAGGTCATTTTGTGAGTGGGGTCAGCAACACATGGTTGCACTTCCCCCAAAACCACATGGCCAATTTGATATGCAGCAGCCATCTTTACACACAATGTCAAAGCTCACTAAACCACCTGTGGGTGCAAGTTCACTCCAATTCAGCCACCTTTAGGAAATCACCCGCATCTTCCTCAGGCTCTCATCCGATCTTCTGGTCTGCCCCATCCCATCTGGCTTGGTCATCTCTTCTGCCTGCTCCACCTCTCAATGCTCAGTACCTTAAAAGAGTAAGAGACAAATCAGATTATATGATCCTTCCACCTGTACCAAAAAAAATAGCTCACTGCTCATATTTCTCAATCTGCCCATTTTTAACTGCAAAACTGTTTTTTGTAACACTTTCACAGAAAGATATTGATTTCCAACGAAACGAATAAACGTGCATGTCTCTCTGTGCTGTCCTGCAAACACTAGTCTGCTGTTGTCCAATCTTCACAGCATGGCAGTATCTAGAAAAATGCTCATTCTATGACAGCAAAAACACTTAATGTTGCTGAATCTACCATTCCCAACCACTTGTTTCCACCTCTTAAACAAAGCTGGTGTAGGAATCCCATCTATTTCCTCTCTAGGGACCCCCACCTTAAGTTAATCAGTCCGCATGTTTCTTCTGGAGACCATAGGCCTTGCCTTACTTTTATCTGACCCAACTCGGCCATAGCTGATCAGATCTTCAGTTTCTTGCCTATGGGAAGTAACAATGCTATATGTCCTACTTTTGCTTACAGTATTTGTCCTTTGTTAGGACATCATTAGACTTGTTTATGGGGGCTGCACACCGCTCATTCAAATCTTCAACTCTGCCTACAGGGGTTTGAACACACTTCAAAGCCACTGCAGGTTTAACTTAAAATGCACTATTTTCTAAAACATTTGCCTTGCTTGCAGTGTCTTCCAAAAACTCGGTCACCTCTGCAAGCTGTTCCTTGAACTCTGTTTGGGTATACCCCTTTACCACTTCATTTAGTTCATCATGAGCACTATTCCGCAAACCATTCTCTCCACCATGCTCACGAGTTATTTTCCTTTTTCTCTGCTGTGTGATTATTGGACATGCCTGACACTATCATCAGAATAGGACACATACTCTTCATCTTATGCCCCGTACATACGTGCAGATTATCTGAAAACTTTTGTCTGCAGACTTACCAAAACCATATAATATGAGGTCAAACCTAAACACTTTCAATTTGTAAGCAATCCGGCAGGCCCTTGCACTACATAGAAAAGGTAAGTCTGCAGACAAAAGTCTTCAGATAATCTGCACGTGTGTATGGGGCATGAAGGCTGGAGCATGTCTTCAGTATTACATGTGGGATCTGCAATCATCTTTCTCACTTTACACTTCTCCTCTAGGGAAGCTACTCGACTTGCATTACTTTGCATATATTCTGTGGTCATTGGACTGGACTTTGTGAATTGAATTCCTACTAAACAGTCATTTGAGATTATTGGCTCCTGATTTTTTGCCAACATATAAATGTGGAAACACTCTAGATTAAACCAATTATGCACGTCAAACCCTCCTGTCTTGCTTTCTGGTAATAGGCCACATACAGCAGATCTAATAAGAGATTATGTAATTTTTTTGTGATTTAAAGCATTTATATTAACTGCTTCAGAAATGCCCTATAGCATATTTATTGCTACAGGGCAGCTCTCCTGTGCAGGATCAGGTATATATACAGGATTCTGCACTTCTGCCTACAGGGTGCATGCAGGTGCCGCTGGTGGGTTGCTTCTGCTCTGATAAATCACAACAGAAGCCAATCTGTGGGTGCCAGGCACTGGATATCCAACAGCACCTGCTGAACATCAGTAAAACACACAGAACAGAACTCTGCCTATGTAAACAAGGTAGATCTCCATTCTGACAGTAGGAAAGGGATTGATTTTGTGTTCCTGCAAAGCAGGGAATAAAATTCATCACTTCCCCTAGTAAAAACACCTAACACAGTAAACAAAAACACTGGCTAGGCACACAGTTAACCCTTTGGTCGCCCGAGATGTTTAACCCCCTTCCCAGCCAGTGTAACTAGTACAGTGACAGTGCATATTTTTGGCACTGATCATTGTATTAGTGTCACTGGTTCCCCAAAGTGTCAGTTAGTGTCTGATTGTCCGCCGCAGTATCACAGTCCTGCTATAAGTCGCGGATCGCCACCATTGCTAGTATATAAAAAAAAATGACATAAATATATACCATAGTTTGCAGACACAACGTTTGTGTAAACCGATTAATATATGCTTTTTAGGATTTTTTTTTATCAAAACCATGTAGCAGAATACATATTGAACTAAGTTTATGAAGAAATTCGATTTTTAACAATTGTTTATTGGATATATTTTATAGCAGAAAGTAAATTTGTTTTTTGTTTTTTCAAAATTGTCAGACTTTTTTGTTTATAGCACAAGGTAAACCGTAGGGATGATCAAATACTACCAAAAGAAAGCTCAATTTTTAAAAAAAAATGACATAAATTTTATTTGGGTACAGTGTCGCGTGACCGCGCAATTGTCAGTTAAAGTAATGCCGTGCCGTACTGCATAAAATGGCCTGGTCCTGAAGGGGGGGGGGGGTGAATCTGGAGGAGGTCAAGTGGTTAACTTTTTGTAATGCATTGTATGTGCAACTGAAAAAGAAGATACTCTTCATATTAAGGATAGCCCCATTTTAAACAGACTAGTTTCAAATCAGGGCACATAATATAAAGTCAGGAACACAGATCAGACCACATTATAACAAACCTTTTAAAATATTTTCAGGCACATTGAGTGGGTCAGACACACTATAGAAAAAAAGAAACCGCGCTCTTACATCATAAAATAGCATCCTCAGTGAGTATAGGAAAGGTTCCTCTCCACCAGGATGCAGATGCACTATACACTTCCCAGATTTAATTGACCCCTATTACAGGGAGTCAAATTGCACATATGGGAAAATCCAAGTTGTCATACATGAGGTCACAGGAATGATTTCAAACCGCTGCTGTTATCCATTCAATATGTATAAAAATAGGGTATTCAAAACTCCAGTGTTGCCATATAGAGAGGGAGAGGAAGAAACACTTTCATGGTGCAGTATATGAAATCATTTATTTAAAAAGAAGGTTGTATTGCACTTACATCAAAGAAGGCAAGGATTAGCATGTATTTTAAAGGAATCGCTGGTTTGCGCTCCACCAGCTTTCCAGCCGACCGGAAATTACATATCTCATACACCACCCAACGCCATTTCGTCAGTCTACTATGTCTGACATCCTCACGGGTAACCCCTGAGGACATCAGACATAGACGGACGAAACAGCTTTGGGTGGTGTTTGAGATACATCATTCCTATACAATACATGCCGATCCCTGTCTTCTTTGATATAAGTGCAATACAACCTTCTTTTTTAAATAAATGATTTGATATACTGCACCATGAGAGTTTCTTCCTCTCCCTCTCTATATGGCAACACTGGATTTTCCCATATGCACGATTTGACTCCCTGTAATAGGGGTCAATTAAGTCTGGCAAGTGTATAGTGCATCTGCATGCTGGTGGAGAGGAACCTTTCCTACACCCACTGAGGATGCTATTCACGTGTGGGATTATATATGGACTTCACAATTTTTATGTATTTTTTATAATTTAAATGAAGATGTATTTATTTGGTTGTCTATTCATACTTGTTTATTCACTATGGTGTAATGTATTTTATGATGTAAGAGCGTGGTTTCTTTGTTTCTTTTCACGGTATAGGTGTTTTTTACACTTTACAACACGCAGTTCTTTATTGTAGTTTATTCGTTTTTTGGTTATTGATTTGCGTGGGTTTAGAACTTATTGGGTTCCTATATTTTCTTTTATACTGTAGAAAGTATTGAAGGTTGGAATCCCAATTGCTAGACTTGCTCAGCATGAACATATACCCAAATTAGTGTAGCACAACACTTCACAAAAAAATAATACATTTGCACTACATCTCTATCATTGGTGCTATGAATCAGCAACCCTGGATTCAGAAACAACGTGCAATATCTTATATATCACTCCATTTTAAATTTGCAATAAATACAAAAAATTGTTAAAGTCCATGCAAAAATATTTCAATATATACAATAATAAAGAATGCAGTCCAAAAATGTGAAAAAAAATATAAATGAAGACAATCCAGCTTCCAATCAAAGATGGCTAGCACTGCCCATAATGCTTTAGTTGTAAGTGCAATACTTTATCTTTTACATTAAATTAGAGTTTTAAACTGAGAACACTATGGTTTGCTCTTTTTGTCCCTACATGCATATTGGTTATATCTGAGACCCATCCATCCCCCTGGGTAGGAGGCAGTGAGGATTCAGAAGTGGCAGATGCTATTTACATCCCCTTATAGGGAAAACTGCGTGATGTGACCTACTAGTAAAGCAAGGATCATGACAGTGAGGTGATACTGCATGGGTGGTGGAGTCAATTACTTTAGTTTGGACATAGTGGTGATTTTCTTTGATTGGAAACTGGATTGTCTTCATTGATTTCTTTTTTCACATTTTTTGGACGTTTGTTTGACTGCATTCAGTAATATTATATATATTGGAATATTTTTGCATGCATTTTAACAATTGTTATTTATTTTTTGCACATTTAAAATGGAGTGATATATAAAATATTGCGCTTTGTTTCTAAACCCAAGGTGCTGATTCACAGCACTTGTGATAGAGATTTAATGTAAATGTATTATTATTTTTGTGGAGAGTTGCGCTACACTAATTTGGATATATGTTAATTTATTAAGTTGTTGAATCACTTAGGGGTTTTGGCAAGCAATTCATTTTTAGCATTGTGATTTTTGATTAATAGTTAATTGTGCTGATTGATCACCCTTTTAAATATTGCTCAGCATGAAGTATAAATGTCTGGATATTTAAAAAATGTTCTTTATGCATGTCTAAGCTGTCAGAGTGGGCTTTCTGGAATAAAAGGCTAGGTGATAAGACCCAACATTTTTATGCATGTGATCCATTGTTTCAAAAATGATGAGATAAAAGATAAAACACACAATATTTATGTGGTTTCCTTTGAGTACAGTAAATTTGTCTTGGGAAGAACACCTATTAATACACCAGAAACCTTATCAAAGCAGCCAAATGTTGATCTACACTGCAAAAAAAGCATCTTAAGTCTGAATGACTGTATATGATACTTGAGCATTTTGCAGTTAAAGAACTTGTACAGAAATTGCCTGTGGATAATTGTGGATCATTCATCTAAAAACCTGTTGACTTCACTAGTCACAATCATACAACCTATACAACTGTGTTTCACCACTGCCATCCACAAACCAATGAGCTTTCTGCTATGTAGCTTGGATCTAGATAATAAACAAACATTCACAAGCAAAGATGAAATGATGAAAGTGTAGAAACCCTATTTTCTATGCAAGTTCCTTGTTTAGATAAATTAATATTAAAGCATTCTTTTACTGTATGCATATAGTTATTTACTCATAAATCATGTTTTGCAACCCAGGTATAGTTATTCTTCCAATTGAATCTTCAGGTTGTGGACCAGTTAATATATAGTACAAACTAATATTTTTATTTTTTTCAATCAAATATGTTTTGCTTATAATTAGGGTTGAGCGGACACCTAGATGTCCGTGTTCGACGGGTTCGGCCGAACTTTAAAAAAAAGTCCGGGTCCGTGTCCCGGACTTTTACCGAACTTTTCCCGGACACCGAACCCCATTGAAGTCAATGGGGACCCGAACTTTAAGGCACTAAAATGGCTCTAAAACACCAAAGGAAAGGGCTAGAGTGCTGCAAATGGCAGCAAAACGTAATTAAGAGCATGGCAAGTGCTCTGCAAACAAATGTGGATAGGGAAATAACTTAAAACAACAAAAAAAAACAGAAAAATAAAACAATGTTCTTCTTCATCTCTGAAGGACGAGGCCCATATGGAGTAGGAGGGAGGTTGAGGTGGTGGTGGATGTGGCGGTGACATAGGCGTGCGCACAGGGTGTGCTGGGTGTGCCTGGGCACACCCTAATCACCTAGGGCACATAGCATTGCCAGTGAGGAGATGGGAAAGATCTCCCTGGGACCTGCTCTGCTCTATTTCTCCTTGCCTACAGGTACATGGCCCCGATACATTACTCTCCCTGCTGGCAAACACATGCATGTGTATTTCAACTTTGGGGTGCACACCTTAATGCAATAGGCTGCGCACACCTATGGGCGGTGTAGGTGGAAGCGGCGGTGGAGGAGGACCAGGGCCGGATTAACAGCATCATGGGCTTGGTGCTGAGGATTTTGAAGGGCCTTAAGGGCCGTGCCTTGCCATGCACCCAGAGGAGGAAGGGTGCAGCCATGCATGCCTAATTCAACATGGGATGCTGTCTCTGAAGCCCATAAACACATCCATGCATCGCCAACTGTCCCTCCTTGTCCGGCCTTCACGCTGTGTGGGGAGGTTCTGAGGGTGCTGCCTGGGGAAGCGAGCATAGAAGCCAGACTTCTGTGTTTACAAGTGACAGAAGAGCGGTAACAGTGAATATGGCCAACCCGGGGCCTATATAAAAGGTAGGGGCCTGGAGCTGCAGCTCCAATAGCCCCTACATTAATCTGGCCCTGAGGAGGAGGACGAGGTAGCCAACACTGCTTCTTTTCAAAAATTTTAAATGAGGGTACACCCCAAAAGAGTGAGAAAGAGCAAAAATGGAACAATGGGTGGGTAAGGTCGGTATCCATTGCTATTCTGCATAAGGTACGGAAAAGTCCCGTGGGATCCATGCCTGGTTCATTTTAATGAACGTGAGCTTGTCCACATTGTCTCTGGACAGGCGGCTGCGCTTGTCTGTTATAACGCCCCCAGCCGTGCTAAATACCCGTTCAGATAATACACTGGCTGCAGGGCACGCCAGCACCTCCAAGGCGTAAAGGGCAAGCTCAGGCCATGTGCCCAATTTGGAGACCCAGAAGTTGAAGGGGGCAGACCCGTCATTCACTACATGTAGGCGTGTGCAGAGACAGAGTCCTCAAAAAGAATAAGAGACTGCTGTATGGCTTGGGGCTCAGACTGCTGGCCTGATTTGCAAGGGGGTGAGGTGAAAGACGGTTGGACATTGGCTGCAGGTGCCAACTCTGACCTTTCTGCAGTAGACTGGGTGGGAGACAATGTGAAGGAACTGGAGGCACTGTCAGCAGCAAACCAATCTACTATCGCCTCAACTTGTTCTGGCCTCATCACTTCTAGGGGCGTTTGATGCCCTACCAAATACTGATGCAGGTTCTGTCGCCTACTCACACTTGAGGAAGGTGTTTCACTTGTGCGTGTAGCTGGCACAGATCGACCACGTCCTCTCCTTGCAACAGGAGCTCTACCAGCAGCACCACGATCCAGGCCACGGCCCTTATTTGACGGTCTCCTCATATTTCTGTAATTTAAGATCTTGCCCTAGAAAGGTTTTTATTGAATAGCGGAATAGGAAATATGATCCAAAAAAGTGTATGTATCTCGCACGTACAAAACCACACTAGGCCCCAATTACTATTGTTTGTACCCCTAAAAGGCTAGATGAGGAGTAGGGGGGGTATGGAACAGGCAGCACCCTCAAACCTTCAGAAGTATGAGATGAACCCCAACAACTTGGAAAGGTGGATCTCTCTCACACGTACCAACACAGACTATCCCCCAATTTAACTGATCCCCAAAGGTTTTTGATTAAATAGCGGAATAGAAAATATGATCCAAAAAAAGTGTATGTATATCACACGTACACAACCACACTAGGCCCCAATTACTATTGTTTGTACCCCTAAAAGGCTAGGAGTAGGGGGAGTATGGAACAGGCAGCACCCTCAAACCTTCAGAAGTATGAGATGAACCCCAACAACTTGGAAAGGTGGATCTCTCTCACACGTACCAACACAGACTATCCCCCAATTTAACTGATCCCCAAAGGTTTTTGATTAAATAGCGGAATAGAAAATATGATCCAAAAAAAGTGTATGTATATCACACGTACACAACCACACTAGGCCCCAATTACTATTGTTTGTACCCCTAAAAGGCTAGGAGTAGGGGGAGTATGGAACAGGCAGCACCCTCAAACCTTCAGAAGTATGAGATGAACCCCAACAACTTGGAAAGGTGGATCTCTCTCACACGTACCAACACAGACTATCCCCCAATTTAACTGATCCCCAAAGGTTTTTGATTAAATAGCGGAATAGAAAATATGATCCAAAAAAAGTGTATGTATATCACACGTACACAACCACACTAGGCCCCAATTACTATTGTTTGTACCCCTAAAAGGCTAGGAGTAGGGGGAGTATGGAACAGGCAGCACCCTCAAACCTTCAGAAGTATGAGATGAACCCCAACAACTTGGAAAGGTGGATCTCTCTCACACGTACCAACACAGACTATCCCCCAATTTAACTGATCCCCAAAGGTTTTTGATTAAATAGCGGAATAGAAAATATGATCCAAAAAAAGTGTATGTATATCACACGTACACAACCACACTAGGCCCCAATTACTATTGTTTGTACCCCTAAAAGGCTAGATGAGGAGTAGGGGGGGTATGGAACAGGCAGCACCCTCAAACCTTCAGAAGTATGAGATGAACCCCAACAACTTGGAAAGGTGGATCTCTCTCACACGTACCAACACAGACTATCCCCCAATTTAACTGATCCCCAAAGGTTTTTGATTAAATAGCGGAATAGAAAATATGATCCAAAAAAAGTGTATGTATATCACACGTACACAACCACACTAGGCCCCAATTACTATTGTTTGTACCCCTAAAAGGCTAGGAGTAGGGGGAGTATGGAACAGGCAGCACCCTCAAACCTTCAGAAGTATGAGATGAACCCCAACAACTTGGAAAGGTGGATCTCTCTCACACGTACCAACACAGACTATCCCCCAATTTAACTGATCCCCAAAGGTTTTTGATTAAATAGCGGAATAGAAAATATGATCCAAAAAAAGTGTATGTATATCACACGTACACAACCACACTAGGCCCCAATTACTATTGTTTGTACCCCTAAAAGGCTAGATGAGGAGTAGGGGGGGGTATGGAACAGGCAGCACCCTCAAACCTTCAGAAGTATGAGATGAACCCCAACAACTTGGAAAGGTGGATCTCTCTCACACGTACCAACACAGACTATCCCCCAATTTAACTGATCCCCAAAGGTTTTTGATTAAATAGCGGAATAGAAAATATGATCCAAAAAAAGTGTATGTATATCACACGTACACAACCACACTAGGCCCCAATTACTATTGTTTGTACCCCTAAAAGGCTAGATGAGGAGTAGGGGGGGTATGGAACAGGCAGCACCCTCAAACCTTCAGAAGTATGAGATGAACCCCAACAACTTGGAAAGGTGGATCTCTCTCACACGTACCAACACAGACTATCCCCCAATTTAACTGATCCCCAAAGGTTTTTGATTAAATAGCGGAATAGAAAATATGATCCAAAAAAAGTGTATGTATATCACACGTACACAACCACACTAGGCCCCAATTACTATTGTTTGTACCCCTAAAAGGCTAGGAGTAGGGGGAGTATGGAACAGGCAGCACCCTCAAACCTTCAGAAGTATGAGATGAACCCCAACAACTTGGAAAGGTGGATCTCTCTCACACGTACCAACACAGACTATCCCCCAATTTAACTGATCCCCAAAGGTTTTTGATTAAATAGCGGAATAGAAAATATGATCCAAAAAAAGTGTATGTATATCACACGTACACAACCACACTAGGCCCCAATTACTATTGTTTGTACCCCTAAAAGGCTAGGAGTAGGGGGAGTATGGAACAGGCAGCACCCTCAAACCTTCAGAAGTATGAGATGAACCCCAACAACTTGGAAAGGTGGATCTCTCTCACACGTACCAACACAGACTATCCCCCAATTTAACTGATCCCCAAAGGTTTTTGATTAAATAGCGGAATAGAAAATATGATCCAAAAAAAGTGTATGTATATCACACGTACACAACCACACTAGGCCCCAATTACTATTGTTTGTACCCCTAAAAGGCTAGATGAGGAGTAGGGGGAGTATGGAACAGGCAGCACCCTCAAATCTTCAGAAGTATGAGATTGTGTTCACTGTACCCCACAAAGATTGAGTTCACTGCACCCCACAATGATTGTGTTCACTGCACCCCACAAAGATTGTGTTCACTGCACCTCACAAAGATTGTGTTCACTGTACCCCCCAAAGATTGTGTTCACTGCACCCCACAAAGATTCTGTTCACTGTACCCCACAAAGATTGTGTTCACTGCACCCTAAAAGGATGTTGTTCACTGCACCCCACAAAGATTGTGTTCACTGCACCCTAAAAGGATGTTGTTCACTGCACCCCAAAAAGATTGTGTTCACTGTACCCCCCCAAAGATTGTGTTCACTGCACCCCACAAAGATTGTGTTCACTGCACCCCAAAAAGATTGTGTTCACTGTACCCCCCAAAGATTGTGTTCACTGCACCCCAAAAAGATTGTGTTCACTGTACCCCCCAAAGATTGTGTTCACTGCACCCCACAAAGATTCTGTTCACTGTACCCCACAAAGATTGTGTTCACTGCACCCCAAAAAGATTGTGTTCACTGTACCCCCCCAAAGATTGTGTTCACTGCACCCCACAAAGATTCTGTTCACTGCACCCCACAAAGGATTTTGTTCACTGCACCCCAAAAAGATTGTGTTCACTGCACCCCAAAAAGGATTTTGATCACTGCACCCCAAAAAGGATGTTGTTCACTGCACCCCAAAAATGATTTTGTTCACTCCACCCCAAAAAGATTGTGTTCACTGCACCCCACAAAGATTGTGTTCACTGCACCCCAAAAAGATTGTGTTCACTGTACCCCCCAAAGATTGTGTTCACTGCACCCCACAAAGATTCTGTTCACTGTACCCCACAAAGATTGTGTTCACTGCACCCCAAAAAGATTGTGTTCACTGCACCCCAAAAAGGATGTTGTTCACTGCACCCCAAAAAGGATGTTGTTCACTCCACCCCAAAAAGATTGTGTTCACTGCACCCCAAAAAGATTGTGTTCACTGCACCCCAAAAATGATTTTGTTCACTGCACCCCAAAAATGATTTTGTTCACTGCACCCCAAAAAGGATGTTGTTCACTCCACCCCAAAAAGATTGTGTTCACTGCACCCCAAAAAGATTGTGTTCACTGCACCCCACAAAGGATTTTGTTCACTGCACCCCAAAAAGATTGTGTTCACTGCACCCCAAAAAGGATGTTGTTCACTGCACCCCAAAAAGGATTTTGTTCACTGCACCCCAAAAAGATTGTGTTCACTGCACCCCACAAAGGATTTTGTTCACTGCACCCCACAAAGATTGTGTTCACTGCACACCAAAAAGGATTGTGTTCACTGCACCCCAAAAAGATTTTGTTCACTGCACCCCAAAAAGATTGTGTTCACTGCAGCCCAAAAAGATTGTGTTCACTGCAGCCCAAAAAGATTGTGTTCACTGTGCCCAAAAAGATTGTGTTCACTGCAGCCCAAAAAGATTGTGTTCACTGCAGCCCAAAAAGATTGTGTTCACTGCAGCTCACACACAGAAAAATGGATGTGGATCACTGACACCTGCCTATCTCCAATCCCACACCACACAGCAATATCGATTGTAGTTTGTAGAACACAGTTTCCCTAAAATTCAGCAGACTCTGTCCCTAACAGGATTGAGAAGAGATCGTAGATCAGGATTGAGTGCAGATTCACCCCACCCCCCACACAGCAATATCGATTGTAGTTTGTAGAAGACACTGACCCTATAATTCAGCAGACTCTATCCCTAAAATGCCTACAACTCGCCCTGCCTAAACACTCGGACCTGTCCCTCAATTCTATCCGGACACAAATGGTTTTTTCCTGCCTATCTTTCCCTAATCAGCAGCCAGCACATTGATGTGTGCTCTGTCCCTTAGCTAAGCAGCAGAATGACGCTGCTGCGGCGGCTGCCTCGAACTTATAAAGACTTGGTCACATGCTTCAGACGGCCAATCACAGCTACTAAGACATTTGCAGGCATGGCTGGGATGGCTTAAGGCACACCAGTTAAACGATTGTTGATTGGCTGTTGAAAGCCCGCCATGAAAAGAGCGCCAAAGCATGCAAAACCCGGAAATAAAACGACCGAACACGGATTTTTACCCGAACATACAGTAAAGTGTCCGTGTCCGTGTTCGGGTAAAAAAAATCCAATTATTCGGTACGAACACGAATAATACAGTCCGTGTTCGCTCAACACTACTTATAATACAATATGCAGAATTCATATTTTTTTTTATTTTAAGAAGCATACGATGTGTTAAATGTAGATCTGGAAAGTGTAACTTCTATGTAAAAGAGTTCTTACTGTTAATACTAAGCTTGTTTTTCTCCAAGATAAATATATTCAGAACAAAGCAGACAGGATATCTGTTTGTTGATGGAATTGCAAACAGCACAAACAGTCCAAAGAAAGCAGACATCCTCGATGTGGTGGGCATGCTCTATGTTGGTGGATTGCCTATTAATTATACTACCAAAAGGATTGGACCGGTAAGCCTGTGCTCTAATTTTATATTTTCTCAGCATTTTACTGAAGGTCAGAGAATTTTTTTTACCTAATAGCTAAATAGCTGGTAAAAACATTATTTTTTTTGAATGTGCTCGTATTTACTTATTTTCTGTTTTCCATGTTGCAGTGGATAACGAGCAAATTAAGCTAGATGTCAGCTATATACCAGGCTTTTAGGAATACAAAAAAGCAAAATGTATATTTATTACTGTATGCTACTCTAGGTACATTGTAAACTCCAACATTTGCTTGATGTTAAGAATTAGAAAACTGCATATAATAAATTGTTTAGCTCGTTCTGCTGATTCTAGTTGTTTTTATGAAGAATCAGTATTCATTTAATTCAGTAAATAAGTTCCCCTAAAAACCACAAGATATATGGTGCAATCACAGTTGTACATAGACTCAGTAGCCCTATACAGTCTCATAGGAAGGTTCTATGTAAATTAAAAAGTCCATGATTATGCAAGAAGTCCATAATAACATTTTGGCACAAAAGGCAGCTCCACCAAGAAACCGGAACAATTCTCTGGAAAGACAACAAGGGACAGAGGGGGGCGCCACTAAGTGCAGTTATAAAAACAGTGTTTAATCAGCTAAATATGCACATAAATCCACAAGAAGGAACGACTGTAATGTCACAGCAGCCGTGTGTATGTATGGATTGTCCTTCCCATAATCCAGGATGTCAGCAGCAGTGGCAGAATCGCATGGATGGAAGAGCCCGGGTTCTGCTCCTCAGCTGATGGTGGTTTGGTGGTGAAAGGATATCCAGAACCACTATGAAAGCGGAAGAGGAAGTGACGTCATGCCTGGGAAAATCCGTTGCCTAGGTAACACACGTTTCAAAGCGCCAATCAGCCCTTTTATCAAACCTGATCAGGTAACGTCACTTTCTCTTCCGTGCTCCACGGTGGTTCCAGATGTCCTTCCACAACAGCTGAGGAGCGGCACCTGGGCTCTTCCAACCATGCGGTTCTGCCACTGCTGCTAACATCCTGGATTATGGAGAGGATGACCCATACATAGACAATGCTGCTGTGACTTTGCAGGTGTTCCTTCATGTGGATTTAGTTCACATTTAGCTGTCAAATTAAACACTGTTTTTAATGCTCCACTTATTGGCAAAGTCCCTCTGTCCCTTGGAATAAGTTACATGCTGCCCCAATGCAGTCGCTGTCAGCTATTACACAGGCAGGACATGCATACCTCCCAACTTTATTAAATGGGAAAGAGGGACACCCTTAGCAGAAAGTGTGTAGGCAAGGGACAGACCCCATGCCACATCCCCAGTGACAGAGACCATGAAGATCTAGTAAGCAAAAAATTACTGATTAATACTTTTTTTCATAATGATGTGCTAATAAAAAGGTTCAAGTGAATGGTTCAGTGTAGTCTAACACTGCAGTGTTACATTACAATAAATTAATAATGTCTAAATACCAGAGGCATGTGTGTTGTTACATACATTTTGGTACGTTTTGTGCATTTCTTCCAGATCTGTGCAGTACTCCAGTGTAGAACTAGCCTATGTGCAGTAGCTTCTTATACTAAATACAGGTCACTGCTCTTTTCTCACCCTGTGCAGGGTGACTGGTCATTTTCAACCTCCTCCTCTAGTTTTCTGCAGGAAGCCTGTAGTGATACTGTATATGCAGCACTATGATGATGTCAACATTGTTTGTAAAGAGTCTGGGTTTTTAAAGGCAAATTTTAGGATGCCATTCTAAATGTTTATCAACCTGGCCCACATCTATCTTCTAGCCTTCCTATAGGCCCACTAAGCTGCCTGTCAAATATTTTGGCCAATGAGGTGACTAGAAGGACGAGGACAGTGGGTATAGCACAACCATGCAAGCTTTGGTTACTAGCTATAGAATATGGCATTGTTTGATTTGGGTGTGCTATGGTGTTTTGGAAATAAAGCAACCATGTGTGCAGATGCCTTGAGGTATCTAAATACAATTTATACAATCAGTGCCACCTGTGAAAAATGATTAATACTATGAATAAACACCTAAAATGTGATACAAATTCAGTGCAAATCTAACAAACTTCAAAACAAGCTGCTGCTTTACACCTGATAGTGATTTCACCACACTACAAAAATTGTAATAAATGATATGGTGCGGCGCTACTGAATCATTTAAACACATATATCCTGCACATTAACTACATGAAACTACAGTATCTCACAAAAGTGAACACACCCCTAACATTTTTGTAAATATTTTATTGTATCTTTTCATGTGACAACAATGAAGAAATGACACTTTGATACAATGTAAAGTAGTGAGTGTACAGCTTGTATAACAGTGTAAATTTGCTGTCCCCTCAAAATAACTCAACACACAGCCCTTAATGTCTAAACCGCTAGCAACAAAAGTGAGTACACCCCTAAGTGGAAATGTCCAAATTGGGCCCAAAGTGTCAATATTTTGAATGGCCACCATTATTTTTCAGCTCCCTCCTGGGCATGGAGTTCATCAGAGCATCACAGGTTGCCACTGGAGTCCTCTTTCATTCCTCAATGATGACATCATGGAGCTGGTGGATGTTAGAGACCTTCACTCATTCACCTCCTGTTTGAGGATGCCCCACAGATGTTCAGTAGGGCTTAGGCCTGGACGTATGCTTGGCCAATCCATCACCTTTACCCTCAGCTTCTGTAGGAAGGCAGTGCTCATCTTGGAGGTGTGTTTGGGGTCGTTATGTTGGAATACTGCCCTGCGGCCCAGTCTCCGAAGGGAGGGCTATCATGCTCTGCTTCAGTATGTCACAGTATATGTTGGAATTTATGGTTCCCTCAATGAACTGTCGATCCCCAGTGCCAGCAGCACGCATGCAGGGCCAGACCATGATGCTCCCACCACCATGCTTGACTGCAAGAAAGACACACTTGTCTTTGAGCTCCTCACCTGGTTGCCACCACACATGCTTGACAACATCTGAACCAAATAAGTTTATATTGGTCTCATCAGACCACAGAACACGGTTCCAGTAATCCAGGTCTCTAGTCTGCTTGTCTTCAGCAAACTGTTTGCGGGCTTTCTTGGGCATCATCTTTAGATGTGGTTTCCTTCTGGGATGACAGCCATGCAGACCAATTTGATGCAGTGTGCGGCATATGGTCTGAGCACTGACAGGCTGACCCTCCCCACCCCTTCAACCTTTGCAGCAATGCTGGCAGCACTCATATGTCTATTTCCCAAAGACAACCTCTGGATATGATGCTGAGCCCGAGCACTCAACTTCTTTGGTCAACCATGGCGAAGCCTGTTCTGAGTGGAACCTATCCTGTTAAACCGCTGTATGGTCTTGACTACTGTGCTGCAGCTCAGTTTCAGGGTCTTGGCAATCTTCTTATAGCTTAGACTGTCTTTATGTAGAGCAACAATTCTTTTTTCAGACCCTCAGAGAGTTCTTTGCCATGAGGTGCCATGTTGACCTTCCAGTGGCCAGTATGAGAGAGTGAGAGAGCGATAACACCAAGTTTAACACACCTGCTCCCCATTCACACCGGAGATCTAATGAGTCACGTTACACTGGGGAGCGAAAATTGGTAATTGGGCCCAATTTGGACATTTTGACTTAGAGGTGCACTCACTTTCGTTGCCAATGGTTTAGACATAATGGCTGTGTGTTGAGATTTTGAGGGGGCAGCAAATTTTACACCATTATACAAGCTGTACATTCACTTCTATACATTGTAGGAAAGTGTCATTTCCTCAGTGTTGTCACATGAAAAGATATAATAAAATATCTACAAAAATGTGAGGGGTGTACTCACTTTTGTGAGATACTGTGTATATATATATATATATATATATATATATATATATATATATATATATATATATATATATATAGAGAGAGAGAGAGAGAGAGAGAGAGAGAGAGAGAGAGAGAGAGAGAGAGAGAGAGAGAGAGAGAGAGAGAGAGAGAGAGACATTGCTCAAAAAAATTAAAGTAACACTTTTTATTCAGAGTATAGCATCTAGTCATTTAACCTCCTGAGGTATTGATCTGGTCAAGTAAGTAGCAGAGGGGGTTGTTCATCAGTTTCAGCTGATTTGGTGGTAATGAAATTAACAACATGTGCACTAGATGGACAACAATGAGACGCTGGAGAGAGCTGAACAGAGCTGTTGAAGGTTCCTAACCCATTAGCAGGACCGTTATCTGCTCCTTGGTCCAAGAAGGAACAGGATGAGCACTGCTAGAGGCCTACAAAATGACCTCCAGCACGCCACTGGTGTGAATGTCTCTGACCAAACAATCAGAAACAGACTTCAAGAGGGTGGCCTGAGGGCCCAACATCCTCTAGTGGGCCCTGTGCTCACTGTCTGGCACAGTGGAGCTCGATTGGCATTTGTCATTGAACACATGAATTGGCAGGTCCGCCACTGGCACCCTGTGCTTTTCACAGTTTAGAGCAGGTTCACCCTAAGCACATGTGACAGACGTAAAAAGGGTCTGGAGAAGCCATGAAAAACATTATGCTGCCTGTAACAACGTTCAGCATGACCAGTTTGGTGGTGGGTCAGTGATGGTCTGGAAAGGCATATCCATGGAGGGATGCACAGACCCCTACAGGCTAGACAATGGCACCCTGTCTGCCATTAGGTATTGGGATCAAATCCTTGGACCCATTGTCAGACCCTATGCTGGTGCAGTGGGTCCTGGGTTCTTCCTGGCGCATGACAATTCCTGGCCGCATGTGATGAGAGTATGCAGCCAGTTCCTGGAGGAGGAAGGAATGGATACCACTGATTAGCCCTCACGCTCACCTGATCTAAATCCAATAGAACACCTCTGGCACATTATGTTTCGGTCCATCTGAAACCACAAAGTTGCACCTCAGTCTGTTCAGGAGCTCATTGATGCCCTGGTCCAGATCTGGGAGGAAATAAACCAGGATACCATCCATCATCTCATTAAGAGCATGCTCCGACATTGTCAGGCATGCATACAAGCACATGGGGGCCATACAAACTACTGAGTACCATTTTGAGTTGTTGCATTGAAATTTCAGCAAAATGGACTAGTCTGCTGCATCAATTGTTCACTTTGATTTTCAGAGTGTCATTGAATTCAGCCCTCTGTAGATTGATCATTTTAATTTCCATAAACAATGTGGCATCCTTTGATTCCTAACACGTGTTTTCAAAGTGTTCCTTTAATTTTTTGGAGCAGTGTATATATAAATATATATAGATATAGATACATATATTTTGTTAACATATTTGAGATAGATAGATAGATAGATAGATAGATAGATAGATAGATAGATAGATAGATAGATAGATAGATAGATATTCTATATGCTTTCTCTGCAGTATATATATTTGTGTATATACTGCCTTGTGCATTGTGTATGCCTGGGGACTTTGCCACTTTGACTTTTCACTTTGTGAAATATATTTTGTTACACTGAGCATGCTCAGCCACTTTGCAATTTGAGCCATATCTCTGGTGAAACTGGTTAAACTGAGCATACCCAGCCTTAGAACCAGATGACATATCACAGAAACAGGTTGGTCAAGGGCACTCAGGACTTCCAGGGTACAATCCGCATTGATTAATTTTTTGCACCCCAGGGACTTGTGTTTAGCACCAAAGAGATGGAGGCTCCATGTGGCAGCGCAGTGGCTTAATGGTTAGGACTTCTGCTTTGCAGCACTAGGATCATTGGTTCAAATCCAAAGCATGCCACTGTCTGGTTAGAGGTTTTTTACATTCTTGCTCTGTTGTGGTGTTATAGCTTCTTTTTCACAAGGTATTATATCTCTGATGGGTTTCACGTAATGGAAACAAAACAAATGGCATTGTAAATAAAGCGAAGGTGGGTTTTATACAAAATCTATAAAAGTTTTTTTTGGTCAGATATGGATGAATAAGTATGATGTGATACTGCACCCATATTTAAATGTTGGATGCTGATGATGAATGTGCTTGTCAACAATTTGTGTGAAGCAGCCCTCACAAAGTTGACATTTCCGGCTTTGTACCCTCTACATGCCCAACAAATAAAAACTTGAATTTTTTTGTTTTTGGTATTACTGATCAGAGACTTGGACATTTGATTGTTTCCTTTATTCACTGCACAGATACATATGCTTATTTAGCTGATGCATTCTTTCATTTGCCAAGAGTGTGTGCTCCTGATCAACAGGTGGGAGTACGAAGAGACAGAATTAATTACACTGGTGGGAATGTCCTCTACTGGGGTGGGCGTAGGTGTGCTATCAATCCAACCTATGTTATATAAAGGCCTGCACTAGTGTGGTTTGCTTTGCCCGAGAAGAGGCCAGATTATTTGAGGGCAGGGTGTGATAGTGTGCATACTGACCCACACTGGCTGTGGTTTGATGAATGTTTATCTGTTTGCTGTAATTGTTTTGCATTTTGGCCCTCAAAAGTGGATTTTTGTTTGTCTTTGTCCAGTACGACCAGGCGTTTCTTATTTGTGAGCATCAGCTGACCTTTCTCTTTTGATTGTTACAAATCTCACGTGTTAGACAACTCCTAATGTTGATCTAGTTTCCTAAACTGTTTTTTTTTTTTTTAATTAAACTTCCTGATAACCCTTACCAGAAATGTATGTGTGTGAATTTAGTGGGGTTTGGTTATTGCGCTGCCTTTTTATTTTGTCAAATTTTATATCTTGTTTGTTTAATCCTGCACTAAAACTTTTGAGGGGGGTGGGATTGTGAGAGTTGTTATACCCTAAAATGTTTAGTGCTCACCTTATTTTTGTCCCTGCTGTACACTATGAAATTTAGGGTGTCAAATTTAAGTGTTTCTTTTAGATCATAAGCTCTTTAGAGCAGGGCCCTTCTAACCATATTGTAAAGTGCTGTGAAAAATGTTGCAACATTAAATGCCAATTTTTTTGGGCAAAGTAACTGAATGAACAAAATAGTGTCCCTATTGTCCAAATAAAATGTAGAAGGGTTATGATTTTTTTTTTTTTTTGAGGTTTAGCAAAATATTTTAGAAGTGGAATGTCTTGTTAACACACCTTCCAATCTCTATTAAATCTACTTTGCTACAAAATAATTTTATTCTGCACTCAAGCAAGTAATTAAATAGAGAAAAAAACTAAAAGAGCAAGCTTTTAACAGCTCCAAAGCTGATTTCCAGGTTCCAATGATTTTTGCTATGGCCTAGGTAAACTATTGAACATGTCAAATTAGGTATTCATTTTCTCTAATCACCAGTTGCCAACCCCATAAACACCATTTTTTAAATAATTATTTTGCTAAATAAGCATAATGAACACATGTGAAAAAATGTTAGCAAATGTGAATTTATTGCGATCTCGCATATCTTTTGGCAATGGCACACAACTGGTTGCACAGGCCGGCTCCTGGCCTGGAAATGCATCCTCGTGTGTGGAAGGACTTGCAAGTCTTAGTGCTGCTCAGAATTGTCAGCAAGTTAACATGGTAAGATCACTTTTTTTATCATGAGGAGATGTTGCTGATTTGCAAGGTAAGTGTGGGAGAGGTCTTGGCATTCCCAGGCATTAGGGGGATGTAGTGTTAGAAGTTTATGTATAGTTATCCTCAGAACACACGTCAGTTCCTGTCTATGCACAGTAGACTTCCTGCATTTCTACATGTTCCTGTGTGAAATGTGTGTATGCATTTTAGCAAGTGCTCCACAAACTGTTGGCTAAAATCAAATCCTGTATAGTCATGATGAACTCTACGCACGTGTAACTTAGCTAGCAATTTTCACCACCCCATACATACGTGTCTTGTTTTTGGTTGCTTCATTCTGGTGCTGTTCATATATCACCCAATCAAAAGTTCACCATTTACAGAAAATGCCACAGATGAGTCGTCTCTGGTCACATTTTAACAGTTTTCCCTCACAGCTGAGTGTCTGCATATGCCTTACTTAAAGGCTAAGTTCACTTTTCATTTTGCTAAATTCCAGCTCCTCTATGTAACAATATACCAATAATGTACCTCTGTTGCAAAACCAAACATAATTTCTTTAATTGAGAGAAGGCCTTACTTATGCTTTTGCTATATTTCCTTAGAATGCTTCATTTCTTGCTGGTATGTAGATATTAGACATAGAAGCCACTATTGCTGGCCATACACTATATGAAAAATCGTTCAAACTAATTTTAAAAAAACGAACACTCGGCCGTGAGAGCTGATGATTGTGCCATCATGTAATGACCGATAAATCGTTCCATGGACATAAATGAATCCTTTTTTTTGTTTGTTTTTTCACATATACCTAGTGCAAACAGTTTGAACAAGAAACACATTAACCTTTCACTTTATCGTTCATTCGGCAGAAAATTTCCAAACTTGTCCTTCGTTTTTTTGGCTCAAAAATGTCACAACCGATTACCCATTTGTGCCCATTAACTGGCTGAAAAACAAACCAACTGTCCAAATTACCAAATTTTGGCCGATTTTTCGTATAGTGTATGGCCACCATAAGACACAGGAAGGAAATCATCCGCTGACCTCATTGTCACACACCTGTGGCTGCGTTTCCTCCTTCCAGCAGATCCCAACCACCCCCAGCTAGGTGCTTGCTTTTCTAATACAAATAATCAGTGATGACTGGTCTCACTAAATACAGACATTTTTGTTTTGTCTTAAATTTATCTTGCATAGATCTGCTCATTTGGAGAGTGCAGGAAATGAGGGATCAGATAACAGGAGAAGCGAGTCCTGAGTCCTGTTAGGCTCAGCATACAATCTGATTGTACAATCAAGTGGGTGTAACAACATGAATTTGATCAGAAAAAAAATCAGCGTGGGGATCCCCCCAATACAAACCAGGATGTTAGGTCTCTATTATATGATAAATAATTGTTTATAAATGTCTAAATAGAATTTTATTAGAATGTTAACTTCTAGTTATGTATTTTCATGCTTTTATCGTGGTACTACTATATCTAGAGTATAAAGAATATAAAGAAGTACCATGATTACAGAATGAACATATATAAATAGAACTCAACATTTTCATGAAATACAAATTAAACATAAAAAAAAGTTTGACATATATAAAATAGAGATATAACTCTTAAATAAATGATGATAATATAAATATCAGCAAAACAAGTCACATTTTTGATGATTTAGCAGTGAACTTGCATTTGTATTTTAGGGGAATATAGATTCTCGTGATCTTCGTGATCTTCGTGATCTTCGTCAATTTGTTAATCATGGCAGTGGGTAGCACTCCTACCTAGAAAAACTCAGATCATGGTTTCAAATCCCAAGCATGGTATCACCTGCTTATGCTTAGATTTTAAACAGCACAGTATGCTGAAAATAGGCAAACACCGAATTGCCACTGCCACATCAGAATGGTTGTTTCCATCATTTGCATGCAATGGTATGTCCTTAGCAAAAATATTATTGTGTGGAAATAAAAGAATCAATCACTAGTGAACATGTATGGTTGGGATTTGAACTCATGACTTAAAAGCTTTTTGCTCATGAGCACAGACCACTAAGCCAATGTGCCAAGTACAATTAGACTCACATAATAGTTTAGTATGATTAAAGAATGAACATAGATAATTAGAACTCTATAGTCTCCTAAAAATAAATGTAACATGAAAGAAATAATTACATATAACAGGTATGTAACTGTAAATGATAAATACATAAAACCTCATGGAATTGCAGGCATTACTCTGTAATAATCCTTCAGAACAGCATTCGTTAGCAAAAGAAGAAAACAAACTATGCACAATAATTGTAATATAAATAAATCGCCACACACGAGGTAGAGCACACCCCATATTTATTGGCATACATGTACACACATGATCATAGCTAAATACTGCAGTGCAGTTTCGTATAGGAAACTTGTTGGCAATTGCCAGTTATGGAACCGTAACTTTGCCAATTTGGAATTCACTAATGCATATTTGCCTATTTGTACTCCTACTATTCCGTTCACGTGTTCACCTAGTTGAGGTCTCAGTTGTTTTAACTGGGAGTAAATAAATGTAGAATGACTGTTTCTTCTCCTTATTCTTAGTGAATAAGGCCCTATGTGTCATTTCTTTAGTGTTGTCACATGAAAAGATATAATAAAATATTTACAAAAATGTGAGGGGTGTACTCACATTTGTGAGATATTGTAATTTCAAAACAAAAAGTCTTATATATAATTTGTCATCCACCGCCGTGTGCATCTAAATTCTTCATAAAAGAGATGAAATCGTGTTACCACCACCAGGTGAATTGTGCGCTCACCTCAGTCCTGCTAATTACAGGCTTTACAACTCCCACCAGTCCATCTGGAATGGATGTCTTTCTCTCCTCTTTACTGGATATAATGCTCCCAACTGCTTCAGCACTCCTCACACGAACTACATGGAATTCAAATGCAGCTCATAGTGTCCTCCATAAAATCAATTTTAGCCTCTGACAGCTGAATGGTGTGATGAGCCCACTGATGAGTCAGAGATAATGCCTTTTTTTAATTATTTTTATCTTGTGAGTGTTTTTAATTCGGGCATTTTAAATAAAATAGATTTTATGGATGACACTAGGAGTTGCATTTGTATTCCATGTGGTTCGTGTGAGGAGTACTGAAGCAGTTGGGAGCATTAGATCCAGTAAAGAAGAGAGAAAGACATCCATTCCATAGGGATTGGTGGGAGTTGTAAAGCCTGTAATTAGCAGGAGTGAGGTGAGCGCACAATTCACCTGGTGGTGGTGGCAAGATTTCATCTCTTCTATGAAGAATTTAGATGCACACAGTGGTGGATGGAAAATTATATATAAGACTTTTTGTTTTCAATTTAGTTTCATGTAGTTAATGTGTAGGCTATATGTGTTTAAATGATTCAGTAGCGCTGCACCATATAATTTATTACCTTGAGGTATCTGCTGTGTAAGCCAATGGATATCTTACAAGACCACATTAGCCCACAGGTATTCTGAGCTTGAATCAGAGGTCTGTAATGTCATTCAAACTTAAAAAAGAGGTGGGGCCCCAATTGTACTATTTTCTTGGGATCGAGACCCCTCGGGTTGAGGTACCAGGATCCATTCTAGATGATAATGTTATACTTCACCATGTTCTGGAAATATGTGTGAGCGACAACTTGCTGTGATGTCGCTTGATAATTATTACTATTTGTTAATTTTTTGGGTAGCTAGTGGTTGATACCTATGGTTGATACTTATGGACTTATAGCCTTAGAGAAAGTCTAACAAGTAGACCCGGATTGCTAGGCCTAAAACTTTTTTGTGGTACAGCCGATCAGGGCCTCTGATCAGTTTGGTAAATGCAGCTTCATTTTGACAATTACCTGATAAAGTTCAAGTATACATTTTTGTAAGAGGTGGGGCAGGGGGCTAGACACTTTTATGAAGGTAGGACTAACTAAGGCTTTGCCAACATGGGAAACTGGTTAGCTGCATATTTGGCATATGCATTTTTCCTCCTGATACATTTTTAAAATAATCTATTGTACATTGTAATCAAACAATTGATATGTTGGCATGCTTTTGTGTAAAAATGTGATAACTGTGAATAGATATTAGAAACATTTCTTTAGTTCATGGTTTTGCTTTTTTTTTTTACCAGGTTTTACATAGCATAGATGGCTGCATCCGCAATTTCAGATTGGTAGAAGGAAATGCAGATTTTAATAATCCTACTTCCAGCTACAATGTTGGCTCATGCTTTGCTAATCCACAAAGAGGAACCTATTTCAGTGGATCTGGGTTTGCAAAAACAGGTGATTGTTTTATGGACTTTATGTCTTTAAATGTATTTTGTATTCTAGTTGTAGAGGCTTAATGTAACCTAATATCTGACTAAAATGTAGTATCTTTGATATAGGCCTTCCAAATTATGGACAGCATGACCAAATTAGTTAAAGTAAAAATGTAGGCACATGTTTTATAATCTCATCTTCCAAAACACTTGTAGTCCAGGTAACTTTCTGAAAAGCAGCACACTGACCTTCAGTGCCAAACTTGGTCAAGGATTTAGCCCAACTCCTGACTAGAAAATGAAGTATCAGCATGATTATGAAGTTATATTGACTACACTATGGAAAGAAAGACCCCTTATTGACTCAGATAGCTGATTTAGCTTCCAGTCTGAATGCTAGTGTGCATGATATAAAAGCTAAATATGTATTTAAGGTGATCTACTTAAGAAAGATACAATGACATTCACCCATTCAATCATCAAATGAATATCATTAGATTGGATGGCATACAGTAAAAAGTAAGTACAGACCTTGGTATTCTAAGCTGGTATTGCCCTCCTTTTGCATAACTGCCCACCAGTCTGTGACATCTTTGTGAATTTCCTTTTGTTACCAGATATTTGTAGGTTTCCTTGCAGGAACTGCCCATTTGAAATCCCACAACACAATGTCAATAGGATTCAAATTCTTTATTTAAATCTAGAGCATTTGTAGGTTTTTTTTTTTCCTTGCAGTGGATTGAGTGATTTTCAAATAATTTGGTGATCTTTTAAATCCCTTCTCAGGCTTATAAGCACCCACAACTTTTTTTACTGAGAGCCTTAAGCCTAGCATACACTGGCCAACATTTGACCAGTGTGAATGGCAGCCGGTTTGACAGAAGCCGGCTTCTGTCGCAGGCTCATGACCGAAAAAGGTCTGCCGATCAGCTCTCTATCAGTGCTCTCAGCCAATGGCTGAAAGACCAGAGTGTTTTGGAGGGGAACTGTCCCTCTGCCAGAACACAATAATCCAGCAGGGGAGATTGCTGTACTAATATTGGATTGTTAGTACAATGGCTCCGACCTGAGCTGTCATTTTTTTTTGTTGAACAAAAAAAAAAAAAAAACTAGTAGTATGTACGAGGCTTTAAAAGCTGTTTTGATCTTGATATGATGCTACTACTCACACATCAATAACAAACACCATGCCCTAGATTTCTGAAGTTCAGAAAATACAGATTCCACCTGCATACTCCCTAAGGGAGGTTCTACTAATTGGAACCTAATCTTAAATACTGGATTTTTATTGCATCGATTTTAAGAGGTGATAAATATTGAGCTATATACTTTTTCTATGTGACATATCTGCATTTTAGGTAGCTTAGATTATGAGAATCAGTACACCATGTCAGTTTCATGTGCCATTTGATCACGTATATCACCTTTATCTGTCGGCACCATTTAAATAATTTTTCAGAAAGACAAATATATAAAGGCAGTCTACAAATTTTTGTCAAGTGTACTTTAAGTACCACCAGGTACCCGATGTAATACTAATACCATTGCTTGCAGGCAATACCAGTGCAAATGATATACATCTTTAAGAAAGCTAACCTGGAGTGTTTTATGACTGTTCACACCTAGATGTACTTCTGGCAAATGGGCTGTTTTTATTTTTAGTTTGTGAAGGAATTTTCCCTTAGCTTAGTGAATGAGGTGAAGCTCTGCTGACATTCATTATCAGGTCATGTGCAAGCAAATTACTGTAAGTGAAAATTCCCTTTGCAAAGTGAAAACTCATTTTGCAAAATGAACATGCTCTATCTTAGTGAGCAAACCCCATAAATTCCCATTGCAGCTTTTAACTGATATAACACATGTATCTATGGTTAATATCAAAACCAACTATTACAGCAGACAAAGATAGAAAATGGTAGCCTAATGCAACCGGTTTGGGGCTGAATGAATTAAAAAAAGTGTGAGTTTGACTGTGAAGTCCTTTAAATTTAAGTTTAGTCCTCCTTAAAGATTGATGTTATTGCTGTACCTTTGATGATGATTGATGTTATTGATCTACTGTACATTTGTCACTTCAAGCAATTTAGTTTATACTTGTACTTTCTGTTTTTCAGTGGGAGCTTTTAAAGTGGGCACTGATTTAGTAATAGAACTGACATTTCGCACAACAAGGACCAATGGTGTACTTATTGGAATCAGTGGCAAAAAAATGGATGGTTTGGGCATCGAACTGGTGGATGGTAAAGTAAGTGATTCTTTCTTTGGTTTATTGTTTTTTTTCTAAACATGTTTAGTGACGCTGAAGATATAGCTGCCAGAAATATGGATTAACTTTTCAATACAATTTTTAATGTTTAGTATAACACTTTTCCATTTTTCTTTTAAAGAAAATAGAAAACTTTCTTAATACCAGAACTTTGACAAAAAAAAACATTTTAGTATATAATAAAGCAGGTGGTCTTAGGGCTTGCTTTAAAGAAATCAGAAAGACAAAAACTTAGTCTGTGTGCATATCTTAGTTATTTGTAGAATGCACTAAACAAGGCAATAACCAGGACAGTTTTAATATAGAGGCAAAAAGTGTGTTTTCCCTAAATTTACCTGAAAAAGAGACTTTGAACAGATTTAGGCTACAATAGGTTCACACTGCTGCAATCCCAATTTTGATCCAATTTTCAGTGTGATTATATAGTGCAACTTAGATGCAACCTTGATGTGGTTTGCATATTCTATTGGGCCAAAATCTTGCTAGAATTGCATCAAAGTAGTACAGGAATCTTTTCCATAAACGCACCTGGATGTGTTGCATTGATTTGAAGTGCGCCATTGAAAACAATGTGATTTCCATTGTCATGGGATTCTCTGTGACTCAAGTCACATCTGAAGTCGCATTAGTGTGAGTGGAGCCTTACTTGTATTGAAGCCTAAATAACTAATGTTCTAAAATAGTGTATATCTAAGGTGCCTAATATACTGAGATAATAAGAGATCACTTTTTTTGAAAATGACAGGCTTCCATTTGTGGTGGTAATTCAGTAATACCCTTCGCTATAAACAACAATAAAAGTAAGGCATACTTTCACTAATCATAAAATGTCCTGCTGCTTGCCAATTGTACTTAGCTGTATCTTCTGCACTATTTTTATTCTTGTAGTCTGTGCTGTTTGTATTTAGTAAATTTAGGCCTAGCCTTGCCATGCTTCTTAATATTGTCCTGCTGCTCATTAATTATACACAGCTGTGATCTCTTAAATAGGGATGATCGAACTTTTGAAAAGTTCGGTTCGACCAGAACACCCGAACTTCACTAAAGTTCGGCCCGGATTTCAGAACCCCATTGAAATCAATGGGACCCGAACTTCTGTAATCAAAAAACACAATTTTTAAGCCCTAAAACCCAATAAATGCCCCTAAAAAGTGCCTAGGGTTCTGGGTCATGCCCCATTAACTATTAATCACACAAAAAAAAGTTCTTAAAAATTGTCATTTTTGATAAAAAAGCCAATTATTGAAAAATTAAAAAAAAAAAAAAAAAAAAGAGATTTTTTTGATTTAGTATCTGGGGGGTCTAAAAGGTGTGCATGTGAAGTTTCAGCTCTGTAGCATGTCCAGAACCATGAAAAAAAAAAAGATAATTTTTCAGTAGAACAGGGATGTGGTTCGGGAGCCTCCTTTAACTTTAACACCTATATGATCTTTTTTTCTGGTTCTGGACATGCTACAGAGCTGAAACTTCACAGGTACACCTTTTAGACCCCCCAGACACAAAATCACACAAAAAAAAGTTCTTAAAAATTGTCATTTTTGATAAAAAAGCCAATTATTGAAAAATTAAAAAAAAAAAAAAAAAAGAGATTTTTTGATTTTTACTTTGGATTTAGTATCTGGGGGGTCTAAAAAGTGTACATGTGAAGTTTCAGGTCTGTAGCATGTCCAGAACCAGAAAAAAAAAGATTGTTTGTATTAGAAAACTTTAAGCACAGGAATATGGCTTCTCTGCTGTAACACCTTGCCGGTTTAATAGCAGGCATTTTTTTGGGTTCTTTGCAGTCAGGAAAAACATCTGAACTTGTGTATAGTGGTACTGTGCACAAGTTCTGATGTTTTGCCTGCCTCCAAAACCCCCCAAAAAATGCCAGCAAAAACACACCTGGGCATTTTTTTTTTGACGCTAGCGTTTTTTTTGGCATTTTTTGGGGTTCTTTTGAGGCAGGAAAAACATCTGAACTTGTGTATAGTGGTACTGTGCACAAGTTCTGATGTTTTGCCTGCCTCCAAAACCCCCCAAAAAATGCCAGCAAAAACACACCTGGGCATTTTTTTTTTTGACACTAGCGTTTTTTTGGCATTTTTTGGGGTTCTTTTGAGGCAGGCAAAACATCTGAACATGTGTATAGGGTGTATATATAGGCATATATGTCTGAATATATACCCCTAGACATATATAGGTGTGATAGTAGCAGAAATATATTACTGTAAATGATTTCATTAGCGCAAGCATTTATTTCTGCTACTATCACACCTATATATGTCTAGGGGTATATATTCAGACATATATGTCTATATATCCCCCCTATACACATATTCAGATGTCATGTCTGACATCAAACATGTCCTCAAAAAAGCACTGGCAGTGGCAGCCCCTGCAGCATTAAAAAATGCTTGCTGGTGAGAAGCCACATGCCTGTCCCGAAGCAGAGAAATGATCATTTCTCTATAGCGGTCACCCTGCTATGGAAGGGTTTTGTCACCCTGCCATAGCAGTCACTGTCAGTTAACCCTACACTACACTACGGTCCCCTGACACTTAACACTTTCCCTACAGAAACTAAATTTTTGAAGCTAACTTAAGTGTAAAGGAGCACTCTAACTACACTAGATATCCCTTTCCTCACACTAAAAATAGCTAAATGACACTTTTAAAGTAAAATTAACAGAACTGCTTCCACTCTCTTCCATGTCCAGTATAACAATGCTGGGAATATGGCGGGGCGATCTTATATACTGGGGGGCGTATTCACTAATGATTGGTCTAGGGACCCCCTAGTCACTCCAATCACATTCCTAGCATTCTCCTGCCCCCTCAATTGGCTTTTGCTAATGGTTCTGGTCCAATCACGGGCTTTTAAAGCCCATTTCCTGAAGCATTGCATTTTGGGCGGTTCTGGTTGCCGAATTCCGAACTTTTTGGGCAAAAAGTTCTAAATTCGGCCGAACCTCGAACACCCAATGTTCGGGCCGAACCGATGGTGGACCCGAACCGTTCGATCATCCCTACTCTTAAAGTGGTTATATAACCAAAGTGTTTTTTACCTAAATGCATTCCCTGCATTAAGGTAAAATACATACCACTAACTGTGTCCCCCCACCACAAGAACATACCTGACTCCCATCTGCAGCAGCGCTGCTCTTATTTTCTGCTTTGACAGGATGCGGGGGCAGGGGTAGCAACTCTGTGTCTGTCTATGAATGCACAGTTCGGGAGCAAGCCTGCTCCTGTTCCTTGCTCACCGCTATCACTTGTAAACACAGGGTAGTGGTTGAGTTACTGCACCTTTTTTCTGAGCCCTGTATATATGTATATATATATATATATATATATATATATATATAGTATAAAAAATAACCGCGCTAGGCACAAATTACCAATAAGAAAGGTATTAAATAAAGCTGCAGCTGTAGTGGGAAACACTATACAACATAAAAAAGAAAGAAGAAAGCCGCGCTAAATTGAAGTGTTTGATAGCAAATTAAGCAATAAACTTAGATAAACCAATAAAGGTGAATAAATATTGATAAAGCCAATAAATTGTATGTAATAAATCTCAAAACATCATGACATATATGTGAATAACTATATAAATAAAAGTCCAAAAAAGAAAACAACAAATCAAGTAGAAGGTGCTGCGTGTAGAAAAAGAGTCCACCAACAATTTAATGTGTCTTCATCCACGCCATGTGCTGCATGCTATGAGCTCACAAAAGGCTTACCAGAACTCAAATGAGTGTAGGCATTATACCATAGGTAAAGACATCAGCAGATCCATACAGGAAATAGGCGTCTCACACAGGGTAGTCTCGTGGTCACTTTTGTCAGCAAGGGACCGTAATGCACACCAACACCATAAGAGCCCGATACCGTCCACAGCCCAATGCTCCCAGAGGGATATGTAAGAAAAGGGGGGCCACAATAGTGTAGTATGCAAAGACTACTTTATTAAGATAAGGTAAAAAACTCACATTTAGGTTGACATCAATAGCGCTATTAAATAGATCGTTCCAGAGAACGCTGCCACCTGACTTCCGGGTTCCTCGTGGTGGCTGTGGACGGTATCGGGCTCTTATGGTGTTGGTGTGCATTACGGTCCCTTGCTGACAACAGTGACCACGAGACTACCCTGTGTGAGACGCCTATTTCCTGTATGGATCTGCTGATGTCTTTACCTATGGTATAATGCCTACACTCATCTGAGTTCTGGTAAGCCTTTTGTGAGCTCATAGCATGCAGCACATGGCGTGGATGAAGACACATTAAATTGGTGGTGGACTCTTTTTCTACAAGCAGCACCTTCTACTTGATTTGTTGTTTTCTTTTTTGGACTTTTATTTATATAGTTATTCACATATATGTCAAGATGTTTTGAGATTTTATATACATGTTATTGACTTCATCAATATTTATTCACCTTAATTGGTTTATCTAAGTTTTTTGCTTGATTTGCTATCAAACACTTCAATTTAGCGCGGCTTTCTTTTTTCTCTTTTATATATATATATATATATATATATTCACATGAGATATTAAATGTTTTAGGTTATCTACAGTTTGTTTTAAAACACATTTTATTTTGCTATAAAGTGTATTTACAAGTTTCAGGAATACAAAAATCTGAAATATTTACAGATAAGTAAAGCTTTACAGTCGTATCTATCAGTAGTCAATTATTAACCACTTGCTGACCGCCGCACGACTATTTACTGTGGCAGTCTGGCTCTCCTGGGCAAACCGACGTAGGGCTACAGGAGCCTCTTGGGGGGCGAGCGCACGCCGCCGGAGAAGCGCTCCCGCCCCCGCTCGTTCCCTGACATCCCTGCGTGAGTGACCGGCGGCTCCGATGTCTGCCGGTCACTCGCGATCTCCCACTGGAGAGGGAGAAAGGCAGGCGGCTGATGTAAACAAAGCCGTCTGTCATTCTCCCTGATCTAACTGCAGAGACTGCATGATCCTGCTATGTAGGATCGTATATCTCTGTGGTTACATCACTAGTCACGCCACCCCACAGTTAGAAACACACCCCTAGGGATACATTTAACCCACTGATCACTAATAAAGTTAACCCCTTCCCTGCCAGTGTCATTTTTACAGTAACAGTGCATATGTATAACACTGATTATTGTAGTAATGTCACTGGTACTCCCAAAAGCGTCAAAAATGTCAGTCAAGGGTCCGATCTGTCCGCCGCAATGTCGCAGTCCCGCAAAAAAAAATCGCAGATCGCCGCCATTACTGGTTAAAAAAAAAAACAATAAAAATGACATAAATCTTTCCCATAGTTAGTAAACGCAATAACTTTTGCGCAAACCCATCAAAATATGCTTATTGCAATTTTTTTTACCAAAAATATGTTGCAGAAAATAATTTGGCCTAAAATGTTAAAAAATTTGTTTTTTCAATTTTTTGGGGGGGGGGAATTTCATATAAAAAAATGTGAAAAATATTGTTATTTTTTTCAAAATTGTCGCTTTTTTTGTTTATAGTACAAAAACTAAAAATCGCACAGGTGATCAAACACCACCAAAAGAAAGCCCTGTTTGTGGGGAAAAAAGGACGTCAATTTCATTTGGATACAACATCGCACGACCGTGCAAATGTCCGTTAAAGTCACGCAGTGCAGAATCACAAAATAGGCCCTGGTCTTTCAGCAGCCAAATCCTCCGGGGCTTAAGTGGTTAATATGCAACATGGTGTATTGCTTCAAATAAATACAGTAGTTAGAATTATGTGTAGAAAAGCTGGAGCAAAAAAAAAAAATGCAGGCAATTGGATATGTTACCTAGAGCAACCAGATATCTTACTTTATTTTTTAACTGCAAAATTGGATCGAATGCTGTTTCCAACAGCACCTTTTTTGCTTAAAGTGGAAGTAAACTTCCATCACTAACTTTTACCTATAGGTAATCCTAAATTAAAACTTACCTATAGGTAGTGTAAATATCTCCTAAACGGACACCGTTTAGGAGATTTTCTGTACATGCAGCCAGTGACATCACTAGTTCATGGGTTTTGAAGGAACGGCCACGTGCGCCGTTCCTTCAGAGGCCTGTGCCGTAAACGGTGGCTCCTGCGGACATGCGCGGGAATGACATCAACCTGGCTTCAGGAGATCACAAAGCCAGAGCTTTGCACATAAAGACATTACCTTGAAGGGTAAGAAAAAAAAAACAAAAAAACGACCAGCGGTTTACAACTGCTTTAAAGCTGAACTCTAGGCAAACAGCTAAATACACAGATAAAAATACATATAAACAAAGTATTTTACTTGCCTAATGAATTGTATTTCAGTCAATGCATCACTGCCACACACAAAAGCCCTGTCTGGCAGGGCAAGAGACATGATTTTTCTCTGCTTTAGTTCATTACATGTACAGGTCTCCTCTTTACTCCCATCTATAACTTGCCTGTTAAAAAGGCAAACAGCACACTGAAGAACCCATCTCTTTGTCACACCGCGGCTGATTTACTAAAACTGGAGAGTGCAAAATCTGGTGCAGCTCTGCATAGAAACCAATCAGCATCCAGGTTTTTTTTTTCATCAAAGCTTAGTTGAAACAGGTGAAGTTAGAAGCTGATTGGCTACCATACACAGCTGCACCAGATTTTGTTCTTCAGTTTTAGTAAACACCCACGTTATGCTTTCCTCCTATCGCAATGCTCCTTGTGCTACTTTTTTTTCCTGTTCTGTGCTTTGCTGCACAGGTGACTCTGACCTTTAAATTCAGGTTCTTACATTGCTTTCATTTTTTGTTGCATTAATCAATACAGAGCTTAAAGTGGTTGTAAAACCTTCAGAGTTTTGTTTTATAAAAATAACGAATATGCCCATACTTATCTGCTGTGTGCAATGGTTTTGCACAGAGCAGCCCCAATCCTCTTCCTCTGGGGTCCCTTGCCAGTGCTCCAAGCCTCTCCTCTTTATCGGGTGCCCCCATGGAAACCTGCTTTCCTTGGGGGCACCCGTGCAGGATCGCTCCTGAGTCCTGCTCCTGAGTCCCGCTTCTGCGTCCATTGACAGACAGTTAACTCAGCCCCGCCCTCCACTCCCATGTCACAGGATTTGATTGACAGCGGGAGCTCCTGCTGCTATCAATCTGCCCAATGAGTAGAGAGACCATGGCTGGAGCAGCTGCGCTTGTGCACATCACTGGATCAGATTGGTCTCAGATAAGAACAAGGGGGTGTCTGGGGGGGAGGCTGCAGCACAAAAGGTTTTTCTCCTTAATGCATAGAATGCATTAAGGTGAAAAACCTTAAGACTTTAGAACCACTTTAATATGTATTTTGTATATTTGCTTGGGAGTTTATTTTTAGTGCCAGTTTACACATATGCGATGTGAGACATCACATGTGATTTGCACCGCACTGCTGTACAGATTGCTTGGCTGAATTTGCATCGCATTTGGACCAAAGTCGAGCAGGACATTTTTTTGGTCCTCTCCAGAATCTGATTGCATGGGTGTTCACACCTATGCGATCCAATTCGTGTCTGAACTGACAGTTTACACTGCGATACGCAAACTAATCTGGGGGTGTCATTAACTTTTTATTGACGCTCCCAGCAGTTCGCATATGGCAGTGTTAACTGCCTGCAAGTCGGGTGCAATGCGGGAACCCACAGTGGCTTCGCAGGGTTCACATCAAACCAATGTGAACTGGCACTTAACTTTAAATAAACTAATACCACTCCATCATATTTTAATGACCAACAGCATTGGTAGGAGGATGACCTGTGCTGGGTATAGATTTGTGGGAGTCATGCTATTAATGCTAATTGTTGCCATTTTTTTTTTCAGTATGTGCTTGGAAAACTGTAAGATATTTTTACATTCTTTTCCCTTTTTTGCCTTTCTTTAGCTTCTTTTCCATGCAGATAATGGAGCCGGTCGTTTCACAGCAGTTTATGAGCCTAAGCTGCAATCTAGCTTGTGTGATGGACAGTGGCATAAAGTGGTGGCAAGTAAGATAAAACACCGCTTAGAGATGATCGTTGATGACAACAAAGTAGAAGCGGCAAGTCCAAATTCAGCATCCACATCCGCAGACACTAATGATCCAGTCTTTGTAGGAGGATATCCTGGTGAGTACATTTAAGTTATGAGATAAAAGCTGTCAGTGCATATTTTGACAGATGATTCTTGAAATAAAGATGCCCTGAAGAGATAACTTCTCTGCAATGGCCAAAAGACAGGTAGTGCTTAATAATAAGCTAAATATAGGTACATTTCACCAGTTGGAAAGATTATCAGAAATATTTCTCCAAAATTAAAAACTAAGATATAAATGTTATTCACATTAAGGTGCTGTGTTTAAAATAATAGAACATGATTTCATATGTAACTCCTGAGCAGTGATCTATCAATGGGCCTCTGTGAGTTTTACATTAGGTCATTGTCATCCACAAACTTCCATCTAATAGTTTCCATTATTTCTAAAAGGTTTATACTGCCAAAAATAACAAAACAGCTCTTGTAATTACAGGTGCTATGTGTGTATGTTACAGTTGTAATGTGCAGGTGTTTTACATTTTTAGCTGCATAAAATAAAAAAAAATGAAAAAATATAGTGCATCCAACCCTTCAAAGAAGCTTCTGCATGGCACAAGAGACATAGACTGGAATGTGATTATGCTGATATGTGTGTTTCAGAACCATCATATGCTTCAAAAGGGGGTCAATAAAATTAAGGCCCCATCTTACTATTTTAAAACACCAACACAATGCTGACAGACATAAGACTATTCCACAGCAATGCCCCAGGAGCAGGTGTCAGAATAGGGTGTGGTGTTAAAATCTAAATTATCAACCCTTTAGTGGGCTAGTGTTCAAATAAGAGGGTCATTGTTTTTTGTTTTATGGAACATGTGGATATTTTAAAGTAGGGAGCTGCCACTGCTAACTTGATTTTAATAGTACAGGCTCTGGGGTTGCAATCTTGCAATCCTGATCCTAAATTTTCTACCTGTACTAGAACATGTATGCAACCAGTGAATTTTAGAAAGTCTGGACTACTGTTTCTTATTCTTGTTCAGGTCATGGATTTATTAGGTAGAGCAGATAGGATCAAGATGATAGTCCTAGAGCTTGCCCTTTTAAACATTGTTGAAGTACACAAGGATGTGTAAGAAGGGGACTTGCAAACTCATGAACCTGCAGTTTATTTATGGGCCTGTCACTAGGAAAGTGTATATCTGTACTATTCTCGACACTTTTTTTTTTTCGGGGGGGGGGGGGGGGGGGGATATGACAAATAACCCACCACAAACAGGATATTATGCTAAACCTGTAGGTAAATCATTAAATCAAATTCTCTCAAGCGGGAATGGCTATAGATGGTTTGAAATTCTGCAGGTCCCTGCTGAACCATCTAAATTTCAATTCATTTCATGGCCAACTGTCAATCAGAGAAGACGGGCTGATATGATGACTCAGATTCAGCTATTGCCAGTTATATGTAAAAAATATGTGTACCTGTTTTTAAAAAAATACACAACTGCATCAAATGTGTTTTTGTTGCCTGCTTGATGTTCAGCATTAAATTTGAGTATATTTTTCTTATTTGTCATCTGATGGTTGTTCGTAGATAGTAAGGAAATAGTTTTACTGAATTAAACCTAATTAATCTAATGTCTATTTTTTTCCTACAGAAGATGTAAAGCAGTTTGGTCTGACCACCAATGTGAGTTTCAAAGGCTGTATCAAAGATCTTAGACTTACCAAGGGCACTGCCAAAGCACAAGAGATCAATTTCAGCAAGTCACTGGAGATAAAAGGAGTGCAACCATTGTCATGCCCATGATCCAACTGCTGCCACAATGACCAATAACTAATAATTTTCATGTTTCGATGTGTGTGCATGGGAACACCATATGCTGTGGTTTCTATGTAGCTCACAAAACAATTAATTGTCTTCCCCATATGTTAAATAAAAAGAGCATTTCGGTATTTTGCGTATGTGCATTCATTATTTCGCTGTAAATTGAACAAGTTTGTTGTGGATGTGAAACTGAAGAAGAATGACATATAACATTGTGACACACCCCTGTTCTGTTGCTAGAAAGCCACTCAGATTGGTTAAGGGCAAAGAGTGTATAATACTGTATATCCATATACAGTAAATATTCCAGCAGGTGAAAAAAGTATTTAACCCCAAAATGATCTGCATACAGACTTTTTTATATGTGACAAAAGCCAACATGGAACAAGTCCTAGGGGAACGGGTACTTGCTATAGTGGCAGATTGACCTTGTGATTTTTCTTTTTTCACATAATTTAATGAGTTTTTAAAGAGGAAAAAAAAAGTATTTGTTAAATGTATAGTGTGATATATCATTTGAAATCATTTGAGATCTATAGATCTATTGGACAGCAGGATCTATGGTCATGGAATGTGTCATGAATAAAGCAAGGCGAAGCATTTAATGTTTAAAATGAGCATATGTATTTTACTTTTCTATTTTGCTTAGTAACATCATCTGCGTTTTTGACAAAAAGCTTCCATTTTTGGACAGATCAATAAAAAGTTCAGTAGAACATATTGCAGCTTGATTGCAATATAGATATTTGCAGGTTGAAAGCTCTCAGATTACATAATATTAACACAGCAATTGATAATGGTAAGAAAATACTTGTAAGGCCTAAAGGTAGAGAAATAAGCAGAAATACTTACTTTACTCTATGCTCCTGGAGGCTTCCTCCCAGCTCCACAACTGGTCCCTGAAGCGGTTTCCTTTTCCACTCAGTTGGTTGCAAGCACTTCAACATTTGCCATCCTGCATTGTACATGGGACCACCAACATCCCTGCAGCATCAGAGAGCACTCGTGGCCAGAGGAGTGAGGAATAAAGTAAGTATATCTGCTTATTATGTGGTACCTAGACAAAAAAAACAAAAAACATGTAAACCTTGCAGTGCAAAGGGAACCCTACTCATTTTTCATTTTTTCCACAGTTCAGCTTTGTCAATAAAACTCTTTAAGAATGGCGTTCTGCCTTGTTTACATAGGCAGACAGCTGTTCTGTCTCTATGGGGAGCTCCCCCTCTGCCAATCAGCGTGTGCACGTGCCTCTGGCAGCATGCATGTGCCCCCATTAAATATTGCACAAAACTACATACAGGTAAGTCCTTTCGTGCAATAGAGTGGACCTGCCACAGTATATGTACTGCTGGCGGTCGACAAGTGGTTACATTTGGAAAGAGTAGAGATTAGAATCCCTGTCAGTTATTATTGCTGTCTATTGCTGTCTGTGCCCCCCGGGATTCCTTCTCTCTATTTGTCATTTTTACCATTATCATTGAAAGTTAAAGTAAAAGAAAATCCCCAAATTTTGGATTTTACCCAGAAAAGTAATAGAGGGAAAATGTTCCAATGGGGACACGAGTTCTGGTGACCTGGGGGTACCAAAGGAATTCCACTAATTTGCAGGGATTTCCTCTCAGTTTCTGTTTGGCTATGGGACAGAAAATAAAGGGAAATCTCTGCAATGGGACGCAGATGGCGAAAATAAATCCGACAGGGGTTACTACTTTCCCTTGCTCTATCCAAAATGAGAAAAATAAATTTCCCTTTAGTTCTACTTTAAACCTCATTTGCCATGTTGTTGCCCACCCCAGTATTGAGGTCTTCTTGTAAAGTTTCTATATCCTGCTGTGAAGTTATTGCCCAACTAATTTTTGTATTATCAGTAAACACTGAGATTGAGCTATTTATACCAACCTCTATATCATTTATGAACAAAAATACTGTAAACGGAATTGGTCTCAGGACAGAGCCTTTATCAACACCCTTTGGATGTGCCCCTGTAACCAGTTTTCTATCAAACCCTATGGTCCGTGCCAACAGATCTCAGTTTATTGATTAAGCATTTGTGGGGGACTGTATCAAATGCTTTTGTAAAATCCAGATACACCACATCCTCAGGCCTACCTTTATCTACATGGCAGCTCACTTCCTCGTAGAATGCGAACAGATTTAGCGGTGGACAAGTAAATATATTCTTGGTTATGTACTGGTTATGCTGAGCAAAGTACTAGACAGTGTACAAATTGGACATTAAAATTTCCTTTCCAGGTTCAAGAATTTAGCTAAAAAATTATTTCTGTTGGAGTATGGTAAAGATTGATTTGGCTGCAGGGTAATTTCCATATGAACATCTTTTTTGGACACTGGCTAAACTAAAGATTGATGATTTAATATGTGGCTGTGTTCTAACTGTAAAGGAACTGGGCGCTATGTGTACTTGGCACCTAGCTACATTTATCTCCTGGCAATAGTCTTGATAATAAGGCTAAATTGTGCACATCTAATTTTGTTTGACATGTACTGGCCAACACTTTTCAGGTTTGACCAATACTAGACACTTCCTCTCTATAGACCATTTTGTGGGGAAATTTCACTGTAGTGGTGAAGAACTGCTGCCTGTGTACACCTTTTTGTGCACCAGCTGAATCTATGTACACAATCTTTATACATTACTAACCTCCACTAACCATTTTCATACATTACTAATAAAAAATGATAACCATGGATGGTAAAGTAGCATACTAATGCACTGTAAGTAAAAGGAAAAGCCTAAAAAAAAAAAAAAAAAAAAAATAATAATAATAATAATAATCACATTAGACAGTAAGGTAGCATACTAATGCAAAAAATATGAAATGCCAGTGCAGGTAAAATAATGAGTTCTGTTCTGCTTTCCCAATCTAAGTATTGCAAATGTGATCTCTATAATTGTTCCAGTTGTGGTGAGATAGCTATAACTTACTATCTCAGCAGCATTGGCAGACAGTGACTACATCTTGCAGGATTGTAGAAAGCTTTAATTGGAAACTTGTTCAGATCTTCACAGGTGAACATCAGATAGGTAAAAAAAAAAAAAAAATCACAGCACTGTGTCTAGCTCCAGCAATGACATGTGATCAGAATAGAAACTAAAGACATACTGAAATGAGGGTGGGTCCAGCCATACAGAGCATCTCCTAGCTTTGGATTGAGGAAGGAACACAATTATACAAAGCGAACCAATATGGTAATACAACCTACAAAATTATATCTGCATAGATGAGACAAATCAAAATTTAAAATGTCATTGTTTATTGGTATACAAGGTTAAAAACCAATAAAAGATTTAAAATATATACATCTTTGTTACATAGTCACAGGGGTGTTCTTCTATACAGCGATGTCACAGTCATATTCCCAACATGTTTTGTCCCCTTAGGGCTTCTTCATGGGATTCGGTGGCTGCTATTGATGTAAAAGCTATACCAAAATAGACAACAAATATCGAGCAGTAGGATATAGAGTACCTCACAAAGTGAGTACACCCTTCACATTTTTGTAAATATTTTATTATATCTTTTCATGTGACAACACTGAAGAAATGACACGTTGCTACAAGGTAAAGTAGTGAGTGTACAGCTTGACACCACCTGAACCAAATAAATTTATCTTGGTCTCATCAGACCACAGGACCTGGTTTCCAGTAATCCATGTCCTTAGTCTGCTTGTCTTCAGCAAACTGTTTTGGGGCTTTCGTGTGCATCATCTTTAGAAGAGGCTTCCTTCTGGGACAACAGCCATGCAGACCAATTTGATGCAGTGTGCGGCATATGGTCTGAGCATTGACAGGCTAACCCCCCCCCCCCCCACCACCCATTCAACCTCTGTAGCAATGCTGGCAGCACTCATACATCTATTTCCCAAAGATAACCTCTGGATATGATGCTGAGCACATGCACTCAACTTTGGTTGACCATGGTGAGGCCTGTTCTGAGTGGAAACTGTCCTGTTAAACCGCTTTATGGTCTTGACCACCGTGCTGCAGCTCAGTTTCAGGGTCTTGGCAATCTTCTTATAGCCTAGGCCATCTTTATGTAGAGCATATAGGCCTAACTATTAATCAGGCTCCCCTAACAAGCAGATGGATATACTATGCTTTACCTACCTAGCACCTACCTAGGAGGGTGCTACATACATATACAGTGTGTAAAATTTCAAATGCAATTTGATAATCAATTTACAGGTACATGAAAAAAAGAACACCTTCAAATTCCAGTGCTGCACATACAAATAACCAAAATAAACAAACTAAACTCCTCAAACACTAACGTAAGTCACTGTGTTTTTGTGCACCACGTACACCACTACAGAGTTCATAACTGTATAACCTTTCTAAACTCCAACCACAAATGTTTCCTTCATTGTGTTAGGCATTGTCCCAGGGGGGTGATCAAAAATCCCACCACCGTGGCGCATGCACATCGCGAAGCTGGACAGCAGCATGTGATCGGAGCTCCATGAGCGATGGAGACTTCTGCCGGTTCCCCAGTGCTTTATACCTGCTTTTTCTCCTCCTTTTTTATTCTGCACCCCTGGCTTAACATCCAACGCATGCTGACACCTAAAGATCGCCCAAAGAAAGCTGCCAGAAGGTACCTGACAAGCTATTAACTTCGGGTGAGGGAACAGAATAAGATATCCCAAGATGGCGCTGGACAGACAAGACACAGACAAGCTCCCATGCTGCAGAGACTTCACCATCACACTCCAGTGAGTATTCACTACAGCTAACCAAAGCAGATCTTGATGACAGCCTAACAGCAATGTATGAAAAACTTTGTCAAAAATTCCAATCTGAACTGCATAAATCTACTAACACACTGTCCCATGAGATAGCAGTCTGCCCTATTCAGACCTTTAGAAAGGAACATTAAAACCACATCTGGACCGGAGGGATTAGCCCCCTTAATGACCAGGCCATTTTTTGTGATATGGCACTGCATTACTTTAACTGAAAATTGCGCCATCATGCAATGCAGTACCCTGATAATATTGATGTCCTTTTTTCTCACAAATAGAGCTTTCTTTTTGTGGTATTTTATCACCTCCACGATTTTTATTTTTTGTGCTATAAACAAAAAAGGACAGACAATTAAAAAAAAAAAATATATATATATATATATATATATATATATATATATATATATATATATATATATATATATATTTTTTTTTTTTTTACTTTCTGCTGTATAACATTCCCAAAAAAAAAATCATCATTTTAGGCCAACATATATTCTGCTACATATTTTTTGATAAAAAAAAATCCCAATAAGTGTATATTGATTGGTTTGCATAAATGTTATTGTGGCTACAAACTAGGGAAAAGATTTTCAGACACCTAACTGACATTTTTGAAACTTTTGGGGGGACCAGTGACATTACTACAGTAATCATTGCTAAAAATATGCACTGTTACTGTACTAATGACACAGGCAGGGAAGGGGTTAACATCAGGGGAGATCAAAGGGTTTAATATGTCCCTAGGGGGTGCTTTCGAAGCTGTGGGGAGGGGGGGGGGATGAGTTTGCTGCATGAACACAGAGACCTGTGTTCCTAAGTAATAGGAACACAGGATCCCTGTGTTCATAACTGACAGAACAGCGGTCTGCCGAGTTTACAACGGCAGACCACCGTTCTGTCTCCATAGGGAGCGATTGCGGGTGCCGGCAATCACAGCTGCCAGACCCGCTAATTATAATTAGCTTCCCCTGTGGTGAATGGGCAAGCATGCACGCCTCTAGTGGCGCTCGCCCCCGCTAGCGGTCCCGCAAAGCGATGTACAGGTATGTAGTTTCGCGGGACAGAGCCGACTGCCACAGTAAAACTATGCCGGCTGGTCAGCAAGTGGTTAATCACAGTGCTACAACTCCAAGTCCATTTGGAGGATCTAGATAACAGGAATAGGCACAATAATCTCAGAGTGAAAGGGATCCCTGAGACAGTAACTGAATTTCTTCCCTCTGTGCAGAAGTTGTTCCAGTTTCTACTCCCTGACTTTCCAATAATTGCCTTTACCTGCGATAGGATCCATAGAGCTCTGTGTCCTAAGCCTACGCCTGAATATCCCCCTAGGGACATCGTAATGTGCCTTAAAGATTTTCTGATCAAAGAGGAAATCCTACAGCCTCCTGCAACAACCCAAATAATCAACTGGATGGAATCTCTGAATCTCTTTTAAAATATACTGTACACAGATATCTTCCCTACTACTTTGGACAAACGCTTCCAAGGATGCCTTCTACCCTGCATCCATCCTCGATCTCTGCAGCTCCTTCTCCCAGAAGAGACCATAGTAGCCAATCCTAGGAACTACAGTACCTCATGTTCTCTCTGCTACGATCCATGGTCCACAACCGCATTATTTTGCTCGCTACTGGTTTATCACGACATGTACATAAGCTACAGGATTCCGTCTGGGATGTGCTGAAGTCTTGTCATGCCCGTTTGATTGTCCCCCTACTCTACTTTTGAACCTACCTGGTGTTCTGTACAGCTGTTCTCACCGGGTACTTTACACATAGAGTATCTCACAAAAGTGAGTACACCCCTTACATTTTTGTAAATATTTTATTATATCTTTTTATGTGACAACACTGAAGAAAGATACATACATATTCGCCAGCACCCCATGGATCTTGCAGAAAGGATCACATCAGGAACAGTGCAACGTTTCGAAGTCACGCAGAGCCCCTTCATCAGGTATGTGATAAAGTGTTAGCAGTGAGCAGAGAATATATGTGAAAATACCACCAATAAAAACAATGGAAAATTGTGATACCCCCCGTCATGTTCCCACCTGTGGCCGTTTATTAAAATAATCCTTTGAAATGTAATTAATGTAGCGGTAATAGATCAGTAAAACTGTATATTCATGGGGACCCCAGTGGGTATGTAGATGTTTGATCAATATGTACCGATCTCCTCTTTCTGGCAGTGGGACAAAGCGTCCCTGTTGCCTAGGTTCCTAGGGCCAATCACGGCGCGCCACATAGGCCACTCGTGCACTGTCTGGAATGCCTCACTGGACTCCGCGGCCGCCGCTGTCATGACAACCATGACATCAGGTGTGCAGGCACGCCAAACGCGTGTGGCTCCGGAGGGGGAAGGTGTAGGACACCAAGGATAGAAAGAAAGCAGAGTGAAGAAAGTGAAAGTTACCAAAATAGAGGGGAAAAGAAAGAGGAAAGGAAGAACATGAACTCTATATGGAACTAAATGGAAGCGAAAAAGAAAGAGTAGATGGAAATGAAATATAAAAAAAATAATAAATAAAAAAATAATAATAACACTGTAGAAAGGACACTTTGCTACAATGTAAAGTAGCAAATGCACAGTTTGTATAACAGTGTAAATGTTCTGTCCCCCTCCAAATAACTCAACACACAGCCATTAATGTCTAAACCGCTAGCAACAAAAATGAGTACGCCCCAAAGTAAAAATGTCCAAATTGGGCCCAATTAGCCATTTTCCCTCCCCGATGTCATGTGACTCTTAGTGTTACAAGGTCTCAGGTGTGAATGGGGAGCAGGTGTGTTAAATTTGGTGTTATCGCTCTCACTCTCTCATACTGGTCACTGGAAGTTTAACATGGCACCTCATGGCAAAGAACTCTCTGAGTATCTGAAAAAAATAATTGTTGCTCTACATAAAGATGGCCTAGGCTATAAGAAGATTGCCAAGACCCTGAAACTGAGCTGAAGCTCGGTGGCCAAGACCATACAGCGGTTTAATAGAACAGGTTCCACTCAAAACAGGCCTCGCCATGGTCGACGAAAGAAGTTGAGTGCACGTGCACAGCGTCATATCCAGAGGTTGTCTTTGGGAAATAGACATATGAGTGCTGCCAGCATTGCTGCAGAGGTTAAAGAGGTGTGGTTCAGCCTGTCAGTGCTCAGACCATATGCCGCACACTGCATCAAATTGGTCTGCATGGCTGTCATCCCAGAAGGAAGCCTCTTCTTAAGATGATGCACAAAAAAGCCGCAAACATTTTGCTGAAGACAATCAGACTAAGGACATAGATTATTGGAACCATGTCCTGTGGTCTGATGAGACCAAGATAAACTTATTTGGTTCAGATTGTGTCAAGAGTGTGTGGGGCAGCAACCAGGTGAGGAGTACAAATACAAGTGTGTCTTGCCTACAGTCAAGCATGGTGGTGGGGGTGCCATGGTCTGGGGCTACATGAGTGCTGCCGCAACTGGGGAGCTACAATTCATTGAGGGAACCATGAATGCCAACATATACTGTGACATACTGAAGCAGAGCATGATCCCCTCCCTTCAGAGACTGGCACGCAGGGCAGTATTCCAACATAATAACGACCTCAAACACACCTTCAAGACGACCCATGCCTTGCTAAAGAAGCTGAGGGTAAAGGTGATGGACTGGCCATGTCTCCAGAACTAAACCCTATTGAGAATCTGTGGGGCATCCTCAAACGGAAGGAAAAGGAGTGCAAGGTCTCTAACATCCACCAGCTCCGTGATGTCGTCATGAAGGAGTGGAAGAGGACTCCAGTGGCAACCTGTGAAGCTCTGGTGAATTTCATGCCCAAAGGGGTTAAGGCAGTGCTGAAATAATGGTGACCACACAAAATATTGACACTTTGGGCCCAATTTGGACATTTTGACACAGGGGTAGTACTCACTTTTGTTGCTAACGGTGAGGACATTAATGGCTGTGTGTTGAGTTATTTTGAGGGGAAAGCCAATTTACACTGTTATACAAGCTGTACACTCACTACTTTTCATTGTAGCAAAGTGTAATTTCTTCAGTGTTGTCACATGAAAAGATATAATAAAATATTTACAAAAGTGTGAGGGGTTTACTCACTTTTGTGAGATACTGTATATCTTCTACTCGTTTATACTATGCATTTCAGTCTCATGACACTTTCATTGACTTGATTGTTTAAATCTGTTAAGAGTATTGGTCTAGGTTAAGAATGTCCTTTTGGTCAGGGGGATATCCCTTTCCCTGACCGCTCAGTTAGGTTTACTGACACTATCTGTTATGTTAAATACGTTTGTTTTTTCTCTTTTTTCTTTTTTTGTTCTTCATCGCATATCAACTGACTCTAGTATTGCTACAGTTATGGTGATCAATAGGTGGTGTTGTGCCTTTTTTCTGCCTTCAAAGGCTCTACAATATCCTTGGGTTTTGTACAGTAGGGTGTTCTATGAGCTAACCCCACAACTTGGATTCTCCAGCACCTCATCACTGTCCGGTTCTAACTTAAAATGGGTCTCAACATAATTTCTCATAATTTTAAGGGATTTAACTCCCCACATAAGCAGAGAAAAGACTTTCAATCTTATAAAATCCTGGGCGCAGACATTCTCCTATTGCAGGAGACACATTTCTCCTCACACAACCACCCATCCTATTTTGATAAATCATTTAACCAATGCTATTTTACCACATACAAATCCAATTTGCGGAGTGTAGCTACATTGGTTAAGAACTCATTTATGCTAGATGTACAACATGTTCATTAGAACCCTAACAGTAGATTTATAACTGTCAAAGGCTCTCTGCAAGGTAAAATGGTCACCCTGGCCTCTGTATATGCCCTGAATGAATATCAGGCCTCTTTCTTTAAATCTTTCTTCCAAGTGTTGGATAGATTACATTTACCTCATCTAGTGATAGGCAGGGATTTTACCTGCTCATTCGAGGCTGGACAGAAGCAAGAGACTGTAACATTGGCTAATACTTTCTCAAAGACACACCTTACTTAGGTCACATTAAATGTTGGATGCTTGGAGGGCGCATACTGTAGGGGCTCGAGAGCATACATTTTTATTCTCATCCCCAGGATAGCTATTCTCATTTGGATTACGTTTACTGCTCCCCTGTCCTGTTGGTGAACTCAACATCTGCCAAAACTCATGTTTGCCCCCTGGTCTGACCATGAGATAGTATCCTGCCATTTCTCCTGTATAGGCCTTTCTCAAGCTGTTGGGGCTTGGCGCCTTAATGATTCCTTACTCACCAACCCTACAGTATTTTTCCAGTTATCAGACCATGTCATTGACTACTTTACTAAAAATGATGTGGGTGAAGTGTCCCCTGCATCCCTATGGGCGGCTCACAAGGTGGTGATGAGAAGTATTTTCATAGAAGTTGCTACAACCAGAAAAACGGCAAACGCAAAAAGAAATATGCTCTCTTACTCTAGATTTGGATATACTTTATCACCTACATAGCCAAACTCCTTCCTCAGATCTGCTGAATCAAATTATTGGACGACAAGTTTCACTGGATACGATGCTTTTCTAGCACATGAAAAAATCCTTGCGTTGGTCAAAAGCATATTTTCTCTTATATAGTAACTTGGCCTTGGCTATGTTTGCGAGAAAGTTGAACCAATCTATCCAACCATCCCATACATATAAACTTAGGGATTCCAGTGGAAATATTGTATCCCATCCTAAGGATGTCTAATTTTTAATTTTGTCCTCTTATTATCAAAATCCTCTTTCCAAACTTTCATCCCAGTCTTGTGCCACCTGGCAGGCCTGGCTTGATGCCCTCTCTCTACCTACACTCACGGATGAACAGGTGCATACCCTAAATGCACCTTGTACAGAAGAGGAAATTGCCTCTATCATTGCCTCCTTAAAACCCTCTAAAGCCCCTGGCCTGGACAGCTTTACTATATGTAAATATACAGTATGTGTGGGGGTTGCTAGTCAACCGAATTTTAAAGGGAGACCCTTTCCCGGAAGATATGCTGTTTATTTTCTAGGCCCCCTTGCTTAGCATCATTTTTGGGTGAGCCCACATTCCCCCCTAGCATATAATGCAGTTTGCAGGCTGAATTGAAAATGGTCTGGTGACACTGGATTCTTTATTACAAGGATACTCCTTTTGCTCATGTGTTTATCTCCAACAGAATTATGCCTTCCCTTGCTCTGAATTCTACAAGTATTTAAAGGTTCAACACTTTTATTCCGTAATTCATATACCTGATGAGGATATGGCCAGGTCACCATTTGAGAGTTTATGTGGTAAGGGATCTAGAGATAAGGGGACTATCTCAATCCTGTACAAATACCTTAATTAACATGATACTCTACCCAAGTCTACTGCTATGCTGACTTGGGAAGCAGAGACAGGTCAGGAGCTCTCTGCAGAGGACTGGCTTGATATGGTCTCGAATATGCATAAATGTGCACACTCCATTGCTATCAAAGAGACTCTGGTTAATCTTCATATCCACTGGTTTTACCCCTTAGTACCTGGCACATGTTTCAGGTGCTGTGATGAGAGGGGCACACTCCTGCCCACTTTTTTGGACCTGTTGAGCTCTCCTGTCTTTTTGGCAGCAGGCCAATACTAAGGTGTTTCAGATTACAGGCATGCCAATAACATTGACATACCAGATTTGTATTCTCTATGCTGAACTCCAAGGGGTCTCGCCCCACATGTGAGAATACTTCATACCATTATGGACTCCATGTGTATATTCGACTGTAAATGGGAGTATTGATCAGCCTATTAAACACCCTATGTATTAATGAGACTTCCCCTTTTTAAATAGGTCGATAAATTAGAGCAGTTTTTTAAAGACTTGTCTGGTTTCAGTAACTCACATTTGCAGATGTACATGATCAGGAAATGATATGCATGTTGTCATAACTTATTTTTTTTGAGGTCTTGATTCTTTATTTTGTTGGTTAGTAGTTTCTCTTTTGTTTAATTATTCTTCCTATTTTTTTGTCCACTGACGCTTTATAAAGAGATATATTCTTGATTGTGTCTATCCTGCTTCTTGGGTGTATTTGCAGATCTCCCTGTTTCTTTTTATGTATATGTTGGTATACTTTAATTAAACCTTTGGTAAAAAAAAAAAAAAAACCCACCACTGTGCACACTATAAGTTCACCTCAATGAATGGGCCCATAAAATATACAGTATATATCACATAGCTCTTCAGTGCTTAAACACTCCTCTCAAGGTCATCCATGGAAATTCTTCTGAAGATGCAATCCAAATGTGTAGATGGGATGTCAGGGGCCCCTTAACATGCTATTTTCATCATACCACCTCAAGAATGTCCAGCCAAAAGAAAAGAATCATCACCAATGGTGCAATATGCTTATAAAATACTTCACTTTTTTATTGAAATTATATGCACTCATATTTACAGTTATGTTGGTGCATTTTCTGTGTACTTCAATGTAAACCTATGGCTGCCTTTAGTAAAGTGCATAATATAGTTAATCCAAGCTGCTCAGCTATGCACTTTAACCCCTTTCTACCCAACCCCGGCATCCCTTTAACAGGGTTTGAACACCCCTGAAAGATTGTTCAGTCGTATGACCGCTGTGACTGGCTGTCACAGTGGTCTTATGATCAGGAGATGGTTCTGCTGGATCCTGATCATTAGTATGGGCCGAGAGCTGTCTTTGACACACAGCATGGCCTCATGGCCACAGCATGGTGAACATGGCCTTAAAGTGGGATTAAAGGGAAAAAATAAAAACTGGTATGTCTCTTCTGAAATTAAACAACCTTCCCTTGCCTGTTCACAGTCTTCTTTAGAACATTCTGAGCTCACCTTGGTGCTGGAATGAATGAACTTCAATGTGCATGTACAAATCTTTATCAAAAAATGGACAAAAAAAATGTTTCTGTAACTGCTTAAAAATCTCAAGTTAGTCTTTAATTTCTTAGTCACCTAGGCAAACTCCATGTAAATCTACTAGTCCATCTAATATCACCCTCTCCATAGGTTGATAATGCTGCTGCCTAAGGATGACTATGGAGCACCTCCATAAATACAGTGGAGGAGTGATTGTAGACACCCTAAGACTGGAAGTGTTTTAATGATGTATCAGCAGGTAGAAACAAAGGATAAAAAGCTTAAAAAATAAAAGGAATGAATACAGCCACCACATTTAAGGATTGGTAAGCTGCAATGCAATAGAGTTTTTGTTTTCAAATTTATTCCAAAGTTTATTTATTAAAAAATTATTTTGCTTTTGAGATTGCAATTTTATCTTTCTTACTTGTTTTCACAATGATATTATATTCTTGGAAAAAATAAATGTAAATGCATTTGGTGAGGAAACACATTTACAACATTCTGATTGCAACAGTTTCAAGGAAACCATTCTTGAGTAATAATGTACTACTAGAATTTGCGTAAAGCCATGCTTTCGGAGTGCTTCATTTACACAGTGATTCAGGCATACACATAAGCATTGTTTCTCCTTTTGTATAAACAGAAGCAGCTTTCCTATAGAGAACATTGAAAGGAATGCTTATTTTCAGGCCACTTCTGTCTAGAAGAACCCCTGTGTGCCATTGCAATGCCTGGAAAATCATTAAACAGCGGTCCTACCAGACATCCTGTGATGCTCTTATCTACCGGAGACACGGTTCTTATGCTGACGTCTTGAAGTAAGTAAATATGAGTCATCTTTACCTGAGCAGATGATCTGAGTAAAACTGTAGGTCCAAAAGCACAGCAGTGCTTGGGACAGTTCTTTTTAGTCCATTTTTTAATGATATGGTAGAAACAGTAGATAGTAAATGTACCACTGCTAAAACAAAACCATGGTAAATTCTTAAAGTGATTGTAAAGTCTCGTATTTTTTTTAAATAACAAATATGTTGTATTTACCTCCTCTGTGCAGCTGGTTTTGCACAGAGCAGCCCAGATCCTCCTCTTCTCAGGTCCCTGGCTGGAGCTCCTGGCTCCTCCCTCCTGTCAAGTACCCCCACAGCAAGCAGCTTGCTATGGGGTCACCCAAGTCGAGCCACAGCTCTGTGTGTTTATTCAGACATGGAGCAGCCTTTCGGCCCCGCACCCTACTCTCTCCTTATTGGCTAACTGACTTTGATTGACAGAAGCGGGAGCCAATGGCATGGCTGCTGTGTCTCAGCCAATCAGGCAATCAGACAGCCAAGGGACTTGTGGACATCGCTGGATAGAGATGGGACTCAGGGAAGTTTTAGAGGGTGCTGGTGGGACTGCGTCACTCAGAAGGCTATTTATCTTAATGCATACTGCCATTACAAGTTACAACTCCTTTAAAACGAAGTAGGATATTTACATACAAAAATATTTTTACAAAATGACCACATGGGCAGTAAAATGGCAAAAAAATTTGTGCAAATAACTTTATATATTTCAACATTCAAAGTATATCACTGCCTTGAAAACAGTAAATCAATACTGAGCTTAAGAAAGTTTTGGGAATGCTGGTTAACACTAAGCTTAGCAGTGAAATTCAAAGGCTCATACAATCTTGGAATATATTACATGGGAGATGAAAATGCCCAATGCTGATAAATCCCTTGTAAGAGTCTACATTATAAAGAGGACATTGGAGTTTTGGACAAGGTTCAAAGCATTTTAATTAAAAAAAGGATGGAAAATGTTACTTATTTAATAGTTTTACAGTACAAGAAAAAATACTTTCTTATGGTGGCTTAATTAGCCTGTTTAAATATATCCGAGTAGCAACTCTTTGACTGACCACAAGCATTGTTAAAAGATTGTGAGATTTTGTAATTCATTTAATAAATCTTACTGTTAAAAAAAAAACACACACACACACACCAGTTACAGATATAGACAGACAGCTGTAACTTTTCCCAAGCAGCTTGCAACCCTTTGAGCCTTTGAGGCATTTTTGCCAAATTCAACACTCCAGGCTACTTAAAAAAAAAATATATATATATATATATATAGATATATAGATATATATACATATATATACATACATACACATATATATATATATATATATACATATATATACATACCTACACATATATATATATATATATATATATATATATATATATATATATATATGCAACCGCCTATGTAGGCCTTTGGGTTTTTTTTTTGTGCAACTACTTTGCAGACCCCAGCAATCAGTAGGGGAAGCATTCATTTGTATAGTCAAGGAGAATCTAAAGCTCAGTGTTGTAAAGTCCGAAGACTGTCTGCCACATCGCTTACTATATGTAACAAAACGGATAAAAAATGGAACAAAAAAGAGAAATACCCTCACTGGGACTTTAGAGGCAGTAGATTGATAAAGTCATGATAGTAGAAAATGTAAAATCAATATATTTATTCAAATGTGATAAAAAGTGATAAACATCACAGTACAAATTTAAAAACAATGGAAAGTAACCATACAGTATTACAAACTGATACCATCCGCTCAATAAGGGAACCCCCAGTAGGTCTCAAGGATGTAAGGACCCAAACATAGATAGGGTTCACACTGACCTATGAAATATGTTATCCCTTGTTAAAATATCACGCTACCTTTGGGCCTACAAACACACACTAGTGGATCGGATCATTTGACAGGAGGCTCAATCCCAGGGATAGGCACGGGCAAAGGCTGTGGTGGACATTTTCCAAAGTACAGACCTTAGTGAAGGACACCAAGGTATATTTCATAATAAAACCACCAAAAAACACTACTCTCTACTAGGGTTAATGCCCTTCTCTAAAGGTGGATCTCTGGGGATCTTTCTCTAAAGGGGGATCTATGGGGACCCTGGAGTGCTCTAAAGGGGGATCTATGGGGACCCTGCTCTAAAGTTCCCATAGATACCATTTAGAGCAGGACAGGGTCCCCATAAATACCTCTTTAGAGCAGGATCCCCCATAGATCTCCCTTTAGAGCAGGGTCCCCATAGATCTCCCTTTAGAGCAGGGTTCCCCCATAGATCCGCCTTTAGAGCAGGCCAGGGTCCCCATAGATCTCCCTTTAGAGAAGAGTCCCCATAGATCCCCCTTTAGAGCAGAGTCCCCATAGTTGCCCCATTAGAGCGGGGTGCACATAGATGCCCCTTTAGAGAAGGGTCACCATAGAATCTATGGGGACCCTTCTCTAAAGGGGGATCTATGGGGACCCTTGTCTACTCTAAAGGGAATCTATGGGGATCCCTGCTCTAAAGGGGATCTATGGGGACCCTGGCCTAGCCTGCTCTAAAGGAGGATCTATGGGGACCCTGCTCTAAAGGGGATCTATGGGGACCCTGCTCTAAAGGGGGATCTATGCCATAGATCCCCCTTTAAAGCAGGTCCCCATAGATCCCCCTATAGAGCAGGCTAAAGTACCCATAGATCCCCCTTTTAGAGCAGGGTCCCCATATATCCCCTTTAGAGAAGGGGCCCCATAGAACCCCATTTAGAGAAGTGTCCGACCCTGCTCTAAAGGGGGTTCTATGAGGCCCCTTCTCTAAAGTGGATCTATGGGGACCTTGGCCTGCTCTAAAGGGGGATCTTTGGCATAAATCCCCCTTTAGAGCAGGATCCCCATAGACCCCTCCCCTTAGAACAGGCCAGGGTCCCACTACAATTATAGATCCCCTTAGAGCAGGGCAGGTCCCTCCCTCCCCCATAGAATCCTCTTAATGAGTCACTTGAGTTGCACCGCAAGTCGGATCATCCAGACTTGATGATGCACCTTCCATTCAAATCAATAGGCTCCCATAGGGAACCATTAATTTTGAATGGAGGCAGAAAAAAACGCTGCTAAAAGCGACATGGCCAAACGTGCAATAACGCCACTGGAAAAAGCTACTAAAGGGTCCTTTCACACGGCCGCTCCGTGTGTCCGCAAATCATCCTATTTTTTTGCAGATGATTTGCGGACATAATGTAAGTGAATGGCACTGCGGATGTCAGCGGAATACCATCCGCTGACATCCGATTTTCCTCCTTTCAGTTCTGTTCCGTTTTTTTTCGAATGGAACAGAACCCCATTTTTTCTTCCGTGTAAAAAACGGAAAGGAAGGAAAATCGGATGTCAGCGGTGTCATCTGCTGACATCCGCAGTGCCATAGACTTACATTATGTCCACATATCATCTGCAAACGGATGGGATGATATGCGGGCACAGGGAGCGGATGACACAAATGGAAAAAAAAAAAAAAAAAAGTCCCGCAGCGGACCTTTCACACGGAGCGGCCGTGTGAAAGAAGCCAAAAGCAAGTTTTTACAGCTGCTTTTTCCTGGCGTTAGAAGTGGCTCTGCAGCTCGTTTTTTTTCTGACACTCTGTGTGCATGGGGCCTTAACTAACCAGAATAAATGGAATGGGAAAGCAGTTCTAAAGTGTTTTATATGCAGAAGAATCGAAAGAGGGGGGCTATTGGGACTTTATATGAGGCACATGGATAAACCATGTGTCTCTATCCCTGGCTATGTGAGAAAAAGGAAGAGGTTGGGACTTTGAATGAGGTGTGCAGCTGGGCTAGGGCATATACATGTAAAAATATTTAATACATCACATTGGATAAAATAATGGTCCATGGAAACAAAGCTGGATAATTGGAAGCTGGTTACATGCAAAATCTGGTCAAGTAAGAAAATTATGTCATTACAAGCCAGCATGCGATGATGTAATAAACGTGGAAGTTGCATCCCAGAATTGTTCAACGTGTTTCGTGGAACACGGTTCCCACCTCATCAAGAGCATATGCAAACAAATGTCTTGCAGTGCTGGCTCGAAACAGTATATAGATACTAAGGGTAACGGGCTGTCTAAAAACATCCAAAAAGCGTCCACCCGGGATCTGAGGGAGCAATGTTGGTCAGCCTACACATGTCACTTCACCTTTTTTTTTTTTTTTTTTTCAGATTCACTGATACTCGGGATCACAAGACAGCCTGTTTGGCATATAGAACTTCCACTCTACTAGCAATATTGCTGTCTTGGTCACCGCAACTGAGTTTTGCACCATTCTTGTTGCACCTAAACATGTGTAGGCTGACCGACATTGCACCCTCAGTTCCCGGGTGGACACTTTTTGGATGTTTTTAGACAGCCCGTTAGTATCTATATACTGTTTCGATCTGGCTTTTTGTCCATGGACCATTATTTTATCCAATGTGTTGTATTATATATTTTTATATGTATATGCATTTATCAACATGCACTGTTAGGTTTTTGACCTGCTGTGTTGGTTATTTAATAAACATCTTTTAGATTTTATAATATTTCTTTTTGTTGCTTATGTACTGTTGTGATTATGCATCACACTCTGCCCTAGCCCAGCTGTGCACCTCATTCAAAGTCATAACCTCTTCCTTTTTCTCATATATGCAGAAGAAGAGCTTGATTCCATAGCAGAAGCAAAATTAAATGACATGTTGAATGTAATTTGTGACCATATAGCAGAAGTAAATACTGCTTCTAAAGTCCTTTTCGGAACTCCTTAACCTAAAGCGAGATTTTTATGCAAAGTCATTGTGTCTCTTTCTAAACCCCTACTAACAGTTTTGATGAAAGAATGTGGAAACAGCCACTTTGATCAGAGATGTATAGTAACAAAGTAGAACTACTTCACTACTGTACTTAAGTACTAAAAGGCGGTATCTGTACTTTACTAGAGTATAATTTTTTTCTCCTACTTCCGCTTTTACTTCAGTACATATTTTCTATGAGTTTAATACTTTTACTCCCATATTTTTTTATGTGCTGCATAGTTACTCTTTACAATTATAAAAATGTTATGAATCATACCATTCCAAACCCGCACCGCCGCTGACTTTTTTTTACTCGAGTCTCACTGTCTCTGAGACTCACAAGTCATGACCAATCCCCGACCCGATGCAATGGCTCAGGGGCAGAGCCTCGCCGCCTCTGCCCTCCCTCGGCTCGGCCCGAGTCCCAACTCCCGCTCGGCTCTCAAGTGAAGCGGTGGTGGTGAGAGAGGATCGACACCTGCCTGCAGTGTGATCTCTCTGGGCCCTGGCTGGGGAAGGGACTGTGAGTTACTAGAGTCTAAACTACTGTCTCTGGGCACTGTGCAGCGCGGCCGCCCAGCACGGGAGAACTGGATGGAGGTAGGAATATATTCTTCTTTCAGCATGGGGACTGGACTGGGGACTGTGGAGAGAGAAGCTGGAGGACTCGAGACAGCCTAAGGTAGGAGAAGTAAGAACTGTCATGAAGTCAAGTCACTCACTAAGGGGATTGGATCTATTCAATGGGGGGAGGGACCTGCCCTGGCCTTCCCTACTCTAAGTGGGATCTATAATGGGAGGGGGACCCTGGCCTGCTCTAAGGGGGCTCTATAATGGGAGGGGGACCCTGGCCTGCTCTAAGGGGAATCTATAATTGGAGGGGGAGACTGGCCTGCTCTAAGGGGAATCTATAATGGGAGGGGGACACTGGTCTGCTCTAAGGGGAATCTATAATGGGAGGGGGACCCTGGCCTACTCTAAGGGGAATCTGTAATGGGAGGGGGACCTTGGCCTGCTCTAAGGGGATCTATAATGGGAGGGGGACCCTGGCCTGCTCTAAGGGGGATCTAAAATGGGAGGGGGGCCCTGGCCTTTTGACTACTTTCTTTAATAACTACATAACACAATACTTGTACTTTTACTTTCAGTACTTGAGTAGTACATTTTAAAATAAACTACTTGCAATACTTAAGTACAATAAATGTTGAATACTGTAGTACTTCTACCTAAGTGTGGTGCTTAAAGAGCACTTCAACTTCTACTCCAGTCACTTTTTTGATAGAGTACTTGTACTTTTACTCAAGTCTGGGTCTCTAGTACTTTATACATCTCTGACTTTGATACATGTCATATAAAGGCCAAAAGAGTTCTGCAGTGTCAAAAGGACAAGCAACCAGTGGCATAGATAATGCAGGTTGTTTAAAGAAGGGAAGTGAATATCATATTAAAAATAGCTGCAAGCAAAAAACGAATGTTAAGGACATTGTAGTCGTTTACTCACTGCTGTTGTAACCGATGTTCTGAAACACTGGAAACCTGGCAAGACAAAGCATCTGCTATTAAATGTTTTGATACCCTGAAAATGTCTTACTTTAACCTCAAATATTAAATGAAGACCAAGAAGGACCAGATATCTTAGATAGTTAATTGCAAAAAATGCTATTCTAACTAGTGATCGACCGATATCGTTTTTTTAATACCGATACCGATATTTTGATCATCGGATATCGGTATCGGCCGATATCTACCGATATTTTCAGACATGTAAAAAAAAATTTTTTTTATTTTATTTTTTTCCAAAGTTACTCTTGTGGAGGGATCTGGGGGTCTAAAAGACCCCAAACCCCTCCTCGGCACCGAAAAGCATTCAAAACGCCAAGTTTGGCTGTTTTGAATGCTGTCAGTTTTTTTAAATTCGGCACCGAGTACCCGGAAGTGATGTCAAAATATAACTTCCGGATTTTTTACATGGAGACGCAATTCCCCCGGGTCTTCTCTTCGGCAGCGGGGGCGTTTGAGGTAGGATTCCCTGGTCTCCCGGTGGGACGGGAAACCCGGGCGAGCCACGGAAGGCAGCGGGAGGGGGGGGGGAACATCCCCTCCCGCTCCTTGTAATGACAGCCGAGTGGCTTCTCAGCCGCATTGGTTGTCATTACAAGTCAGCCGACCATCGGCTATGAACGCCGGTACCGGGGTGATGCCTCTAGCTGCAGGCATCACCCTGGTACAAGCACTTTCTTGAAATATTGGCAATATCAGTAAATCCAAAGGCCAATTCCGATATATCAGGGAAAGTGCATATCGGCCCCCGATATATCGGTGTTGCTGATAATCGGTCAAACCCTAATTCTAACATTCATCAATAAGAGGCTCTGGAGGCTGAACTGCTTGCTCTGAAGTGCCACAGCCACAACAACAGGGGAGAGCCCAAGTGAACTATATTCTTAGGGATACCATGTAAATATAAAATTCTGGTTAAAACTCTGAACACCATTTCCCAGAGCGGAAATTAACACATTCAATAGATCCTGTTGCATCTGTAGACAGCTGGAAAATGCTAATCTAAAAGAAATTTAATTTGCCACATAAAGCTAACATTTTAGGTTGAAATAAATTTGCACCAAAACCAGTAGATATTTTTTTTACCTTCTAACAAAACCAACATGCCAAAAAGCGAATTTAAGGCCTGAGATGAGAAGCACACAGCCCACTAGTGAACTTCTGCTCATAGGCATAATGCATGGTACAAACACCAAAAGCCCAAGACGACTGAATCACATAAACAGTATACTAGTTTACGATAAGGCAGTTCTGAAAAGATACAGTGTCTTTTGCAGGAGTCTAAAACTCCATCCTGGCGTACTCCTATAACAACACCCAGGACATAAATATGGAGTAAGGCAGAAATGTGGTTCAAAAGCCAAAGGGACATGATACCATCAAACTTGAAGACCAGGGGATCACTTTCCTCATGCTCACTGGATTCTGTTTTTTGAGAAGAAGCTTCCATCCAGCCAACAGTGTTTTGGAAAGCAGAGTGAGAGAAGAATGACCAGGGAGTTAAAAGCTCCTGACCATAAGCAGAGCATAAACAAAAAGATTTAATGTCAGATTTGAGGAAAAGGGCATCTGGAACAAATGGTCCAATCACAAAAAGAGCTTGTTATACTGTAAATGTAGCTTTATCAATAAGAATCGGCAATTATGAATTAGATCAATATAGAAAAAGAACTCTTAGGAACTGATAAAGAAAAAGAACTCTTAGGAATTGACAAATAATAAAGTGTTACTAAACCAAGGTCCCTGCATTCACTATATCTGGTCTCCTACAGTACACAGAATATAGAAATGCAATAGTTTTAGTAAACCTAAACTGCTAAATGCCTTTTCTCATCAGCAATACATAGTAGTCTTGGGAGTTTTCATTCTGCACTGACTGTTCTTTCAGGATGCAGGACCCCTGACCCTCTATCTGGACAATGCTGATTGGCCCTGTGCTGATCACATGCAGCCTCCCAAGAAAAAAAAAAACTCTCTAGCAATACACACCAAACTGAGCATGTGCAGCCTGTCCCCTGGCTCTGCATTAGCAGAGGCAGGATCCTCTCTTCATAAATTTATTTTGATAATTATAAAACACTAGCATGCCTACATTTCATGTTCTGGGGCACATTGTGTATTGTATGTGTACTGCTAGTGTTTCCTAATAAAACAATAAAACAAAGAAAAAATATAAAACACAACATCAGGCAACTCATTTACAGATTTGCCTAATTCCTGTAACGGAAGCAAATAAAACCCTCAGAAAAGCCAATAATGATAAACTGACTGATCAGCCTGTTAGGCACACATGTAACCATAACAATCATTTCTGTAAGAACGATGACAGCCTTGAACCCTGACATGCTGTATACTGGTGTAGCAGGTTTTCAAGGCATTGAGCCTGAGGTGGGTCTGCCATTGTTACCGGTTACCTCTCCAGTGAGCTGCGGGCCCAGGTGTGAGAACTGAGACAATGACAATTCTGACATCTTTGGTTTGGTTGTTTTATTGTATTTAGGGGATGGGAGAAGGGAATGAGTGGGATACTCCTCCTGCTCAACTAGGTACACTTTGGGACTCTTTTGGCAAGAAATGCCTATTAGCGCTGTCTTGACGCCACCCGACGCTAGCCAACGCTTCCTGACGCTTGAATAAACTGTAACTCTGAAAACTGTGCTGGAACCTCGACTTTAATTCAGAAGATCCAGGACTGTAGAATACTTGACTCCTGACACTGCATTGCTCAAAGGTCACTGAATATCTCCCTCCAGCCCTGCGCTGTCTTGAGGTAGCTCCTTCTAAATTCCTGTGCTGCTGCAACTCTCAACTGGTACACTCCACACTATACACTGACTCTTCAGGGGCCAAACTGCAGGTGCCCCCTTTAACCCTTCAGGGTCCTCTGACTAGGTACCCCCTCTTACTTCAGGGTCCTCTGACTAGGCACCCCGTTTACAGATAGCTGACACTTGGATCATAGAACCTTCTCCGTAGTGGTCCCCTCTAACACTAGGCAGACCCCCAGGGGCAATCCACAGAACTCACGACCTCTGTAGGCTTTCCTGGGACTGGACCCCTCTCTCTCTCCGCTGGTTCTCGGCACACCGGATCCCCTTCAGCTCAACTCAGCACCCTCTGGATTTTCAGGCAGCACCCAGAGACATCCGCCTCCTCTGACAGGAGGAGAGACAGCCGTAGAGTCCCTCCTGGGACTCTGCTTCCTGCCAAAGACCATGAGTCATACACTCCCCTCAAACTTATACCCACTCCCAGAATCCTCTGCGGCAGAATCTGAATTCTGGGGTAGCTACAAGCCTGAATTTGTCCCTGATTTGGTTTCCTCCACTGCCCTATGAGAAGCCTCTCACAATGAGGCTGTGGGCATCTGAAGAAGAGTAGGGCTTCCTCGGCCTGCATATTCTTTCACGGTAGCCCCTTTCCTGGTTGCCTGCGCGCTGACATTTCCTGTCAGTGGCCATCCTTTTCTGGTCCCTTCCAGAATGAGAGGCACAATACAAGCACAGGGCCCACAGATGTAAGTGATGATACAGCTGTCACCAGTTAAAAAAGAGAGGGGAAAAGTAAAAAATAAATGAATTAACCACTTTGGCTCTCACACCCGTTTACCCCTATAGGCCAGACCAAATTTTCACATTTCCACTATGTAACTATTCATGAATCTATAACTTTGTAATTACTTATGATACAGAAATTACACATATTTCTTTTTTTGGGGGCAGGGCTTTCCTTTGATCCTAAGGTTCTCTAAGAATTTTTTCTTATTTATTTGCATTTTAAGGGGAACAAAAGAGTAAAAATGTTTAAAAAATTGACCTTTTCAAGTTTGATCAGTAATATTTTGAACACAATTACCATTACTGCAGGAAAAACATATACATTTTATTCTGCTGCTTGTTATATTTACTGCAACATTCAAATTACATTTTTGGTACAAAACATTTTAAATTTATTTATGAAAGAAATACATTTTTTTTTTTTTTTTGCATATATCTAATTTTTCTCATAATGCATCAGTAATTTAAAGTGCTTACTGATTTAAAATAAAACAGATATACCCTAAACCCCATATTTTTAAACAGTAAACCCTTAACCACTTAAGCCCCGGAGGATTTGGCTGCTAAAGGACCAGACCCCTTTTTTCAACTTGGCACTTCGTGACTTTAACTGATAATTGCGCGGTCATGCAATGCTGTACCTAAACGAAATTTACGTCCTTTTTTTCCCACAAACAGAGCTTTCTTTTGGTGGCATTTGATCACCTCTGCGCTTTTTATTTTTTGCGATATTAATAAAAAAAGAGCGAAAATTTTGCAAAAAAATGACATTTTCAACTTTGTCTTTTAAAAAATATCCAATATACTCAATTTATGTCATTTTTTTTGGCCAAAATATATTTAGCTACATGTCTTTGACAAAAAAAAAATCAATGAGCGTATTTTTATTGGTTTGCGCAAAAGTTTATAAATACTGAAATTTACGAAGCTTTAATTTCTGACTGCCTATCTCATTTCATGAAGTGCTAAAATGGCGGGGCAGTACAAAACCCCCCCAAACTACCACTTTTTGGAAAGTAGACATCCTAAGGAATGTTCTGAGAGGCATGTTGAGCTCATTGAATATTTTATTTTTTTGTCACAGGTGTTTGAAAAATGACTAAAAAATTTTTTTTTTTTACACAAAGTTGTCATTGAAATGATATATTGCTCACACATGCCATGGGTATATGTGTAATTACACCCCAAAATATATTCTGCTGCTTCTCCTGAGTACAGGGATACCACATATGTGAGACTTTTTGGGAGCGTAGCTGTGTACGGGAGCCGGAAAACAAATCACCACCATCAGAATTTCAAAGGGCGTACATTTTTCATTGCATTTTCTCACTACCTATAACGGTTTAGGAGGCCCTGAAATGTCAAGATACCACAAAACCCCCCCAAATGACCCCATTTTGGAAAGTAGACACCCCAAGCTGTTTGCTGAGAGGCATGGTGAGTCCATGGAATATTTTATATTTTGCCACAAGTTTCGGGAAAATTACAATTTTTTTTTTAAATTTTTTTTTTTTACACAACGTTGTCACTAAAAGATAAATTTCTCACACATGACATGGGTATATGTGGAATGACACCCCAAAATACATTCTGCCGCTTCTCCTGAGTATGGGGATGCCCCATGTGTGAGACTTTTTGGGAGCCTAGCTGTGTACAGGACCGCGAAAACCAATCAACACTCTCAGGTTTTCTAATGGCGTAAATTGTTCATGTCAGCTCTGCACTACCTGTCGCAGTTTCGGAGGCCCTAAAATTCCAAGATAGCACAAAACCCCCCCAAATGACCCCATTTTGGAAAGTAGACACCCCAAGCTATTTGCTGAGAGGTATGGTGAGTCCATGGAATATTTTATATTTTGCCACAAGTTCCGGGAAATATATATATATATATATATATATATTTTTTTTTTTTTTACACAAAGCTGTCAGTAAATGATATATTGCTCACACATGCCATGGGTATATGTGAAATGACACCCCAAAATACATTCTGCTGCTTCTTCTGAGTACAGGGATACCCCATGTGTGAGACTTTTTTGCAGTCTAGCCGAGTACAGGACCCCGAAAACCAACCTCCACTTTCAGGCTTTCCAAAGGCGTAAATTGTTGATTTCACTCCTGACTACCTATCACAGTTTCGGAGGCCCTAAAATTCCAAGATAGCACAAAACCCCCCCAAATGACCCCATTTTGGAAAGTAGACACCCCAAGCTGTTTGCTGAGAGGCATGGTGAGTCCATGGAATATTTTATATTTTGCCACAAGTTCCGGGAAATATATATATATATATATATATATATATATTTTTTTTTTTTACACAAAGCTGTCAGTAAATGATATATTGCTCACACATGCCATGGGTATATGTGAAATGACACCCCAAAATACATTCTGCTGCTTCTCCTGAGTACAGGGATACCCCATGTGTGAGACTTTTTTGCAGTCTAGCCGAGTACAGGACCCCGAAAACCAACCTCCACTTTCAGGCTTTCCAAAGGCGTAAATTGTTGATTTCACTCCTGACTACCTATCACAGTTTCGGAGGCCCTAAAATTCCAAGATAGCACAAAACCCCCACCAAATTACCACATTTTGGAAAGTAGACACCCCAAGCTGTTTGCTGAGAGGCATGGTGAGTCCATGGAATATTTTATATTTTGCCACAAGTTCCGGGAAATATATATATATATATATTTTTTTTTTTTTTTTACACAAAGCTGTCAGTAAATGATATATTGCTCACACATGCCATGGGTATATGTGAAATGACACCTCAAAATACATTCTGCTGCTTCTCCTGAGTACAGGGATACCCCATGTGTGAGACTTTTTTGCAGTCTAGCCGAGTACAGGACCCCGAAAACCAACCTCCACTTTCAGGCTTTCCAAGGGCGTAAATTGTTGATTTCACTCCTGACTACCTATCACAGTTTCGGAGGCCCTAAAATTCCAAGATAGCACAAAACCCCCCCAAATGACCCCATTTTGGAAAGTAGACACCCTGAGCTATTTGCAGAGAGGCATGTTGAGTGTTTTGCAGATCTCCCTTTTTGTCACAAAGTTTTGGAAATTGAAAAAAGAGGAAAAAAAATGCATTTTCCTGTTTTTTCTTCATTTTCCCAAAAAAATGAGAGCTGCAAAATACTCACCATGCCTCTCAGCAAATAGATTGGAGTGTCTACTTTGCAAAATTGGGTCATTTGGGGGGGTTTTGTGCCATCTTGGCCTTTTATGGACTTCAAAAGTGTGATAGGTAGTAAGGAGTGAGATCAACAATTTACGCCCTTAGAAAGCCAGAAGGTGCAGATTGGTTTTCCGGGTCCTGTACGCGGCTAGACTGGCAAAAAGTCTCACACATGGGGTATCCCTGTACTCAGGAGAAGCAGCAGAATGTATTTTGGGGTGTCATTTCACATATACCCATGGCATGCGTGAGCATTATATCATTTACTGACAACTTTGTGTAAAAAAAAAAAAAAAAATTATTTTCCCGAAACTTGTGGCAAAATATAAACTATTCCATGGACTCACCATGCTTCTCAGCCAATAGCTTGGAGTGTCTACTTTGCAAAATGGGGTCATTTGGGGGGGTTTTGTGCTATCTTGAAATTTCAGGGCCTCTGAAACTGTGACGGGTAGTCAGGGGTAAAATCAGCAATTTACGCCATTAGAAAACCTGAAGATGTGGATTGGTTTTCGGGGGCGCGTACACAGCTAGGCTGCCAAAAAGTCTCACACATGGGGTATCCCTGTACTCAGGAGAAGCAGCAGAATGTATTTTGGGGTGTCATTTCACATATACACATGGCATGTGTGAGCAATATATCATTTAGTGACAACTTTCTGTAAAAAAACAACAAAAAAAAAAGAAATAATAATTTTCCCGACACTTGTAGCAAAATATAAAATATTCCATGGACTCACCATGCCTCTCAGCAAATAGCTTTGCGTGTCTACTTTTCAAAAAGGGGTCATTTGGGGGGTGTTTGAACTGTCCCGGCATTTTATGCTCAATCTTATCCACACATCACCCACTCTTCTAACCACTTGAAAACCAAGCCTTTTCTGTGCCTTTTTGTTTACATGAAAAAATATTTTTTTTTTACTAGAAAATTACTTTGAACCCCCAAACATTATATATTTCTTTAAAGCAGAGGCCCTATATAATAAAATGGTGGATGTTGCAAATTTTTTTGTCACACGGTATTTGCGCACAGATTTTCCAAACGCAATTTTTGCGAAAAAAATAAATTTTTTTTAAATTTATTGCACAAATACACTATATAATTCCAATTTTTTTGGTAAAATTTAAAAGATGATCTTATGCCGAGTTCATAGACACCTGACATGACATGCTTTAAAAATTGCGCACGCCTGTGCAGCGGCAACAACGTACGTACATTTTTAAAAACCTTTAAAAGTCTCTACAGGTTACCACTTTAGACTTACAGAGGAGGTCTACTGCAAAAATTACTGCACTCGATCTGGCGATCGCGGCGATACCTCACATGCATGCTGAAATTGCGGTTTACATATGACACTAGACCAACGCTTGCGTGTGCCATTGCGCGCAAACACGGGGGGAAAGGGGGGGGCTCAATTTTTTTTTTTTTTTTGCTTTTTTATGTTATTTTGACACCTTTCCTTTAATTTTTTTTTTTTAAATCATTTTTATTGTTATCACAGTGAATTTAGATATCCCCTATGATAGCAATCGGTAGTGACAGGTACTCTTTTTTAAAAAAATTGGGGTCTTTTATACTCTAGATCTCTCCTCTGACCTTAATGCATCTGACCACGCCAAAATTGGTGTGATAAAATACTTTCCCAATTTCCCAATGGCCCTGTTTATTTCTGGCGAAAAAGAAGTCATGAAATGCTCGTAGCCTCCGGCATCTTAGGCCATAGAGATGATTGGAGCCATTCTAATCTTCAATTAGCTCTATGGTTAGATAACTGAATCACCGGCTGCACTCTCGGGTTAACCGGTGGGACAGGAGAGCCCGAGAAAAACCACGGAAGGCTGCGGAAGGCGGCGGTGGGGGGGGGGAGGCCCCTTCCACTGCATGTAAAAGCAGTCTAGCGGACAATTACCTGCTAGGATTGCTTTTACATGTTAGCCGACCGCTGGCTGTAAAAAACGATACCAAGATGATGCCTAAATCTGCAGGCATCATCCTGGTACAACCACTCAAAGTCCAGCAACGTACCAGTACATTGCTGGTCCTTGTTTGGCATATAGGTTTTTTTTTTTTCATGCAGCCTGTGGGCTGAACGGAAAAAAAGAGAACCTATCAGAAATCAGCACAGGAATAATGCGTAGTATTACTCATCATTAACCGCCCAAACAACCACCCACTGAATTTAATGATGGGTATACACGGCACTATCCACGTATACCAAAATAGGATTTTAACTGCAGTGCTGAAATCAGAAAATCACCACAGCTGCTATCAGCAAAGGTATCCATATATGCTGAGCGCAAACGCTGTTTGTGTCAGAATATATAAAATCAATGCGTGGTAGCCGACGAGTACCTGCAAGAGAAACAGGTCACAAAAGAATGAAAAAACAAACAAAGTACATTAAAAAAAAGTACATTAGGAAGAGTAGGACATATAAAATGACTGACACAACAAAAGTTTTTGGATTCTCATCATTAACCGCCCAAACAACCACCCACTGAATTTAATGATGGGTATACACGGCACTATCCACGTATACCAAAATAAGATTTTAACTGCAGTGCTGAAATCAGAAAATCACCACAGCTGCTATCAGCAAAGGTATCCATATATGCTGAGCGCAAACGCTGTTTGTGTCAGAATATATAAAATCAATGCGTGGTAGCCGACGAGTACCTGCAAGAGAAACAGGTCACAAAAGAATGAAAAAACAAACAAAGGACATTTAAAAGTACAGTAAGAAGAGTAGAAGGACATATAAAATTACTGACACAACAACAGTTTTTGGATCCTTTTATTTTTCTTTCTAACTGTTCCTTTATTTCTTGATTTGGGAGGGAGTGCGATCTTCTGCGATCTTCTCTTCCAGCTTGGGTCTCTCAAAATGTCGATGGACATCCAACATCCTTCGAGACCCTGTGTTTGTGTGCCCTACACTGTGTCGTGCTGTACCCTACACTAATACTCCACTAGTGTATGGTAGCGCTCAAAACATTCCCCGATGCAGAGACCAGGTTGGTCAGGACATTTGGGACAATAATAACGGGTGTCACGCCTAAATCCGCGCCTGCTACAGACACGACATCGTCTTTGGGGTCGTATTTGGGTAGGGGTACTCGGGAGGGCATAAGGAAAATGCCTCTCATGCAGCCGGCTCACTGCATCTGGAAGGGGAAGTTGGGCAGGCATGCCTCCTGGGTACAGGTAGGCAAGGATGACCGCTTCCTGGAATTCCCGGAAGGGTCCAGTTCGTCCTGACGCCCTGTATAGGACAAAGGCGTTCAGCACAGCCAATTGGAAAAGGTAAACAGACACTTTTTTGTACCAGCGTCTGGCTTTACGGGCAACTAAATACGGCGCCAAAAGCTGGTCGTTAAGGTCCACCCCTCCCATGTTAAGGTTATATTCGTGGACACAGAGGGGTTTCTCCATAACGCCAGTTGCCGTAGGGATTTGGACTGTCGTGTCTGCGTGAAGGGAGGACAGAACATAAACATCCCGTGTATCCTTCCACTTCACCGCAAGCAATTTGTCCGTTTTCAAGCAGGCTCTCGCCCCCCGACTAAGACGGGAATTTACAAGCCGTTGGGGGAAGCCCCGGCGATTAGGTCGCACGGTGCCACATGCGCCAATTTGTAAATCAAGCAGGTGACTAAATAGTGGCACGCTTGTGTAAAAATTGTCCACGTACAAATGGTACCCCTTTCCGGATAAGGGTGACACCAAGTCCCAAACAATCTTACCGCTGCTCCCTATGTAGTCTGGGCAGTTCGGGGGCTCCACAGTGCTATCTTTTCCCTCATAGACACGGAAATTAACTGTATAGCCTGTGGCCCTGTCACAGAGCTTATACAACTTGACCCCGTATCTGCCACGCTTGCTGGGGAGGTACTGTTTGATAGCAAGACGGCCAGTAAATTTAATCAGGGACTCGTCAATGCAGACAACTTGTTCGGGGGTAAACAAGGCTGCAAACTGCTGATTGAAGTGGTCTATTAGGGGCCGAATTTTGTGGAGCCGATCGTATGCAGGGTCTCCCCGAGGACGACAGATTTCATTGTCGCTGAAATGCATAAATCGCAGAATTTGCTCGTATCTCCCCCTGGACATGGAGGCAGAGTACATGCGCATATGGTGAGCTGGGCTAGTGGACCAATATAGCCGCAATTCACTTTGTTTAGTTATGCCCATGTGGAGGGAAAGGCCCAGAAAGATTTTAAATTCGGAAACCGTTATAGGATTCCAGCCGAATCGTCTGGCAAGGTGCGAATTTGGGTTGGCGGCGATAAATTGTTGAGCATATAAATTTGATTGATCCACAATAGATCTGAAAAGATCTTCCGTGAAGAACAGCTCAAAAAAGTTCAGGGGCGTAAAACCAGCTGTCTCCACGTGGATTCCAGGTTGGGCGGTGAAAGGGGGAAGTACTGGCGCTGTAGAATCAGTGGGTTGCCAATTGGGATATGCCAGCGCATCAGGGAGGGCACTATGGGCTCTACGGGCCTGTCTTCGAATACGCGGTGGCTGCGGGCCACTACTTGTGCTAGCCACCGCACCAGCTTCAACTGCACTTAGGGGACTCGCCACGTCACCAGGTCTTACTGCAGTGCTGGTTGTACTAGGTCCAGGTTGTACTAGGCCGCTGGCGCTTGCCAGGTCGCCAGAAAAATGAGCGGCACTAGTAACCACACTCTGCTCCATACAAGCACCCTGCGATTCCTGCATCTCAACAACTCCAGAATGGGGTCGGGTACGCCTGGGTCTAACAGGGACCCATCTGTCGTCGGAGCTATCTGTCAGGGAGCCGCTGCTGTCATCTGGTTCGTATACTGACCCTGATTCTGCCGGTGAGGCTTCCCCATCGCTCTCACCTGGCATGGTCATTATACTGTAAATAGCTTCATCACTGTACGAACGTTTAGACATTTTGGTAACTAAATTTACCCGTACAGTGATGCGACTCACAGGTAATAAAAGCACCTGGTTGTCGAAGACTATTTCAAGCGCTACCAAAAAAACTGCTAATGCTAGCAGGGATCAGGCCTGACTCTGCTAACACAGCGGTTTTGTGTCTTGTGTTTTTTGTAAGTGACAGTAATCTATTGATTACTACACTTACCTGGGTGAAAGGGTTAAACGCAGGTGCTGGCCGGAATCAGTGCTGATCGTGCAAACACCGCGTTTTGGGAACCCTAAACTATGGGGGCGCTAGTATAGCTCTGATCAGATATTGATCTGTTCAAACACTATACTAGAAATGGAAATGTATGTGCGTGCGTGCGTGTGTGGTAATCAAGGGGTTACTTCTAAACTATGCGCCGGGGATCTGGGGGGGGGGGGGTGGCGGGGACCTTAAACCTCCTTTGGGAAAGAAACTAGCTAGCTAGAGCAACCTCAAGTCACAATGACACCAATACAAAATACAGTAAAAACAGTATATTATGTGTGTATTAGTGCTAATGTGACAGAGGGTGTAGGGGTTAACGGGATGTGATCGGGGGGGATCAGGGAGTTAAATCTTTATTGGAAGGGGCTGGCGGGTATCCTAAGGATAAAAGAAACGGTGGCAAGCGCTAAACCTGGTCACAAGTCACACTTATACGGGTATATAGAAAATGCTATATACTGTATACAGTGTGCGTTGTGGCAGGGGGTGTAGGGGTGATCAGGGGGGGATCAGGGGATTAAATCTTTATTGGGCGGGTGGCGGGGACCCTAAACCTCCTTGGGACACAAACTTAGTTGCCTGCGCTAATTCTGATCACAATCACACTAATACAAAAATACAAAAACACAGTATATTACGTTTGTATTAGTGCTGATGTGACAGAGGGTGTAGGGGTTAACTAGCGGTGATCAGGGGGGGGTCAGGGGAGATCAGGGGCTCAAATCTTTATTAGGGGGGGTTGGCGGGTAATTCAAGTGGAAAAAGGGGGGTCGCAAGCGCTAGACCTGACCACAAATCACACTTATAGGGGTATATAGCAAAATGCTATATACTGTATACGGTGTGTGTTATGGCAGGGGGTGTAGGGGTGATCAGGGGGGGTCAGGGGCTTAAATCTTTATTGGGCGGGTGGCGGGGACCCTAAACCTTCTTGGGACAGAAACTTAGTCGCCTGCGCTAATTCTGATCACAATGACACTAATACAAAAATACAATAACACCGTATATTGCGTTTGTATTAGTGCTGATGTGACAGAGGGTGTAGGGGTTAACGGCGGTGATCAGGGGGGGGGTCAGGGGAGATCAGTGGGTTAAATCTTTATTAGGGGGGGTGGGGGGTAATTTGAGTGGAAAAGGGGGGTCGCAAGTGCTACACCTGTTCACAAATCACACTTATACAGGTATATAGGTAAATGCTATATGCTGTATATAGTGTGTGTTGTGTCAGGTGCTGTAGGGGTTAATTGGGGGGGGCGATCGGGGGTGAAATGTGCCTATCTAAGTGTGTATGTACGTGCTTGGTGCTGTACTTACAATTAGATGTGCTCTCCTCTCACGCTGGATCCAAAAAGACCGTTGGGAGGGGAGGGCACATCTCCTCTAAGCCTGTGTTTACATTTCACAGGCTTAGAGGGAGATCTGATTGGGCAGGACCGATCAACAGGTCCAGACCAAAAATGATTGGCCTGGACCTGATGACTGATCGGTTCTGACCCCAATCGAGTCATCGGCGGGACCGCGGGTGCGCGCGCGCGCGCACCAGAGCGGCGAAGGCTAGTGACGTACCGCTAGGTCACTCTGCCTGGCCGGGGCTGACCGCCGCAGTATATAGTCGTGCGGCGGTCGGCAACCGGTTAAAGATATCAATGTGGGTTTTTTTTCCAAAAAAAGATAGCAATGTATATATGTGCTGTATGATATTTTTTTTCCAACAAATAATTTAAAATAGAAACATGGAACAGGGGATGCAACTGTTAAATACAGTAAACCCCCCTCCATTGCGGGGGTTACGTTCCGGACCCAGCCGCGAAAAGTGAAATTCCGCGAAATAGAAAAACCCTATTAAAATGCATTGTAGGCATGTTTTTTTACTGTCACTGTACGTGTAGAAGCATTTTAAGGTCTTTAAACACACTTTTAAAACAATAGAAACTCATTTAAACACATAAAAGATACTGAGAGACATAGCAAGAGCTATGGAAAACACAAAAATATTTAATTTTTAATGATTTATAAAGTAAAATAACATTACAAAAAAAACCGCGAATTACCGGGACCGCAAAAACTGAACCGCGATGTAGCGGGGGATTACTGTAATGGTTATACGAGGGGATCTACTGAAACTAATAGGTCAGTGATGGCGAACCTTGGCACCCCAGATGTTTTGGAACTACATTTCCCATGATGCTCAACTACACTGCAGAGTGCATGAGCATCATGGGAAATGTAGTTCCAAAACATCTGGGATGCCAAGGTTCACCATCACTGTAATAGGTTAAGTAGTAAAATAAGGGCATGTCCTGGTTAATTAAAAGTTAACTAATTCCCTGTGCACACAATAAACATTCTTAGCTATAGCTCTCTCACTCACAGATACTGTCTGTCAGGAAACGCAGGAGATAAGACAGCTAGTGTGTTACTTTTGTTAATGTTTACACTGAATGATCATTGTAATTGGCTGTCACAGTGATCAATCAATTGTAGTATTGGGAGCTCATCTTTTTACAGACTCCGGGTCTCACTGGGCTGTGCACGTGAGGGAGCAGGGGAGATAAGAAATTGCAGGCAGTCTCCTTGATGCAAAGGAGATGCCTTGTGTACAGAGGAGGATATTTTATGGACGTTTGTAACATGCCAAAGGTAGGCAACTGGTTAAATGACTGAGCCAGTCCTTCCTCCAGGAGAATTAGTCCTTTAAAGTAGTTCATGAAGTAGAATATCCATTCTGGGCTGAGTGCAGGTCAAAAGATCCAGAAGGAAAACTGAGGAAAATCCAGAAGTCAGTCCAGCTGACAGACCTGAGGTAAATTCTGACTCTGCCCTGTGACAGGAGATGATATAAGTATAAGGTTACACTCATTGATTAGATGTTTCCGATGAAAAGATTTGCCACCAATCAAGTGCTTAGCAGTAGGGTTGAGCGGACACCTAGATGTCCGTGTTCGACGGGTTCGGCCGAACTTTAAAAAAAAGTCCGGGTCCGTGTCCCGGACTTTTACCGAACTTTTCCCGGACACCGAACCCCATTGAAGTCAATGGGGACCCGAACTTTAAGGCACTAAAATGGCTCTAAAACACCAAAGGAAAGGGCTAGAGTGCTGCAAATGGCAGCAAAACGTAATTAAGAGCATGGCAAGTGCTCTGCAAACAAATGTGGATAGGGAAATAACTTAAAACAACAAAAAAAAACAGAAAAATAAAACAATGTTCTTCTTCATCTCTGAAGGACGAGGCCCATATGGAGTAGGAGGGAGGTTGAGGTGGTGGTGGATGTGGCGGTGACATAGGCGTGCGCACAGGGTGTGCTGGGTGTGCCTGGGCACACCCTAATCACCTAGGGCACATAGCATTGCCAGTGAGGAGATGGGAAAGATCTCCCTGGGACCTGCTCTGCTCTATTTCTCCTTGCCTACAGGTACATGGCCCCGATACATTACTCTCCCTGCTGGCAAACACATGCATGTGTATTTCAACTTTGGGGTGCACACCTTAATGCAATAGGCTGCGCACACCTATGGGCGGTGTAGGTGGAAGCGGCGGTGGAGGAGGACCAGGGCCGGATTAACAGCATCATGGGCTTGGTGCTGAGGATTTTGAAGGGCCTTAAGGGCCGTGCCTTGCCATGCACCCAGAGGAGGAAGGGTGCAGCCATGCATGCCTAATTCAACATGGGATGCTGTCTCTGAAGCCCATAAACACATCCATGCATCGCCAACTGTCCCTCCTTGTCCGGCCTTCACGCTGTGTGGGGAGGTTCTGAGGGTGCTGCCTGGGGAAGCGAGCATAGAAGCCAGACTTCTGTGTTTACAAGTGACAGAAGAGCGGTAACAGTGAATATGGCCAACCCGGGGCCTATATAAAAGGTAGGGGCCTGGAGCTGCAGCTCCAATAGCCCCTACATTAATCTGGCCCTGAGGAGGAGGACGAGGTAGCCAACACTGCTTCTTTTCAAAAATTTTAAATGAGGGTACACCCCAAAAGAGTGAGAAAGAGCAAAAATGGAACAATGGGTGGGTAAGGTCGGTATCCATTGCTATTCTGCATAAGGTACGGAAAAGTCCCGTGGGATCCATGCCTGGTTCATTTTAATGAACGTGAGCTTGTCCACATTGTCTCTGGACAGGCGGCTGCGCTTGTCTGTTATAACGCCCCCAGCCGTGCTAAATACCCGTTCAGATAATACACTGGCTGCAGGGCACGCCAGCACCTCCAAGGCGTAAAGGGCAAGCTCAGGCCATGTGCCCAATTTGGAGACCCAGAAGTTGAAGGGGGCAGACCCGTCATTCACTACATGTAGGCGTGTGCACACATACTGCTCCACCATGTTGGTAAAATGCTGCCTCCTGCTAAGACGTTCCATCTGAGCTGCTGGTGCTGCTGTTTGTTGTGGCGTGCTGACAAAGCTTTTCCACATTTCGGCCATGCTAACCCTGCCTTCTGAGGTGCTGGCGGTGCCCTGGTTGCGTTGGCGACCTCCTCCTCCTCCTCCTCTGCCTTGTGCTTCCACTGTGGCCCCGCTGTCAGATGGGAATGCCAGCAGCATGGCGTCTACCAGCGTGCGCTTGTACTCGCGCATCTTGCGATCGCGCTCCAGTGAGTGAATTAAGGACGGTACGTTGTCCTTGTAACGGGGATCCAGCAGCGTGGCCACCCAGTAATCAGCACAAGTTAGAATGTGGGCAACTCGGCGGTCGTTGTGGAGACACTGCAGCATGTAATCGCTCATGTGTGCCAGGCTGCCCAGAGGCAACGAAAGGCTGTCCTCTGTGGGAGGTGTATCGTCCGTGTCCTCTGTATCCCCCCAGCCACGCACCAGTGATGGCCATGAGCTGGCCTGGGTGCCACCCTGCTGTGAACATGGTTCCATCTCCTCCTCCAGCTCCTCATCCTCCTCATCCTCCAGAACTGTGCCCCTGCTGGACAATTGCGTCCCTGGCGTTTGCGTGTGCAGGAACCCACCCTCGGAGCCCCTTGCGAATGGCTGCCCTGAAAGCCTTGGAAATGTTACCTCTTCATCCTCCTCCTCCTCCTCATCCTGTGCCACATCCTCTTCCATCATCGCCCGAATTGTTTTTTCAAGGAGGCATAGAAGTGGGATAGTTAAGCTGAGAACGGCGTCATTGCCACTGGCCATGTTGGTGGAGTACTCAAAACAGCGCAACAAGGCACACAGGTCTCGCATGGAGGCCCAGTTATTGGTGGTGAAGTGGTGCTGTTCCGCAGAGCGACTCACGCGTGCGTGCTGCAGCTGAAACTCCACTATGGCCTGCTGCTGCTCGCACAGTCTTTCCAGCATGTGCAAGGTGGAGTTCCACCTTGTGGGCACGTCACATATGAGGCGGTGAGCGGGAAGGCCGAAGTTACGCTGCAGCGCTGCCAGGCGAGCAGCAGCAGGGTGAGAACGCCGAAAGTGCGCACAAACGGCCCGCACTTTCTGCAGCAGCTCTGACATATCGGGGTAGTTTTTAAGGAACCTCTGCACCACCAAATTCAGCACATGCGCCAGGCAAGGGATGTGCGTCAAACCGGCTAGGCCCAGAGCTGCTATGAGATTTCGCCCGTTATCGCACACCACCAGGCCGGGCTTGAGGCTCGCTGGCAGCAACCACTCATTTGTCTGCTGTTCCATGCTCCTCCACAACTCCTGCGCGGTGTGTGGTTTGTCCCCCAAACAGGCAAGTTGTAAAACTGCCTGCTGTCGTTTACCCCTGGCCGTGCTGAAGTTGGTGGTGAAGGTGTTACGCTGTCCGGATGAGGAGGCGGTAGAGGATGAGGAAGCGGAGTAGGAGGAGTTAGGAACAGGAGGCAAACTGAAGCGCCCTGCAATCCTCGGTGGTGGAAGGACATGCGCCAAATTGCTATCCGCCTCAGGCCCATCCGCCACTGCATTTACCCAGTGTGCCGTTAGGGAGATATAACGCCCCTGACCGTGCTTACTGGTCCACGTATCCGTAGTTAGGTGGACCTTGGCACAGATGGCGTTGCGCAGTGCACACCTGATATTTTCCCCCAATTGGTGTTGCAGGGAAAGGATGGCTTGCCTGGAAAAGTAGTGGCGGCTTGGCACGACGTACTGTGGGACAGCCACCGACATAAGGTTTTTAAAACTGTGCGTCTCCACCAGACGGAATGACAGCATTTCAAAGGCCAATAATTTTGAAATGCTGGCATTCAGGGCCAGGGATCGAGGGTGGGTAGGGGGGTACCTCCTCTTCCTCTCAAGTGTTTGGGAGATGGAAAGCTGAACGCTTCCACGGGACATTGTGGAGATGGTTGTTGGTGACCCAGGTGGTGGTGTTGCTGACAGATCGTCTGTTTGCGGGGTGGCAGGTGCCGGTATCACTACAGATGTGGCTGGAGCGGCCGAGACTGCAGCAGAAGAGGAAGCAGGATGAGCCAGAGACGTTTCTTGGTTTTGAAGGTGTGTACTCCACTGCAGCTCGTGCTTTGCACTTAGATGCCTGATCATGCAGGTTGTGCTCAGGTTGAGAAGGTTTATGCCTCGCTTCAAGCTCTGATTGCACAGGGTGCAAACCACTCGTGTCCTGTCATCAGCACATTTTCTAAAGAACTTCCACGCTAGAGAACTCCTTTGAGCTGACTTTGGTGCGCTCGTTCCCTTGCTGCGTTGGGCAGTAGCGGGCGTAGTGTCTAGGGCACGGCCGCTCCGCTTCTGCACCCTGCTCCCTCTTCTGCTGTGCTGGTGGCTCTGTGCGACCACCGCCTCTTCCTCCAAACTACTCAGGTCACCTGCATGACGTTCATTCCATGTGGGGTCGAGGACCTCATCGTCCTCCACATCATCTTCCACCCAGTCTTCACCCCTGCCCTCCTTGTCGGTCTCCACAATGCTGAACGCCGCAGCAGTTGGCATCTGCGTTTCGTCATCATCGGAGACGTGCTGCGATGATCCTTGCATGTACTCATCTTGAGAAATAAGTGGTTGGGCATCGCTGCACTCAATCTCTTCCACTTCTGGGGCAGGGCTAGGTGGATGGCCCTGGGAAACCCTGCTGACAGAGTCCTCAAAAAGAATAAGAGACTGCTGTATGGCTTGGGGCTCAGACTGCTGGCCTGATTTGCAAGGGGGTGAGGTGAAAGACGGTTGGACATTGGCTGCAGGTGCCAACTCTGACCTTTCTGCAGTAGACTGGGTGGGAGACAATGTGAAGGAACTGGAGGCACTGTCAGCAGCAAACCAATCTACTATCGCCTCAACTTGTTCTGGCCTCATCACTTCTAGGGGCGTTTGATGCCCTACCAAATACTGATGCAGGTTCTGTCGCCTACTCACACTTGAGGAAGGTGTTTCACTTGTGCGTGTAGCTGGCACAGATCGACCACGTCCTCTCCTTGCAACAGGAGCTCTACCAGCAGCACCACGACCCAGGCCACGGCCCTTATTTGACGGTCTCCTCATATTTCTGTAATTTAAGATCTTGCCCTAGAAAGGTTTTTATTGAATAGCGGAATAGGAAATATGATCCAAAAAAGTGTATGTATCTCGCACGTACAAAACCACACTAGGCCCCAATTACTATTGTTTCTACCCCTAAAAGGATGGATGAGGAGTAGGAGGAGTATGGAACAGACAGCACCCTCAAATCTTCAGAAGTATGAGATGAACCCCAAAAACTTGGAAAGGTGGATCTCACACGTACCGACACAGACTATCCCGCAATTCAATTGATCCTCAAAGGTTTTTATTGAATAGCGGAATAGGAAATATGATCAAAAAAAGTGTATGTATCTCGCACGTACACAACCACACTAGGCCCCAATTACTATTGTTTGTACCCCTAAAAGGATGGATGAGGAGTAGGAGGAGGAGTATGGAACAGGCAGCACCCTCAAATCTTCAGAAGTATGAGATGAACCCCAAAAACTTGGAAAGGTGGATCTCACACGTACCGACACAGACTATCCCGCAATTCAATTGATCCTCAAAGGTTTTTATTGAATAGCGGAATAGGAAATATGATCAAAAAAAGTGTATGTATCTCGCACGTACACAACCACACTAGGCCCCAATTACTATTGTTTGTACCCCTAAAAGGATGGATGAGGAGTAGGAGGAGGAGTATGGAACAGGCAGCACCCTCAAATCTTCAGAAGTATGAGATGAACCCCAAAAACTTGGAAAGGTGGATCTCACACGTACCGACACAGACTATCCCGCAATTCAATTGATCCTCAAAGGTTTTTATTGAATAGCGGAATAGGAAATATGATCAAAAAAAGTGTATGTATCTCGCACGTACACAACCACACTAGGCCCCAATTACTATTGTTTGTACCCCTAAAAGGATGGATGAGGAGTAGGAGGAGGAGTATGGAACAGGCAGCACCCTCAAATCTTCAGAAGTATGAGATGAACCCCAAAAACTTGGAAAGGTGGATCTCACACGTACCGACACAGACTATCCCGCAATTCAATTGATCCTCAAAGGTTTTTATTGAATAGCGGAATAGGAAATATGATCAAAAAAAGTGTATGTATCTCGCACGTACACAACCACACTAGGCCCCAATTACTATTGTTTGTACCCCTAAAAGGATGGTTGAGCAGTAGGAGCAGGAGTATGGAACAGGCAGCACCCTCAAATCTTCAGAAGTATGAGATGAACCCCAACAACTTGGAAAGGTGGATCTCACACGTACCGACACAGACTATCTCGCAATTGAATTGATCCCCAAAGGTTTTAATTGAATAGCGGAATAGAAAATATGATCAAAAAGAAAGTGTATGTATCTCGCACGTACACCACCACACTAGGCCCCAACTACTATTGTTTGTACCCCTAAAAGGATGGTTGAGCAGTAGGAGGAGGAGTATGGAACAGGCAGCACCCTCAAATCTTCAGTAGTATGAGATGAACCCCAAAAACTTGGAAAGGTGGATCTCTCTCACACGTACCAACACAGACTATCCCCCAATTTAACTGATCCCCAAAGGTTTTTGATTAAATAGTGGAATAGAAAATATGATCCAAAAAAAGTGTATGTATATCACACGTACACAACCACACTGGGCCCCAATTACTATTGTTTGTACCCCTAAAAGGCTAGATGAGGAGTAGGGGGAGTATGGAACAGGCAGCACCCTCAAACCTTCAGAAGTATGAGATGAACCCCAACAACTTGGAAAGGTGGATCTCTCTCACACGTACCAACACAGACTATCCCCCAATTTAACTGATCCCCAAAGGTTTTTGATTAAATAGCGGAATAGAAAATATGATCCAAAAAAAGTGTATGTATATCACACGTACACAACCACACTGGGCCCCAATTACTATTGTTTGTACCCCTAAAAGGCTAGATGAGGAGTAGGGGGAGTATGGAACAGGCAGCACCCTCAAACCTTCAGAAGTATGAGATGAACCCCAACAACTTGGAAAGGTGGATCTCTCTCACACGTACCAACACAGACTATCCCCCAATTTAACTGATCCCCAAAGGTTTTTGATTAAATAGCGGAATAGAAAATATGATCCAAAAAAAGTGTATGTATATCACACGTACACAACCACACTAGGCCCCAATTACTATTGTTTGTACCCCTAAAAGGCTAGATGAGGAGTAGGGGGGGTATGGAACAGGCAGCACCCTCAAACCTTCAGAAGTATGAGATGAACCCCAACAACTTGGAAAGGTGGATCTCTCTCACACGTACCAACACAGACTATCCCCCAATTTAACTGATCCCCAAAGGTTTTTGATTAAATAGCGGAATAGAAAATATGATCCAAAAAAAGTGTATGTATATCACACGTACACAACCACACTAGGCCCCAATTACTATTGTTTGTACCCCTAAAAGGCTAGGAGTAGGGGGAGTATGGAACAGGCAGCACCCTCAAACCTTCAGAAGTATGAGATGAACCCCAACAACTTGGAAAGGTGGATATCTCTCACACGTACCAACACAGACTATCCCCCAATTTAACTGATCCCCAAAGGTTTTTGATTAAATAGCGGAATAGAAAATATGATCCAAAAAAAGTGTATGTATATCACACGTACACAACCACACTAGGCCCCAATTACTATTGTTTGTACCCCTAAAAGGCTAGGAGTAGGGGGAGTATGGAACAGGCAGCACCCTCAGACCTTCAGAAGTATGAGATGAACCCCAACAACTTGGAAAGGTGGATCTCTCTCACACGTACCAACACAGACTATCCCCCAATTTAACTGATCCCCAAAGGTTTTTGATTAAATAGCGGAATAGAAAATATGATCCAAAAAAAGTGTATGTATATCACACGTACACAACCACACTAGGCCCCAATTACTATTGTTTGTACCCCTAAAAGGCTAGGAGTAGGGGGAGTATGGAACAGGCAGCACCCTCAAACCTTCAGAAGTATGAGATGAACCCCAACAACTTGGAAAGGTGGATCTCTCTCACACGTACCAACACAGACTATCCCCCAATTTAACTGATCCCCAAAGGTTTTTGATTAAATAGCGGAATAGAAAATATGATCCAAAAAAAGTGTATGTATATCACACGTACACAACCACACTAGGCCCCAATTACTATTGTTTGTACCCCTAAAAGGCTAGGAGTAGGGGGAGTATGGAACAGGCAGCACCCTCAAACCTTCAGAAGTATGAGATGAACCCCAACAACTTGGAAAGGTGGATCTCTCTCACACGTACCAACACAGACTATCCCCCAATTTAACTGATCCCCAAAGGTTTTTGATTAAATAGCGGAATAGAAAATATGATCCAAAAAAAGTGTATGTATATCACACGTACACAACCACACTAGGCCCCAATTACTATTGTTTGTACCCCTAAAAGGCTAGATGAGGAGTAGGGGGGGTATGGAACAGGCAGCACCCTCAAACCTTCAGAAGTATGAGATGAACCCCAACAACTTGGAAAGGTGGATCTCTCTCACACGTACCAACACAGACTATCCCCCAATTTAACTGATCCCCAAAGGTTTTTGATTAAATAGCGGAATAGAAAATATGATCCAAAAAAAGTGTATGTATATCACACGTACACAACCACACTAGGCCCCAATTACTATTGTTTGTACCCCTAAAAGGCTATGAGTAGGGGGGGTATGGAACAGGCAGCACCCTCAAACCTTCAGAAGTATGAGATGAACCCCAACAACTTGGAAAGGTGGATCTCTCTCACACGTACCAACACAGACTATCCCCCAATTTAACTGATCCCCAAAGGTTTTTGATTAAATAGCGGAATAGAAAATATGATCCAAAAAAAGTGTATGTATATCACACGTACACAACCACACTAGGCCCCAATTACTATTGTTTGTACCCCTAAAAGGCTAGGAGTAGGGGGAGTATGGAACAGGCAGCACCCTCAAACCTTCAGAAGTATGAGATGAACCCCAACAACTTGGAAAGGTGGATCTCTCTCACACGTACCAACACAGACTATCCCCCAATTTAACTGATCCCCAAAGGTTTTTGATTAAATAGCGGAATAGAAAATATGATCCAAAAAAAGTGTATGTATATCACACGTACACAACCACACTAGGCCCCAATTACTATTGTTTGTACCCCTAAAAGGCTAGATGAGGAGTAGGGGGGGTATGGAACAGGCAGCACCCTCAAACCTTCAGAAGTATGAGATGAACCCCAACAACTTGGAAAGGTGGATCTCTCTCACACGTACCAACACAGACTATCCCCCAATTTAACTGATCCCCAAAGGTTTTTGATTAAATAGCGGAATAGAAAATATGATCCAAAAAAAGTGTATGTATATCACACGTACACAACCACACTAGGCCCCAATTACTATTGTTTGTACCCCTAAAAGGCTAGATGAGGAGTAGGGGGGGTATGGAACAGGCAGCACCCTCAAACCTTCAGAAGTATGAGATGAACCCCAACAACTTGGAAAGGTGGATCTCTCTCACACGTACCAACACAGACTATCCCCCAATTTAACTGATCCCCAAAGGTTTTTGATTAAATAGCGGAATAGAAAATATGATCCAAAAAAAGTGTATGTATATCACACGTACACAACCACACTAGGCCCCAATTACTATTGTTTGTACCCCTAAAAGGCTAGGAGTAGGGGGAGTATGGAACAGGCAGCACCCTCAAACCTTCAGAAGTATGAGATGAACCCCAACAACTTGGAAAGGTGGATCTCTCTCACACGTACCAACACAGACTATCCCCCAATTTAACTGATCCCCAAAGGTTTTTGATTAAATAGCGGAATAGAAAATATGATCCAAAAAAAGTGTATGTATATCACACGTACACAACCACACTAGGCCCCAATTACTATTGTTTGTACCCCTAAAAGGCTAGGAGTAGGGGGAGTATGGAACAGGCAGCACCCTCAAACCTTCAGAAGTATGAGATGAACCCCAACAACTTGGAAAGGTGGATCTCTCTCACACGTACCAACACAGACTATCCCCCAATTTAACTGATCCCCAAAGGTTTTTGATTAAATAGCGGAATAGAAAATATGATCCAAAAAAAGTGTATGTATATCACACGTACACAACCACACTAGGCCCCAATTACTATTGTTTGTACCCCTAAAAGGCTAGGAGTAGGGGGAGTATGGAACAGGCAGCACCCTCAAACCTTCAGAAGTATGAGATGAACCCCAACAACTTGGAAAGGTGGATCTCTCTCACACGTACCAACACAGACTATCCCCCAATTTAACTGATCCCCAAAGGTTTTTGATTAAATAGCGGAATAGAAAATATGATCCAAAAAAAGTGTATGTATATCACACGTACACAACCACACTGGGCCCCAATTACTATTGTTTGTACCCCTAAAAGGCTAGATGAGGAGTAGGGGGAGTATGGAACAGGCAGCACCCTCAAACCTTCAGAAGTATGAGATGAACCCCAACAACTTGGAAAGGTGGATCTCTCTCACACGTACCAACACAGACTATCCCCCAATTTAACTGATCCCCAAAGGTTTTTGATTAAATAGCGGAATAGAAAATATGATCCAAAAAAAGTGTATGTATATCACACGTACACAACCACACTAGGCCCCAATTACTATTGTTTGTACCCCTAAAAGGCTAGGAGTAGGGGGAGTATGGAACAGGCAGCACCCTCAAACCTTCAGAAGTATGAGATGAACCCCAACAACTTGGAAAGGTGGATCTCTCTCACACGTACCAACACAGACTATCCCCCAATTTAACTGATCCCCAAAGGTTTTTGATTAAATAGCGGAATAGAAAATATGATCCAAAAAAAGTGTATGTATATCACACGTACACAACCACACTAGGCCCCAATTACTATTGTTTGTACCCCTAAAAGGCTAGGAGTAGGGGGAGTATGGAACAGGCAGCACCCTCAAACCTTCAGAAGTATGAGATGAACCCCAACAACTTGGAAAGGTGGATCTCTCTCACACGTACCAACACAGACTATCCCCCAATTTAACTGATCCCCAAAGGTTTTTGATTAAATAGCGGAATAGAAAATATGATCCAAAAAAAGTGTATGTATATCACACGTACACAACCACACTAGGCCCCAATTACTATTGTTTGTACCCCTAAAAGGCTAGGAGTAGGGGGAGTATGGAACAGGCAGCACCCTCAAACCTTCAGAAGTATGAGATGAACCCCAACAACTTGGAAAGGTGGATCTCTCTCACACGTACCAACACAGACTATCCCCCAATTTAACTGATCCCCAAAGGTTTTTGATTAAATAGCGGAATAGAAAATATGATCCAAAAAAAGTGTATGTATATCACACGTACACAACCACACTAGGCCCCAATTACTATTGTTTGTACCCCTAAAAGGCTAGATGAGGAGTAGGGGGGGTATGGAACAGGCAGCACCCTCAAACCTTCAGAAGTATGAGATGAACCCCAACAACTTGGAAAGGTGGATCTCTCTCACACGTACCAACACAGACTATCCCCCAATTTAACTGATCCCCAAAGGTTTTTGATTAAATAGCGGAATAGAAAATATGATCCAAAAAAAGTGTATGTATATCACACGTACACAACCACACTAGGCCCCAATTACTATTGTTTGTACCCCTAAAAGGCTAGATGAGGAGTAGGGGGGGTATGGAACAGGCAGCACCCTCAAACCTTCAGAAGTATGAGATGAACCCCAACAACTTGGAAAGGTGGATCTCTCTCACACGTACCAACACAGACTATCCCCCAATTTAACTGATCCCCAAAGGTTTTTGATTAAATAGCGGAATAGAAAATATGATCCAAAAAAAGTGTATGTATATCACACGTACACAACCACACTAGGCCCCAATTACTATTGTTTGTACCCCTAAAAGGCTAGGAGTAGGGGGAGTATGGAACAGGCAGCACCCTCAAACCTTCAGAAGTATGAGATGAACCCCAACAACTTGGAAAGGTGGATCTCTCTCACACGTACCAACACAGACTATCCCCCAATTTAACTGATCCCCAAAGGTTTTTGATTAAATAGCGGAATAGAAAATATGATCCAAAAAAAGTGTATGTATATCACACGTACACAACCACACTAGGCCCCAATTACTATTGTTTGTACCCCTAAAAGGCTAGGAGTAGGGGGAGTATGGAACAGGCAGCACCCTCAAACCTTCAGAAGTATGAGATGAACCCCAACAACTTGGAAAGGTGGATCTCTCTCACACGTACCAACACAGACTATCCCCCAATTTAACTGATCCCCAAAGGTTTTTGATTAAATAGCGGAATAGAAAATATGATCCAAAAAAAGTGTATGTATATCACACGTACACAACCACACTAGGCCCCAATTACTATTGTTTGTACCCCTAAAAGGCTAGGAGTAGGGGGAGTATGGAACAGGCAGCACCCTCAAACCTTCAGAAGTATGAGATGAACCCCAACAACTTGGAAAGGTGGATCTCTCTCACACGTACCAACACAGACTATCCCCCAATTTAACTGATCCCCAAAGGTTTTTGATTAAATAGCGGAATAGAAAATATGATCCAAAAAAAGTGTATGTATATCACACGTACACAACCACACTGGGCCCCAATTACTATTGTTTGTACCCCTAAAAGGCTAGATGAGGAGTAGGGGGAGTATGGAACAGGCAGCACCCTCAAACCTTCAGAAGTATGAGATGAACCCCAACAACTTGGAAAGGTGGATCTCTCTCACACGTACCAACACAGACTATCCCCCAATTTAACTGATCCCCAAAGGTTTTTGATTAAATAGCGGAATAGAAAATATGATCCAAAAAAAGTGTATGTATATCACACGTACACAACCACACTAGGCCCCAATTACTATTGTTTGTACCCCTAAAAGGCTAGGAGTAGGGGGAGTATGGAACAGGCAGCACCCTCAAACCTTCAGAAGTATGAGATGAACCCCAACAACTTGGAAAGGTGGATCTCTCTCACACGTACCAACACAGACTATCCCCCAATTTAACTGATCCCCAAAGGTTTTTGATTAAATAGCGGAATAGAAAATATGATCCAAAAAAAGTGTATGTATATCACACGTACACAACCACACTAGGCCCCAATTACTATTGTTTGTACCCCTAAAAGGCTAGGAGTAGGGGGAGTATGGAACAGGCAGCACCCTCAAACCTTCAGAAGTATGAGATGAACCCCAACAACTTGGAAAGGTGGATCTCTCTCACACGTACCAACACAGACTATCCCCCAATTTAACTGATCCCCAAAGGTTTTTGATTAAATAGCGGAATAGAAAATATGATCCAAAAAAAGTGTATGTATATCACACGTACACAACCACACTAGGCCCCAATTACTATTGTTTGTACCCCTAAAAGGCTAGGAGTAGGGGGAGTATGGAACAGGCAGCACCCTCAAACCTTCAGAAGTATGAGATGAACCCCAACAACTTGGAAAGGTGGATCTCTCTCACACGTACCAACACAGACTATCCCCCAATTTAACTGATCCCCAAAGGTTTTTGATTAAATAGCGGAATAGAAAATATGATCCAAAAAAAGTGTATGTATATCACACGTACACAACCACACTAGGCCCCAATTACTATTGTTTGTACCCCTAAAAGGCTAGATGAGGAGTAGGGGGGGTATGGAACAGGCAGCACCCTCAAACCTTCAGAAGTATGAGATGAACCCCAACAACTTGGAAAGGTGGATCTCTCTCACACGTACCAACACAGACTATCCCCCAATTTAACTGATCCCCAAAGGTTTTTGATTAAATAGCGGAATAGAAAATATGATCCAAAAAAAGTGTATGTATATCACACGTACACAACCACACTAGGCCCCAATTACTATTGTTTGTACCCCTAAAAGGCTAGATGAGGAGTAGGGGGGGTATGGAACAGGCAGCACCCTCAAACCTTCAGAAGTATGAGATGAACCCCAACAACTTGGAAAGGTGGATCTCTCTCACACGTACCAACACAGACTATCCCCCAATTTAACTGATCCCCAAAGGTTTTTGATTAAATAGCGGAATAGAAAATATGATCCAAAAAAAGTGTATGTATATCACACGTACACAACCACACTAGGCCCCAATTACTATTGTTTGTACCCCTAAAAGGCTAGGAGTAGGGGGAGTATGGAACAGGCAGCACCCTCAAACCTTCAGAAGTATGAGATGAACCCCAACAACTTGGAAAGGTGGATCTCTCTCACACGTACCAACACAGACTATCCCCCAATTTAACTGATCCCCAAAGGTTTTTGATTAAATAGCGGAATAGAAAATATGATCCAAAAAAAGTGTATGTATATCACACGTACACAACCACACTAGGCCCCAATTACTATTGTTTGTACCCCTAAAAGGCTAGGAGTAGGGGGAGTATGGAACAGGCAGCACCCTCAAACCTTCAGAAGTATGAGATGAACCCCAACAACTTGGAAAGGTGGATCTCTCTCACACGTACCAACACAGACTATCCCCCAATTTAACTGATCCCCAAAGGTTTTTGATTAAATAGCGGAATAGAAAATATGATCCAAAAAAAGTGTATGTATATCACACGTACACAACCACACTAGGCCCCAATTACTATTGTTTGTACCCCTAAAAGGCTAGGAGTAGGGGGAGTATGGAACAGGCAGCACCCTCAAACCTTCAGAAGTATGAGATGAACCCCAACAACTTGGAAAGGTGGATCTCTCTCACACGTACCAACACAGACTATCCCCCAATTTAACTGATCCCCAAAGGTTTTTGATTAAATAGCGGAATAGAAAATATGATCCAAAAAAAGTGTATGTATATCACACGTACACAACCACACTAGGCCCCAATTACTATTGTTTGTACCCCTAAAAGGCTAGGAGTAGGGGGAGTATGGAACAGGCAGCACCCTCAAACCTTCAGAAGTATGAGATGAACCCCAACAACTTGGAAAGGTGGATCTCTCTCACACGTACCAACACAGACTATCCCCCAATTTAACTGATCCCCAAAGGTTTTTGATTAAATAGCGGAATAGAAAATATGATCCAAAAAAAGTGTATGTATATCACACGTACACAACCACACTAGGCCCCAATTACTATTGTTTGTACCCCTAAAAGGCTAGGAGTAGGGGGAGTATGGAACAGGCAGCACCCTCAAACCTTCAGAAGTATGAGATGAACCCCAACAACTTGGAAAGGTGGATCTCTCTCACACGTACCAACACAGACTATCCCCCAATTTAACTGATCCCCAAAGGTTTTTGATTAAATAGCGGAATAGAAAATATGATCCAAAAAAAGTGTATGTATATCACACGTACACAACCACACTGGGCCCCAATTACTATTGTTTGTACCCCTAAAAGGCTAGATGAGGAGTAGGGGGAGTATGGAACAGGCAGCACCCTCAAACCTTCAGAAGTATGAGATGAACCCCAACAACTTGGAAAGGTGGATCTCTCTCACACGTACCAACACAGACTATCCCCCAATTTAACTGATCCCCAAAGGTTTTTGATTAAATAGCGGAATAGAAAATATGATCCAAAAAAAGTGTATGTATATCACACGTACACAACCACACTAGGCCCCAATTACTATTGTTTGTACCCCTAAAAGGCTAGGAGTAGGGGGAGTATGGAACAGGCAGCACCCTCAAACCTTCAGAAGTATGAGATGAACCCCAACAACTTGGAAAGGTGGATCTCTCTCACACGTACCAACACAGACTATCCCCCAATTTAACTGATCCCCAAAGGTTTTTGATTAAATAGCGGAATAGAAAATATGATCCAAAAAAAGTGTATGTATATCACACGTACACAACCACACTAGGCCCCAATTACTATTGTTTGTACCCCTAAAAGGCTAGGAGTAGGGGGAGTATGGAACAGGCAGCACCCTCAAACCTTCAGAAGTATGAGATGAACCCCAACAACTTGGAAAGGTGGATCTCTCTCACACGTACCAACACAGACTATCCCCCAATTTAACTGATCCCCAAAGGTTTTTGATTAAATAGCGGAATAGAAAATATGATCCAAAAAAAGTGTATGTATATCACACGTACACAACCACACTAGGCCCCAATTACTATTGTTTGTACCCCTAAAAGGCTAGGAGTAGGGGGAGTATGGAACAGGCAGCACCCTCAAACCTTCAGAAGTATGAGATGAACCCCAACAACTTGGAAAGGTGGATCTCTCTCACACGTACCAACACAGACTATCCCCCAATTTAACTGATCCCCAAAGGTTTTTGATTAAATAGCGGAATAGAAAATATGATCCAAAAAAAGTGTATGTATATCACACGTACACAACCACACTAGGCCCCAATTACTATTGTTTGTACCCCTAAAAGGCTAGATGAGGAGTAGGGGGGGTATGGAACAGGCAGCACCCTCAAACCTTCAGAAGTATGAGATGAACCCCAACAACTTGGAAAGGTGGATCTCTCTCACACGTACCAACACAGACTATCCCCCAATTTAACTGATCCCCAAAGGTTTTTGATTAAATAGCGGAATAGAAAATATGATCCAAAAAAAGTGTATGTATATCACACGTACACAACCACACTAGGCCCCAATTACTATTGTTTGTACCCCTAAAAGGCTAGATGAGGAGTAGGGGGGGTATGGAACAGGCAGCACCCTCAAACCTTCAGAAGTATGAGATGAACCCCAACAACTTGGAAAGGTGGATCTCTCTCACACGTACCAACACAGACTATCCCCCAATTTAACTGATCCCCAAAGGTTTTTGATTAAATAGCGGAATAGAAAATATGATCCAAAAAAAGTGTATGTATATCACACGTACACAACCACACTAGGCCCCAATTACTATTGTTTGTACCCCTAAAAGGCTAGGAGTAGGGGGAGTATGGAACAGGCAGCACCCTCAAACCTTCAGAAGTATGAGATGAACCCCAACAACTTGGAAAGGTGGATCTCTCTCACACGTACCAACACAGACTATCCCCCAATTTAACTGATCCCCAAAGGTTTTTGATTAAATAGCGGAATAGAAAATATGATCCAAAAAAAGTGTATGTATATCACACGTACACAACCACACTAGGCCCCAATTACTATTGTTTGTACCCCTAAAAGGCTAGGAGTAGGGGGAGTATGGAACAGGCAGCACCCTCAAACCTTCAGAAGTATGAGATGAACCCCAACAACTTGGAAAGGTGGATCTCTCTCACACGTACCAACACAGACTATCCCCCAATTTAACTGATCCCCAAAGGTTTTTGATTAAATAGCGGAATAGAAAATATGATCCAAAAAAAGTGTATGTATATCACACGTACACAACCACACTAGGCCCCAATTACTATTGTTTGTACCCCTAAAAGGCTAGATGAGGAGTAGGGGGAGTATGGAACAGGCAGCACCCTCAAATCTTCAGAAGTATGAGATTGTGTTCACTGTACCCCACAAAGATTGAGTTCACTGCACCCCACAATGATTGTGTTCACTGCACCCCACAAAGATTGTGTTCACTGCACCTCACAAAGATTGTGTTCACTGTACCCCCCAAAGATTGTGTTCACTGCACCCCACAAAGATTCTGTTCACTGTACCCCACAAAGATTGTGTTCACTGCACCCTAAAAGGATGTTGTTCACTGCACCCCACAAAGATTGTGTTCACTGCACCCTAAAAGGATGTTGTTCACTGCACCCCAAAAAGATTGTGTTCACTGTACCCCCCCAAAGATTGTGTTCACTGCACCCCACAAAGATTGTGTTCACTGCACCCCAAAAAGATTGTGTTCACTGTACCCCCCAAAGATTGTGTTCACTGCACCCCAAAAAGATTGTGTTCACTGTACCCCCCAAAGATTGTGTTCACTGCACCCCACAAAGATTCTGTTCACTGTACCCCACAAAGATTGTGTTCACTGCACCCCAAAAAGATTGTGTTCACTGTACCCCCCCAAAGATTGTGTTCACTGCACCCCACAAAGATTCTGTTCACTGCACCCCACAAAGGATTTTGTTCACTGCACCCCAAAAAGATTGTGTTCACTGCACCCCAAAAAGGATTTTGATCACTGCACCCAAAAAAAGGATGTTGTTCACTGCACCCAAAAATGATTTTGTTCACTCCACCCCAAAAAGATTGTGTTCACTGCACCCCACAAAGATTGTGTTCACTGCACCCCAAAAAGATTGTGTTCACTGTACCCCCCAAAGATTGTGTTCACTGCACCCCACAAAGATTCTGTTCACTGTACTCCACAAAGATTGTGTTCACTGCACCCCAAAAAGATTGTGTTCACTGCACCCCAAAAAGGATGTTGTTCACTGCACCCCAAAAAGGATGTTGTTCACTCCACCCCAAAAAGATTGTGTTCACTGCACCCCACAAAGATTGTGTTCACTGCACCCCAAAAATGATTTTGTTCACTGCACCCCAAAAAGGATTTTGTTCACTGCACCCCAAAAAGGATGTTGTTCACTCCACCCCAAAAAGATTGTGTTCACTGCACCCCAAAAAGATTGTGTTCACTGCACCCCACAAAGGATTTTGTTCACTGCACCCCAAAAAGATTGTGTTCACTGCACCCCAAAAAGGATGTTGTTCACTGCACCCCAAAAAGGATTTTGTTCACTGCACCCCAAAAAGATTGTGTTCACTGCACCCCACAAAGGATTTTGTTCACTGCACCCCACAAAGATTGTGTTCACTGCACACCAAAAAGGATTGTGTTCACTGCACCCCAAAAAGATTTTGTTCACTGCACCCCAAAAAGATTGTGTTCACTGCAGCCCAAAAAGATTGTGTTCACTGCAGCCCAAAAAGATTGTGTTCACTGCAGCCCAAAAAGATTGTGTTCACTGCAGCCCAAAAAGATTGTGTTCACTGCAGCTCACACACAGAAAAATGGATGTGGATCACTGACACCTGCCTATCTCCAATCCCACACCACACAGCAATATCGATTGTAGTTTGTAGAACACAGTTTCCCTAAAATTCAGCAGACTCTGTCCCTAACAGGATTGAGAAGAGATCGTAGATCAGGATTGAGTGCAGATTCACCCCACCCCCCACACAGCAATATCGATTGTAGTTTGTAGAAGACACTGACCCTATAATTCAGCAGACTCTATCCCTAAAATGCCTACAACTCGCCCTGCCTAAACACTCCGACCTGTCCCTCAATTCTATCCGGACACAAATGGTTTTTTCCTGCCTATCTTTCCCTAATCAGCAGCCAGCACATTGATGTGTGCTCTGTCCCTTAGCTAAGCAGCAGAATGACGCTGCTGCGGCGGCTGCCTCGAACTTATAAAGACTTGGTCACATGCTTCAGACGGCCAATCACAGCTACTAAGACATTTGCAGGCATGGCTGGAATGGCTTAAGGCACACCAGTTAAACGATTGTTGATTGGCTGTTGAAAGCCCGCCATGAAAAGAGCGCCAAAGCATGCAAAACCCGGAAATAAAACGACCGAACACGGATTTTTACCCGAACATACAGTAAAGTGTCCGTGTCCGTGTTCGGGTAAAAAAAATCCAATTATTCGGTACGAACACGAATAATACAGTCCGTGTTCGCTCAACACTACTTAGCAGCTGTGGTATATCTTCCCAGCAGCAGCAGGCAGCTTGTTACCTAAAACATGAAACAGAAAGAACTAGCAATGCAGCCATAGAGAGTCATGTACTTAGACATCATAGCCCTCTATTAACCAGTACCACTTGCCGACCGCCGCAAGTACATATACTGCGGCGGTCAGCCCCTCACAGGCAGAGTCATGTATCGGTACGTCACTAGCCTGTGAGGCTCTGGGGAGCGAGCATGCGCCACTGCCGACGCGCTCCCGCGTGGTCACGGACCCCCCCCCCCGCGCGTGTGACCGGCGGACATCGGGTCACTCAGCGATCGTCGGGGGAGAGGGAGAAAGGCAGGCGGCTTGTGTAAACAAGCTGCCTGTCATTCTCCCCTGTGTAGAAACTGTGATTACACGGTTCTACTATGTAGGACCGTTGATCACTGTTTCTATAGCTCAAGCCACAGCCAATCACAGTTAGAATCACGCCCCTAGGGACACACACAGCCCCTCCCTCTCAAATAAAGTTAACCCCTTCACTGCCAGTGTCATTTTACAGTAACAGTGCATATGTATAGCACTGATTACTGTAGAAATGTCACTGGTAACCCCAAAAGTGTCAAAAATGTCAGTCAAGGGTCCGATCTGTCCGCCGCAATGTCGCAGTACCGCAAACAAAATCGCAGATCACCGCCATTACGCGTTAAAAAAAAAACAACAAAAATTAGAACAATCTTTCCCTTTGTTAGTAAACAAGATAACTTTTGCGCAAACCAATCAGAATACGCTTTTTGCAATTTTTTTTACCAAACATATGTAGCATAAAACAAATTGGCTGAAAATGTTAAAAAATTTAGATTTTTACATTTTTTTGGGGGGAATTTCATATAAAAAAATGTGAAAAATATTGTTATTTTTGCAAAATTGACGCTCATTTTTTGTTTATAGCGCATGATCAAAAAATCGCACAGGTGATCAAATACCACCAAAATAAAGCTCTGTTTATGGGGAAAAAAGGACATCAAATTTGTTTAGGTACAGCGTCGCACGACCGCGCAATTTTCCATTAAAGTCACGCAGTGCCGAATCGCAAAATACCCCCTGGTCTTTAAGCAGCCAAATCCTCCGGGGCTTAAGTGGTTAAGAGTCAAATTTATTTTGAAAACAAATGGGTGATAGGGGTGAAAATCCCATTGGGCCACCTCTCTATTCTGAGATAGAATTATAAACTATAAATAATAAAAACAAGTTAGTTTTTATATGTGAGTGATTTACTTGGAAAGTGTGGTGTAACTTAAACCAAGAAATATTTATTCAATTTCCTCTGTACAGCATTTGCCAATAGTTTTTCCAGATTGAGTGCATAGCAGTCTTGGCATTGTTAAATGACCTCATTTTGAAAACCACAGTGTCTTCATACCGTGAATCTCCAAAGGACTGAATACTATTTAAAAGGACATGAGGAGTCATTTTATTTTTAAATCAGGATCCAAATGTATTCCTTTGTAAATTTTCAAGCAACATATGTGCACATGTTATATTAAGTGTGTGCTGGCCAGTACATATAGTAGCTGTGTTGCTTTGATTTACATGAAAGTGCTGTTCTTTTCTGGAATGCATCGCCTAATGATGATAAGTTTTGTTGATCCTTGCTGGTAATTAGATGTTCATCCTTCAGAAAAAACGGCGCTTCAAAAATTAGCTGCCCTTTTCCCCATTAACCAAGTAATTAGAATTTATTTGATTTCGTTGCACTTACACTCGAAAACATATAATTAACGTGAATGATACTGAGCGCTAGTGCTTAGTTAGTAGAAAGCCTAATAACTAAAATAACCAATTATTTTAGTCATTCCCCTGATTACGGATGGTGATATTAATTACCACTGAATAAAGGCATCTGATAATTCCTCTTTTATTACAGTGCACCGTATGGTGAAATTAGTGGCAGAAAAGATTCCCTCAATTTCACCCGTGACTTGGCTATTTTTCAGAAAGATTAGCTAATTGTTATGGCATATATACTCATGGCAGCAGTCTCTCTAATATTGAGCTGTTTGACAAGCCAATGTAGCAGAACAGTGTTAACTCTGATAGAATGCATAGTGAATTGTTTAATAATCAGATGTAATTAAAATTCACCTCTCTCCCGGCTAAGGGAATGTTTTTTGACACCAGCTTGCCTCATATAGCGAAATCCCTTGCTGCCCAAATGACAACAATTGAGGAGGCTGGTATAAGTCTGCTTTTATTAAAGTCTTATAAAACCCCAGCTCAGTATTTGATTTAATTTTACTTTATGTAATGCCACTTCTACGCTTTACAAAATCACTTCATTATAAGATTCTGGTCATTTCTGGCCACGTTCTTACACTTCTTTTTTTATGTCTTGTTATAGTTCATGTCATCTGTCTTCTCATTTGGCTCTCAGCATGTTCATCATTACCACGTGTGCACATAGCAGAGCAAGACTGGCTTCTAGGGCCGACCCTCCTTTGAGCAGTCTATGCTCTACTGTACAGGGAAGGCTGATATCACAACAAATTCCTGTACTTGCACAAGTTGTACTTTAACCAATTCAATATACGACACTTTTACCCCCTTCTTGCCCAAGCCAATTTTCAGCTTTCAGTGCTCTCACACTTTCAATGACAATTGCGCTGTCAAGCAACACTGTACCCAAACAAAGTTTTTACCTTTTTTTTAAAGCAGATAGAGCTTTTTTTTTTTTGGTGGTATTTAACCACTTAGGAACCGCCCGCCGCAGTTATACTGCAGCAGGCAGCCCCTCTTGTGCAAACCGATGTAGGTATACGTCGGTCGCGCACCTGCAGCTAGGGGGCGAGCACGCGCCGCTGCCTGTGCGCTTTCCCCCCCACTCGGCAGCGGGGACTTGGATGCATGGGGCAGGTGGCTCCGATTGCCGCCTGACACCTGCGATCATTCCCCGCTGAGAGAGAAGGAAGGGCAGCTGTTGTAATCACAGCTGACCGTTCTTCTCTCTGGAATGATCACAGAGCTCCTGTAATCCTTCTATGTAGAATCACAGGTCTCTGTGATCATTTCACAAGCCACGACCACCCCCACAGTTATAAACACTACCCTAGGCTCACATTAAACCCATTGATCACCTACAGTATTAACCCCTTCCCTGCCAGTGTCATTATTACAGTAACAGGGCACATATTTAGCACCGATTACTGTAGTAATGTCACAGGTCCCCCCAAAAGTGTCAAAAATGTCAGTTAGGGGTCTGATCTGTCCGCTGCAATGTTGCAGTCCCGCTAAAAATCGTAGTTTACCGCCACTACTAATAAAAAAAAAAAAACAATAAAAATGACATAAATCTTTCCTGTAGTTAGACGCGATAACTTTTGCGCATTTTTTTTTTTTTTTTACCAAGAATATGTAGCAGAAAACAAATTGGTCTAGAATGTTAAAAAATTTTGATTTTTAAAACATTTTTTGGGGAATGTTATATAGCAGAAAGTGAATTATTTTATTTATTTATTTTCAGAATTGTCGCTCCTTTTTTGTTTATAGCACAAAAAATAAAAATCTCAGAGGTGATCAAATATCACCAAAAGAAAGCTCTATTTGTGGGGGAAAAAAAAGAACATAAATTTTATTTGGGTACAGTGTCACACGACCCCGCAATTGTCAGTTAAAGTAATGCAGTGCCGAATCGCAAAAAATGGCCTGGTCATTAAGGGGGCAAATCCTTCTGATCCAGAAGTGGTTAATCACCACAATGTTTTTTGTTTTTTTTGCTAAACAAATGAAAAGGGACAGAAAACTTTGATTGTTGAAATTTCTTTGCTTGTGTTATAACATTTTGTAAATAAGTACCCTTTTTCCTTCACTTATGTACACTGATGAGTCTGCACTGTTGTGCACTGATGAGGTGGCACTGATGAGGAGGCACTAATGTGCAGCACTGATGGACACTGATAGGCTGCACTGATATGCAGCACTGATAGGCCGGCACTCATATGCAGCACTTATGGGCACTGATAGGTGGCACTGATAGGAGGCAATGACGGACACTGATAGGGGGCACTGATGGGCAGCCTTTATGGGCACTGATAGGCTGCACTGATGGGCACTGATAGGCGGCACATATGTGCACTGATGGGCAATGATGAGCACTGACAGGCATCATTGATGGGCACTAAAATGCATCACTGATGAGCACTGATTGGCATCATTGGTGGGTACTAGCGGGCATCACTGGTGGGCACTGGTGAGTATCACTGATGGGGCGGCACTGATAATCACTGTACTGATTATCAGTGCTGATGCCCCACCTGTCAGGAGAGCTGCTTATCGGCTATCCTCTACTCATGCCCTGTCAGCAGTGAATAGAAGAATGTTGATAACTGGCATTGCTTGGTTACGCTCTGATTAGACACAGCTGATCACATGGCAAAGAGAATACGTCATAGGATCTATACCAGGATCGGAGCAACACACTGCACAACCGATGACCGCGTTGCGTGCCACTGGGGGGTCACGCATGAGCGGCTCATTCTAAAGGACCTCACATGACATCTAATCAGAACTGGAAAGCCACCACCCAGCTGTCATTTTGCTATAGGCCGGCGGAATGTGGTTAAAAATATGTATAATTTTATGCTGAATATAGAGCTGCATTAAAAGAGATGCATGTTTTTTTTGTTTTTGTTTTTTTTTACAATTATACTTACCTAGGTGGATGCAGCATCGATCTGATTCTGAATCTGTGCATGGCTGGCTCTAACCCTAAGAACCGAGTGATCGAACACCATCAATTGCTCAGTTTTCAGGGCTCAGTAAGCAGAGAGCTGGTGACTGTCAGTCACCACTCTCTTCCCTCACGTCACAAGCTTTGGCTGTACAGTACAATCTTGGATTAAGAGTAACTTAGTTTTAGAGCGTTTTGCAAGACAAGCAACGTTTTTTTATAAAGTTTGACTTGATAAACAAGCGATGTCTTGATATACAAGAAGTACAAAAGAGAAATTGGCCCACGGGACTTTGTGTGAGGTACGTGTTGGTGGCTGGGAAAAAATTGACTTATACAGTCGATAAAAGCAATATTGTAATTTTATTGCATAATATGCACAGGTTGTAGGAACAAATGATAACATGTGCTCAATGGCGCATGCTGTAGCTCAAAGGCTATATGTAGAAAAATATAAACAACACAGGCATATGAAGATAACATGTTGGCATAAAACTTGGTGTAACCACTCATAGACAGGCATAACATGATAAGATAACATAACAGTAGAATATAACATTGTGATCTGACGTGTTTCGGGAGCAATCTCCCTTCTTCAGAGATCAGTATATTCAATGTGTATCTAAAAAAAGAACATTGTAGTTTAAATATGCAATATCGTTATGATTTATAGAATTGAGAAATTTCCGTCAAAGGATGGAAACTAGATGGAGTGTATAATACTCACAACTCAATAGGACTTAGATGGAATGATTGGGATTCTCGTGTGACAGCGGCGCATTGTGTCTGACCCGGGAGCTGAAGGATCCCATAGTGGCAGCCAGAAATGCGGGTCCCTGGTAGGTGGGTGGTGAGTGTGGAAAACCAGAAAGAGAAACAGAAGCACCTTGCCACCTGTCATGTCAAAAATTATAATAGTGGTAAGGGGGTAGCCATTGCTTGCAATTAAATATATCAGACATGGTGTGCATGAGGTAGAAGGATTTAGTGTGGGAGAAGGATGGAAATCCCATGTGAAACAAAATATGTGCTGAAAAGCAGTAGGTGAAGGAAAGTGAAGGTAGGGATGTGAAGCAGTTGAGCTGAAGGGGGTGAAAAGAGACAAGGGGTTGATAGGAGGGAATAAGTGAAAGGATAACTCAGTGACTGACCTACCAATTGGATCCGAAGCCGACAGCACGGATGGGATCCTAGCGTCATGCAGAGGGCATAGAGAGATCAATCAGGGCAGCAGCGTCTATGATCTCGTGGAGGAGAGGAACGCTGGAGAGCGGACCTCTCCGACCCGCAGATGTAACAGCACGTGATCCGCGCGGTGACGTCAGTGAGCACACTGACGCACAGCGCTAAGAAGTGCGGCATGATGCCGATGTGCAGGTGGACCCGCTCCTCCCGTGGGAGGGGAGGGGCGGGGACAGCAAGGGAGAGAGAGACTCCCTCTCGCACATCGCAGCTCCCGGGACTAGAACCTGCACCACTGGGCACACAGAGGTCTCATAATTGTGTCAAATTGGATGTAAAAACGAAGTATATAATGATCTCAATGCATAAAACAAAGCATGTATTGGTCTCAATGCATAATGACATAAAGCATACAAAAGGACAATATATAAGGGTATAATAATGAGAAAAAGAGGGGCACCAAGATAGAGTGTCCAGCCAAAAGGAAATCGGATCATTAATGGGCACAGTGGGTGTCTTCCACCCGAATATAGATTCAAAAAGGGGCAATGATCCGATTTCCACCAAAACACTCCTCCATCCCAAAATATATGTACAAAAGAGAAATTGGCCCACGGGACTTTGTGTGAGGTACGTGTTGGTGGCTGGGAAAAAATTGACTTATACAGTCGATAAAAGCAATATTGTAATTTTATTGCATAATATGCACAGGTTGTAGGAACAAATGATAACATGTGCTCAATGGCGCATGCTGTAGCTCAAAGGCTATATGTAGAAAAATATAAACAACACAGGCATATGAAGATAACATGTTGGCATAAAACTTGGTGTAACCACTCATAGACAGGCATAACATGATAAGATAACATAACAGTAGAATATAACATTGTGATCTGACGTGTTTCGGGAGCAATCTCCCTTCTTCAGAGATCAGTATATTCAATGTGTATCTAAAAAAAGAACATTGTAGTTTAAATATGCAATATCGTTATGATTTATAGAATTGAGAAATTTCCGTCAAAGGATGGAAACTAGATGGAGTGTATAATACTCACAACTCAATAGGACTTAGATGGAATGATTGGGATTCTCGTGTGACAGCGGCGCATTGTGTCTGACCCGGGAGCTGAAGGATCCCATAGTGGCAGCCAGAAATGCGGGTCCCTGGTAGGTGGGTGGTGAGTGTGGAAAACCAGAAAGAGAAACAGAAGCACCTTGCCACCTGTCATGTCAAAAATTATAATAGTGGTAAGGGGGTAGCCATTGCTTGCAATTAAATATATCAGACATGGTGTGCATGAGGTAGAAGGATTTAGTGTGGGAGAAGGATGGAAATCCCATGTGAAACAAAATATGTGCTGAAAAGCAGTAGGTGAAGGAAAGTGAAGGTAGGGATGTGAAGCAGTTGAGCTGAAGGGGGTGAAAAGAGACAAGGGGTTGATAGGAGGGAATAAGTGAAAGGATAACTCAGTGACTGACCTACCAATTGGATCCGAAGCCGACAGCACGGATGGGATCCTAGCGTCATGCAGCGGGCATAGAGAGATCAATCAGGGCAGCAGCGTCTATGATCTCGTGGAGGAGAGGAACGCTGGAGAGCGGACCTCTCCGACCCGCAGATGTAACAGCACGTGATCCGCGCGGTGACGTCAGTGAGCACACTGACGCACAGCGCTAAGAAGTGCGGCATGATGCCGATGTGCAGGTGGACCCGCTCCTCCCGTGGGAGGGGAGGGGCGGGGACAGCAAGGGAGAGAGAGACTCCCTCTCGCACATCGCAGCTCCCGGGACTAGAACCTGCACCACTGGGCACACAGAGGTCTCATAATTGTGTCAAATTGGATGTAAAAACGAAGTATATAATGATCTCAATGCATAAAACAAAGCATGTATTGGTCTCAATGCATAATGACATAAAGCATACAAAAGGACAATATATAAGGGTATAATAATGAGAAAAAGAGGGGCACCAAGATAGAGTGTCCAGCCAAAAGGAAATCGGATCATTAATGGGCACAGTGGGTGTCTTCCACCCGAATATAGATTCAAAAAGGGGCAATGATCCGATTTCCACCAAAACACTCCTCCATCCCAAAATATATGTACAAAAGAGAAATTGGCCCACGGGACTTTGTGTGAGGTACGTGTTGGTGGCTGGGAAAAAATTGACTTATACAGTCGATAAAAGCAATATTGTAATTTTATTGCATAATATGCACAGGTTGTAGGAACAAATGATAACATGTGCTCAATGGCGCATGCTGTAGCTCAAAGGCTATATGTAGAAAAATATAAACAACACAGGCATATGAAGATAACATGTTGGCATAAAACTTGGTGTAACCACTCATAGACAGGCATAACATGATAAGATAACATAACAGTAGAATATAACATTGTGATCTGACGTGTTTCGGGAGCAATCTCCCTTCTTCAGAGATCAGTATATTCAATGTGTATCTAAAAAAAGAACATTGTAGTTTAAATATGCAATATCGTTATGATTTATAGAATTGAGAAATTTCCGTCAAAGGATGGAAACTAGATGGAGTGTATAATACTCACAACTCAATAGGACTTAGATGGAATGATTGGGATTCTCGTGTGACAGCGGCGCATTGTGTCTGACCCGGGAGCTGAAGGATCCCATAGTGGCAGCCAGACAAAGTCCCGTGGGCCAATTTCTCTTTTGTACATATATTTTGGGATGGAGGAGTGTTTTGGTGGAAATCGGATCATTGCCCCTTTTTGAATCTATATTCGGGTGGAAGACACCCACTGTGCCCATTAATGATCCGATTTCCTTTTGGCTGGACACTCTATCTTGGTGCCCCTCTTTTTCTCATTATTATACCCTTATATATTGTCCTTTTGTATGCTTTATGTCATTATGCATTGAGACCAATACATGCTTTGTTTTATGCATTGAGATCATTATATACTTCGTTTTTACATCCAATTTGACACAATTATGAGACCTCTGTGTGCCCAGTGGTGCAGGTTCTAGTCCCGGGAGCTGCGATGTGCGAGAGGGAGTCTCTCTCTCCCTTGCTGTCCCCGCCCCTCCCCTCCCACGGGAGGAGCGGGTCCACCTGCACATCGGCATCATGCCGCACTTCTTAGCGCTGTGCGTCAGTGTGCTCACTGACGTCACCGCGCGGATCACGTGCTGTTACATCTGCGGGTCGGAGAGGTCCGCTCTCCAGCGTTCCTCTCCTCCACGAGATCATAGACGCTGCTGCCCTGATTGATCTCTCTATGCCCGCTGCATGACGCTAGGATCCCATCCGTGCTGTCGGCTTCGGATCCAATTGGTAGGTCAGTCACTGAGTTATCCTTTCACTTATTCCCTCCTATCAACCCCTTGTCTCTTTTCACCCCCTTCAGCTCAACTGCTTCACATCCCTACCTTCACTTTCCTTCACCTACTGCTTTTCAGCACATATTTTGTTTCACATGGGATTTCCATCCTTCTCCCACACTAAATCCTTCTACCTCATGCACACCATGTCTGATATATTTAATTGCAAGCAATGGCTACCCCCTTACCACTATTATAATTTTTGACATGACAGGTGGCAAGGTGCTTCTGTTTCTCTTTCTGGTTTTCCACACTCACCACCCACCTACCAGGGACCCGCATTTCTGGCTGCCACTATGGGATCCTTCAGCTCCCGGGTCAGACACAATGCGCCGCTGTCACACGAGAATCCCAATCATTCCATCTAAGTCCTATTGAGTTGTGAGTATTATACACTCCATCTAGTTTCCATCCTTTGACGGAAATTTCTCAATTCTATAAATCATAACGATATTGCATATTTAAACTACAATGTTCTTTTTTTAGATACACATTGAATATACTGATCTCTGAAGAAGGGAGATTGCTCCCGAAACACGTCAGATCACAATGTTATATTCTACTGTTATGTTATCTTATCATGTTATGCCTGTCTATGAGTGGTTACACCAAGTTTTATGCCAACATGTTATCTTCATATGCCTGTGTTGTTTATATTTTTCTACATATAGCCTTTGAGCTACAGCATGCGCCATTGAGCACATGTTATCATTTGTTCCTACAACCTGTGCATATTATGCAATAAAATTACAATATTGCTTTTATCGACTGTATAAGTCAATTTTTTCCCAGCCACCAACACGTACCTCACACAAAGTCCCGTGGGCCAATTTCTCTTTTGTACATATATTTTGGGATGGAGGAGTGTTTTGGTGGAAATCGGATCATTGCCCCTTTTTGAATCTATATTCGGGTGGAAGACACCCACTGTGCCCATTAATGATCCGATTTCCTTTTGGCTGGACACTCTATCTTGGTGCCCCTCTTTTTCTCATTATTATACCCTTATATATTGTCCTTTTGTATGCTTTATGTCATTATGCATTGAGACCAATACATGCTTTGTTTTATGCATTGAGATCATTATATACTTCGTTTTTACATCCAATTTGACACAATTATGAGACCTCTGTGTGCCCAGTGGTGCAGGTTCTAGTCCCGGGAGCTGCGATGTGCGAGAGGGAGTCTCTCTCTCCCTTGCTGTCCCCGCCCCTCCCCTCCCACGGGAGGAGCGGGTCCACCTGCACATCGGCATCATGCCGCACTTCTTAGCGCTGTGCGTCAGTGTGCTCACTGACGTCACCGCGCGGATCACGTGCTGTTACATCTGCGGGTCGGAGAGGTCCGCTCTCCAGCGTTCCTCTCCTCCACGAGATCATAGACGCTGCTGCCCTGATTGATCTCTCTATGCCCGCTGCATGACGCTAGGATCCCATCCGTGCTGTCGGCTTCGGATCCAATTGGTAGGTCAGTCACTGAGTTATCCTTTCACTTATTCCCTCCTATCAACCCCTTGTCTCTTTTCACCCCCTTCAGCTCAACTGCTTCACATCCCTACCTTCACTTTCCTTCACCTACTGCTTTTCAGCACATATTTTGTTTCACATGGGATTTCCATCCTTCTCCCACACTAAATCCTTCTACCTCATGCACACCATGTCTGATATATTTAATTGCAAGCAATGGCTACCCCCTTACCACTATTATAATTTTTGACATGACAGGTGGCAAGGTGCTTCTGTTTCTCTTTCTGGTTTTCCACACTCACCACCCACCTACCAGGGACCCGCATTTCTGGCTGCCACTATGGGATCCTTCAGCTCCCGGGTCAGACACAATGCGCCGCTGTCACACGAGAATCCCAATCATTCCATCTAAGTCCTATTGAGTTGTGAGTATTATACACTCCATCTAGTTTCCATCCTTTGACGGAAATTTCTCAATTCTATAAATCATAACGATATTGCATATTTAAACTACAATGTTCTTTTTTTAGATACACATTGAATATACTGATCTCTGAAGAAGGGAGATTGCTCCCGAAACACGTCAGATCACAATGTTATATTCTACTGTTATGTTATCTTATCATGTTATGCCTGTCTATGAGTGGTTACACCAAGTTTTATGCCAACATGTTATCTTCATATGCCTGTGTTGTTTATATTTTTCTACATATAGCCTTTGAGCTACAGCATGCGCCATTGAGCACATGTTATCATTTGTTCCTACAACCTGTGCATATTATGCAATAAAATTACAATATTGCTTTTATCGACTGTATAAGTCAATTTTTTCCCAGCCACCAACACGTACCTCACACAAAGTCCCGTGGGCCAATTTCTCTTTTGTACATATATTTTGGGATGGAGGAGTGTTTTGGTGGAAATCGGATCATTGCCCCTTTTTGAATCTATATTCGGGTGGAAGACACCCACTGTGCCCATTAATGATCCGATTTCCTTTTGGCTGGACACTCTATCTTGGTGCCCCTCTTTTTCTCATTATTATACCCTTATATATTGTCCTTTTGTATGCTTTATGTCATTATGCATTGAGACCAATACATGCTTTGTTTTATGCATTGAGATCATTATATACTTCGTTTTTACATCCAATTTGACACAATTATGAGACCTCTGTGTGCCCAGTGGTGCAGGTTCTAGTCCCGGGAGCTGCGATGTGCGAGAGGGAGTCTCTCTCTCCCTTGCTGTCCCCGCCCCTCCCCTCCCACGGGAGGAGCGGGTCCACCTGCACATCGGCATCATGCCGCACTTCTTAGCGCTGTGCGTCAGTGTGCTCACTGACGTCACCGCGCGGATCACGTGCTGTTACATCTGCGGGTCGGAGAGGTCCGCTCTCCAGCGTTCCTCTCCTCCACGAGATCATAGACGCTGCTGCCCTGATTGATCTCTCTATGCCCGCTGCATGACGCTAGGATCCCATCCGTGCTGTCGGCTTCGGATCCAATTGGTAGGTCAGTCACTGAGTTATCCTTTCACTTATTCCCTCCTATCAACCCCTTGTCTCTTTTCACCCCCTTCAGCTCAACTGCTTCACATCCCTACCTTCACTTTCCTTCACCTACTGCTTTTCAGCACATATTTTGTTTCACATGGGATTTCCATCCTTCTCCCACACTAAATCCTTCTACCTCATGCACACCATGTCTGATATATTTAATTGCAAGCAATGGCTACCCCCTTACCACTATTATAATTTTTGACATGGCAGGTGGCAAGGTGCTTCTGTTTCTCTTTCTGGTTTTCCACACTCACCACCCACCTACCAGGGACCCGCATTTCTGGCTGCCACTATGGGATCCTTCAGCTCCCGGGTCAGACACAATGCGCCGCTGTCACACGAGAATCCCAATCATTCCATCTAAGTCCTATTGAGTTGTGAGTATTATACACTCCATCTAGTTTCCATCCTTTGACGGAAATTTCTCAATTCTATAAATCATAACGATATTGCATATTTAAACTACAATGTTCTTTTTTTAGATACACATTGAATATACTGATCTCTGAAGAAGGGAGATTGCTCCCGAAACACGTCAGATCACAATGTTATATTCTACTGTTATGTTATCTTATCATGTTATGCCTGTCTATGAGTGGTTACACCAAGTTTTATGCCAACATGTTATCTTCATATGCCTGTGTTGTTTATATTTTTCTACATATAGCCTTTGAGCTACAGCATGCGCCATTGAGCACATGTTATCATTTGTTCCTACAACCTGTGCATATTATGCAATAAAATTACAATATTGCTTTTATCGACTGTATAAGTCAATTTTTTCCCAGCCACCAACACGTACCTCACACAAAGTCCCGTGGGCCAATTTCTCTTTTGTACATATATTTTGGGATGGAGGAGTGTTTTGGTGGAAATCGGATCATTGCCCCTTTTTGATATACAAGAAGCGTCATGTCACAACTGAGTAAAAAAGAGAAGAGAGGTGCCTCTAAATGTAGCATTAGGGTTATATTTAGTGAAGGTACAACATTTAGCTACTCAGATGGTTGATGGATGGTTGATGATTAAAACAGGCACATCTAAGTATGCAGGCATCCGGGGTAAAGCTGTCCACATAGACCGTCCTCCTCACCGCTAGGGATGATCGAACTTTTCAAAAGTTCGGTTCGGCCAGAACATCCGAACTTCCCGAAAGTTCGGCCCGGATTTCAGAAGCCCTAAAACCCAATAAATGCCCCTAAAAAGTGCCTAGGGTTCTGGGTCATGCCCCAGGGACTATTAATCACACAAAAAAAGTTCTTAAAAATTGTCATTTTTGATAGAGAGCCAATTATTGAAAAAATTAAAAAAAGAAAATTAAAAGAAAAATAATAATTTCTTTGGATTTAGTATCTGGGGGGTCTAAAAAGTGTACCTGTGAGGTTTCAGCTCTGTAGCATGTCCAGAACCAGAAAAAAAAAATATTGTTTGTATTAGGTCACTTATAGAACAGGGATATGGCTCCGCTATTTTCACACCTTGCTGGTTTAGTAGCAAGCGTTTTTTTGGGCATTTTTGGGGGACTTTGGAGGCAGGCAAAACATCTGAACTTCTGTGTAGGGGTATATATACATGCACCCATGTCTGTATATATACACATACACATATATAGGTGTGAAAATAGCAGAAATCTATGCTTGCGCTAATTAACACCAATATAGCTTCTCTCCTATAACACCTATATATGTGTATGTGTATAAATGTATATAAGTGTGTGTGTATATATAACCCTATACAGAAGTTCAGATGTTTTGCCTGCCACCAAAGACCCCAAAAAAATGCCAAAAAAAAAAACGCCTGCAAGAACACACCTGGGCATTTTTTTTTGGCGCAGGCATTTTTTTGGGCATTTTTTGGGCGTCTTTGGAGGCAGGCAAAACATCTGATCTTCTGTGTAGGGGTATATATATACATACACCCATGTCTGTATATATACACATACACATATATAGGTGTGAAAATAGCAGAAATCTATGCTTGCGCTAATTAACACCAATATAGCTTCTCTCCTATAACACCTATATATATGTGTATGTGTATAAATACATATAAGTGTGTGTGTATATATAACCCTATACAGAAGTTCAGATGTTTTGCCTGCCTCCAAAGACCCCAAAAAAATGCCCAAAAAACCGCCTGCAAGAACACACCTGGGCATTTTTTTTTGGCGCAGGCATTTTTTCGGGCATTTTTTGGGGTCTTTGGAGGCAGGCAAAACATCTGAACTTCTGGATAGGGTTATATATACACACACACTTATATGTATTTTTACACATACACATATATAGGTGTGATAGGAGCGGAGACATATTGGTGTTCATTGTTTCATTAGCGCAAGCATAGTGTTCTGCTACTTTCACACCTATATATGTGTATATATACAGACATGGGTGTCTGTATATATACCCCTACACAGAAGTTCAGATGTTATGCCTGCCTCCAAAGACACCCAAAAAATGCCCAAAAAAATGCCTGCGCCAAAAAATAATGCCCAGGTGTGTTCTTGCAGGCGTTTTTTTTTTTGGGCATTTTTCTGGGGTCTTTGGAGGCAGGCAAAACATCTGAACTTCTGTATAGGGTTATATATACACACACTTATATATATTTATACACCTACACATATATAGGTGTTATAGGAGCGGAGACATATGCCTGTTAATTATTTAATTAGCGCAAGCATATGTTTCTGCTACTTTCACACCTATATATGTGTATGTGTATATATACAGACATGGGTGTATGTATATATACCCCTACACAGATGTTCAGATGTCATGCCTGACTCCAAACATCTCCTCAAAAAAGCCCAATAAACGCCTGCAGCAAAAAGCATGCTCACAGGCGAGAAGCCATATCAGTGCACTGAATGTGACCTAAGAGAAACGATCTTTTCTCTATAGCGGTCACCCTGATATGGAAGGGTTTTGTCTCCCTGCCATAGCAGTCAGAGTCCATTAACCCTACACTACACTACGGTCCCCTTACACTTAGCACTTTCCCTACAAAAACTAAATTATTAAAGCTAACTATAGTGGAAAATAGCACCCTAACTACACTAGATATCCCTTTCCTCACACTAAAAATTGCTAAATGACACTTTGTAGCAGAAGTCACAGAACTGCTTCCACTCTCTTCCATGTCCCTGTATAACAATGCTAGGAATTTGGCGGGGGCTATCTTATATACTGGGGGCGTATTTACTAATGATTGGCCTATGGACCCCCTAGTCACTCCAATCACATTCCTAGCATTCTCCTGCCCCCTCAATTGGCTTTTACTGATGGTTCTGGTCCAATCATGGGCTATTAAAGCCCATTTCCTGTACCATTGCATTTTGGTCGGTTCTGGTTGCCGAATTCTGAACTTTTTCAGCAAAAATGTTCGGGTCGAACCGATGGTCGACCCGAACCGTTCGATCATCCCTACTCACCGCCATCTACATAATCCCTTTCACACTGTGCTCCACGAGCGTTTCAAGCCTCACTTTCAGATCGCTCTACTGCAGAGTAGTCTTCCCGGTCACGAGTGCAAACTGACGGCGGTGAGAGCCGGTGGTGAAGAGGATAGTCTATGTGGACAGCTTTTCCCCAGATGCCTGCATACTTAGTTGTGCCTATTTTAATCAACATCCATGTGAGTTGCTAAATGTTGAACCTTCATTAAATGTAACCATATTGCTACACTTACTGTAGAGGTGCCTCTTTTCTCTTTTATACACTGTAGCTCCTGCTGGATTCTGCTTCTAATCCCCTTGTGTAGGCTGCCATTTGCAGATGGATATTTTATAGTTACACAACCTATCACATTGCTATAATCTTTTTGTATGGACTATAAACTGAAGGATTTATGAATAAATGGTCGTGGAACGAATCATATGAGTTTCCATTATTTTTTTATGGGCAAATTTGCTTTGATATAAGAGTGTTTTGGATTACAAGCATGTTTCTGGAACTAATTATGCTCGCAATCAAGGTTTTACTGTACTTCTCGTTTAATTTGTGTTTTTGCAGAATTTTTTCTTAGAAATTATTATTTAATGAATTTAACAAAGTCATTTTTTTTCTCTATGGAAATAAATGATGACTATGTTGAGGACCACCAGCAATTCTCCCTTTTCTGAATGCCAGAAAGAAACCAGAAGCTGGCTGGAATAAATTTTGGGTGCTTGCCTCCACCCGAAATGAAGATGTGCTTTGTACCATTTTAAAAGTCAAAATAAAACACATAAAACATTAAAAGGTGGCAAATGTCAGGGCTGTATTTGTCAACTTTTTCCACTTATAAAATATATAATTTCATACTCATTATAGGATTATCATATTGTGGTATACCGTATTAGTTAAACAACACCATTCCTGGAAGAATACTCAGACAGTATTGCCACATTCAGGAAACTTTTGGTTATGGTGTAAAGGAAATGATGACATAGTACCAAAAACCTAAACCAAGTATTTATTTTTATTTTATGTGTTAGATTTTTCTATGTTCACTGTTGTGACTCCTAGGCATATCATGTCATTAATCTTCTCATTTTCCTAACTAATGATTATTTTTCTCGACTTGATAACTGATTGCCCCCTCATTACATATTTTTCCAGCTTGTCAGGCCATACTGTGTCAGTGATTCTGCTTTTACTTTGTGCAAGAACTGCACTTTCAATACATCCATTCAATTTCTCTGCTAAAATATATTTGCTGTCAGGTATCTCATTCTCTGAATATCATTCTGCACATGCATTTTTCATCTCTTTTTTATCACATTTGCATCTCAGGCTTTAAGTTCTCATGTCCTTCAATATACTATGCAAAATGTAGGTCACTGCAAGAATTTTATTTAATAGTGATATTTTATTATTGCCATATATATCAGATAGGAAATCAAATACAATATTCAGTTATATTTTTAATCTTGATTAATTAGAACGCTATGATTGAATGGATCTTAAATAAGAACCATTCTTAAAGGGTAATGGTAGTATACTTGCAGTAAGTTCATTATATTATAATTTTTTTTTTAATTTTGTAATTGTATTAAACATAGAGATTTGTAGATGAGGTTGCTGAGACATTATATCAGCCACGGGAGTGGTGGATTATTGCCATTGAGTCAGCCAATTCCTAAACTTTATAGAAAAAATAACAACACTTACAATATTAACTGATATTAATTATTTACATCAAATATATATCTTTCATATGATTATCGGGATAATAAAAAGGCAATAAATACCCTATAAAGCCCTAAAAAACATTTTGATTTTTTCATACATAACAAACATAGTTCTACTGTATTGTAATTATTATGATAATTTTTTTTTTTTTTTTTTTTTTGATAATTTTTTTTTAACCCCCACGTATATTAGCATGTATATGTCCCTTCATTACTAGATCATTTTTCAGTTTTCATTTCTGTGACTGACATTCAATCTGGCAATTTTTCATGGTCAGTGGCACTTTAAACCCTCCCCACACACACACAAAAACACCTTTAAAAAAAAATTATCCCATTCTCATTTGGTTGTCAGTAGCACTTTAACCACTTTTTTTCACATGCTTTTTAAACACTCCCAGGCCATTATATCGGTGTGTGTACATTTTTTAAGTCAACTGTCAGCCTTTCAGTTGGAAGTGACACTGGTGGCTATGAAGCAGCAACTTGCCTCCTCACCACTGTCCAATGGCAGCTCAGATCACAGATATTCATGGGCACATTGTCTGCCTAAGTGTGTGTCCAAAATGTATTTATAAAAGGAAGTCCAAAAATACACATCTACCTCCTCACATTTTTTTTTTTTCAATATAGCTAACCAGGCATAGTTGAAGAACCTGTGACAGGTCAACTTAAAATAGTTTGAAATAGATTCACCTATGTACAGTTTAGTGATTCCTGTCTACTTTTATTCATCAACTAAATTTACCCTTGGGGGGTTAATTTCAGTATAAAACAAAAAACAAATATTTTTCAGCTTCCTGTCTTGTTTAATAGTCAACTTGATCTTTGCAAATGTTTAACAAATTTAAACACAGTTGGATTGATTTACTAAAACTGGAGATAGTAAAATCTGGTGCAGTTTTGAATGGTAGCCAATCAGATTCTAACTTCAGCTTGTTCAATTAGGTTTTGACAATAAACCTGGAAGCTGATTGGTTTCTTTGCAAAGCTGCACCAGATTTTGCACTCTCCAGTTTTAGAAAAATAACCACACTGTGACCCCTCTTACTTCTTTTTATCTCTAGATCAGGATTCTTTATTTTCATTAGTGTTCCAATTAGAGTCCTTCCTTTAATCGCTTCCTGACCACCCGCCGCCTTTTTACTGCGGCAGGGTAGCTCTCCTGCACGAACCGACGTAAACCTACGTCGGTCGCGCGCGGAAAGCTATGGGGCAAGCGCGCTCCCACCCCCACTCGGCAGCAGGGAAGCCAATGCACAGGGTCAGGCTGCTCCTATTGCCACCTGACACCCGCAATCGCTCCCCGCTGAGAGAGAAGGACGGTCGGCTGTTGTAAATACAGCCTACCGTTCTTCTCCCTGAAATGATCACAGAGCTCATTTGATCCTTCTATATAGGATCACATGTCTCTATGGTCATTTCACAAGCCATGCCCCCCACAGTTAGAATCACTCCCCTAGGCTCACATTTAACCCATTGATCACCCATAGGGTTAAAGCCTTTCCTGCCTGCCAGTGTCATTATTACAGTAACAGTGTATATTTTTAGCACTGATAACTGTAGTAATGGCACTGGTACCCCCAAAAGTGTCAAAAATGTTACTTAGGGGTCCAATCTGTCTGCCGCAATGTCGTAGTCCCGCAAAAAATCGCAGATCGCCGCCATTACTAGTAAAAAAAAAAAACAATAAAAATTACTTACTGTAAATCTTTCCCGTAGTTAGTAGAAGCGATAACTTTTGCGCAAACCAATCAAAATACGCTTATTGCATTTTTTTTTACTAAAAATATGTAGCAGAAAAGGAATTAGCCTAAAATGTTAAAAAATTTTGATTTTTACATTTTTTTTTTGAGATTGTCATGTAGCAGAATGTGAAAAATATTGTTGTTTTTTTTTTTCAAAATTGTTGCTCTTTTTTTGTTTATAGTGCAAAAAAAAATTGCAGAGGTGATCAAATACCACCAAAAGAAAGCTCTATTTGTGGGAAAAAAGGACATCAATTTTAATTGGGTACATCGTTGCACGATCTCGCAATTGTCCATTAAAATAACGCAGTGCCAAATCGCAAAATAGTGCCAAGTCATTAAGGGGGCAAATCCTTCCGGTCTTAAAGTGGTTAATCAGGGTCCCCATCAGAGCCCCATATTTCATAATGTCCTTATGAAAGTTCCCCTACCTCTTTAATTCATTAGTCAGAAGACAGAGCAGGTGTGGATGGAAAAAGTTACATCCCCCTGTGAATGCTAGGGCAAGCACAGCATTGGTTGTCAGGATGCCGGCAGTCCTAGCAACATACCACACAGCACTGGGGGATAAGTGTTGCTGTTGGAGGGTGAAGGAGAAGTAGAAAGTGTACACATCAGCTTCAGGCTGGGTAACATTTTTTAGTGGGCCACATGTGATCCACGGACTGTAGTTTCATGGCCCCTGCTCTACCCAATGAAAGAAAACATACTAGGGGCTTTGTCAGTACCAGTATGGCTGATGTAACGTTTCAGGCAGGATACAGGAATCATATGCTTAAGGCTGGCCATACATTATACAATTTTCTTACAATTTTCTGTACAATTTTCTTGAAATTTACCTTCAACTATGTAGTACAAAGGCCTGCCCAATTGGATACAAGTGAAAGTGTTGTTTAGCTTTGACCTCATATTATGTGGTTTGTAGTAAATCTAACAGAAAATTGTACAACAAAATCGAACATGTATGGCCAGCCTTATAGCACTGCTGCTGTCTTTCAGCATACAGAGGTTGGTCTTCTCCATCTCCCTTCTTAATGACCAAGGTGTGTTCTTGTCCTTCACCTGTGCATATTTGTTCTTCATTATTCACAGTCCTTTACTTCTGCTAAACTGGATGTGTTTAAAAGAAACATATACATAGAGAGTGTGGCAGCTGTCATTGCTAGCTGGTCCTTCTGAGAATGCTAGTGGTCTTGTTGACATGCTGGTCTAATGTCAAGGATAGTCTTGGAGGTGATAAACACACTATGTCATCAAAGCAATCATCTAAGGCTGGCCATACATGTTCAACTTTTGTTGTACAATTACCACATAATATGAGGTCAAAGCTAAACAACACTTTCTTGTATCTAATTAGGCAGGCCTTTGTACTACATAGTTGAAGGTACATTTCAAGAAAATTGTTCAGAAAATTGTAAGAAAATTGTATTGTGTATGGCCAGCCTAAGTTTTAGAATGGTGAAGCTGTAGGATTTTGGAATTGCCCAGCTGAAACAAGACTGCTTACTCCAAGCATGATTACAAACCAACATACGTCCACGAGAAAGCAATCACTTCAAGAGTCATTAAACAAGGGCCAGAAATTGAAACAAAAAAAAAAGGAGTTTATATCAAATATTTCTTTTTGAAGATAAAAGTAGGCATAGATGTTTCCAAGTCACACACAGCTTTTCCTAGAAGAAACATGATAACATACAAAACCAAAGTGAAACACATAAACAAATTGTAGTGCTGACCCCCAGAGAGGCCGCTGGAATTGTATAGGTCTCCATTACCTGTTCTCACCGACAAAATTCAGGCTCAGTCTAGGGGTGTCTTTTGAAGTTTTTTTGCAGCTGTTGAACATAGGCAAGAAGGAGGGATGAGGATGCAGAATACTCTAAAGCAAACCTAGGTCTTGGAGTACAGATTGGTTGAAAAATCCTATTTCAGCAGTATTGAGATCTATAGTAGCAGCCACAAAATAATGCTGATAGTGGAAGGGGTAGCCAGCCAATCTAAGACTCTATGCAAGCAGTCACAGTCCTTTGAGCAACCTCTGGTATCTCACCCTCAAACGTTTCCACACCTTAAGCTATAGGTGAAAGGTCCTACTCACAATATCCAGGGGCAGTTCCCCTGCAGAACTTTCTATTGAAAGGGTTCCCTCGTCAGTCATCTTCTACAGGTAGCATCTTCCAGCAAGTTTCCTTACATCCAGCTTCCAACAGGCCCTCAGTGAAAGCACCTGCAAAGGGGAAACGGCAATAGTTCTTCTGTATTACACAAATGCTGCTTCCCAGGGGAGAGGCCCCAGGGAAGAGAATCTGATCAGAACCTCCAAAACATTTTTCTTCTCCCTAGCCACACCTTCTGGATAAGCCCGTGATACGCCAGTTGATTGGTACCCAAGGTGCAGTTAAAGCACACAGAGACCACAGAACATTGCACTGTTATTTGGTAAAATAGAAGTAACAAATGCACAAGGTGGACAGCTGCCAGTGGCTTACTTTACAATCCCAAAACAGTATGGCATTAGAGTCTTAGTGATACAGGCAATTTGGGTACAACAGCTCATAGCAGCCTTACCAGTACTTTAACACAGTTCCAGTGCTTACGTTACTGGGCAGCATCTGACTGAAGGGGGAGGCTGATAGTCGAAGCAGCAGTGAAGGCACACTTGGAGATCCACATAAAGTTCTTTGTCCCAGCTCTGAAGTCCCAGAATAGTGAAGCCAGCAGCAGTATCCCTGGCCTGTCCCTCCACATCAGGAACCTCTCCCTAGCGCTTGGTGCAAAGTCCTTAACCATTAGAGATCCCGTCCCTACTCAATCCACTTTGCAAATGCATGCCAACTACAGTGGGACAGTGCTATTTATTAGCATTGCCCTCACTAAAGATGGCCACAGAGGTCATCAAATGTTGCAGCTTCCAATCAGACAGCTGCTCTCCTGATGACACCTACAGAGGCTTCAGAAAAACAAAGTTCCTCTCATCCTCTCACCCTCTGTACAGTGGTCAGTAACACAGCACCACCTGTAGAGGGGAGGATAAAGTGCACATTCCTGAAGATGTCAAGTGCTGTAAAACGTACGTCGGAGTGGGGATTCGTCATCGTCCGGATTCCCATGTGACTTCCTACCAAGGCCCTGTGTTGAGAACGAGGCGTGGAGCGTACGCCTCTGCTAAACTGACAGGCCACATCCGCACATGCTGTAGATCCCCAGTGCCAGGGCTCAGGCATTGTTACATATGAGTGTAATATATATCTTTTATGCCTTTTTAACATCAAAAAACAAACTACACTATCAAGTCCTTCTTTGTTTCCCTGGTAAAGTACATTCTTACCTTTTAGCTGCAGCCCGGGGATCATTGGAGTGGAGTGGTGTGAGCTTGGAAACCAATCTGGTTTTCTAAAAAAGGGCTTTTTGACCTTCTGTAAAAAGGGGTCAAACATTTCTGGTGAGTTACCATCTACCTTCCGAGCATCCCTGGTGAAGCAATCCAGAAGCACTTTATTATCGGTGTAGTCACATTGGATTTATGTTTTTTTTTTCTTTTTTTTCAATTAATACCTATACACGGTGTATACACGGTGAAGCGCCAACACCTTTTATCTATTCCTTTTTCAATAAAGTGCACATGCCTACAAGCCACACAGGGATTGGCTAGAGTCCAATGAATATTCATAATCCAGTGACTGATTCTCCTATACTATCTCTGAAACATGCTTCCAGAGGCAGACAGAGGCAATCAGCCCCCAGATTTAGGGTAAAACTGCATTAGACCAAACAAGCATATTGCAGCTCAGCTGGCTACGGAAGAGCTATACACTAAATGTAGCCAGCCCAGGTCAGGGGTGCATATTAAATATTCCAAACTAAAAGCACAGATGTAAAATTAAAAAAAAAAAAAGCATTTATGTCTGCATTTTTCTTTTCTTTTTTTTACATGTATTTTTTTTTTATTTCCCATATTGAATTGAGCACCACAACAATGGCTAAAATACTTCATGAGGAATTGACCTGGAACAAGTATGCACATCAGGAGACTCCGATTTTCTAATTTCCATGCTTGTTCAAGGTCAGTGACTTAGTAAGTATTGAAGCCAGAGAAAGTCACACAACCAAAAAACTTTAGTGAAGGTCAGCAATTGTAGCAATTGTAATTATATACAGTGCATGTATAATTCAACATTTTCTTTCAGTCTTACTCCATCTAGAGAGAGGCTCTCTATTTAGGTCTTGTTTACACCAGATGAGTTTACAGTACAAGCAAAATGCATGAACACCAGAAAGTTATTTTTTCGATAGTGTGCTCCCACTAATGACCTCTGTTGCAGTGTGTTAAGATAAAGCTCTGCAAGCTGAAGTTTGGAGGCACTGACCTGCAACTTACAGTACAATAATCAGGTAAATTCAAACTAATTCAAAATCTAACATAACGCCCCTGAATGCATGGCAACACACGCCAACACAACATGCACTTAACATATGCATTCTTGTGGGAAAAAGCTGTTATAAGCATTGAAACGAGGGAAGTGGTTCCTGTGTCCACCATTATACCAATACACGTTTTCAACTGACTCCAAAGCACTTACCTCCTTATTAGAAGAATTAAAGAGACACTTCACCAGATCCCGGTAGTGTAAGATCAATAGTAACAGTATTGCCATCTTTATAAATGAGAGGGTCTGCGAGCAATCTATGGTGATGTGAGTCAGAGATGTTGCTAGCACTGTTCACTCCCTAACCGTGAGTGCAATATGTGTAAAATAATAAAGATTGTGCTGCGCAAAACTGTGTGACCTATGTAAAAAGTTATTGTAAAATCAATTGTCTATACAATCACTATTTATGATGATCACACAGTTTTGCGCAGCACATCTTTATCTTTATTTTTTTCCTAATAGCTGTATACCTGTATGTTCATCTAAAGTGACTCAGTGAATTAATAATAAAATAAACAGTGGAAAATGATGTGATACAAAAGTCCATAAACATATAGTAAATACGAGCTAACTCAGTGTCATAATCCACCATCCGTGCATATGAACATAATATGTGCTCAGTGTTCCTCTGCCACCTGTGCTATCCAGCCTCTCACCTCACATTCTGACCCCTGTTTCACCAGCAGGTCAGAATAAGTAGTTCCCTTCTGGGATAAGTGCAGTCTGATAGGGCTCTCTGGTGGTATGCTCATAGACAGTTCCCAAGCTCTCAGTGTTGATCCATAATATGGCAGGGTATAAAAGACCCCTACAGAGAAAGTCAACGCATGACGTAACGCGTATAGGGGGCGAAGCCTGTCTGTCAGCGTCACATGGCCCCTATGAGTGATAAGCTGCGCGCTGTACCTGCCCGCACTGCTTATAGTGCTTTTCTTGTGAGTTGTTTGATACTTTTTTAATAAATCAATGATCTTAAATATAAAGCACTAGATGTTGCCTTTTATTCCTTGAGCAATGAATAAGCACAAGGTGTGAAACGTGTCTGCTGTCCAGTTTGTCTTTTGTTCCTGTCTGATGTTGTACCTTTGATTTGAAGACTAAAACTCAAGTTTCCAAGTTCCTGGGTCTGGAAGTGCCACTTTCTTTTCTACTTACATGGACTTCTCAGGTTGTGGACCTTGGTGGGCACCCATTCCTGCAAGACTGCCACAGTTGCTCGGGATCCATCCGGCTCAGCTGGCTGCTTTCAGAGCGGTGATTTGTTTGTTTCTTTTTGGTTTCCTGGCCTTTTATTCCTGTGGATCAACACAGAGAGCTTGGGTTATGTTTATGAGCATACCACCAGAGAAACCCATAAGACTGCAATTATCCCAGAGGGGAACTGCTTATTCTGTCTTGCTGGTGAAACAGGAGTCAGAATATGAGGTGAGAGGCTGGATAGCACAGGAGGCGGGGGAACACTGAGCACATATTATGTTCATATGCACGTATTTACTAAATGTTTATGGACTTTTGTATCACATCATTTTACACTGTTTATTTTATTATTAATTCACTGAGTCACTTTAGATGAATGAGTATGTATATGGATTTCATACCATATTTTCTTTTCACTGTTCATATCTGGCGCAGCACTGTTTTATGATCTGAAGTATATTTATTAGTGATGAAAAACACGATAAGTGATAGCAGCCGGTTTTTGCATGTATTAATTTATGATATTCACATATAGGGGGTTGCGCTGGTTTATTTTTTGGTTATTTATTTTGTATACCTGTATGTGCCAGCTCCCAAACCCCTGTTCTTCTCCCTGTCCCATGGTCTGGTGTCATTAGTAGGGATGATCGAACGGTTCGGGTCCACCATCGGTTCGGCCCGAACATTGGGTGTTCGAGGTTCGGCCGAATTTAGAACTTTTTGCCCAAAAAGTTCGGAATTCGGCAACCAGAACCGCCCAAAATGCAATGCTTCAGGAAATGGGCTTTAAAAGCCCGTGATTGGACCAGAACCATTAGCAAAAGCCAATTGAGGGGGCAGGAGAATGCTAGGAATGTGATTGGAGTGACTAGGGGGTCCCTAGACCAATCATTAGTGAATACGCCCCCCAGTATATAAGATCGCCCCCGCCATATTCCCAGCATTGTTATACTGGACATGGAAGAGAGTGGAAGCAGTTCTGTTAATTTTACTTTAAAAGTGTCATTTAGCTATTTTTAGTGTGAGGAAAGGGATATCTAGTGTAGTTAGAGTGCTCCTTTACACTTAAGTTAGCTTCAAAAATTTAGTTTCTGTAGGGAAAGTGTTAAGTGTCAGGGGACCGTAGTGTAGTGTAGGGTTAACTGACAGTGACTGCTATGGCAGGGTGACAAAACCCTTCCATAGCAGGGTGACCGCTATAGAGAAATGATCATTTCTCTGAGTTGCTTCGGGACAGGTATGTGGCTTCTCACCAGCAAGCATTTTTTATGCTGCAGGGGCTGCCACTGTCAGTGCTTTTTTGAGGACATGTTTGATGTCAGACATGACATCTGAACATGTGTATAGGGGGTATATATAGACATATATGTCTGAATATATACCCCTAGACATATATAGGTGTGATAGTAGCAGAAATAAATGCTTGCGCTAATGAAATCATTTACAGTAATATATTTCTGTTACTATCACACCTATACATGTCTAGGGGTATATATTCAGACATATATGTCTATATATACCCCCTATACACATGTTCAGATGTTTTGCCTGCCTCAAAAGAACCCCAAAAAATGCCAAAAAAACGCTAGCGTCAAAAAAAAAAATGCCCAGGTGTGTTTTTGCTGGCATTTTTTGGAGGGTTTTGGAGGCAGGCAAAACATCAGAACTTGTGCACAGTACCACTATACACAAGTTCAGATGTTTTTCCTGACTGCAAAGAACCCAAAAAAATGCCTGCTATTAAACCGGCAAGGTGTTACAGCAGAGAAGCCATATTCCTGTGCTTAAAGTTTTCTAATACAAACGATCTTTTTTTTATGGTTCTGGAGATGCTACAATCAAGATGCTAAAAATCAAAAAATCTCTTTTTATTTATTTTTTTATTTTTTTTATAATTTTTCAATCATTGGCTTTTTTTATCAAAAATGACAATTTTTAAGAACTTTTTTTGTGTGATTTTGTGTCTGGGGGGTCTAAAAGGTGTACCTGTGAAGTTTCAGCTCTGTAGCATGTCCAGAACCAGAAATAAAGATCATATAGGTGTTAAAGTTAAAGGAGGCTCCCGAACCACATCCCTGTTCTACTGAAAAATTAACTTTTTTTTTCATGGTTCTGGACATGCTACAGAGCTGAAACTTCACATGCACATATTTTAGACCCCCCAGATACTAAATCCAAAGTAAAAATCAAAAAATCTCTCTTTTTTTTTTTTTTTTTTTAATTTTTCAATAATTGGCTTTTTTATCAAAAATGACAATTTTTAAGAACTTTTTTTGTGTGATTAATAGTTAATGGGGCATGACCCAGAACCCTGGGCACTTTTTAGGGGCATTTATTGGGTTTTAGGGCTTCAAAATGGTGTTTTTTGATTACCGAAGTTCGGGTCCCATTGATTTCAATGGGGTTCTGAAATCCGAACCGAACTTTCGTGAAGTTCGGGTGTTCTGGTCGAACCAAACTTTTCAAAAGTTCGATCATCCCTAGTCATTAGATTCCAAGCAATCTCAACCTGCAGTAGAGAGCTGGAATGTGCATATAGACCTGCCAGCTGCAGCTGATGCCATCTCCACAATGGCACTGACAGAAGAAAAAAGAACAGATGGAGAAAATGTAAACAAAGCCTGTTCTTCTTTCCTATGATGTGTGAGATGCAATATTTTGGCTATTAATCTTGCTCTACTAGTAAAAGGTTTTATTCAATTTAGATGAAACTGAGAAACATTCTGTCTGTAGCATGTTTGCAATCTTAGCATTCAGCAAAAGTTCACGTTCCCTGATAATTGCATTTCTGTAGTTATAACAAGGCAAGAGGCATGTCAAGCCTCTGTACAGAGACTGCTGCTTTTATGCAGAGCACAGTGGTCTTTAGCAGCAGCCCCTAGACCAGGAGTAGGCAACCTTTGAGAGAGGCAGAGATTTACCTGAACAACATGGAAGAGGTCAAAGATCACTGGGGTTTTTTTTTTTTTAAGAAATTAACCAGCAATTCCTAACTAAATAGTAAAGGATCTTGGAAAAATACAATAAACAAATGTCACTGTAAAAGTATAAACTTAGCCTACTGTCAAAGTGGACAGTGTCAGTCAGTAGAACATTTGACAGTGTCAGTAGGGCAGTGGATGGTATGTGGACAGTGTCAGTATGACCGTGGACAGTGTCAGTATGGCAATAGAAAGTGTCAGTAGAGTAGTGGACAGAGTCAGTAGGGCAGAGGACGGCATTGTCAGTAGAGCAGTGTATAGTTTCAATAGAGAAACGTGGACCATGTCAGTAAGGCAGAGGTTGGTGTCAGTACGTAGGGATGATCGAACTCGGTTCGACCAGAACACCCGAACTTCCCGAAAGTTCGGCCCGGATTTCAGAACCCCATTGAAATCAATGGGACCCGAACTTCGGTAATCAAAAGCACAATTTTGAAGCCCTAAAACCCAATAAATGCCCCTAAAAAGTGCCTAGGGTTCTCGGTCATGCCCCAGGGACTATTAATCACACAAAAAAAAGTTCTTAAAAATTGTCATTTTTGATAGAGAGCCAACTATTGAAAAAATTATTGAAAAAAAAAAATGAGATTTCTTTGGATTTAGTGTATGGGGGATCTAAAAAGTGTACCTGTGAAGTTTCAGCTCTGTAGCATGTCCAGAACCAGAAAAAAAAAGTTTGTTTGTATTAGAATTCATATAGAACAGGTTAGTGGCTTCACTACTTTTACACCCGGCTTTTTGTTGCAGGCGTTTATAGGGCTTTTTTGTGGACGTGTTTGGAGGCAGGCATGACATCTGAACTTCTGTGTAGGGGTATATATACACACACACATGTATGTATATATACACATACACATACAGTATATAGGTGTGAAAATAGCAGAACCCTATGCTTGCGCTAATGAAATAATTAACAGGTATATGTCTCCACTCCTATCACACCTATATATGTGTATGTGTATAAATACATATAAGTGTGTGTGTATATATACCCCTATATAGAAGCTCAGATGTTATGCCTGCCTCCAAAGACCCCCAAAAAATGCCCAAAAAAAACCGCCTGCAACAACACACCTGGGCGTTTTTGTAGCAGGCTTTTATTTGGGCATTTTTTGGGGGTCTTTGGAGGCAGGCATAACATCTGAACTTCTGTGTAGGGGTATATATACACACACACGTATGTATATATACACATACACATATATAGGTGTAAAAGTAGCAGAAACCTATGCTTGCACTAATGAAATAATTAACAGGCATATGTCTCTGCTCCTATCACACCTATATATGTGTATGTGTATAAATACATATAAGTGTGTGTGTATATATACCCCTATACAGAAGTTCAGATGTTATGCCTGCCTCCAAAGACCCCCAACAAATGCCCAAAAAAAATGCCTGCAACAACACACCTGGGCGTTTTTGTAGCAGGTGTTTTTTTTTGGGCATTTTTTGCTACTTTCACATCTATATATGTGTATGTGTATATATACATACATGTGTGTGTGTATATATACCCCTACACAGAAGTTCTGATGTTATGCCTGCCTCCAAAGACTCCCAAAAATGCCCAAAAAAACGCCTGCTACAAAAACGCCCAGGTGTGTTGTTGCAGGCATTTTTTGGGGCATTTTTTGGGGGTCTTTGGAGGCAGGCATAACATCTGAACTTCTGTATATGGGTATATATACACACACACTTATATATATATATACACATATATAGGTGTGATAGCAGAGAAGCCATATGCCTGTTAATTATTTCATTAGCGCAAGCATAGGTTTCTGCTACTTTCACACCTATATATGTGTATGTGTATACATGTGTGTGTGTATATATACCCCTACACAGAAGAGTCAGTTAACCCTACACTACACTACGGTCACCCTTACACTTAACACTTTCCCTACAGAAACTAGATTATTAAATCTAACTATAGTGGAAAATAGTACCCTAACTACACTAGATATCCCTTTCCTCGCACTAATAAATGCTAAATGACACTTTGAGAGCAGAAGTAACAGAACTGCTTCCACTCTCTTCCACCTCCCTGTATTAAAATGCTAGAGATTTGGAGGGGCTATCTTATATACTGGGGGGCGTATTCACTAATGATTGGCCTCTGGACCCCCTAGTCACTCCAATCACATTCCTAGCATTCTCCTGCCCCTTCAATTGGCTTTTACTGATGGTTTTGGTCCAATCACGGGCTTTTAAAGTCCAGTTCCTGTCCCATTGCATTTTGGTCGGTTCTGGTTGCCGAATTCCGAACTTTTTCAGCAAAAAGTTCTGAATTCGGCCGAATTTCGAACAGTCAATGTTCAGGTCGAACCGATGTTCGACCCGAACCGTTCGATCATCCCTAGTCAGTAGAGCAGTGTATAGTGTCAATAGAGCAATGTGGACCATGTCAGTAAGGCAGAGGTTGGTGTCAGTAGGGCAGTGTATAGTGTCAATAGAGCAATGTGGACCATGTCAGTAAGGCAGAGGTTGGTGTCAGTAGGGCAGTGTATAGTGTCAATAGAGCAATGTGGACCATGTCAGTAAGGCAGTTGACAGTGTCAGTAGTTTTTTTAATTGTAGTATTTTATTTTGTATTTTTTTATGTAAATTCTTTTGTACTATTTTCTTTTCTCTTTTTTTTTTTTTTACTTTTTTTTACTTTTACTTTTTAGAAGCCCTGTTAGGGCAAAATATCTCACTTTTGAGAAAGAGAAAGAGACTGACGATAGAGGTAACCCAGTCTCTTACTCTGCAGCATCAACTACACTGAACAGTGAATGAATGGGAAGTGCTCTGTGCTGAGCGGTTTCTCATTCCTTCACAAACTGAAGCATAGTAAATGTTTACTATGCTTCGGTTATGAATGGACACAGTCAGTGATTGGTACCAACACATATAACTGTATTAATACAGTTAAGGAATACATAGCACTTCATAAAAGGATACCTAGAACTAATGGGGTTCCTAAAAGGCCTTCAGAGACCTCTGCCTATTTCAAAATTTGACAAATCCACCCACGATTCTTAAAATCAGACAGGAACATTCCACATTAATAATAAGTATATAGTTGAATAGGAAACATCATACTGAACACATCAAGGTCATACATTAATATGCTAGCACCTACAGAAGGGAAGATAGCTGTAAGATATTACCTGGGTGACAAATTTATCTAAGCTACTCTGTGTTTGGTATTCCTGAACACGAAATTCAATGCTGAACAATAATCTATCAGTTTCAAGAATGCAACCGGTACATATTGGGAGACACGAACAGTTGTAGAAAACGTTGTGTAAGACCGGGCTATGATACTGTCGTAAACCCAGCATAGCCCATGAACACTCCTTAGACATCTAATTGGTCAGAAGGCATATGTCAACACCCCTTTGATCCCAGAAAAAAAGGGAGATGCCAAGACAGTTGACAGTTCTCCTTTACCATTAAATCAGGAACATCTGTTAAATTTGAGAGCCGATAACACCCGGCTCATCCACTGAACTCTGATAACATCCAGGACATTGATTGCAAGTATCCTTCCTCCTCAATTCTACCTTATTTCTCTGTTGCCGAATTATCTCCTTATTTCTTTGAAACACCCTTTTTCCTGTAAATATTTTATTTGCACCAATTTTGACCTTTTCATTATTAAAACCATATTCTTAAAAGTGTTAACCTTGTCTTGAACTTTTCAATGCATACTAAACAAATCTGTGACTCTTTAAGAGTGCTTCTGAACAATAAATCTCTAAAAAAATACCTGTCTGAGGTGACAGTGTGTGTTACAGACATTTGATTTATTTTTCACAATTGTTCTTGCTAATAATGTGAAGGGTTGATAGCCCTAAAATCTATCTGGCAAGAGATTGGAGTTCAAAGGGTTAATTGCTTGATTACTCCCAGTGAGAATCACTCTAGGACTGCTGGGACCTAGATTATAGCTGAAAAAATCTTTGTGCCGGGTGCAAAGAGTGGCATGGTTATACAAGTGAAAGTGCAGTGTGAGATTGACCAGTCCTTTGTCCCGAGTTAGTGAGCAGGGCGGGGATCTGATAACTGCATCGGTCACTTGGTTCACTGTGGTTGGTTCTATTTGTTGTCACTGTGAGTTCTTTAATGACAGCTGGTATGGGTGCTTTCTAAAGTGCTGTTGATAAGGAGTCCACCTTTCCACATTTTTTTATTGTTATTACAGTGGTTTTCCAAAGAGTAAGGATAATAAAGTTAAAATAAAATATAAACAATGCCCCCAATGTAAACCCAGCATCAATCATGACATGGATGAGGTCATTGACCATATAGGAATATGACCATATTTGGTCAGTGACATTGTCCAGGATGCCCAGCTGCTTTGTTTACATTCTACCAAATGGGGATTGGCCAAATATGCCCAGGGTGTTTGGTGGTTCACTGAACAGTGAACAGGTTGGGTTTCCCTCAAAGATGATCTCTTTTTATAAATATGCCTCTTGCTGTTTTCATGCAGCCTGAATTAATTGGCCACATGTTTTAAAATTACCATTTGACTCTAAAAGGTCTGTTTTATTTATTTATTTATTTTTTTGCCAGAGCAATCTTTGTGATAAAGTAATAAATAATGAATAAATGATTGTTTCACCACCAGGCTAGAACATATTCCCCTTCCTGACACTGGCCATGATGATATCCATATCAGGATGTTGGCTGCTCCAGTTAATCCTGCAGATGTTAACATGTTACAAGGTAGGCACTTGCTAGACTCAAGTCATAACTGCTATGTGAAATATTATCAGACAGACAAGATGGTAACATAAACATTAATGGTTAGTCTAGTTCTCTGTCTGTGTGTCCTCTCATTTGCTTAAATCTCCTACCTGTCTGACAATTGGTCACTGACTCCATTTTTGACTAAGTGCATCAGTGTATGACATTTCTGAGTTCCAGTAGTTCTGCACTGAGAGTGTTTATCAAACACTGATGGGTGTGATGTTTTTTTTTTTTTTTGCTGAAAGTTAATCATAGTTGAAATTTTGCAGGAAATTATGGGATTTTACCCCACTTGCCAGCAGTAGGTGGCAATGAAGGAGTTGGAGAAGTAATTAAAGTTGGCCATCAAGTAAATAGCATTAAACCAGGACAGTGGGTGGTTCCAGTTGACTGTGGCTTTGGTGAGTTCTTTCAAGTTATTTAAAAAATATGGTACATCTAAAACTGCAAATCAATTCATGTTGTTATAGTGGATCTTCATTTTTAAATTGCCATTTCCTTATTGTAAACCTTTGTCTATAACAGTGGGATCCTAATCCTGTTGTTGTTTGATTGCTTTGGGGAATAACATACAAAATCAGACAATATGCTTATAAAGTTGGTAGAATTTGACCTCTCTATTTCCTGTCCAAGACAAGTTTTGGTTTAGCTCAGTTCAATACATAAGGATCCCAAGAGGTGAAGATATTTCCCTGAGAATCACAACTGGGGAGATATCTAGTTATCTTTAAATTAATTACACAGTATTTTGACCATAGGTGTGCACAGCCTATTGTTTTAGGGTGTGCACCTCAAAGCTTAAACACAAATGTGTGTGTGCATGTGTGTATATATATATATATATATATATATATATATATATATATATATACAGTGCCTTGCGAAAGTATTCGGCCCCCTTGAACTTTGCGACCTTTTGCCACATTTCAGGCTTCAAACATAAAGATATAAAACTGTAATTTTTGTGAAGAATCAACAACAAGTGGGACACAATCATGAAGTGGAACGAAATTTATTGGATATTTCAAACTTTTTTAACAAATAAAAAACTGAAAAATTGGGCGTGCAAAATTATTCAGCCCCCTTAAGTTAATACTTTGTAGAGCCACCTTTTGCTGCGATTACAGCTGTAAGTCGCTTGGGGTATGTCTCTATCAGTTTTGCACATCGAGAGACTTTTTTTGCCCATTTCTCCTTGCAAAACAGCTCGAGCTCAGTGAGGTTGGATGGAGAGCGTTTGTGAACAGCAGTTTTCAGATCTTTCCACAGATTCTCGATTGGATTCAGGTCTGGACTTTGACTTGGCCATTCTAACACCTGGATATGTTTATTTGTGAACCATTCCATTGTAGATTTTGCTTTATGTTTTGGAGCATTGTCTTGTTGGAAGACAAATCTCCGTCCCAGTCTCAGGTCTTTTGCAGACTCAATCAGGTTTTCTTCCAGAATGGTCCTGTATTTGGCTCCATCCATCTTCCCATCAATTTTAACCATCTTCCCTGTTCCTGCTGAAGAAAAGCAGGCCCAAACCATGATGCTGCCACCACCATGTTTGACAGTGGGGATGGTGTGTTCAGGGTGATGAGCTGTGTTGCTTTTACGCCAAACATAACGTTTTGCATTGTTGCCAAAAAGTTTGATTTTGGTTTCATCTGACCAGAGCACCTTCTTCCACATGTTTGATGTGTCTCCCAGGTGGCTTGTGGCAAACTTTAAACGACACTTTTTATGGATATCTTTAAGAAATGGCTTTCTTCTTGCCACTCTTCCATGAAGACCAGATTTGTGCAGTATACGACTGATTGTTGTCCGATGGACAGAGTCTCCCACCTCAGCTGTAGATCTCTGCAGTTCATCCAGAGTGATCATGGGCCTCTTGGCTGCATCTCTGATCAGTCTTCTCCTTGTACGAGCTGAAAGTTTAGAGGGACGGCCAGGTCTTCGTAGATTTGCAGTGGTCTGATACTCCTTCCATTTCAATATTATCGCTTGCACAGTGCTCCTTGGGATGTTTAAAGCTTGTGAAATCTTTTTGTATCCAAATCCGGCTTTAAACTTCTCCACAACAGTATCTCGGACCTGCCTGGTGTGTTCCTTGTTCTTCATGATGCTCTCTGCGCTTTAAACGGACCTCTGAGACTATCACAGTGCAGGTGCATTTATACAGAGACTTGATTACACGCAGGTGGATTTTATTTATCATCATTAGTCATTTAGGTCAACATTGGATCATTTAGAGATCCTCACTGAACTTCTGGAGAGAGTTTGCTGCACTGAAAGTAAAGGGGCTGAATAATTTTGCACGCCCATTTTTTCAGTTTTTTATTTGTTAACAAAGTTTGAAATATCCAATAAATTTCGTGCCATTTCATGATTGTGTCCCACTTGTTGTTGATTCTTCACAAAAAATGACAGTTTTATATCTTTATGTTTGAAGCCTGAAATGTGGCAAAAGGTTGCAAAGTTCAAGGGGGCCGAATACTTTCGCAAGGCACTGTATATATATATATATATATATATATATATATATATTGACAGTGTCAGTAGAGCAGTGGATGGTGTCAGTAGTTTTTATTTGTATTATTTTATATTTAATTCATTTTTACAATTTTTAAAAAACATTTTTTACAAATATTTTCACCACTTCTGGACCGGAAGATGTTCTCCCTTAATGACCAGGCCATTTTTTTTGCGATGCGGCACTGCGTTATTTAAACGGACAATTGCTCAAGCGTGCGACACTGTACTCAAATAAAATTATGCCCTCTTTCCCCACAAATAGAGCTTTCTTTTGGTGGTATTTGATCACCTCTGCAATTTTTATTTTTTGCGCTATAAACAAAAAAACGAGCGTCAATTTTGAAAAAAAAAAACAATATATTTCACTTTCTGCTATATAACATTCTCAATAATAAAAAAAAAATCTAGTTTTTTTCATCATTTTAGGCCAATTTGTATTCTGCCACATATTTTTGGTAAAAAAAAAAAAAATCCCAATAGGTGTATATTGATTGATTTGGGCAAAAGTTATAACGTCTACAAACTAGGGGAAATATTTATGTCATTTTTATTAATTTTTTTATTTTTTTACTAGTAATCGCAGACAGATTGGACACCTAACTGACATTTTTGACACTTTTGGGGGGACCAGTGACATTACAGTAATCAGTGCTAAAAATAAGCACTGTTACTGTACTAATGACACTGGCAGGGAAGGGGTTAACACTAGGGGAGATCAAAGGGTTAAATGTGTCCCTAGGGGGTGCTTTCTAACTGTGTGGGGGATGGACTTATGGAATAAACACAGGGACCTGTGTTCCTAAATAGGAGGAGCCCTGTGTTTATTGCTGACAGAACAGCGGTCTGCCATGTTTACAGCGGCAGATTGCCATTCTATCTCCACGGGGAGAGATCGCGGTTGCCCGGCGGCAAATGCGGACGCTGTCCCCGCAGATCAGCTTCCCCTCTGGCGAATGGGCACGCGCGCGCCTCCACGATCGCTCCCACGAAGCGACGTGTGGGTACGCCGCGTTGCGGAAACCTGACGACTTGCCAACGTATATCTGCGGTGGCTGGTCGGCAAGGGGTTAAAAGCCCCATTGAGGGGCTTTGCTGAAATATCAGGGGTTTAAACAGAGGGAATCTGCTTTCCACAGGATGATTAGGGTGTGACCAGGCACACCTGGTACACGCTGTGAGCACACCTATGATTTTGAACCTCTTCTCTGCTTTCCTTAATTGCATAGGAAAGCATCAGAAGAGAATTTCCAGCTTGCAGTAACAACCAACTCAAACTTGTTCATAGTAAGTGTGTGTGTAGATTTTAATAATACATTGTAAAATTGTATTAGCAGATCCTGAGGCAGGTTGATTTTCCTGAACACATGCAGGAAGTACATGCTTTGTTGGGCTTTTTTGAGTATTGTGCCAATGTTGGATGTCAGTTCAAATCCTGGAAAATTATTGATAATAGAGATCTGATGGTCTTTACAGTAAACACAGTACTGTTGAATATAGTGAGGGAAGTCAGTGTTGGGGGACTTCTCTTGAAATCCACTATTATCTTGATGGCTTTAAGCTCCAAGTTGTTATGATCGCCCCTCAGGGCCACACACATGTATGCCATCTCATCGCCATCTTGAATGAGACCTATGACAGTTGTGTTATCTGCACCTTAGCATACAAATTCCCTGAAATGTAGTATTTGGTATAGAGGGAATTGAGCAGTGTGGAGAAAACACATCCCGGCTGCCTGTCCAGGTGTTGGATATGCTTTCCCTGTAGACACCGCTAATAAATAAATTAACATTAAAGTAATGCAGATAAATAAACATGGTGTACCTGTATATCCATTTAAATAGCAAAACAGTATTACAACATATTTGCAGTAAACAGTGGAATAAACACAATGGTTTCAACTGCTCCTAGGCCTAAAAGACCAGATGGACTCCAGATGCTGCTCTGCTCTCGAGCTAGATATCTGGAGGTTTGCACAATTCTTTGTTATACATACAGTGTCGTATGCATATAAAACAATGCCATGCTGAGGCTTTCCATGCCCTGAAACAATGTTGTCATAAAGACAGTCATGACAAAATCTCTGTGTGATTACTGCAAATAGCAGTTTTTCTGCCAGGACCTGCAGCTCATCAGCTGTATAAGTGTTAGGACCAGGAAAAAAAAGTAAAGTATTTATTTCTATATGCTAGGCCAGTCTTAAGGGCCATACACACTATAAGATTTTCTGAAGACTTTTTCCTTTAGACTTACCAAAACCATATAATATGAGGTCAAACCTAAACACTTTCAATTTGTATGCAATCTGGCAGGCCCTTGCACTACATAGAAAAGGTAAATCTGAAGGAAATCTAACCACAAAAGTTGGATAGTATGTATCCAACTTTAGGGTACCATGAGAGCTCATGGGTCCATCAGCTGTGTTGTATGTGGTGTTAATGGGGACATACATAAAACACACCCAGGTCAGAAGTTATCAGATCTTATGAAAGCTGATTGAAATTCAACAGTGAGGAATAGATGGTCTGAATGTACATACAGTATGTAAATACCAAGTATGAACAACAAAAACTGGAGCTAAAAATGGAATTAAATGCAAAACATTGAAAAAATGCTAACAATTATGGTTTTTATGACCAACGAAACTCTATCGGTCCCTTCTGTCATAAACATTTCTCTTTGCCTATCAGTGATAATGTTTACAGTATTTACAGCACTGCTCTGTGCTGTATTATTGTGACTCCTGTGCACATGTGTGGCAGTGACATCATAGCGGACTGGCCATTAAAGTGGCCAAACAAAGCAAACTTGTAAGGAAGACTGGGAGAAAATAGAAGCACTCCTGACCACAAGGAGCACTAAAAGCACATCGCTGGAGGGCATCGTTTGATGGGTAAGTCTGCCATAATGTGCTAATATGTGGTACATTACCCCCTGGAGGGTCATGTATTTAAAAAAAAAATATAGCAGAGTTTAATCTCATTTTAACTATACAGTATAGCAAGCACAATGTTTTGTGTATAGTCATTTCACAAAGAGGCTCTGTCCATGTAATGTTGTAATTGTTGTATATTCACATTTTGAAAATACAAGACGCCTCTATGTAAGATTGATGTCAGGCATGTTGTCCATACCTGACATGCTGCAGAGGACGTCTGATGACTAAACGCGTACAGCGCCGTCGCATCACTTCCGGTTCCGGTACTCGGGTGGAACGCATTGTGTTCCAGGACTCTGTATATCGTTCTTTACTAATGCTACCATTGTGAGTACCCATTTTTGTATGATATTACCAATTAAGGCTTTACAGATTTACACTATTAGCCCTTCTTTCTGCCATATGTGACCCACCTGCCCCTACCTACCGCTGATTGGCTGAGGCTTACCTGCGGACCACTGGAGATTATTTCTTTCTGAGCGTGGATCACTACAGGATCCTGACTATCCTATTGAGACCCCTGTATATTTCGGACCCCACGGAGGACCCCCGGTATTCTTCCACCACGGAGGGAAATAGGAACCTATTGAGTGATCATCATTCACATACATTACCCTCTCTATACCCCTGTGTGGGGTGGGTACATCTGGTGAGTGGGCTACTTACCTTAGGGGTCACCCAGCACCTCACCGGTTACCCACCACGGGGTCACCTCCAGCATCCGTTTATGAAGATTTAGTCACCTATCATATTTATTTATGGACTAAACCTGTCACTTAGTCATTCTCTAGTATATATACTGCCCATACGGACTTTCTTCCCAGTCAATATTCCGTCACTTTATTGCTCATATTGTTTATATGCACTGATCATTTTTTGTGCACCTTATTGCACTTTATTTTCAATCGTCACATTATTTTATTTTTATTTTTATGTACATCGATCACGTTATTGGCCATTTTTTGTTGAATAATTCACTTGCTTTTATGCACATTGCCACTTTAATAATTCTCTTTTTTTGCACTATATAACTTTGATAGCTTTGAGTGCACAAGTCCACTTTAAATATTTATTTATATATGGATATATATTATTTCCTGTCATATTTATCTATTTGAGGAGTTTTTTAGTTATTTATTCTCTGTTGCACCACTACATTATATTGGTCATCTATATTTTATATATATTAATTTTACACATGCATGTTTTTAAATATTATTGCTCACCCACTGTATTTATCTTCTTTTTATATCTTATTGGTTTACCATTGCATATACCAAATCAACTTACTTCACTGTCAACAGGCAGCGCCAATACCCTATTCCACTTTCATCTTATATAGTCCTCGACTCTAGTTCAGGGAGGCTGCAGCCTATCTTTTTGTGTTCTATATCCTTAGCGCGGAGTCTACTACCTTTATTCTGACATACAGGCACTATTTCGGCTGTTTACCAGGCTATGTGGTTTTTGTTACATCTTTGCTTCCAGTTATTGTGATAATCTCTTTTAAGGAGCAGCATGCCAGCATATGTTACTTTTTTCCTATTTATACATTCATTATATCATGATATTCTTTGTCATCGCCAACATCCATCATTGTTAGCAATGTAAACTGTTTCATATCAGTTCATTGCTGCACACCTGACTTTGCACAGGCTATTAAAAATTAAATAAGAAATACAAAGGAAAATAACAGAATATTATACAGCAGATAAACAGTGTGGTCGGTTTAAAGCTTTTTTTTTTTTTTTCTTTCTCACAGTGGTTTTTTATTTGTGCATTTTTGCCACAAAGTCAGGTAAAAGTATAAAAGACCTGAAGAGCATGAGCTATATTATTGATGTTTGAGCTGCTGTCACATGAAAGTGATCCAGCTAAAATGTGTCCCAAATCATACTGATCCCAATAAGCTTCTGATGCAATTCTATGCCTGCTTGCTTGAGATACAAGCAAAAGGTTTCCAGCCTGAATTAGATGTCAGACAATATTTCTTCTTCAAAGCACAGTCCAGAATTACTAGTAATTTTTACCATGAGTCACATACTAGCCTATGTTCAGTCATATTCTTCAAAGAATTCATGATTCTATTTCTGAACAAATGCAACCTAGGTTGTTACTGTTGTTTTGTTGTTGGTATTTTTTTTTATTTGCATGATCTTTATCAGTGTTTTCCTGGTTTCAACAATTAGGACTTGTGTTTTACAGTTCATTGAAGACCTAGATCGATGTGTCAGGGTGAACCAAGAAAAAAAAGTTTTACTACCTCGGGAATCTTTAAAATTAAAAAAAGCTTTAGCTGTTGGACTCTGTTGTTAGGCCATTCATTTTGGCAAGCTTCCATTAAGATTAAATGTGCATTTAATGTATTTTATACATGTTATTTACCAGCAAAAAAAAAAAAAAGCCTCACTTGTGTAAACATGGACATCTTTGATGTGATGTCAGCAGCACCGGCAAACTCAGAGCTGTCACTCAAATTACATTTTAAAGCAGGGGTGTCAAACTCAATTTTATCAAGGGCCGCATCGGCATTATGGTTGCCCTCAAAGGGCCGGTTGTATCTGTAAGACTATGTATGCAGAGCTTAGGAGTGTGCTACATACAGAGTGCAGGGTTCAGGAATACACTACATACAGAGTGCAGGGTTCAGGAGTGTGCTACGTACAGAATGCAGAGTTCAGGGTTGCACTACGTACATAGTTCAGGAGTGTGCAACGTACAGAGTGCAGAGTTCAGGAGTGCACTACATACAGAGTGCAGGGTTCAGGAGTGTGCTACGTACAGAATGCAGAGTTCATTATTGCACTACGTACAGAGTTCACGAGTGTGCAACATACAGAGTGCAGAATTCAGGAGTGCACTCTTTACAGTGTGCAGGGTTAAGGAGTGCAGGATTCATCTCTCTTTCACAGACTGACCATATCTCATTTCCACCCCTCCTTCTCGGTTTTGACCTCTGCACCACTCTCCCCCATTCCACAGCTCTGCACACATCTCCATCTACAGACTTCATCTCTCCCCCCACCCCCAAAAGTTTCTTTGAATCTTGCCCACCCAGCCCAGCTCTAGTGCCTCCCGGTAGTGTAAGTGGCTTCCCCTCTCTCTCTCTCTCACTTGCAGGGAGACCATTGGTCATCATCTGTCTCCGCCATTAGTCAATGCAGGGCAGACAGGAATATGCGAGAGCCGTGAGACGCTGAGAGGAAAGCTGTCCTTGTAAACACAGAAGGCTTCTGTGTTTACTAGTGATAGTGGTGAGCAGGGATTAGAGGGTGAGAGCCAATGGTGGCGGAATGGAGTTCCGCCACATTCCAGCTGAAAAAAGCCCTGACTACAAGGAAATGGCCTGGATGGCCATATTCCCCCCCCCCTTCCCCCGCCCCGGCCTTGTGTTTGACACATGTGCTCTAAAGTATTCCTGTTCCTAGTTCAGGGGCACATTGCAATTGAATAAAAATATTTAACAGAAAGCAAAAACACTCCAAGTAAAAGTGATGAATGTTTTATTTTTCTATGCTTTTACCTGCAATGTTTTAAGGTTGGTGAGAGAGTCCCTTCAAAGTAGCTGTGAATTAAATTATGCTGGAGTGGCCAATTCATTATCCATTTACTTTTATAATAGGGAGTAAAAGATGTGATAAATATTTTACTAAAGTACTCTGAAAACCTTTTTTTAAAGTTTTTATTTTTTAAGCTCTACTCAAGGAAACCTAAAAATCTCCCCTTGCAGGCTGAAGCCACACTGATGGGTTTAATTGTTTGTTTATGTCTAGGGAACTTAGTAAAGCAGGTATAATTACCATATTCTCCTCTTCTTGATGCCCTCTCTATGCTGCTAGATTGGTCCCTCTCTCTTGCCACCTCTTCTCCCCTTTTTTCTGCCAGCGTAAGATCCTTTGACTCATTAAGTTGCATAGACCTGCTTTGGACTTGGAATGCCAAGAGACAGTTCACTAATGGCACATAGGGAAACATCATCTGCTGGGGGAGTGGACGATCAGGTAAGTAAAAATGCTTTTTATGGCCCCTAGGCAGAAATTAGCACCTAACCCTTGCAGTGTGGTTGCAGCTCCAGTTTCCTGGAGTTCAGAATTAAGCATTAATGTGATCATAATAAATCCTGATTCGTAGCTCTTGAAAAATACAGAGGCTGTGGACCCGGCTTCGGCATCCAGCCAGTGCTGATGATTGGAAACGACATGCCCCATCATTCTTTGCTACTTACCCTGCTGGGCTGTACAGGGGGCATGACATAACAGAATGTAGGTACACAAGATGACAATGCATGATTTGCCTTGACACGAAGAAAGGGCATGAAGCTAAGTAAATAAACAGGCAAGATCATCAGGTGATTTTTCATAATTTTGACATATAAATGGCTACAATATTAAAAACTATGAGGGACATACAAATGAGATAAATTTAACTTTATTTTAGATTCATACTTTTAGATGGTCACAAAAAAACAGTTTAATACAATTTAGGCATAAGTAAGGATAGGCAAAAGACAGAATTGGAAAGAGCCAGCCCACTTTTTATATACACTACCGGTCTACCGTTCTTGTTGTCCTACCCACATACTGCTTTCCACATGGACAAGTGATGAGATAAACCACATTCTTTGTGATACATGTGATGAAGTGTTTGATAGGATATGTTCTTCCAGTTACAGTGGAAGAGAAAGTGCAACTCTTTTCTTTTCCATCTTTAATAATCTTATAATCTTATATAATAATAAAATTACTAATCATAACAAAATTTCCATACTCAGATCATGCAATTTCCTTGTTTCTCTTCTCACGTTGTTTGTATTGGCTGTACAAAGTTATATCCGTATGTATCTAATGTACTACAATTAGAACTTGGACTTAACTGTATTAAAATTGCCTATACGTATATCTTTATAAAAACCTTCAATAAAAATATTGAAATAAAAAAAAAAAATAACAGAGAATCTCTATCAAGACTCCGAACCCGATCCATTTCTTTATCCAAAGAAGCCGCATTGTAACCTTTTTCTATAAATCTATACCTTAGATAGGGTGTCTGTATATCACAGTCGCTAACTGTTGTGCAATTACGCCCAAGTCTGACAAATTGGCTCTGAGGCACTGATTTGAGCAAGGACCTATGATGACAGCTATCCATGGGTGATGAATTCCGATCTGTTTTTTTTGAAAAACGTGGACGTTATAAGCCTATTGTTCTCTACCCTGATTTCAAGATCCAAGAAATGTATGTGTTCTCGATCTGCCTCATTGGAGAGGACAATTCCCCGATCATTGGAATTCAAGAACTTCATATATTGATCCAGGGACTCACGACTCCCCCTCCAAAAGAGGAGGATGTCCTCTATATACCTCCCCCCATAGGGCCAACTCTGGGGGTGTACCTGCATAGACAACATCCTCCTCCCATTTTGCCATGAAAAGATTGGCCAAACTGGGGGCAAATGTAGCCCCCTACGGCCACACCCTTCTGTTGAATGTAAAAAAGTTGATTGAACCAAAAATAATTATGGGTGGTAGCAAAAGTGAGCAGCTCCATGATTAGATTTTTTGAACAGGAGGTATGTCAGATTCCCTAGATAAAAAGTGGTTTACTGCTTCGAAACCAAGATCATGGGATATAAACGTATACATTGATGCAAATCTGCTGTTGCTAAAAGACCTTTACCATCCCATTCAATATTACTTATGAGTTGTATAGTGTCTTTCATGTCTTTAAGATATGAGGGCATCTTTTTAACAGCTGGTTGCAGGTAAAAATCAATATATTTACCGATCCTTGCTATAACAGATTTGATTCCGCTAATTATTGGACGTCCTGGCGGATGGTTACTATCTTTATGTATCTTGGGTACGTAGTACATTGTTGGAATACGGGGGGCCATGGGTACCAGGAAAGCTCTTTCTTTATTATCTAAAATGTTGGTTCTAAAACCTTTATCTCTAAGAATGACCAGTTATTTTTTATACCGATTAGTGGGATTGTTTTTCAACAGTCCATAGGTTCCTTGGTCTCCAAGAATCTTAGACATCTCTTGAAGGTAGTCCACATTTGTCTAAAATAAAAATTACCTACCCCCAGCTGTCAGCTGGGCGAATGACAAGATCTTTGTTTTCACATAGTTTTTTCAAACCTGTATTCAATGATGGATTAGGGAAGAGTTTCTTTATGATTAATTTTTCTAGGTCATTAAGGACAAGGTCTCTGAAGATATTGATAGATGGAGGCAACATGTCAGGTGGGTTAAAGGTGGACGCATTTGATAACCCTGAATGTTTCATACATCTGGTCTCCTTAGCCATAGTAGTTGAAATGGGGTTGGATAAAATGTATCTTTGAATGTTAATTTTGCTGATATATTTTTGGATATCTATGAATGTATTGAATATATATATATCTGTTTAGGAGGAACAAATTTAAGACCCTTATTCAACACAAGGGTTTCCTCCTTATTAAGGGTGGTTTTGCTAAGATTAAAGATGCCCTTCCCTTTTAAAAATATGTCCTTCTCCTTTTGCCTTCATACTCCCCTCCTCCCTCTAGTGCCTCTCTTTGCTCAGGCCCCTTTTTTCCCCCTGAAATCTGTGAGAAAACCTCACCCCCTGATTTGGGGGATTAGAAAAATATATCTCAGCTCTCTTCACCCTTAGACAAAAATTAACTGTTTACCTATGCAGCTCCGACCCACTGCATAGGAAAATATTTTCCTGGAGTTCTTCTTTAGGAGGCCTCTCAGTCCCCTGGTAGGACCTCTTAAGATGATGGCCTTTCAGGATCACTCCGTACATCAACAGGTGGACTGTCCATCACCATTTGTTCCTCGTCAACTGGAGCCACTGGAGGTGACATGTCAACTTGCTTAGCACCTTCGTGTGATTGCAGTTCGTCTACAGCCTCAACACTGTTAGCAACCTCCTCCAGTGGCTCAGGCTGAGCTCCTGGATTAGTAGCTCAAATCTCTATTGGAGGCAGGTACCACTCCAGAGGTATTTTCTGAATAGGGGGGTAAGCTGCCAATCTCTAAATCAGGAGATCAGGAGTCCAGTTTAAAAACAGAGGACTGAAACATAATCAGATGCAGGCATCTCTTACCCTGCCTTCAGCTTCAGCTTCCACATTGTAAAGTAGGGAATCTGGGAAAGGTTGTCTTTTAAACTTATAAGGGAAAGGTTCCGAAAGTTGATCCAGCTATTACCTTGTTCATATTTAGGGTTTTTGACAAGCACTTGGTCCCCTGGCTTTAAGGGAAACATGTCCTCTGTAGCCTCCTCTGCCAGATGTTTGTGGTGGGCCTAGACAATTTGTTTAGCTTTCATTAGGTAATCTAAATGTTCCTGCACCCATTCATTTGGTGTGCTTTGGGGTACTGGATCGGGCATCTGCAACAACATGTCCAAGGATATCCAACTGCATTGACTAAATGTCAGAAAAGAAGGCGTATATTCAGTAGCTCTTTGTACCTGTGTTATAGGCCTACACAACATCTCCAAAACGGTGGAGCCAATGATCTCAGTGACCTTGTTCTAGGGTCAAAATTAGACTCAAGAATGTCTGATTGAAACACCTACACACCCGGTTCCCCTGTGGATGGTAAGGGGTGGTGTGAGACTTTTAGATCCCACTTAGCCGACATAGCTCAGGAATGGCCTGTGACTATAAGTTTAGGACCTGGTCAGAAAGAATAATCTTAGGACTACCATAAGCCTGAACCACATGGGTTCAGTAAGGACTAGAACTGCAAACTTGGAGAAATGGTCAAAAAATACCAGAGCATGTCGATATCTCAAGAAGGTTTCAGCCACTGTTAGAAAGTCTATAATTGTCAGTTCAAATGGCTCTAACATGGAGATCTCAAGGGGAGTAGTAGGTTCAGGCAGCCCTTTAAGTGCATAGAGTGCACAATTCTGACACTGCCTGCAAACCCCCTTTACCCAATCGGACAATCCTGAACAGTAGAAGTACCAGCCGACATAGTCTTCAGTCTGATCTGCCCCAAAATGCTCCATTGTGCCATGTATGACTTGGAACACATTCAAGGTAGTAAACTGTGGAATCAAGAATTGGAAGATGTTTGTTTTTCTGGCAGAATATGGGCCCACCTATACAACAGTCGACCATTGACTGAGACTCTTGTCTTCGCTGTATTGCAGTCTCTCATTGAGCTGGTTTTACTTTCACCTATTTCATCACTAACCACACAGTTTGACCCCCCGGTTATAACTAAGCAAAAGATGTGTGAAACATGATAACCTTTCATTCATTCCTTTTTTTGGCTGCATCTGTCTGCATTAAAATAAAGACATTTTATTGGTATCCCATTGGGGTGTGAAGCTGCCTTTACCAAGTTTCCTGGTTTTACTTCAGCAGTGGTAACTGCAGATTCCTCCAGGCAGTGATCTATGTATCCTTGCAGCTACTCCATGGGGTTGCGTGATAACACACCCATATTACTGTGCAGGCAACCCAACTTATAATGGATGGTATCATTGAATTAGGCTTTGCAACCAACCGCTGTTACAGGGCTTCTATCTTAGCAGTGTCTAGATAGGCTAATAGGTTGTTGTCAATGAACATATCCACATTTCCTCCAATGAGATACTCCGCAGACCTTTATGTGCCCAGACCAATGATAGAAGTTCCAACCTAAAGGAGCTATAATTGTAAGGATTATGTTCAGTAGGCCACAGGATATGGCTGTCCTAAGCAATCCTGTTCCTAAATTAGCACTGCCAAGAGTCCTAGACAACTGCGATTAGTGTATACCCTGAAGGGCTTAAAATAGTCAGCATATGCCAGAAGGGGAGTAGCCATTACCTATTCTTTAAGTGCCTCAAAAGCCTCTATCGGAGAGTCATGCCTTTGAATTTGTATGGAAGGGGAGGGACTTGTGGAGGGTGTCAATGACTGTCTTCTGGACATCTGTCAAGTTACGAGTCTTCCCGCGATAGTGTAACCCAGTGTTTCTCAACTCCGGTCCTCAGGGCACACTAACAGGCCAGATTTTAAGTATTACCTTGGGGAGATGCAGACTAGAATACTGCAATCACTGAGCAGCAATTTATATCACCTGTAATTTATTTCAGTTTTCTTGCAAACATGGCCTGTTAGTGTGCCCCGAGGACCGGATTTGAGAAACACTGGTGTAACCTACTGAACCAGACTGACAGACCATTTAAAGGCTTTAGGAAACCTTTACAGGGGTTGTTAATTAATTAACTGATTAGAGCATAACACCATGAGTCTACAATATTGACGTTTTTCACAATATTCTAATTTTCTGAGATACTGAATTTTGGGTTTTCACTAGTTGTAAGCATAATCATCAAAATTAAAAGAAAGAAATACTTGGAATATATTACTCATTATCTTAGGAGTTTCACTTTTTGAATTTAATTACTGAAAGAAATACATTTTTGATGATAATCAGATTTTTTGAGACGCGCCTGCATACCTCTGAAGGGGAAGGCTTATAATGATCTGCGTTAGGTCTATATATGAGCTGAGTGCATAGTTTGGAAGTTGAAGGGGCACTGGTGGTGATTTGTGGAGAACATCTTATTCACAGAAGAGTGTTTTATCTTATGAACTTTGGTCACATAGATATGGTATATATAATATATATATATATATATATATATATATATATATATATATATATATATATATATATATATATATATATATTGTGACAGGAAGTCAGGTAAATCTGGGAATGTAGTCACTGAGAGGAGACACATTCCCACCTGCTTTGAAAGTTCACTGATACTATAGGGTGTTGGCTGCAGAGAGAGCCAGCAGGAAGTTGAAAACCATTCAGCTGTTCAGAATGAGGAGATCAAGGCCTCTATAATTTGTCCAGAGAAAATCTATTGAGTGCTGCCTCCTGTCGCTGTGTGAGCTGGGAAGAGGAGGACAGACATACGTGTACCTCCCGACGCCGTGTGGGCATGGGAGAAGGACTGCTGCCGCCTGTCGCCGTGTGGGCTGGGAGAGGGGGACAGTCGGATGTGTGCCTCCCGACAAGCTGGTGAGCATGGGAGAAGACCCCCTACAGCGATGTGAAGCTAAGGAGGGTAACCACGAGTGAAGACGTCTCAAAGGTGAGAAGACAAAGTGTTCCATGTGAAGAGTGTGAAGAGTAAAGGGACATGTTCAATGGACAATGTTTGTGCTGTGTGAAAAGCAAACAAATGGACATTTGAGTGTCTGCTGTAGGATCAGCAGTGTCGGCCCAACAGTAGGTTGGAAAGACTTCTTAGGTAGGTTCCAGCTGTGAGAAGGTAGCCGCCCACAGAGGCAAGGATTTATTTTGTGTTTTATTTTATTTTGGATGTTTTGCTGCATACAGCCTGGTGAAGAAAACACCATTTAATAAACCACACTGTTTGTTTGCAAGCACTTGTCGGCTATCTCTCTGTGAAAACGCACCCCCAAAGGGGTCATCCACGCCTACCACCGAGCTAATCCCTTACATATGGTGGAGGTATGCAGTGGGCATAAGCAGAGATCCCTGCAAGGAAGTGCAAATGTTTGATGAACTTTATCTGGTGCATGAGATTGCACAATCTATGTGTGCAGGAGAGAAGATCCTGACAGAAAAAAAAAAAAAAAAAAGTGTTTTAAAGAGACAGCGGTCTCAAAATTATTTGATGAACTTTGTTGTGTCTGGTGCAAGTGACTGCACAAACTGTGTGTGCAGGAAAAGAGATCTTGCAAGAGAGAGAGAAAAACTACATGTGTTAAAGAGACAGTGGTCTGAAAAATTTTTGCTGGACTGTGAAAAATTTGTTTGTGGAGTTATTGAAGATGGGGCGTTCAAAACGCCTGAAGAATGCAAAGATAGATGAAATGAGAGACCGGATTCTATGGATGGAGGGGATGTTGCCGTCTGAACCAGCCCCATCCATGCCTAAAGAGAGTCTACTAAAGAGGAAGGTTGTTGTCCCTAGCAACACTGATGAAACTGCTTTGGAGACGCAGGGTTCTCAGATGAAAAGTAAACCCAAAATGGGGGAGATGCTGAAACAGCAGAGCTTTGCAGCTCAACAAAAGGCTCATCAAGAGAGCATGGCAGGCTGGAAACAGAGACGCCAGCAGCCAATGGAGGCCATCGGTTTGGAGGAAACCGAGTATGTGTGCAGGGCTGAGTTGGATGCCTTACAACGGCAAATGGAAGAAAAGGAACAAGCCTTGGAATTGCTTAAAATGGAGCATAGAAACTTGCAGGAAACGAATGAACTACTCAAGTCTCATGTGTCACAGTGGGAAGAATCCACTGCTCTTCTTTTGGTCGAGTTGCAAAAACGCAGAGAGACTATAATGGAGAAAGATACCATCCTCATGGAAAAGGAAAGTGAAATTCAGACTTTGCAGAAGCAAAGCATGTGTGAAATGTTGGAGTTGCGTAATCAGCTGGAAAAAAGTCTTCAGTGTTTGGAAGTTACAAAAATAGACCTGCAGGAGTCGCAGGAACAGAATGTTGCTCTGAAAGCGACATTGTCTCTCAGCGACAAAGAGAAAAGTGAAAGAGAGGCTAAATTACTGAGTACTGTGTATGAGCTCACCACTTTGAGCAATGTGGTAGATGAATTACGTGCAGACTGTGAAAGTTGGAAAGGTGAAGCCCAACGTTTCCAGCAGCAGTTAAAGGAGAAAGAAGCCTGTGTGGCAGAATTACATTCTTATTCCCAGATGCTAGCCAATGAGGTGAAGGCTCTTATGCAGGGAAAAGGAGATTGTGAACATAAGAGGGAAAAAGTAGAGGCACAGCTTCTGGAATCGCAAGTCAAGGTGTCAGAAGGTGACCGATTGTGTGCTAAGCTGTCAGAGAAGGCAAACCGACTGCAGGTTGAGCTGGACAATGTTACAAATCAGCTTTCTCAAGCAGACAGCAAATCTAGAGAAATTGCGGAAGATTTTTCTATCTTGGAATCGCAGCTGCAAGACACGCAGGAACTCTTACAGGAAGAGAGGTGTCAAAGGCTGAGTTTTAGCACAAAGCTCAAACAAATGGAAGATGAGAAAAATGGCTTCCTGGAACAATTAAAAGAGGAGGCGGAAGCAAAGAAAAACCTATCAGAGCAAGTCGCAACATTGCAAGCTCAGATAGCGGATATGAAAAAACGCATAGAAGAAAGCGTTGGTTCATTACAGTGTGTTGAAGATGTGAAAAAGAAGTTTGATCAGATGCTTGGTGAAGAGAAGCCTGTGTCTGCAAAATATGCTGAAGAACGCGCCCGTGCAGAAACGGAGGTGCGTGATAACGAGAGCAAAGCCCTGTTCTTGGCTCGCTCTTTGGAGGAAGCTCTAGAGTGTAAGGCTGAACTAGAAAGTGTTAAACAGCTGCGTACAGAAATGGAAGAATTGGTCAGCTCCAAGGATGATGTTGTGAAAAGAGTTCAGGAGCTAGAAAAGTCTAAGCGAGCCTTAGAACAGCAAGTAGAAGAGATGAAGATTCCGTTGCAGGAACTGGAAGAGGAATTCCAGGCAACAGAGGATCTGTCCCAAAGAGGGGATAGTGTGCCTGATGCAGTTTTTAAAAGGATCAGTGTTTTGGGGTCTGTCCTGAGTGAGCCTCAGAAATGTGACGACATGTGGCTTGAATCACCCCTTTGGAATAAACCGTTCCTTCAAAAACTTCAAGCATTGGAAAATGTATCATTAGAACTTCAGCAAACAAAGGAGCTGAGTAAGAAATGTGGTGATTTCTCAGTTCAGGCTGAAAACCTAGTGGAGAAAACTAAGGCTGTTGGTGAAAACGTGAAGCAAATGAATAAGTGCCTTTCAGGGAGTGTTTCCAAAATGGAACTGGTGAAAGACGGGTGGCAGAAGTTTGATCGTGATCTTGAGATGCATTCCATGTGGAATTCAGATAGAGAAAAAGAACTAGGTGACCTTGAGCGGTCAAATAGTTCAGCAGAAAGTGCATTGAAGAAACCTGTAAAAGAATGTGTTGCAGTTCCATGCTTCTTCACTGATGCAGAGAGGAGGTCTATAATGGATACCACCCAGATCGCTGGGTTCAACTGTGTTGTTGCCTTTAACCCCTATGTTGGTGGAAGGAAATTTGATGATGTTCTGGTTGGCTACTTCTGTGAAGAGTTTGGCAAGAAATATAAACTGAATATCAAATCAAATAGTAGGCCTTTACTGCGACTCGCTCAGGAGGGCGAAAAGTTTAAGAAGTTGATGAGTGCAAATGCTTCAGATCTGCCTATGAATATGAAATGTTTGGTGAATGATATTGATATCTCTGGGAAAAGGAACAGGGGTCACTTTGAAGAAATGTGTGACAGCCTGTTGTCTCAATTGGAAAATCCTCTGCACAGCATCTTAGAGCAAGCAAAGCTCAAGAAGGAAGATCATTCCCTTTTACAACAAAAAGTCAATGATTGTGTACAGCTGTATGGAGAGGCAACTCAAGTCACAGAGGGATGTCAAGAGTCCCTACTTGGAACAAAGCTTAGTGAAGCAAAGGTTCTCAAAGTTTTGTGGAAAACATTTATGGATTGCAGAGAGAGGCGTCTTAAGAATGTTGAAGACATTAAGACTAGCCCAATTGAGTTGCCTATGGATCACGGTCCTCCATGGTGGATTGGACAGACGGTTATGAGGGACAAGCTGTCTGACATTTATGAGAAAGCTGTCAATGAAGATGACAGAAACGAGAAGGAGCAAAATGATGCCAAAAATGCAGTTGAAGAATGTGTATATGAGATGAGAGACAAACTGTGTGGCATTTATGAGAAATCTGTCAATGAAGATGACAAAACAGTTTCATCCGGAAGCTTGAGGATAATAGGAGGCTTATCAGTGAGTCAGCAGTGCCTGACACATGCGTGCCTGGAAATATGTGTCCCAACCCTAGGGTTGAAACAAGAGGGGGGGGTATGTGACAGGAAGTCAGGTAAATCTGGGAATGTAGTCACTGAGAGGAGACACATTCCCACCTGCTTTGAAAGTTCACTGATACTATAGGGTGTTGGCTGCAGAGAGAGCCAGCAGGAAGTTGAAAACCATTCAGCTGTTCAGAATGAGGAGATCAAGGCCTCTATAATTTGTCCAGAGAAAATCTATTGAGTGCTGCCTCCTGTCGCTGTGTGAGCTGGGAAGAGGAGGACAGACATACGTGTACCTCCCGACGCCGTGTGGGCATGGGAGAAGGACTGCTGCCGCCTGTCGCCGTGTGGGCTGGGAGAGGGGGACAGTCGGATGTGTGCCTCCCGACAAGCTGGTGAGCATGGGAGAAGACCCCCTACAGCGATGTGAAGCTAAGGAGGGTAACCACGAGTGAAGACGTCTCAAAGGTGAGAAGACAAAGTGTTCCATGTGAAGAGTGTGAAGAGTAAAGGGACATGTTCAATGGACAATGTTTGTGCTGTGTGAAAAGCAAACAAATGGACATTTGAGTGTCTGCTGTAGGATCAGCAGTGTCGGCCCAACAGTAGGTTGGAAAGACTTCTTAGGTAGGTTCCAGCTGTGAGAAGGTAGCCGCCCACAGAGGCAAGGATTTATTTTGTGTTTTATTTTATTTTGGATGTTTTGCTGCATACAGCCTGGTGAAGAAAACACCATTTAATAAACCACACTGTTTGTTTGCAAGCACTTGTCGGCTATCTCTCTGTGAAAACGCACCCCCAAAGGGGTCATCCACGCCTACCACCGAGCTAATCCCTCACAATATATATATATATATATATATACAGTATGTATATATATATATATATATATATATATATATATATAGGTATACACTTTTCTATATAGATACTCTTTTACAGCATCATCACATGGAGTATTGTCACCAAATAGTGTTATACTTTTTATGTGTTTAATATTCACTTTGGGTTGTTTTTTTACACTTGTTATATTTGTTTTTGATCGCGGCACACTATATGCATTTACTATTTTTGTACTATTGTATATCAGTTATAGTACAATTATAGGGTATCTTGTTAAAAGGTATATTTAATAAGCACTGTATGTTTAAGGGGTAGAGCTTTACTATTCCTTATATTAAAAATAATACAATTCTCTGTAAGTTATCTACTAATATTGCAAGGTTTTTGCAAACTTGGTTATAGACACCTACCTTTTTCGTTTCTTAGGAAATACCTGCTTGTTTCAGAAAGACCATCCTTAATGATTCTGAAATGGGAGGATATGCACCTGAACAAATCTTGCATATTGATTTATATCTCCAATATATAACCAATGAACCAATCACAACTCCAGAAAAAAAATAATTATCCCTTGAAAGGCTTAATACCTTTTTTTGTCTTGTAAAAGGAGAAAGAGTTTTACTTACCTGGTCCTCCACTCCCCTAGTAGGCAATGCTCCCCCACTATCTGATTGTGGACTGCCTTTCTGCATTCTCCTAGCTGGACTATGGACCCTACTCTCGTCTTGATGATGTCAGGATCCTAGAGCAGTGCAGTGTGGGGGTGCAGTTGCTGCAAGGACCAGTCCAGCTGCAGGGAGGAGCAGAGGATTGGGTAAGCAAACCTTCTTGTATTGTTCTTCTAAAACAAAACAAAGAATCCTTGCGCAGCCCTACTGCAAACGATATGTTTTTAGTTGCCCAGAGTTGAGCTTTAAATACAGCCAGACAGTTGTAAAGCTTTTTCATAGCACTCCATTTGGCAGTTCACTGCTGGACTAGACATCCTGGGTTGTTCTTGTTGTGAACATAGCCACAATTTATTTTAATCAATTGTCCTTGGTCATAATGTATTTAATAACACAGATCTAGTCTTTGCTAAAATCTACCATAATAAATACAGTACTGCTCAAAAGTCTTAGGCAGGTGTGAAAAAAATGTTGTCAATTAGAAAGTGTTAACAACTTATTTTTATCATTTAATAAAATGGAAAGTAAATGAACAGAAGCGAAAACCAAAAAAATCAATATTTGGTGTGACCACCCTTTTCCTTCCAAAACAGCATCAATTCTTCTAGCTACACACAGCGCTTGTGCACACAATTTTTTAAGGAACTTGGCAGGTAGGTTCTTCCAAACATATTGGCAAACTAAACACAGGTCTTGTGTGAATGTAGCCTACCTCAAATCCCTCTGTCTGTCACACACCTTATTTATTATATGGCATGATGGATAAGTATATGCCTAAAGCAGTGGCGTAGCGTGGGGGGTGCTGGGGGGGGGGGGGGGGGGCGGCCGCACCAGGCGCAACATTTGGGGGGGCGCATCCTGTGCCAGTGTCACTCTAGCAAACTTCTTCCTAGCGTGTCACACCAGCCGCTGCCATCTTCAGGCTGAACAATGGCCGGCCAGCGCCCTGTGATTGGGCCAACATTGTCATGTGCGGCAGCGGGGCTGGCCAGTGGCAGAGCCCCGCCTCGCTTCTGGAGCCCCGCCTTGCTTCTGGAGCCCGCCTTGCTGTCCGAGTTGCCGTCTTCACCATGTGGCAGAGCGGATGGATCATGAAAACAGGTAAGTCATTTTGCTGGCTGCAGGACAAGACACAGTCTGGGGAGGAGGTGTAGTTAACAGTGTAGTGTAGTGTAGTGGGCAGTGTAGTGTGTAGTGTAGTGGGTAGTGTAGTGGACAGTATAGTGTAGTGTGTAGTGTAGTGGGCAGTGTAGTGGGCAGTGTAGTGTAGTGGACAGTGTAGTGTAGTGGACAGTGTAGTGTAGTGGACAGTGTAGTGGACAGTGTAGTGGACAGTGTAGTGTAGTGGGCAGTGTAGTGTAGTGGGTAGTGTAGTGTAGTGGGTAGTGTAGTGTAGTGGACAGTGTAGTGTAGTGGGTAGTGTAGTGGACAGTGTAGTGTAGTGGGTACTGTAGTGTAGTGGACAGTGTAGTGTAGTGGGTACTGTAGTGTAGTGTAGTGGGCACTGTAGTGGTTAGTGTAGTGTAGTGGACAGTGTAGTGTAGTGGGTAGTGTAGTGGACAGTGTAGTGTAGTGTAATGGACAGTGTAGTGTAGTGGGTAGTGTAGTTGGAAGTGTAGTGTAGTGGACAGTGTAGTGTAGTGGGTAATGTAGTGGACAGTGTAGTGGACAGTGTAGTGTAGTGGGAAGTGTAGTGTAGTGGACAGTGTAGTGTAGTGGACAGTGTAGTGTAGTGGACAGTGTAGTGCTTAGTGTAGTATAGTGGACAGTGTAGTGTAGTGGGTAGTGTAGTGGACAGTGTAGTGTAGTGGGTAGTGTAGTGTAGTGTAGTGGGCAGTGTAGTGTAATGATAGGGTAGTGTAGTGGACAGTGTAGTGTAGTGGACAGTGTAGTGCAGTGTAGTGTAGTGGGCAGTGTAGTGGACAGTGTAGTGTAGTGGGAAGTGTAGTGTAGTGGGTAATGTAGTGGACAGTGTAGTGTAGTGGACAGTGTAGTGGACAGTGTAGTGGACAGTGTAGTGTAGTGGGCAGTGTAGTGTAGTGGGTAGTGTAGTGTAGTGGGTAGTGTAGTGTAGTGGACAGTGTAGTGTAGTGGGTAGTGTAGTGGACAGTGTAGTGTAGTGGGTACTGTAGTGTAGTGGACAGTGTAGTGTAGTGGGTACTGTAGTGTAGTGTAGTGGGCACTGTAGTGGTTAGTGTAGTGTAGTGGACAGTGTAGTGTAGTGGGTAGTGTAGTGGACAGTGTAGTGTAGTGTAATGGACAGTGTAGTGTAGTGGGTAGTGTAGTTGGAAGTGTAGTGTAGTGGACAGTGTAGTGTAGTGGGTAATGTAGTGGACAGTGTAGTGGACAGTGTAGTGTAGTGGGAAGTGTAGTGTAGTGGACAGTGTAGTGTAGTGGACAGTGTAGTGCTTAGTGTAGTATAGTGGACAGTGTAGTGTAGTGGGTAGTGTAGTGGACAGTGTAGTGTAGTGGGTAGTGTAGTGTAGTGTAGTGGGCAGTGTAGTGTAATGATAGGGTAGTGTAGTGGACAGTGTAGTGTAGTGGACAGTGTAGTGCAGTGTAGTGTAGTGGGCAGTGTAGTGGACAGTGTAGTGTAGTGGGAAGTGTAGTGTAGTGGGTAATGTAGTGTGCAGTGTAGTGTAGTGGGAAGTGTAGTGTAGTGGACAGTGTAGTGTAGTGGGTAGTGTAGTGGACAGTGTAGTGTAATGATAGGGTAGTGTAGTGTAGTGGGCAGTGTAGTGCAGTGTAGTGTAGTGGGCAGTGTAGTGCAGTGTAGTGTAGTGGACAGTGTAGTGCAGTGTAGTGTAGTGGGCAGTGTAGTGGACAGTGTAGTGTAGTGGGTAATATAGTGGACAGTGTAGTGTAGTGGGAAGTGTAGTGTAGTGGACAGTGTAGTGTAGTGGGTAATGTAGTGGACAGTGTAGTGTAGTGGGAAGTGTAGTGTAGTGGGTAATGTAGTGGACAGTGTAGTGTAGTGGGAAGTGTAGTGTAGTGGACAGTGTAGTGTAGTGGGTAGTGTAGTGTAATGAATGATAGGGTAGTGTAGTGTAGTGGGTAGTGTAGTGTAATGAATGATAGGGTAGTGTAGTGTAGTGGGCAATGTAGTGTAATGATAGGGTAGTGTAGTGGACAGTGCAGTGTAGTGCAGTGCAGTGTAGTGGACAGTGTAGTGTAGTGTAGTGGACAGTGTAGTGGCCAGTACAGGAATCAGGTATGTTAGCGTAGTGGACTGGTAGGTCAGTATAGGAATCAGGCTGGTCAGTACTATTGTAGGAAGGGAGTGCTAATTAGGGGGCGCAAATTACTTGCCTTGCCCCGGGCGCTGACAACCCACGCTACGGCGCTGGCCTAAAGATCTGTGGTTGGTTCTCCAAGATGTTTGGAACAACCTACAGTACCTGCCGAGTTCCTTCAAAAACTGTTACAAAAGTGTACCTAGAATTGATGCTGTTTTGAAGGCAAATGGTGGTCACACCCAATATTGATTTGATCTTGGATTTCTCCTCTATTCAATTACCCTTTATTTTTGGTGATTGATAAAATAAACTATCAACAGGTCTATTTCTGAATTCATTCTTAATTAACAGCATTTCTTCACACCTGCCCAAAACATTTGCACAGTAGTGTATATACAAATGAGGCATGTGTTAAATGCTGTACTAACTGTATTCCCCCTTTTTACTTATATCTTTTATCTTTTTTTCTGTTTCTTAATGATAATCGAGGTAGGAATAATTGCACTCATACAATTTTCGTTTCAACTTGTCTTTATTGATTTAATACAGTAAAACAGAGAAGTACAAGACAGCTGAGCTCAGTAGTGGAAAGAGGGAAAGAGAGAGAGGGAGGAAGGGAAGGGAGGGAAATGGGGAGGGATCAGGAAAGTGAAGCGTAGGGCTGTTAGGAAGTGAAGAGAGGAGTGCAGGGATATGCAAACATTTAGAGCAGTGTTTCTCAACTCCTGTCCTCAGGACCCACTAACTGGCCAGATTTGCAAGATAACTGAAATACATCACAGGTGATATCATTTGCTGCTCAGTGATTGCTGTATTTTAGTCGGTATCTTCCAAAGGTAATACTTAAAATCTGGCCTGTTGGTGGGTCCTGAGGACAGGAGTTGAGAACCAATGATTTAGAGGCAGGTATGACACCTTAATAAAAGGAGGAGTTGCTTATATGGGTTGCACAAATATCATGAAGTAGGTTCACACTTAGGCTTTTGGTTTAGAAATATGTGACGGTAAAGCTTAGTTACTTAACGAAGTTATAGAAGGGGTAGAGTGCATGATGGATGGGAAATCCATGGAGACCAGGCGGTAAGGAACTTATCCTGGAAGAAGTGGGCTTTAGCAAACATAAATTGAAACAGAGCATGTTCATTCAAGGTTTGTACAGTGTTTTTGATGTCAGGCAGTGCTGCTTGTTTAAAGCTCCTATGGTGAGTTTGGCTGATATGAGAATATGAGTCACGATAGCGTGAGATTCAGGAGGCCAAGTTTCTATACCGATTCCTAGTAAGGCCAGATTTGGATCTGGTTTAAGTGGGAGTTTTCACAGTTTCTCCAACATTGTGGGGAATGATCAGGGTATAATGTAGATCGTTTTTTAGGGGTGAAATACCAGTTGTGAAGGAGTTTTCAGTGTGAGAGGCATCTAGCGTGTTTGAGGGGGAGCTGTCTGGCCAATGGTCAACAGAGAACTGTAAGGTGCAATCACAGTAGGGCATAGAGGAAGTTTTTTGTGAGTTTGTAGGGCTCGTAAGTAAGGAGTAGAGGAGTTTCACCCCTAACTGCAAAGGTGGTGGAGTATTTATTATGGACAGAAATTTTTCAGAGGTATTTGAGTTTGTGATGGAAGTGATTTCTTAGAGTGCATGATGCACATGCAGGTATTTGAAGAAAGTTGAAGGTTTCAGGGAGAATTTGGTGGTGAATACTTGGAAGGAGTATAATCCAGTCATAGAATATAGATGTGAAATGGTAGGAATCCCAACTTTTTCCCAATCCGCCAACAAGATTACTTGTATTAGCTGCTCTAACGATCTCAGCGGCAGAAAGTGTAATCTCCAAAAGAAAATTGTGATGATTGGCACCTTGCTCCTACGCTCAGAACCTGGTTCTCAGACTACCTCTGTCATGGGACTCGCACTTAGCATCCCCAAATGGCTAGACCTTGCTGCCCTCTAGGACCGGGTTGGTCGACATAACACTGTAAACATAAACACAAAAGAAGGGTGCACCAGCCTAGTGCATTATCCTCAGTAGGCTTTTATTAATAAAATATAAAAAAATGGTTACTCACAAACAAGTGATGTAAACCAGCATATCAGATTCGACTAACAACGTCCATAGTATTGGAGTCCACTGTCTTAGTCAAGAATAAAAGCCAACTGAGGATAAAGCGCTAGGCTGGTGCACCCTTCTTTTGTGTTTATGTTTGCAGAAAGTGTAATGCCTGTCTAGAGATTCCATGAGAGAGGCGAGTCACAGCAGACTATACCCTAATAGTTGCTTTGATAGTGTTTGGGAAATGTGTCTGAGTTTGTCTTTGCACTCTTAAAATGTTAGAGATTAACATTTTATCAATATATATATATATATATATAGTATATACTGTATATGTGTATATAGTACTGCCTTTTCAACCAGGGTGCCCAGGCACCCTGGGGTGGCTTCAGGTTTCTTTGAGGGTGTCTTGATAAAATGGCTAGAAATTGCACAAAAATGTTGTACTAGCCAGAGAGTCAATGAAACCTGCCTTTCAGTTACTCAAAGCCACGGGTTGTTATTTTGCACCATTACAAACTTTAGCTACCGACGTTCTAACAACCAATGATGTCACTGTTTGATAAAGTGGACATCGGGTTTAGGCACAGCATCTTTGTTTGCTCTTCCCCTGCCCCCTCCATTAGCACTGGGGTCCCATTAGCTGAATTAGAGAGGGAAAAACTGACAAAACTATTCAGTACCAGTGTGCAAATGTGTAAATACTTTGAAAGAATAAACCACCTCTGCTGTTGGGTGTCCAAAGTGTGTGGATGTTGCTGCATTATGTAAAATGATTTGTTTTTTTTTTTTTTACATTTTATAATGTGGTGTCTTGAGATTGTGCAGAATTGTGAAGGGTGCCTTAACTGAAAAAAGGTTGAAAAACACTGATATAATATATATTACACACTGGTATTTTTAGTAAAGAATATCCAATTTCAGAAACATCTAAAATGAATGTGTCACAGCTGGCAGGTAAAGACAGCTGTATCTCATCTCTGTAGCTAGGCAATCTCCTGGAACATGATATACGCAACCGACTGATTTCAGGACACTGGGCGGTCATCAATACCTTCCTAAAGTAACAATCACAGAGTTGACGTATAGAGACTATCAAGCGTATTTTCTGTATAATCTTTCATCTGGAACACTGCAGATGTTTTCAATAAACCAACGCTATATAGTACTTTCCCTTTCCTTAAACTTGGTAGGAAATGTGTACCCCGAAGACATACTGATAGCAGCAAGAAAATAATATCACTCAGAACAGATAATAAAATGTTCACGTTATATACCAGATCAATAAAAACAGCTAACTCTTAACCATTCAGTAAACAATATAAACTTCAGCTCCAAGCCACAATATTATTTTCTAAATTCAATTAGTTTCATGCTTTCGGGGATGCTGTTTTGTTGGCGTTACTATGTAAACTGACTTTACCTCTTAAGCTGTAAAAAAAATTCTCCCAAAACAAGGTAATGAATGATTGCACTTGTTAGCTTCTAAGAAGGTGTGCTGCCTGACTGTTGGATTAACCCACTGACTTCAGTACTAGCCAAGTCACTGGCCTTGAACAAGTGTGTATATTGCATAAGGAAAGTCAAAGAAAAGTCAAAGGTCCTTTAATGCATCGTTGCCTATTGACCTAGGCACTGAAGAAATAGTGACATCATGACAGCCAGGTAACTGGAGTTTTCAGAAGAAATTACAATGGTATTTTTGATGTTATCAGTTTTCTTTTAGGGTTTTCTTATGAATATTGCATTATTCTGTGAGATTTGAGCACTTTAAAAATATATACGTGGTGCACCAGGGAATGTTCAATTTGACTTTAGTTTTTTTTTTTTTTTGTCTTGTGAAGAGTGTTACATTTCAAGAATGCTCTTTCATGTGTTTTTGGACTAATTCAGACTGGATAAACGCAGTTTTAACTTTTCTTATTAGATATGCATGCAAACTGTAGCTAGTCTCAAACCTGAACTTAAAGATAATTTTCCAGTTTCATTTGTTGGTAAACTCTGCAATGGTTAGACAACCCTTAAATAATTATTCTTTGTAGGATCAGCTCCATTTGACATGTTCATTGCCGAAAACTTCCAACAGTGGGGATCATGAGAGGGAATGAGGGTTAGGAAAACCTCTACCATCCAGTGAGTGTGTTTTGTTCTTAGTAAACTTCCAAGCACAGAGTTAAAGTGGAATTACCAAAAAACAAAAAACTTGTAGTATATTGCAGCTTACCAATCTTTAAAAGTGGTGGCTGTATTAATTTTTTCTACTTTTCTTCCTTTATTTGTACCTGTTGATCCAGCCAGTTTGTATTTTTCAAGTTCCTTTAAAGTGTTAAGCCTCGTACACACGCGTCGAAAATCGGCAGGGAATTTTCGTCCGACGATCGATCTGCCGATTTTCGGCTTGTTAGTATGATGCTTCCGACAAACGACTCCGACTTTTCGGCCGAAAAAAATCTGGTGTGCAGGCTATAAAATTTTTGTCTGCCGTCAAAACATGGCCGATTTTCGTGCAGTCAGTACAGATTTCGACAGAGAAAAATCTAATGAGCAAGTCTGGGCATGCTCAGAGAAGAAAGAACACAAAGAAAGCAAACCAACACATGACATCACTTCTGAAGTAGAATTTTGTTGGGCGAGAAAATTCGTGTGCAGTCTAGGCACATTCCAACCAACAAAACACAACTCTGGACAAAAGACGGATGATCGGTCGGCCGATAATCGTTGCGTGTGTACGTGGCTTTACTAAGCCCAGGACCCTGCATTCATTATATCTGGTCCCCTACAGACTCTGGTCCCCTAAACTCCCAAATACCTCTTCTCATCAGCAGCTAGAGCAGTCTTGTGACTTCTATCAGTGTCTGGTTAAAGCTTGTAGGAGGAGTTTTCATTCTCCCCCGATTGTCCTATGAGGCTGCAGGATGCCTGACCCTCCATCTGGACAGTGCTGATTGGCCCTGTGCTGATCACATGCACCCTCCCAAGAAAAAAAAACTCTCTAGCAATATACACCAAGATGAGCATGTGCAGCTTGCCCCCCGAGATTCTGTTCTATCATGAGATGGTTTGGAGGCTGTGGAAAAAGGGGAGAATATCAGAGAAGACAGGATCAAACAGCCTTTTTACACAATACAAATGATTAACCCTTTAGGATCCAAAGTGAGTATAACAAGCATGCTTTACTGCATATACATACTCATTTTACTGTTGTAGGTTTGCCAAAACGTTTAGGCCTCGTTCACATATGCAGAGACATCAGTTTTATATATAGTTGTAGCATATAAAATATTTACAGGGTGAAAAATAATCCTTGGAAATGTGTTAAAATGGGTAAAACTACATTTTTGACCCACCCTCAATATGATATAATTGGGCTAGATTTGGGGATGTGTAAATATTTGTCAATTTGCCAAGTTCAATATCAAAACATTTAAACTGATACCAGAATATATTATATTTAACATTCTTTCAGATTTGATGGTGCATGTATTAAGTGTTCTAATTATAGGCACAATTTAAGGGGGAAGCAATGATATAAAAACATTTTTGCAATGTTGGCCTCTTCCTAATGTCCCATCCTCCTAATGTCTCTTCCTAATGTCCCATCATTCACTATGATGAAGACAAAGTTGGAAAAAAAAATTATAAAAAGGGTTACCCTTTAGGTGTCAGTTACTGTACATTTTATGGTATGCTTGCAGAATTGCTACAGTTTGTGAAAGAAGTATATTTCTCTACTGGAGTTTCATATGGAAGATCTATTAAGGTTATTAAAAGAGAAATCAAATGAAACCAAAAATCCCTATAACTAGAACTGTACTGCAACTGTAGAGAAGCTACCGCTACTGTACAGAACTATTCGAACTACTGTAGAAGTACTAGAGCTACTGTAGAGAGCTACAAGAACTCTTGTAGAACTTCTAGACCTATTTTATGGCACTTTTCCACTGCAAGTACCGGCTCGGCTCTACTCGGCCCTGCTTGGCACGGTTTGCTTTTCCACTGCTGGTACCGCATGGTACGGTGTTGGAACGGTTCGGTACGGTACGGTATGGTTTGCTTTTCCACTAAAGTAGTACTAAAGTTAAGTGGGTGGGATAACAACGGGGTGGGTGGGATTCTCTGACCAATCAGTGGCTAGTAGTGACTGCATGCAAAGGATTGTGGGATATGGTACCGGGTATGGTACCTGTTGGAACCACAATCGAGTAGGTACTGTTTTTGAGAGCCGTACCGTTCGGTTCCATGCAGTGGAAAAGTGCCGCCGTACCGTACCTTACCGAACCGTTCCTACACTATACCATGCAGTACCAGCAGTGGAAAAGCACAAAAGCGAGCCGAACTGTTCGGTTCCATGCAGTGGAAAAGCGCCATTACAGAACTACAGTACTAGAGCTATTCTACAGAGCTACTAGAACTACTATGCTGAACTGCTAAAATACTGTACAGAACTACTAGAACCACTGTAGAACTACTAGAACTATTGTAGAACTACTAGAACATCAGTACAGAGCACCTAGAACTACTGTAGAGCTTCTGGAACTACTAACTACTGTACAGAACTACTAGAACGAATGTACAACTACAAGAACTATTGTACCTATTAGAACTACTGTATCAAACTACTAGAACTACTGTAAAATACTAGAACCCCTATACTGAACTACTAGAACTACTGTAGAACTACTGGAACGTACTGTACAGAACTACTAGATTTACTGTACAACTACTATAATTTCTGTATTAAACTACTAGAACTACTGTACAATTACTAGAACCTCTGTACTGAACTACTAGGACACTGCACCAAACTAATGGAACTACTGTAGAACTACTAGAACTTCTGTACAGCACCACTAGAACTACTATACAGAACTATTAGAACTACAATAGAACTACTAGAACTGCAATAAAGAACTACTAGAAGTACTGTAGAACGACTAGAACTACTGTACAGAACTACTAGAACTACTAAAGAACAACTAGACCTACTGTATAGTACTACTAGAACTACTGAAGAGCTACTAGAACCACTGCAAAGAACTACTTTAGAACTACTAAAACTACTATAACTAGTGTAGAACTACTTGAACTATAGTACAGAACTACTTGAACTACTGTAGAACTACTAATACTACTGTACAGCACTACTATACAGAACTACTAGAAATACAATAGAACTACTAGAACTGTTATACAGAACTACTAGAACTACTGTAGAACTACTAGAACTACTGTACAGAACTACTAGAACTACTGTACAGAACTGAACTATTAGAACTACTATAGAACTACTTGACCTACTGTACAGTACTACTAGAACTACTGAAGAGCTACTAGAACTACTGCACAGAACAAATAGAACTACTGTAGAACTACTAGAACTAATTTACGGAACTACTGGAACTACTGTAGAACTACTAAAACTACTGTACAAAACTACTAGAACTAGTGTAGGACTACTGTACAGAACTACTTAAGAACGATTAGAACTACTAACTACTGTACCAAACTACTAGAACTACTGTAGAACTACTGTACAGAACTACTTAAGAACTTCTAGAACTACTGTACCGAACTACTAGAACGACTGTACAGAAGTACTAGAACTACTGTAGAATTAATAGAACTATTGAACCAAACTACTACACTACTCTACTATCCTAAAGAGTATGTACAGTATCTCACATAAGTGAGTACACCCCTCACATTTTTGTAAATATTTTATTATATCTTTTCAACACTGAAGAAATGACACTATGCTACAATGTAAAGTAGTGAGTGTCCAGCTTGGGTAAATTTGCTGTCCCCTCAAAATAACTCAACACACAGCCATTAATTTCTAAACTGCTGGCAACAAAAGTGAGTACACCCCTAGGGTGAAATTGTCCAAATTAGGCCCAAAGTGTCAATATTTTGTGTACCCACCATTATTTTCCAGCACTGCCTTAACCCTCTTAGGCATGGAATTCACCAGAGCTTCACAGATTGCCACTGAGTCCTCTTCCACTCCTCTATAAAGACATCACGGAGCCGGTGGAAGTAAGAGACCTTGCGCTCCTGCACCTTCCGTTTGAGGCTGCCCAAAAAGATGTTTAACCTCCGTGGCGGTATGATTATGTCAGAAATTATGTACCAAAAGCGGTACAATTTTTTGCATGGAAATTTGGCGTTATGTATTGAAGGCCTACAATTCTTAGTAAATACTTACTTAAAACTTACCAAAACAAGACTCTAGTAGAAATCCCAGATGTGATAAATTTGAAACACAAACACATGAATTATAATCTAATCAATAATAGAATTGTATTCAATAATGCAATGAAAAATAATGAAATTTGTCAAAGAAATTCAATACACATCCTGAGTGTGAAACAGTTTGAAGCATGGAACTAGACAAAGTCCGACATTGCAATCAGGACAATAGTACCTTTTTTCCTTTCCGACTTTTTTTCCATTGCCATCCTTCTTGGAACAGCAAACGACGCACATCCTGGTAGGCGCTAACTTTCTTGCGGTTGGCGGTACAAAGTCTACAAAATGACGGCCTGTCAGGCGTTCTGGATTGCCAACGTCAACAGCGCGTCGTCCGGGTCTGTTAGCAGATACTGATGGCGTCGGGTGGTTGACAAAAATCTTCTCAGCCACCTTCCAGATAAAGTCAAAATGAACAAGAGGTATGCTAGTGTTGCTTTATAAAGGATATAGGCGTTCCAAAGGCACTGTTCAAGGAGATGCCTGAAAATCTTTTTATAATATTTTTTCTGTTGCTTCCGCATCGCTGGGTAAAATGTCATTGCCTGATTGGCTCGGTCGACACCTCCCATTGTGTGATTGTAGTAGATCACGACTTGCGGCTTCAGCACATCTGTTCCGTGTTTTGTGCGGACCATGGCAGTGGAGTTGCTGTGCACCGTGCATATGAGACACACATCCTTTTTGTCTCACCACCGCATTGCCATCATTTTACCCTTTTGAAAGGCAACCATCTCTCCTTTTTTTAGTTTTTTCCTGCTAAACATTGATGGCATGTCACGCCGGTTTGGCCTAACAGTACCATACCCATCAGTTTTGTTTAGGAGCAAAACCTCATAAAGTTCCTCAGAGGTGTAAAAATTGTCCGTTGTCACGCAATATCCCTGGTTCAGCAATGGGTCCAGCAGTGAAAGGACAGAGGATGTGGCCATCCCATAGCCGCTGTACCTGGGATTGAACTTGGTACCTTTCCCGGTGTAAATGATAGCATTCCAGATATATCCGGTGGATGATTCACAGAGCATATAAAATTTAATGCCAAACCGCGCTCTTTTGGATGCAATAAATCGTATCCAGCTCAGGCGTCCCTTGTAGGCCATCAGACTTTCGTCAACACTGACATCCCTTTCTGGCACATAGGTCCGCTGGAAGTTGGTGACAATAATTTGGCACACCTCCCAGATTTTTTTGAGTTTGGGCGCAGGATGCGTGGCCTCATCAAACTCTTCGTTGTTGGCGAAGTGTAAATTTTTCATGATCAGTGAAAAACGATATTCGGACATCACTGTGCCAAAAAACGGAGTGGCCAGCATCTTATTGGTGGTCCAATACCATTTCTGGAGCGGTTTCCCCACCACCCCCTGAAGGATGATGAGTCCCAGAAACTGCCAGATGTCCTCTTTACTGACCGGTTCCCATTTTCTGGATCTGGAAAATCTGGCACGCAGCGTAGCGGATTGCTGCTCATGGTAGCGGTTGGTTTCTGTGACGATTTTTCGAATTACCTCCTCAGTAAGAAATAATTTCAGGTACGCCAGAGGGTTGTTACTCTCCACTTCAACCTTCATCCCAGGAGATCCAGTGAATCGGAATCTCGAGGGCGCTGCCTCTTCCGCATCGCTGTTTAGAGGGCACCAAGTGCGCACATCGCTTAGGTCAGGTGCGGGATCATCGGCGTTGTCACTTTCTGGATCAGTGTCGGTGTCAGAGTCAGATGACAAATCTACCCACAACTCACTGTCGTTCTGTTCTGCGAGCAGCTCTGTGTCGCTGTCGCAGTCGCTCAGCTGATCCAAAAGCGCATATGTAGGACAGCGCTTTTTTTATGCCATTTTCAAACGATTTTATTTGTCACAAATGACAATGGCAAGGGGCATTGAAAGGGCACTGTGTCTTTTACTAAGGTTATACAGTGTAATCCTCTCAGATTACACTGTATCACCTCCTTTTTATGTGTTTGTGTTGGTGCAACTTTTGAATTTTCCTCCCAGTTCCGCTCCCATGCAGCATTGCTGCTGCAGGGAACGGAACCAGGAAGTCATCAGACCGATGGACAAGCGGCGGGGATCTCGGCGGCGATCACAGCAATGGGAGATCATCGCTGGATCGCCAGGAGAAGGTAAGGAACCCTGCTGCAGGCTCTGCACATCTACCCCGAGCGTGACTCGGGGATACCGATAGTAGCATGAAAAATCCACCCCGAGTCACGCTCGGGGATACCGCTAAGGGGGTTAATAGGGTTTAGGTCTTGCTTGGCCAGTCCACCACCTTGCTTGGCCAGTCCACCACCTTTACCTCAGCTTCCTTAGCAATACAGTGGTCATCTTGGAGTTGTGTTTGGGGTCGTTATCATGTTGGAATACTGCCCTGCTGCTCAGTCTCTGAAGGGAGGGGATCATGCTCTGCTTCAGTATGTTACAGTACATGTTGGCATTCATAATTCCCTTAATGAACTGTAGCTCCCCAGTGCCGGCAGCACTCATGCAGCCCCAGACCATGACACTCCCACCACCATGATTGACTGTAGGCAAGACACACTTGTCTTTGTACTCCTCATCTGGTTGCCGCCACACACGCTTGACACCAAATAAGTTTATCTTGGTCTCATCTGACCACAAGACGTGGTTCCAGTAATCCATATCCTTAGTCTGCTTGTCTTCAGAAAACTGTTTGCGGGCTTCCTTGTGCATCATCTTCAGAAGAGGCTTCCTTCTGAGACAACAGCCATGCAGACCAATTTGATGCAGTGTGCGGTGTATGGTCTGAGCACTGACAGGCTGACCCCCCAGCCCTTCAATCTCTGCAGCAATGCTGGCAGCACTCATATGTCTATTTCCCAAAGACAACCTCTGGATATGATGCTGAGCATGTTCACTCAACTTCTTTGGTCTAACATGGTGAGGCCTGTTCTGTGTGAAACCTGTCCTGTTAAACTGCTATATGGTCTTGGCCACTGTGTTGCAGCTCAGTTTCCGGGCCTTGGCAATCTTCTTATAGCCTAGGCCATCTTTATGTAGAGCAACCATTCTTTTTTTTAGATCCTCAGAGAGTTCTTTGCTATGAGGCGCCATGTTTAACTTCCAGTGAGCAATATGAGAGAGTGAGAGCGATAAAACCAAATTTACCACACCTGCTCCCCATTTACGCATGAGACCTTGTAACACTAACGAGCCACATGACACCGGAGAGGGAAAATGGATAATTGGGCCCAAATTGGACATTTTCACTTAGGGGTGTACTCACTTTTGTTGCCAGAAGTTTAGACATTAATGGTTTTGTGTTGAATTATTTTGAGGGGACAGCAAATTTACACTGTTATACAAGCTGTACACTCACTACTTTACACTGCAGCAAAGTGTAATTTCTTCAGTGTTGTCACATGAAAAGATATAATAAAATATTTTAAAAATGTGGGGGGTGTACTCATTTGTATGAGATACTGTATATCTGGGCTAAATAAAACGTACATTGCTCTTATATTTGCTTAATATTTTGTCTGATTAATTAATTATGCAAATACAGAAAAATACCTTTTGATCTGCTTGAAATTCAATCAACTCCTATAATGTAATAAAACATTATAGGAGCTAAAATCCTAAATAGTGTTATTACTAATACCCAGTTTACCTCTGTTAAAATTCAGAACATCTCCCCCATGTTATGGGAGTGAGAAGTGGTGTCTGTAGTCTTAAAACAATTCCTATCCTACAGTGACAACGCTACTCTCTATATTAAGTACAGTGAGTGAGCTTTGTCCCCTTAGAATAGGAAGTATGCTACTGGCAAGATCACCTAGTGAAATAGATAGAAAAAGCCCTAAAAATGAAAATCAATTTAACTAAAAGTCTAAGCTGAGATTTCAATGTTTTGTTCTTGGATTCACAGTGAGTGCCCTTGAGGACTCTTAGAATTCTAACAATCTGGACTTTTTGCAAAAAATATAGACAGCTACAAATCAGTAATATGGCAATCAGTAGAAAGGTAATGTGAATGCCTTTATCAATGATTAATAAGCCTAAAATTCTATATAAAGAAACCATAAGATTACATCTTACCCAAGTATTTTTTCACATTTTAGGTACATGGAGGACTGAAGCAGTTTGCAAAGCAAATGAAGTGATTCCAATTGCCAAAGATATCTCTGTGATAAGCGCAGCCACACTCAGTGTAAACCCATGCACTGCATATAGGATGTTGATGGACTTTGGGACTCTGAGACCTGGTAACGTAATCTTTGCACCTAAACAGTCATTGATTTATCATTTAAATGTATCCACAATATTTTCACTACTGTAAAATGCTTACAAAGACTTATACAGTTAATTAATTATATTATACCTTATTACATTATTACAGGTATGAATCATTGCCAAAATGTTCAAATCAATCCTTCATCACTAAAATCAGGGCAGGAAAACAAACAGAAGGCTAAATCTTAAACAGTTACATTAAAGGCATGCCGTAAATGATAACTGTCTCTCAGCTCAACTGTTAAGCCATCAAATGGCTGGTGTCCTAATCAACCACACATGCAGCCCCATGCCACTTACAAACAAAGGGCAGGATGGCACCTACATTGGCTGTAAAGGATAGGAGGGTTTAGTTCCACTTTAAGTAATTAGTAGCACCACAGCACCCCCTCCTGTGTACTTAGCAGGACTGTTATATTAGTACAGCCAAGATGTCAACAATTTCATGCTATGCATCATTATTCCACCGTTTGGAAACTGTCTATGCAATGTCTAATAAGATGCAAAACCATTGTATGGACAGGTTTGTAATTATTTTACAATTTAAATAAAGTTCAAAAAATGAAAGAAAAGTGGGAGGTGTATGGCGCTGCCTGTAAATCACTTGTTAATAATTGACAGAAGACTTAATAAGGTGCAAAAGTGCAATGAATATATAAGATATATAACTCCTTGGAGAATAACTATTAATAGTGATAGTGATATAGAAATAAATAATAGGAAAAAAATTCCCTTGAGAGAAAGAAATTGGTGATGGTGATTTAAAAAGAAATAATGGAAATAAATGGTGATGGGTGATATAAATAATGTGTTAAAGTGCTCTAATTACAGTCCAGTTTAAACCTGGTGTCTTCAATACTCATCTGAATCCCTAAAGAAGTGGGAATATATAAATTAAATATTCACAAGTGAACAAACTATGCCTTAGTGTAATAGTGTAAAAATGAAAAGCAAATGCAAGTGCTACTATGAGGTAAATAAATATGAATAATACATATAAAATATATAAATAAGTGAAAATCCTATTCCTAGGTGTAGCTGGGTGAAGACAATCTTTAATTATTAACAAGTGATTTACAGACAGCGCCATACACCTCCCACTTTTCTTTAATTTCTTACTATATATCCTAGGATTATAGTTCCAGAGGTAGGCCGCAGCCAGTTATATTGGGATTCTATTATATCCTAAGCGCGGATTTTTTTTACATATTTAAAGTTCAAAAAATAGCTACTTAACCAGTTCTGGACCGGGAGGATTTGCCCCCTTAATGACCGGGCCATTTTTTGCGATTCGGCACTACGTTACTTCTACTGACAATTGTGTGTTCTTGCAACGCTGCAATATTTTTCATATTCTGCTATACACAGTAACATTCCCCAAAAAAAAAAAAAAAAAAATCAAAATTTGTCATCCTTTTAGGCTATTTTGTATTTTGCTACATATTTTTGGTAAAAAAAAAATCACAATAGGCGTGTTTTGATTGGCTTGCACAAAAGTTATTGCGTTTGCAACTAGAGGAAAGATTTATGTCATTTTTATTTATTTATTTTTTTTACTAGTAATAGCTGCGATCTGCAATTTTTATCAGGACTGTGACATTGTGGCAGACAAATCGGACCCCTATCTGACATTTTTGACACTTTTGAAGGAGCCAGTGACATTACTACAGTAATCAGTGCTAAAAATATGCACTGTTACTGTAATAATGACACTGGCAGGGAACTTAGGATTTCAATTGCTTTACATAATTTTCACCCCCTATGACACGCATCGGGCATGCTCTCTGACCGCTGTGTGCTTTAGATACAACAGATCCCAGATCAGGGTAAAGGGCTTATCACAGCAGCCATTTACCATGTGATCAGCTGTGTCCAATCACAGCTGTTACAGATGTAAACAGACTTTGCCGTTTATTGGCTGTTATTAGCCCTACTTTTCTCACACAGAGACAGTATGTGCAGATAGGAGAGTTCATCTGTCTGTAAGTACAACTGTTACAATGATAATCAGTGCCCTAATCATCAGTGCTCTGATTTTCAGTGCAGCCCCATCAGTGCCCATCAATGAATCTTATCAGCATCCATCAATGCAGTTTATCATTGCCCATAAGTACAGCCTATCTGTGCCCATCAGTATTGCCTATCAGTGCCCCTCTGTGCCGCCTCATCAGTGCCTCCTTGTCAGTGCCACCTATTGGTGCCCACCAGTGCCACCTCATCAGTGCAGCCTTATCAGTGCATATTAGTGACACTCCATCAGTGCCACCTCATCAGTGCCCATCAGTGAAGGCTCATCAATGCACATTACTGCAGCCCCATCAGTACCGATCTGCACAGCCTATTAGTGTCTATCAATGCAGCTTATCAATGACCATCAGTGCAGCTTATCAGTGCCCATCAGTGCCGCATATATGTGCCCATCTGTGCTGCCTCATCAGTGCAGCCTTGTCAGTGCCACCTCGTCAGTGCCCATCAGTGCCACCTATCAGTGCCCATCAGTGCCCCTCATCAGTACAGCCTCATCAGTGCCTATCAGTGCCACCTCATTATTGTCCATCAGGGCTACCTCATCAGCGCTGCCTCATCAGTACCCATCAGTGCACATAAGTGAAGGCTCATCAGTGCACATCGGTGCAGCCTTATCAGTGTCGATTAGTGCAGGCTCATCAGCACACATCAGTGAAGAAAAAAAATACTTATTTGCTAAATTGTATAACGAAACTAAGAAAAAAACGTTTTTTTTCAAAATTGGGAATCTTTTTTTTTTGTTTTGTTTACTTAACAAAAAATAAAAACCCCAATGGTGATTAATTACCTTACCACCAAAAGAAAGCTCTGTCTAAAAAAAAATGATAAACATTTAATTTAGGTAAAGTATTGCATGACCAATCAATAGTCATTCAAAATGTGACAGCCATTAAAGCTGAAAACTGGCCTGGGCAGGAAGGGGGTGAAAGTTCCCTGTATTGAAGTGGTTAAGGAAGATATTTAAATAAACATTTTTTTGCACAGAGTTCAGCTTTAATTGTAAATCTCAATACCACAGTAGCTTCCATGGACATGGATTATGTGTCAGGTATAGCATAAATAAACAAGTAGGTCAAGGGTGTCCCTGTTTGTTCTTTTATACATGTAAGCTAAACCTATCAAGTTTATACAGTCACATAATTATGAAGAATATTTCACTCAAAAAGTGCTCCTGATCAGTCTGTATTTCTAATGCACATAAGTTTCTAGAAACCCGCATTACCATATGTACTTGAGTACACACACGTACATGACAGTGAGATATATAAATATACGTCTAAAAGTCCCTATGCCTGCACAGCTGGGGTTGTCACACACATCTGAGACGTTATCACACAGCTGTCACATTTGTATTCACCTGTCTACAGCACAAGGAAAATTAATACAGCACATATGGTGGAGAATTACAAGTTTCTAAATCAGACCCCTGCTTTATGCATCTGTGACTCACATCTAAAGATTCTGTTCATGGCAGTAGAGTAGCTATAGACTTGCAGAACATAACTATGAACTGTTACATTAATCATTTTAAATGAAAAAAAAAAAAAAAAAACAGTAGCAATACACATAATGCAACACAATCAGTTTTTTTTTTTTTTAACATTCTAAAAAAAAAAACATTGTGTAAAATCACAAAATGTTTATTACGAAACATATCGGGGATGCGGTGTTGACGAATACAGTTGGACTCACTTATATACTAGTTTATTATAAAACAGTATCAATCCTGGCATCAGCCTGTGTCAGTCTTTTAACACTAAAACACTACAGGTTAAAACCTCCTTTGATGAAATTAACAGATTATATATTAACTAGAAAAAAAAGTTCGTCGAGACAAACTTTAAGTTGGCTTGAGAAAGCTTGACCAGAAAGTTTGAAAAGTTTAGATCGATTGATCGATAGAAAAGGTTTGAAGATCGATCGATAGAAAGAAAAGGTTTGAAGATCGATTGATAGATAGAAAAGGTTTGAAGATCGATCGATAGATAGAAAAGGTTTGAAGATCGATCGATCGATTGAAAAGGTTTGAACATCGATCGATAGAAAAGGTTTGAAGATCGATCGATCGATAGAAAAGGTTTGAAGATCGATCGATAGATAGAAAAGGTTTGAAGATCGATCGATAGAAAAGGTTTGAAGATCGATCGATCGATAGAAAAGGTTTGAAGATCGATCGATTGATAGAAAAGGTTTGAAGATCGATCGATTGATAGAAAAGGTTTGAAGATCGATCGATCGATCGAAAAGGTTTGAAGATCGATCGATCGAAAAGGTTTGAAGATCGATCGATCGATCGAAAAAGTTTGAAGATCGATCGATCGAAAAGGTTTGAAGATCAATCGATCGATCAAAAATGTTTGAAGATCGATCAAAAATGTTTGAAGATCGATCAAAAATGTTTGAAGATCGATCGATCGATCAAAAATGTTTGAAGATCGATCGATCGAAAATGTTTGAAGATCGATCGATCGATCGAAAAGGTTTGAAGACCAATCGATCGAAAAGGTTTGAAGATCAATCGATCGATCAAAAATGTTTGAAGATCGATCGATCGATCAAAATTTTTTGAAGATCGATCGATCGATCAAAAATGTTTGAAGATCGATCGATCGAAAATGTTTGAAGATCGATCGATCGAAAAGGTTTGAAGATTGATCGATCGATAGAAAAGGTTTGAGGATCGATCGATCGAAAAGGTTTGAAGATCGATCGATCGAAAAGGTTTGAAGATCGATCGATCAAAAAGGTTTGAAGATCGATCGATCGAAAAGGCTTGCGATCAAAAAGGTTTGAAGATCGATCGATCGATCGAAAAGGTTTGAAGATCGATCGATCAATCGAAAAGGTTTGAAGATCGATCGATAGATAGATAGATTAGATGAGTTTGAATGAGTTTACATTGATTAGCATCAAAGCTTGATTGAGTCTAATGGGATTTGGAGCTTGGGTCATCTGAACATCCTGTCAATGAAAGTCTATGGGCATTTTTGGGGTTTTTAATTTTAATTTTTAGGAAAACCGTAACTCAAACCAGTCTGAAAAGATATAGCACACCGAGTCAGAACAGTATGAAGGTCTGTGCCGAGTTTGGAGTATGTAGCTTGAACGGTCTAGGAGGAGATAGTGTCCAAAAATTTACCGGCCAGAAAAATAAGAAGAAGAAGAAGAAGAATAATAATAAGTTTAAATACAATATCAGTAAGTTGGCTCTTCCAAGCCAACTTAATAAACATCCAGCAGTGGTAGTGTGTCAGTCAACAGTAAATGGTTATAAACATGCTTGGGACCAACATAGATCTAAACTCAGACAATAAAAGTTAACGAAAAAAAAAAAATACAAAACATTTCTATTTCTAAAAAATTTAAAAAATTCAGTTCAGATTGTATCTGTTTACCTTTTGTCTGTGTACCTTTTGGCAGAACGTATCAATTTATTCTAAGGGCCCTTTGAGGGTTCTCTTAGGATGCCCTGCATGTCATTTTATTTTATCTAGTGCCTTCTCTACATTTCCAAATTGAAAATCCAGAGTTTTTGTCATTTAGCCCTTCATGGGAGCTACAGTGAGGGAAAAAAGTATTTGATCCCCTGCTGATTTTGTATGTTTGCCCACTGACAGATAAATGAGCAGTCTATTATTTTAATGGTAGGTTTATTTTAACAGTCAGAAACAGAATAGCAACAAAAATATCCAGAAAAATGCATTTCAAAAAGTTTTAAATCCATTTGCATTTTAATGAACGAAATAAGTGTTTGACCCCTTCGCAAAACATGACTTGGTGCTTATTGGCAATATCCTTGTTGGCATTTACAGGGGTCAGACGTTTCTTGTAGTTGGCCACCAGGTTTGCACACATCTCAGGAGGGATTTTGTCCCACTCCGCTTAGCAGATCCTCTCCAAGCTCCCTCCACATATTTTCTATGGGATTAAGATCTGGAGACTGGCTAGACCCCTCCAGGACCTTAATGTGCTTCTACTTGAGCCACTCCTTTGTTGCCTTGGCTGTGTATTTTGGGTCATTGTCATGTTGAAATACCCATTCACAACCCATTTTCAATGCCCTGGCTGAGGGAAGGAGGTTCTCACCCAAGCAGAAAAACACCCCAAAGTATAGTGTTTCTATCTCCATGTTTGACAGTGGGATGGTGTTCTTGGGGTCATAGGCAGAATTCCTCCTGAACTTCCTCCAAACACGGCCTGTTGAGTTGATGCCAAAGAGCTCGATTTTGGTCTCATCTGCCCACAACACTTTCACCTATTTCTCCTCTGAATCATTCAGATGTTCATTAGCAAACTTTAGGCAGGCCTGTTCATATGCTTTCTTGAGCAGGGGGACCTTGCGGGCCGCTGCAGGATTTCAGTCCTTCACGGCTTAGTGTGTTACCAATTGTTTTCTTGGTGCTATTGGTCCCAGCTGCCTTGAGATCATTGACAAGATTCTCCCATGTAGTTCTGGGCTGACTCCTTACTATTCTTATGATCATTGAAACTACACGAGGTGAGATCTTGCATGGAGCCCCAGACCGAGGGAGATTGACAGTTATTTTGTGTTTCTTTAATTTGCAAATAATTTAACCAACTGTTGTCACCCTCTCACCAAGATGTTTGGTGATGGTCTTGTAGCTCATTCCATCCTTGTGTACGTCTTCAATCTTGTCCTTGATATCCTTGGACAGCTCTTTGGTCTTGGCCATGGTGGAGAGATTGGAATCTGATTGATTAATTGCTTCTGTGGACAGGTGTCTTTTATACAGGTAACAAGCTGAGATTAGGAGAACTCCCTTTAAGAGAGTGCTCCTAATCTCAGCTCGTTAGCTGTATAGAAGACACCTCGGAGCCAGAAATCTTGGTGATTGATAGGAGATCAAATACTTATTTCAATTATTAAAATGCAAATCAATTTATAACTTTTTTGAAATGCGTTTTTTCTGGATATTTTTGTTGTTATTCTGTCTCTCACTGTTAAAATAAACCTACCATTAAAGTTATAGACTCATCATTTCATTGTCAGTGGGCAAACGTACAAAATCAGAAGGGAATCAAATACTTTTGTCCCTCGCTGTATATAGGGATACATAAATGGAAACACTACGATATGATATTAATGGATCAATACGTAAATGAGCTAAACAATGCAGTTCCTAGTTCTATTATAACATATGAATTTTCAAATGTTATCATGAAGAAGGTTTTATCCATGCTTGTGCCAGTTTAAAATTTTGGGTGGACACTTAGGGGTCTATTTACAAAAAAGATTGTGAATAATCCCTATAATGTGCCCAATGTGTTTATTTCCCATGATTGTCAGCTCAATCTAATAGCCATACGTTAATCAGGGACATACTGCATTATGGCCACTAGATGAGGCTGATGATCATAGGAAATAAGCATATTGGACATCTTATGAAGACCATAATGCGTCCAATTGTTTAAAGTGATTGTAAACAATCAACTTGAAAAAAAAAACCCATTCAGTTTAAAATAGAAATGAAAGGCAAAACATTGTTTTCTATAGATGTAAAGAAACATTCTAATTAACTTTTTTTTACCCTTTTTTATAAGTGATCACATTCCCTCTGTTCTCAGCTGCATAAGAGCTGGTGGAGGAGAAGCAGCAGCACTCTGAGCTGTGCAGTGAATGGCTGTGCAATGGGGGGCGTTTCCGGACAAGTCTGATCATTGGAGGAGAGCACACTGAGTTCCTAGCATAGCTAGAGAACTAACCACGTGGTTCTCTCCTGCTTATTGTGGTCAGTTTTTAATAGGAAAGCAAGTGGACTCGCAGGAGCACCAGTGATTTCACACAAAAGAAGCAATACAATGAGAACAGGATACTTTCTTATACAAGTGAATCGTACAGCAGGCACATATCAGGAATATGAAGTGTTGGGGTAACAAACGCTTTAACTCATATAATCATCAACTCTATCTAGTGGCCATACCCCAATTAGAAAAATACCTCCTTATTGCCGTTCGATAGAGCTGACGATCACAGGAAATACATATATAAGACAAAATTGCAGAGTTTTGCCCATTGGGACTTTAGATGAAGAGCCACACAACCAGTAATAAAAGCATAGTACAAGTTTATTAAATATATGCCAGCAATGAAACTGGGAAGAGATGTCATAATGTCAAACAGTTTGCCAAAGTATACAAATCCATTACATAGGTACATTCAATGATCAAATAGTACATAGTACATGTGTTGTAGCATCAGTAGTAACCCGACGCGTTTCGTGAGTTTAGTCTCAGTCTTCAGGGGTAGATGTATAAAATGCACATTTTATATGTAGCACATTTGAATTTCATACATAGAATTTGCATACGCTATGTATTATTATTTTATCACAGTTACAAACAGTATATTTGATAACTGTCAGTCCTTACTACTTGCCAGTAGTGATCTCACACTCAGTAACACAGGGTTTTTTTCCAGATTTGATACTGCCAATGTTGCACACCTAAATTAGGTAGCATTATGCCAAGCAGTGACTGTGAATGAGTGTTGGGGAGCAAACTGACCCAAGTCAGGCATACAATCTAATATCCCTAATCTGGACAGCCAGCAAATATATACTCCTCCTCCACCACCAAGCTAGGATCAGTCTGTATTTTTGGTCTTCAGCACTGCATGTGTGTTTTTAGTTGAGGGCCCCAGAATATGTCTCCCCTCTAAAACAACACCCTGAGTAGTTCCAATCAGGTAAGAGATACATGATGTTGGGTGGTGGGGGGCTTCTGGAGATCTCAAATGTTTGTTTAATTATTAGGTTGGTATTCCTACCCTAGGTAATTTCCCATCTGAGCATTCAAAAAATGCGTCAAGAGTAATTTAAAAGTAGGGAATTTGGTTAATGCTATGCGCAATCACATTAGTGAGTGTCATTATTTCTTGATATCATATTATATCATGTATATTATTTGTTTAGATGGTTAACTCAAAGGTCTACATCACACAAATATTTTCCCAGCAAGCTGTTGCTTTTAATACATCTCTTTTCTTTTTTTATGGCTGTTGGCCAATGAATAACCATGGTGTGACTTATTTTTCCCAATGTTCCAACAAAAAAAAAAAACAATTTTATGTTCTGCTTATGTATCCTCCAGCTTTTAGTTTGAACTCCCACACATGCTATTAGTTTACTGTAGTTGCTGGCAAATAACCATTTTGTGTCTACATTTTTCCCAAAAGTAAATTATTTGAAGACACTGCAGCAGTTCTAGGGTATATTTTTGTACTTTTATTGTAAGGAATAAAAGTACCTTTGCTTAAGGTTATTCATTATTTCCTGATGATACAGGTTTCTATTAGAATACTTGGTGGTTGGGGCACGACGAGTTAAAGCGGAATTAAACCCTCTCATCTTTTAAGGAAACTGCTATCTTAACCTCTATTTGATCCACAGTTTCCATGGCACTGCACATGTGATTAGTTATGACACCAGCCTTGACAGTTCAGTTGAGGGCACAAGCAACCGTGACATGGCATGCCTTGAATGTAACTGTTTTGGAAAGCATTTAAATTGCTGGGTTTAATTCTGCTTTAACTTGTGTTTAGAGTTGAGCGAACACCTGGATGTCCGGGTTCGGCGGGTGCGGCCGAACTTGAAAAAAAAGTCCGGGTTCGTGACCCGGACTTAACCCGAACTTGACCCTGATCCAGAACCCCTATTGAAGTCAATGGTGACCCGAACTTTTGAGCACTAAAATGGCTCTAAAAACATGGAAAGGGCTAGAGGGCTGCAAATGTTAAGAGCATGGCAAGTGCTCTGCAAACAAATGTGGATAGGGAAATAACTTAAAATAACATAAAAAACATAAAAATAAAAAATAATCATCTTGATCTGATTTTTGAAGAGCAGATTAGAACATAGCAGTGTCTAAAGGCTTTGTCTCACAGTACCATATAAAGGAAAAACTGAAAAAAAATGTTTTCCCTTTAAATTTGTGATTTTTGAATAGCAGATTAGAACAGCACTGTGTATAAATGCTGTAAGTCACAGTAAAATATGAAGGAAAACATTTTTTTTTTTTAAATCCAGATTAAGCAGACACATATGCACTGAGCTTGCATTAAATGTCCACTGCACGCCACACGCCGTCCACCTAACAGACTGATAAAAGTTGTTTTTTTTTCCTCCCTCCTCCTCACTGGGCTCAGGTCAGGGCAAAAAGATTGTGCACTGCACCCCCACACAATAAAGTCGATGTAGATCTGATTAAAGAAGATTCTTCTGTCCTGTGTCCTATTCTTTCCCTGAAAGCAATCTCTCCAGCCTGTCCCTACAATAATCTTCTATCTCTCCCTCAAATCAGCAGCAGCAGGAACCTTTCCCTACACTAGTTAGAGCAGAGTGACGTGCGGTGCTACATGACTCCAGCTTATATAGAGGCTGGGTCACATGCTGCACTGGCCAATCACAGCTATGCCATTAGTAGGCATGGCTGTGATGGCTTCTAAGGGCACACTAGTTAAATGCTTGTTGATTGGCTGCCCTGCAGCTGTTGAAACCGCGCCATTAAAACCGCGCCAAAATAACCGAACAACGGACTGTATCCCGAATATACAGTAAAATGTTCGGGTCCGTGTCCGGGTACCGAAAACCCAAAAGTCCGGTAAGATCCCGAGTAATACAGTCCGTGTTCCCTCAACCCTACTTGTGTTGTGTTTATGGCCTGGTTCACACCTACAGATACAACTGGGCATGGGTGCGTCTCCACATGCTTTTCACACATTGGGAAACGTATTCTTTCAATGGGCTGCTCTATGTGTAGGAAATGCGAAAGATATGTCCCTAAATCTTTTCAAAAAACATGCTGCAGCACCATGCGGTTTGGCATGCACTAAAACACACTCATTTTCAGATGCATGGGGATGCCAAACTTTAATGGCATCCCAGTCTTAGTCTGTAGGGTTCAATATTGAGTTGACCCACCCTTTGCAACTATAACAGCTTCATGCAACTAAAACAGCTTCAACTCTTCTGGGAAGGCTGTCCAAAAGGTTTAGGAGAGTGTCTATGGAAATGTTTGAACATTGTTCCAGGAGCACATTTGTGAGGTCAGGGTTGAGGTCAGGACTCTGTTCAGGGCAGTCCAGTTCCTCCACCCCAAACTCACTCATTTATGTCTTTATGGACCTTGCTTTGTCCACTGGCCCAAATCAGTTGGTGGAGGGGGGATTATGGTGTGGGGTTGTTTTTCAGGGGTTGGGCTTGTCCCCTTAGTTCCAGTGAAGGGAACTCTTAAGGCGTCAGCATACCAAGACATTTTGGACAATTTTATGCTCCAAACTTTGTGGGAACAGTTCGGGGATGGCCCGTTCCTGTTCCAACATGACCAGTGCTCAAAGCAAGGTCCATAAAGACATGGATGAGCAAGTTTGGAGTGGAAGAACTTGGCTGGCCTGCACAGAGTCCTGACCTCAACCTGATAGAACACGTTTGGGATGAATTAGAGACTGCGAGCCAGGCCTTCTTATCCAACATCAGTGCCTGACCTCACAAATGCTCTTCTGGAAGAATGGTTAAATATTCCCATAGACACACTCCTAAACCTTGTGGACAGCCTTCCAAGACTAGCTGAAGTTATTATAGCTGCAAAGGGTGAGCCAACTCAATATTGAACCCTACGGATTAAGACTGGGATGCCATTAAAATTCATGTGCGTGCAAAGGCAGGCGTCCCAATACTTTTGACAATATAGTGTATCTGCTAAGTCTCATTTCTCTGTGTGTCAAAAAAGCGCACAATTTTGCAGAGCAAGGTGGATATTTTAATTTTCCTCTAGTTGAGCCTTAAAGAAAAAAGGAATGCAGCCATCACACCTAAAGACTGGTAAACTGCAATAAATGTCATTTTTGTCCCTGAATATATGTATGCTTCAAAACAACCTAATTGGTTTCTCATTCCAAGGTGATACAGTCATTCAAAATGGTGCAAACAGTGGTGTGGGACAAGCTGTGATACAGATTTGTGCATCAATGGGAGTGAATACTATTAATGTCATTAGAGAAAGGTAAGAATTATACTACATGGACACTTGCATTAACATTATACAGATAAGTAAATTGCAAAATGAATAACAACACTTTAATAGGATATTTCATTCTACAGCCAAGGTTACAGCAGAGAATCAGGGAAGGTCAGGCAAACCTCCAACTGATCCCTGTTTTGGTAGGACTGGCCAAACGATTTGCTCCAGAAAGGGATATAAAATAAAACTGGGATTAGGACATGACATGGTGAGATCTGAGGAGGAGCTCAACACAAACCTAAACAACATCAGCCACAATCTCTGCCCCTTTGTTTACAATTTAGCTGTCCACTTGGGATCTGACAGCGGACATGTCGGCAGTTCATTGTTCATTCCCCCATCCTTTCCTGGCAAGCCAGGATTCATGCTCAAATAAGGATCTGGGATTTTCTATTTTTTTTTATTGGAGGAAGGGGGGTGTGTTTTTTCTTTTTTTGTTTTATTCTTTGTAGTGATCAACTGATATAGTTTTTTTTAATGCCGATACTGATATTTTGGTCATTGGATATCGGTCTCGGTCAATATTGGCCGATATTTTCGGACATTTAAAAAAAATATATTTTTCACAGGTACTCTTGTGGAGGGATCTTGGGGTCTAAAAGACCCCAGACCCCTCTTCTGCACTTAAAGCATTCAAAACGCCAAGTTTGACTGTTTTGAATGCTTTAATTTTTTTTATTTGGGGCAGAATACCTGGAAGTGATGTCATGACATCACTTCCGGGTTTTTTACATGGAGACCAGATCAGAGCCGAATGTGGCTTTGATCAGGTCTTCTCTTCGGCAGTCATGCAGGTAGGATGCCCGGGTCTCCCGGTGGGCTTGGAGACCCGGGCGAGCCGCAGAAGGCGGCGGGGAGGGGGGGGACGTCCCCTCCCGCTCCTTGTAATGACAGCCGAGCGGCTTCTCAGCCGCATCGGTTGTCATTACAAGACAGCTGACCGTCGGCTATGGACGCCGGTACCGGGGTGATGCCTCTAGCTGCAGGCATCACTCCGGTACAGCACTTTCCCGAAATATCGGCAATATCGGTAACCGCAGGGGGGATTCCGATATATCGGGGAAAGTGCAGATTGGCCCTTGATATATCGGTGTTGCCGATAATTGGTCGATCCCTAATTCTTTGTGTGGGGTACACCCTTAAAATTCATACCTGACGTTCACTAAGGTTAAGGGGTCTGGTATGAGTTATGTGGGCGCCCCATTAATTTTTGTTTTTGTCATCTTTCTTGCTGTAGGAAGTGATATTTTAGAAATGTTTAACTTTAAACATTATTAAAATCACTGCTCCCTGCAAAACTGTATTTGTATTTTCTTTTTTTTTTTTTTTGCATTGGTACTAGTTCCCCCAACTCCCTTGGGTTTGGATTAACATTCAGAACTTTTGAGCTGTTTGGAGAAAAATTTGCAAACTGAACCCAGGTATTTTCAGCTTATCCCTACTCCTGGAATCAACAAGAACTGTCCTGGCCTACTGCTTTTCAATATTGCCCTATTGCTATGATCAATGCTTTCTCTGTCTAATACTAAGCCGCGGAATGCAGTGATGGGGGAGGCAGGGTGCTTGACTTCTCCGGGAAAGTCATCACTTTTTTTTTACAGAGCACTCTGGGTTTCAAAGCTCTTGAGGCACTTCTGAAATTGCCTGAAGGTACACATTGGGAGTGGGACCTCTAGGTCCCTGTATTTTATTCATGTTGTTAAATTAATCTGCTTGATAAGATGAGAGGTTTACTTTAAAGGCACACAGAACACTGTTCATGCAAATCAATTTGGCAACCAATGGATATCATTACAGATAAGGACAAGTAGATGTCAGAGTGGATTTTGAAAAGTCTGTTCATTTCTAAACACGAGTCATAATATATATGAGCTTGAATTTATTAAAGTAAAGTAAATTCTCACTGTCAAATGCTGCCCTCTTGTGTACAACTGACAAAATGACCATTCTGACAATATATGGAAACATTTTTCTCGGAAACCTTAACCCTCATACTGGAATACCTTACATGTAATTGATTTATTGACAAAACTATTAGAAAGTCAGGGCACATGTTAAGGGGTATTGAGTTATGTCAATATTAACAGTATGGCAAGGCAATGCAGAGGAGCACTGTATGGATAACCTAACACTGATATCCATGCAGTTTATCAAAATGTACAGAATACCTTTGTTTTGCAGATTTTAATGCAGTTACATAGCCATTCAGCTTCTAGATTAAAATCCTCCCGTGGGCTTTTGTGTTGAGCAAATATCACAGAAGGCAGTATTCACCTCCATCGTTCTTTTATTGCTTAAAAAAAAAAAAAATAATAATAATGACATCAAACAGATGAATGCTAGTCTATGGGCAAAGCCAGTTTTACCATTTATGTTGCTCTAGGTGGGTTGGAGGATGATGCTCCTTTCTAAAGGTTTTTTTGGGGTTTAATTGCACACTAAAAATGAGAACATAAATAGAATGTGCCATTTCAGTTAGCATGCTGCTTTGTTTATGCTCGAACATACTGTAAGAATGGGTTCATATCAGTGCAGTGCAGTTTTTCCATTGTTTTTAGGCACATCTTACACGTGGATTTAGGTACACTGCCTATGAGAACATGTGTTTTATGAAAGCAGATCAAAGACGTAACAAGCAGGACTTTGATGTGCTTTCATGAAACTGAAAATTTAATGGCAGCAAACTTAAAAAGCACATGTAAAACACGCATAAAAAGGCAATGCAGAAAACTGCACCGCACTGATGTGAATGGGGTCTAACAGATGCAAGTATCTTTATGAAGAGTGAATAGGGCAACCCGGTTGCTGGTGTCATCTTATCGGTGTTGAAACAATAGTCATGGGGACCAGTTTTACCCCAAAAATCAGGTAGACTGCCAGGTTATAATTTGTGGACCCAGTGAGTCACCTGTGGATGAGAACTACACTCCAGGTTGCAATTTATGGAAAGGTTCCGTGGTGACAGCCAACTAGCAAGCAAATAAACTGTTGTACTGAATTAAAACAGGAGTTTGGTTAGATAGCAAAATGGTCAAGGCAGTTTTCAGACAGAATCAGAATCCAAAAAACTGTTTGAGATTCAGTTTCAGACAGCAGTTCAAACACAGTGTAGCCAAACAAGTAACACACTAACAGAACCTGTTGAGCAGGCATATGCTTAAAATCCTGGCCTCTCTGTAAAGACCACTAATAATGTCAGCTGTAAGAAATTTCAGCATAGTCTTTCTGCAGTGTAGGAGCATGTTCAGTAGATAACAGTGAAGAACAGAATCCAGTAACTCCGAATATCCCATATATAGCACCCTCCTAGATAGGCTTCTAGTTAAAGTAATTTTTTTTTTTTGGGGGGGGGGGGTTGACTCTCCTGTAATCAGTTGAGCACCTTGTGATTGCTTTGGGCTGTTCTGGCTTTCAATGACTGCAGGTTTGATTGCTTCCCCCTGCCTTGTAGAGGGTTCTATAATCGCTTTAAGACCGGAAGATTTTACCCCATTACTGACCAGGCCATATTTTGGGATTTGGCACTGCGTTATTTTAACGGACAATTGCGCGGTCGTGCGATGCTGTACCCAAATTAAATTGACGTTCTTTTTTCCCCACAAACAGAGCTTTCTTTTGGTGGTTATTGATCACCTGTGCGATTTTTACTTTTTGCGCTATAAACAAAAAAAGAGCGACAATTTTGAAAAAATAACAATATTTTTCACATTTTTTTTTATATGAAATTCCCCCCCAAAAAAAAGTAAAAATCAAAATCTTTTAACATTTTGAGCCAATTTGTTTTCTGCTACATATTTTTGGTAAAAAAAAATCGCAATAAGCGTATTTTGATTGGTTTGCGCAAAATTTATCGCAGCTACTAACTACGGGAAATGTAATCATCTTTATTGTTTTTTTTTTAGTGGCGGCGATCTGCAATTTTTTTTTTGGGGGGACTGCGACATTGCGGCGGACAGATCGGACCCTTGACTGACATTTTTGACACTTTTGGGGGTACCAGTGACATTACTACAGTAATCAGTGCTATAAATATGCACTGTTACTGTAAAAATGACACTGGCAGGGAAGGGGTTAACTTTTATTGATGATCAAGGGGTTAATGTATGCCTGGTGCTTACTGACGTGTGTGGGGGGAGGTGTCTGAGTGACACAGGCACAGATCGCAGGTTCAGCTATGCTGAATCCAGTAATCTGTCCCTGCCTGTCACTTAGGAGATCCGCCCGCTTTGTTTACACAAGCGGGCGGATCTCCACACTCGATCCCCGACGATCGGGGAAGAGCGGCGGTGATCACTGCAGCTCCTCCCCTGGCCCGACTCCCGCTGTGACTGAATACAGTGGGAGCGAGCCTCCGGCGGCGCGCACGTGCCACTCACAAGGCAAGGAGTCCAGCGAAGTAGGTCTACGTCGCTGGACGATAACGAACCACTTTGCAGCAGTACGATCAATGTGAGCGGTCGGCAAGTGGTTAATGTGGTGGACTGGATGAAGCAAATCAGCAGCTAAATATTTATGTTGTCTCAGTCAATACCTGGAGGAGGGTGCCCAAATAGTGGCTGAGAGTTAGCATACATAGTCTAAAACCTGGGGCTGCCTGAAGGGCTGCTGCACTTCTGGATAGGCCAGTAGCAGGGTTTATCTGTTTTCATTGAGGCCCCAGCTGTGCCACAGCTAGGATGCCTATTCTGCTAAATTCTCTGACATTGAGTGAAAGATTTCACTGGGAGTCCAGTCTAGAAGATTTACTAAGGAGTTGCTGCCTGATACTGGAGGGAGATATCTATGTATCCCGGGAGAAGGTAAAAACAATGTGGGACTTTATATGAGGTGTGGCCAGCTGCGAAATAAATTATAAATACATGATAAAAGAGACCAGATAGATAATACTGTAATTTTTTTTACCTTCTGCTTCATTGCATATAGGGATGGAGACAGAGGCGTAACTAGAACCTTCAGGGCCCTGATGCAAGAAACCATGAAGGGCCCCCCAGACCCCTGGCCGGGGCCCTTACCTTCAAGCCCAGGGCTCTTCCCACTAATCCTGGGGCTCTTTACACTCGTTGCATGGCCTTTTATTACGGTCCCGCAGCAGGATTCTTTCACAAGTTCTGCAGTGGGCCCCCTTCCTGCAATCTTGTGGGCCCACTTCCTGCAATCTTGGGGCCTCCGCACAGTGGTGCAATGCCAGGGTCCGGTCGCAAGTGTGACCTTTGCGATCCTGGAAGTTCACCCACTGGTTTGCTACCGGGCCCCCTGGAGCATGGGGCCCGGTAGCGATTGCAACCCCTGCAACCCCTGTAGTTACGCCCCTGGATGGAGACTCTGTTGGTCATGAGTCTCATATAAAGTCCCCAAATTACCCCCCCCCCCCCCCCGTGTTTTATATGTACCCCGGGACACAGTGAATACAGACCTGAAATAAGGGACCCTAATCACTGTTGCTGCTGATATCTCTAACCTACTAATACCAGTGCTTGCCTGGCCTGGAACATTGCTAAAGGGGTCCTGGCGTGGTCCCATTTCTGGGCTACTTCCGTAGGATCCACTGAGAGAAATAGTGTGACAACGAAGAGTGTCCCCAATCTATTTCTTAGTCCTCATGAAGAAACCCACAGCTCTCTATGCCCTATCCAATCTAATTAGCAATGCATTTAAAAGGCAACCCTATACTGTTTATTGAGCCAAAGAAGTGACTGTTGCTGTGTGCCTGGTGATTGTGGGGGAGGGGGGGAGGGAATCGTGCTGTGGAGATTTGGAGTGTGGGAATTGGGTGGAGGATTTGTAATGGAATGAGGGGTCGTTCTGGGAGGGACGAATTTGGGGGGGGGGGGGTGGAGTAAGAGTATTTACTCTGAGAGGGGTATTGAGGGGAAGGAGGATTTGTGCTGGAATGGGAATAGATGGGGATTGTGCTGGTATGAAGGATTTGGGAAGGGTAGAGGAGGACTTGTGCCGAGGAACAGGTGTTGGGGGGGGGATTTGTTCTGGGAGGGGGATTTGTTCTGAGAGAGGGATAGAGGATTTGTGCTGGGGGGTGAGCATGCAAATAAGTGTGATTTTTTTTGGAGGGAAAGGAGTTGTACATTTTTGCTGAAAGGGTAAAGTATTGCTTGGGGGGGGGGGGATTTTGCACTCTCCTTACATCTACACTGTGCGTTACACACCCCTGACTCATGCACTCTTTTTGTTTTGTATTCCCGACCTTACTATGCACTCCATACTCCTGGACCCTGCTCTTTGTGTGTCATGTACTCCTAAACCCGGCACTAACTACAGCCCTCTTTTCCTTACACAGTCCTGATCCTTGAACACATTGCATTACACACCCTGACCCCTGCAGTCTGTGTTATGTATCCCGGCACTGACTGCAGAACTCCCCAATCCCTGTGCTCTGCCCTACACACTCCTGCACTATATATACAATGCTGTACAATATATACTTCTCTACAAATTGTTCATTGTCTCAACAGTTGCTAATTGCTAAGCAGTCCCTGACTATTTTAATGAAGTTAGGTATGGTCAGAAAAAGTGTTAGCTCTCTGTATATTTTCAGCTTTTGCAAAACCATGTGCAATATTCTTTTTTTTTTTTTTTTTTTTAATGATTGTGTTGGGGTTTATATTTGTCTGTAAGACTCTTGGTTCAGCAATCAAAGCATATTTTATAGGTACAACAAAGCCTGGGTTTTGTTTAACTGTGCCTCCTAAGCCCCTCCCATTGTTAAGAGTATGCAACACCCATTTTTTGCAGCACTGCGCTATGCGCACTGCAGGTCATTGCCTCTCTCCAGTGTCCCTCATTCTGAAGTTCAAAAGTTGGGAGGTATGAAATTGACATTTACCCTTATCATTCCTGTGGGTGTCCACTGAGCTGGTTGCTGAATCCATGACCATGAATACCATTACTGGTCATGGAAATTAGGGAATAGTGAATTGAAAGGCATGAGCCAGAACTAGCAGAAAATACTGGTTTCTCCAGACTGGAGCTGGCTAGGAAGCAATTTTTTTGTTTTGCTGGCCAAATCAAGCACATAATTTTAGGGAAATATGAATGATGTTGCATCACAAATTGAATACGTCCCCCCCCCCCTCCACTATCTGAACTATAGCCGGTGGCATTCATTGTGAGGAAATCCTCCAACAGGCTGGTTGTACCGAAGTCAATTGGTTGTTTGATTTTGGTACAACCAGTTTGCTCACACATGGATCAAAATTCGGCTGGCTTCAAGCATGGCCAGCTATACTTACTGCCCCCCTGTACTTTACATTCCTGCTCCCCTGTACCATGCCCTCCTGCCTCCATGCCTTGTATTGTTTGCTCCTGACCTCCCATACTGTGACCTCCTGACCCCAGCATTGTGCCACCTGATCGCCCCCCATACTTTGCCCATCCTTCCCCCTCTATACTGCCCTCTGCCCCCCCCCCCCCCCGCCCTTCTATGCCCTGCTGTCTCTTATACTCTGCCCTCCTGATGCCCTGCCCTCTGCCCTGATGACCCCCAGGCCACTGCCCCATTGACCCTCTTTCACTGCCCCGCTAACCCCTTATCCTCTGCCCCAATGACCTCCTGTCCTCTGACACCCTTTCCTCTGCCCTGCTGATTCCCTGTCCTCTGCCCTGCATACCCCCTGTCCTCTGCCTCACTTAACCCTGTCCTCTGCTCTACTGAACCCTGTCCTTTACTCTACTGACCCTCTGTCCTCCTGCCCTCTTCCCTAGTGACCACTGCACACTGCCCTACACAGTACTGACCTCTGTACACTGCCTTAACTACTATGGACCTCTGCACACTGCCCTACACACTGCTGACCTCTGTACACTGCCCTACCTACTATTGACCTCTGTACACTGCTCTACATACTGCTGACCTCCATACACCGCCCTACCTTCTGCTGCCCTCTGTACACTGCCCTACATACTACTGACCTCTGTACACTACCCTACATACCACTGACCTCTGTACACTGTCCTACATCCTACTGACCTCTGTACACTGCCCTACCTACAACTGAACTCTGCAGACTGCCCTACCTACTACTAACCTCTGTACACTGCAGGTGCAGTACTCAGTAGAATGGTCAGCATCAACTGATGCGTCCAGAGTGTTTGATGCAAAATGTGTTTGAGTGTTATGGCAGTGTAATTGGTGTTCATTCCTGTATTCTCTGTAAGATCTCTTGGGTTGCCTCTCTCTAAAGAGATTGTACTGTTGCCGCTAAACAAATGCATCAATGATTTTACAAATCACAATACCTCACTGGCTGTGTGTCTGTCCATATTATGATAAATCCTGTAAATACAGTATTTTAAAAATAAATTGTTACATACAGTATAAAAAGCACTCTTCCTACAAAGTTCCCCCGGCTTTTATGAGCAATCGCAGGATGCATTGCAAGGAAGCCCTCCCACTGGGATTCCCATAAAAGCCAATGTGTCACCACTGGCTAGGTTTCCTCCACTGTCCAACATGCTCCCCTATTGGATGCAGTGGAGACACTCCCTCAAACTCAGTGAATCACACCTGGAGATATGCAACAGGAAACCTAATAGATCAGGCTCCCCTGATAAGCAGAAGGAGAAATAGATGCATTTTCCTAGCACCTACCTAGGAGGGTACTACACATGATATGAATCTCCTGTTCCACCATATCAAAAAGTGATCTTTTGGATTGAGATCTGGTAACTGTGGAGGCCATTGGAGTACAGTGAACTCATTGTCATGTTCAAGAAACCAGTTTGAGATGATATGAGTTTTGTGACATGGTGCATTATCCTGCTGGTATTAGCCATCAGAAGATGTGTACACTGTAGTCATAAAGGGATGGACATGGTCAGCAACAATACAGATAGGCCATGGGGTTTTAACTATGCTCAATTCGTACAAAGGGGCCCTGAGTGTGCCAAGCAAATATCCCCCACACCATTTCACCACCACCACTATACTGAACAGTTGATCCAAGGCAGGATGGATCCATGTTTTCATGTTTTTACCCCAAATTCGGACCCAACCATGTGAATTTCGTAGCTCAAATCGAGACTCATAAAACCAGGCAACAATATTCTATTGACCAATTTGGTGAGCCAGTGCAAATTGTAGCCACAGTTTCCTGTTCTCAACAGGAGTGGCACCCGGTGTGGTCTTCTGCTGCTGTAGCCCATCTGCTTTAAGGTTTAATGTGTTGTACTTTCAGAGATCAAGGCATTTTCCTCCATTCAACTGCCACTGACTGGATATTTTTTTTGGACCATTCTCTGTAAACCCTAGAGATGGTTGTGCGTGAAAATCTCAGTATATCAGCAGTTTTTGAAATACTCAGACCAGCCCGTCTGCCACCAACAACCATGCCACATTCAAAGTCACTTAAATCCCCAGTCTGTTGCTCGGTTTGAATTTCAGCAAGTCATCCTTACCACGTCTAGATGCCTAAATGATTTGAGTTGCTGTCATGTGATTGGCTGGTAAGCAATTTGTGTTACCAAGTAATTAAACAGGTGTACCGAATAAAGTGGCCGGTGAGTGTATATGGCTGTAACAAATAAATTGGGCTAACAATATTCTTTTTGTATAATCATGCCCATTTTAAATAAATGCCTCACCCCTAAATAAAGTACATGTTCCCCCTAAAATGGCTTGTTGGACACACAGCAAGTCATTGTAGGAGGAAACTTGCTGGAAACAATTTTGAAATTGTTTGCAAATATGTAATGGTGCAATGTTTCCTAAACAAATCTAGTGTTTGTACTGTGTGCACTCACATTCAGTCATATCCATGAATGCATTTATATGGGAGAGAGGTGATCTCATCACCGTTCTTCTGAACTGTATGAGAAAATACTCCTTTTAAAGAAAAATGTTGAAAAAAAGTCCCAGTACAATTTTCAGTAAAGACAAGAAAATTTGAATGTTTGCAGTAAAATAAACTTAACTCTCAAATAAACTTTCCACTGCCAGTACCCTAGTAATATAATAGATTGAGTTATATAAACTATTTACATCCCAGGTGATCTGAAACCATTCACTTGGAAAGCTACAAATCAAAGTTTGAGTTGAAAGTCAAAGGTACCATGTAAAAAGGCCTTCCCATATCCAAATGGGTAGGTATTTTGTCTAGATATATAGGTAGAGGCACAAAAAGTCCTTTCCCACCCCAATGGATCAGTGACAGACTTGTGACTTGTGAAATCATGTTTAGAAATACCTGAACAATGAAGCCCCCTGTCTTTATTGTTACCAAGATGGATGCCATGACTCTTTTCTATTCTTTTAATAATCAGTAATAAATAGCAACAAAAGAGACCTAGAAAGTAGATCCAGAATTTTGGATGTAAAACTGAATCCAAATTTCAGTGTTATTTTTGCTTCGGATCACCAAAAGACTTCTGGGACCGAGGGACTAAAAGGCTGCTTAAAAGGCTGTTTCTGCCCCATATCTGCTTCTTCTGCTACCTGAGCACCCTTATCTTATCTTGACTGCCAGTACCAGCAGATCCCACCCTTAAATCCTGGTGTCCCTGATATTTAAGGGAACTGGCTCAGGCTGTTTTTTGGGCATATCTTCTCGTTATGCAGGACTGTCAAGTTTTACCCAAAATATTCTGCATAGTTTGCATCATGTGATGCTTTGTCGTACAAACTTTTTTTTGGAGGCTGGTTTGACTTCAATGGAAGTTTTGCTTCGGAATTTCAGAATTTCTTTGGTTTTATTTTTCAATTTTAAAAAGTTTGGCTGAACCCCAACTGATCAAGCTTTTCAGAACTTCACTTGTCTCTACAGGGAAGACGGAAAGTATAGGAATAGTTGGTTAAAGTGTGGACCCTCTATGACCAACCACTGTTCTCAATATTTTGCTACCACTGAAAGTCTGCAGGTCAGGTTTACTGGATGTTAACTCACTTATTTTTTACATCTTTGTATTTTTGAAGGTCTAACTTGAGTGAAACGATAAAAAAACTGCAGTCACTTGGTGCTAACTATGTTATTACTGAGGATATGCTACACAATGAAGAAATGGCAAATCTCTTTAAGGTAATCTTTTGGAAACAATTTCTCCCTGTGAATTTTCTAAATGCCATCGGCAATTGCAAAAGCTCTGCTGTGTCTGTATATTTTTTAATGCTTGTACCTAGTAATCACCTGTGACTGTGTGAAGTAATTATCAATATACTGTGTATTATGGTAGCACAAATTAAGCTGCCCATGCTTTCACTTATTTTTTTCCAGGTAGTTGAAAGGCCTAAATTAGCTCTCAACTGTGTAGGCGGAAGCAGTGCTGGAAACCTTTTCTGCCATCTCAAGTAAGTATTATTTACCTTGAGTGTAAAGTATATATATTACATTTAAAAACAAGTACAGTGCCACGATTGCTGCTCTGACATAGAGCTCATGCTCTTAAACTTGCTTGAGAAGTGGATGGCAAATGCTGCACGACTGTTTGCCATTATCAGCCAGTTTGCCCTAAAGAACAAAAGAGTAGCTAAACTAGCTGAACAACACAAAAGCAGAGCAATGGGTGTCTAGAAGGCAAACAGAGGACTATATTTATTTCTTAGTCTTTTATGACTTTTCAGTACTGTATTCCTTTTGAAATATCTAGGGCACCTGTGCATGGCAGTCTGTGTCATGCTCACCATAAAGCATATCTAAATTGTAAACCAGAAACTTTACATTTGATAATATATGCTGAGCTACTCTCATAGGAGCCAGTTGGATAGGATGGGTCCTCTGTTCTTTATAGGTGGTGTCACTGATGTATTAGTGGTGAAGGGATGCACTGAACATCTTTGCTGCCATTGTGCTATGTGCTGGGTGTCCAGTGTGCCCCTGTACCTTTAAGGAGGATTGGGCTACCTCCAGGCCCACCTGCCCCTTAATAAAAAAAAATAAAGTGAAGTAACAATGGTACTGATAACACTATTTAGCATACAAAGTGATTAACAGTAGGAACTAGGCAAAAGATGAATTTGGCATCCAGATCAGCATAAACAGTATCAAGGTCACCTCAAGTGCAGCAGTGAGCAGTAGTCAAGTTTAATCTACCAAGTGCTGAAACCAGACCACATTTATGGCAGTGATGCTAGTCATAAACCGATTGGGTATGCAATTTTCAAAAGAAAAGGCGAATGGTAGGGAAGGGGGCAGAAGAACAAAGGGGAAAGGGGGCTTGCAGAATAATTATTACAGGAGGGGCAGTCCTTTAAGATATTCTTCTGCCAGCTATCATTGGGGCCCTTAAAGAGCATTGGTGCATTTAATGACAGTCCCAGTTAACCTGCATGCAGTATACTGTAAGTACAGTATAGGTGCAGGATAGTCTCGGTACAGGTGCAAGATAGATGTGGTTCAGATGCGGTAAAGATTTGGTACAATGCAGTACATTGTATAGGTGCAGTCTAGGTTTGAAATACGCATGATATAGAGTGTAACATGGGTGCTGTATGGATTGGGTACACTTTATGTCTTGCTCTCAGGGGCTCAGACCCTGCTAACACTCAGCAATGGATAAAAAGCCCTCTTACCAGTCCCCATGCTGGATGCTGAGATGACCTTTCACTGTAGAAGAGGGCCCCCTCGGTCTCTCCCTGAAAGTCTTCGGTAACCAGCAGTGAAAAGCAGAGGGGGAGTGTTCCCCTTTCGGCAGCGGTGCAGGTGCTGTAAGGCAGTGGTCCTCAACCCTGGCCTACAGGGCCCACTAACAGGCCAGGTTTGCAAGATAACTGAAATACATCCCAGTGATATAATTTGCTGCTCAGTGATTGCAGTATTCTAGACTGCATCTCCCCAATGTAATACTTAAAACCTGGCCTGTTAGTGGGCCCTGTAGGCCAGGGTTGAGGACCACTGCTGTAAGGCACCCAGGTGTCCTCACTCCCAGTCTCAGGCTCTGGTCTCCGCTGGTAGGGTCACCAGCTGGCAGACGAATATCCAAACAGAGGTGCTCTTTCTCTATCTCCCTTGGAGCCAAAACAAAGACCTTTTCTGAGCAGTTTAATAAAAAATAATTTCTCCACTCCACCTACTGCACAGTGCCTACTGGGATCTGCAGTGTAAGGAGTCTATTTGCCCCATTACATAGTTGCTGTCTTATTGTTGCAAGTCACTGTAAATTGTTCTGTGTGGACTTTCATATCCCTGTTTGTCTTTATTTTCACTGTATTTATTTTTTGATATCTTGTTTAATGTTTGAGATACATTCTTGTAATTTGTCATTTGACATATTGGTTTAGGTAGTTTCACACTGCACAATTGTGGTTTGTATTTTTTTCAGTTGAGTTGAGGTGAATGAGTCTATATGTGTTCTGCTGCTTAGGACAGGAAGGGTATAAGGGTTTTTCACTGCACGGTGGCTTTTTTTTCTTGTTGTTATTACACCACAGATATATCCACACCTATTTTTATAGTCTGACCTCGGGGCTTTATGAATGTATACACATCAAGCAGTGCTTTCAGACTTCAAGGACAAGCATTTTAAATTTATGCGCAGTTCCTGTGTAACTATTATGTGGATATTCTGCCTGAGAACAATTACAGTAGAGTTTTTAACAGAATCTTTGAAAAAAAAATCTCATCCATTGTTATTGATAAATTGAAAGCAATTATTTTGTAGGACATGGAATTCAAGAAGAAATTTGTATTGAGTTTTAAAGGTTTACTTATCATTTTCAACATACAATTGGGGACATTTATCAAGTCACAGTTGTTGTATCTGTTAATGTGCCATAGTTGCTAATATATTGTAGAAATAGAATTTATCATAATGTCAGATTTATCATAATATCTCATTGCATGTAATAAACTTGTCACATCACTTTGCTTGCTTTGTCACATTTGCTTACTTTTAGCATTTAGTCCACATGACTTTTTAATTATGTAACAGATCACAGTTCATTTCCACAGTAATTTAGGTTGTAATACTTTTAGCAAAAACGGGGTGATTTTCTCAGACTGGTTGCAGACATTTTTAAAGCTAAAAGTTGCAGCCGCAAAAGATAGAATAGTAACTGCAAATTAATTGCACACATTTGCATGGTGCGACCTTTGGGAATAGAGTGCAACCACATTCATAAAAGTTTCCTAATTGATTTTAGGCATACAACTTCCAATCCGACCCATCTGCAGTCAAACTGATAGTTTGAGACACTGTTCCAACTGTCAAACATTTGCTCTCAAATGTAAATAAAAAGTAAAGGAATTCTAGTTGTGGATTTTCATTGCTGGAACCTGTAGGCACACAACATTTGGTGCCTTAAAACGGACCTTGCAGTTCAAGCAAGTCAGCTTATTTGAAGGGAGAGCCCTCCTCTCCCTTCCTAATACATTGCACTAAAGAGAAAAAAAGTTAGTAAATATACTTTCTTTTCCCTAGCTTCTGTACTGCAGGATGTGACCTCATCATCCTGCCAATGACATTTTGGGAATTGTCTAGTAGCCCAAAACTCAAGAGATGATGCTCCAGCACACTGCAAGATCATTATCTTGTAAGACGTGGGCCACTCAGCATTCTTTGGCTTCTCACTGGATTGATGGTGACTTCACCCTCACCATGGGTGGAAACAGGGACAGGGTAAGTATTTTGATTACTTCTCTCAAAAGCTATTTTTTCTCCTTTAGCTCAGTAAGTCGGAGGGGGCCTTCACAAAATAGGCAGGCCTTGGTATTCTACATAGTTAAATAGTTAGTCAGGTTGAAAAATACACAACTCCATCTAGATCAACCAATAAAAGAAAAAAAAAAAAAACAACCATACAATCCCATATACACAATCCTATACCCACAGTTGATCCAGAGGTAGGCAAAAAACCCCAGCAAAGCATGATCCAATTTGCTCCAGCAGGGGAAAAATATCCTCCCTGATCCTCCGAGAGGATATTCCCTGGATCAACATTACCTATAAATGTGAGTACCCAGTTATAATATGTTTATTAAGGAAATAATCCATGCCTTTTTTAAAGCAATCTACTGAGCTATCCAGAACCACCTCTGGAGGGAGTCTATTTTATATTTACACAGCTCTTACTGTGAAGAAACCTTTCCATATTTGGAGATTAAATCTCTTTTCCTCTGAATGTAAATTCTCTCTTCAGGACTCTCCACAGCCCTCCATCAAGTCTTTACACTTCATTGTTGTTGAGCACCCACTACCAACAGGCCAACAGGTTAAAGCAGTGCCACATAGATGTAGCAGCATGTCAGTGGATATGCAAACAACATCTTTAAGAAAACTGCTGTTGACATACTGCAAGCACTTCAGGAGGACAATAGTTAGCATTGGAGGGGGACATGACTGCAAGTAGGGTAAAAGCTGACAGCTTAGGTTGTTGATCACCAGAAGCAGCTTTATGTAGTCAGAGTTTCCATCACATTTACTTTAAAGTGGTATAACATTTTTACCGTAGCTTTTTTTACCTTAATGCATCTCTGCATTAAAGTAATAAACCTTTTAATAGTGAAGGACCCCCTTTCCCCTTATACTTACATGATCCAGTGCTGTGCACATATGCAGCAGCTTTTCTCTCCTCTCCCCTGTCTCATAGGCTTGGAAGAGAGCAGTGGGAGGCATTGGCTCCGTCTGCTGTCAGTCAAAACTTGTGAGCAGAGAGCAGGGATGGGGCCGAGCTTGGCTCCATGTCTGAAAAGATACAAACACCCCTGCTCTGGATCGAGCACACATGAGTGCCCCTATAGAAAGCCGCTTCCTTTTGGGGGCACTCGGTGGGGGGGAAGGAGCCGGGAGCACCAGCGGGACACGAAAGAAGAGGAGCATTGGGGCTGCTCTATGCAAAATCATTGCACAGAATAGGTAAGTATAACAAGTTTGTTGTTTTTTTTTGTTTTTTAAATATAGCTTTAAACTAATGCAACCTCCTAGTTAGGCTGCTAAGTAAATGTGGTTTTGGCTGCTTCTGTAATCAAAGGAGAAGATATTGTTTGTTTTGATCTGTTCAGGGTTTCATTCCTAGAGTTTATGGAGGGAGAATTCAAACCAACCTGAAAAATTGATCAGGACCTAGCCAATCCCAGAGGAGGTGTGCCCAGATGGTGGATGGAGAAGCTGATAAATAGTCTGAAGCCCTGGTGAGATTGTTGTCCCTAGCCAAGAGAAGTTCCCAGCTTTATAGGGGGCTATTTCGCCCCTCTGAGGCAAGCCATGGATTGTGCTGCTGTTCTCTGAGGTGTAAGGACTGGAGACCTGGAAGCGACCTGAAACTGGCTGCAGGACTTTACCAAAGGGATCTGGTCTTGAAAAGATTTTCTTACCTCCTGGACTATGTCCAGAGAAAGTAAGGAGTTGGCAGCTGTTCTGGGGACTTGTGAGTAATGACCTTGTATTGATCCCTGGTGACTATGTGCTTTTTGGATATAAGCATGAGATGTTGCTCTCACAGAGACTGCTCTCATAGGGTCCCATATACTGTCCTGGTGTCCTGGACCGTGAGCTTTGTAAAGGGTGCTTTCATGTACAGTGCAGTGTTTCCGAAGTTACATTGGTTACATACAGCTGTGCAATTGTGCAGGATAACTAGGTGGCAAAGAGACTTGCCTCATGGTCCCTAGCAGTGAGGCTTTGAAACTGTTCAAAAAGATACCTCATGGTCCCCAGCTGAAAGGGTTTAGACTGTTCCTTCATTGATGTCGCTAGCCTTGTGGAAATATCCCATTCCCTAATCCCTCCCCTGTTACAAATTCTTTAAAAAATACATTACAAAAAGACAAACCCCCTGGCTGTTTACTGGAGCCTGAGTGAATGGACTGTTGCTTGGGTGAATGATGGCCTTTGTACTGTATGTGGGGGGAAACCAGGTAATACCAGCAACCCCGATGGGGTAGTGCTACAAATTGCATTATTAGTTTGGGATTTATTACCACTTTAACTGTTGAGAATTTTTTTTTTTTTCACATTGTTTTGTTTATGTGCTGTCCTCATAAATTAATGAAAGATTGTCAACAATATGACTTATTTATAGTTGTTACACTGGCATTCAGTCTTTGCAGAAAGTAACTAGTGTATCATTGTTATCAGCTTGTTTTTTGGGTTTTGTAGTTTTGGTGTACTTTAAGAGTTAAAGCTGAAAACTAGGAAAACATTTATTTTTCTGCCCATTCAGTTCCGATATTTACACAGCTTTGCCAGGTCGATTATACTACTTTGCTGCTACAGTTAAGGAATGTAGTGGTGATATTAATCTGCTACCAACCTGTGATTGGACATTGGAACAGCAGCAGACTGATGAAGTCATCCTTTTCTCCACTCTACTTACTCCTCCTGTTAGCTTGTTACTTGTCAGCACATCTATATGCAGCGTACCCGATTGGTTCTTAGTGCTGCCCCTTCATCTCCCAAACTGACTGCTGCTGTATTGCGAGAGGCTGATATCAAATTAACCACCTTCAGACAGCCCACAGTACCTTTACTGTGGGCGGTTGGCACAGGCAGGCTGAATCATGTACATGTACGTCATCCAGCCTGCTCCAGGTTGTAGGCATACAGTGCATTGCTCCTGCGACCACTGCGTTCACCGGACACAGTGGATTGCAGATCCCGGTACCCACGGCCCGGTGATCAAGTGGGGAAGATCTCTGCATCCACATTACTTGTATGGATCTTTGAGTTTTTTTTAAAAAAACTCTATGTGTATGCCCAGCCTGTAAATAGTGGGACTCTTATCAATGTAATAAAAAAGGAAAGGGGAAGGGTACCATCATCCTAAAATGACAATTTGGAAAACAGGAGGCAACCCCCAAATGCCCCCACTGGGGTAAAAAACAAAATAATGGACTATCTCAGTACTCAAGGACTACACACCTGAAGTAGAATAAAAAGTATTTTTATTAGTATAGAATCTAAAAATTCATATAATCAAACACATAAATAAAATAACATCTATCACATAAATAACATCTATCACTCATTTGACAGAATGTGATTTGGACCATATATAAGAATGCAACCCTGATAGTGTAACACCCTTAAGATGAAAATAACTACAGGTGTAATTTGAGATGAATCCTCTACATGTTTCGCAGATAATCCACTTCTTCAGGATGAGCAAATCAAAATATAGTGAAAATCGGTATCCAAGAGAGGCCAAGGCAGAAGAGCCAACATACCTCCATTGTGGTGAACATGGGAGGGTATATAGGGGGCATGCGAGCAAACGCACCACCCAATAGGCTTAAACAAAATGGCATAATATGAAGTGCCAGGGTGTAGGTAAGTTAGTATGTCACCATCAACTACTCCAAAGAAATAGATCAATCACCAGCCATTAACATCATGGGCGTTTACAATAATATACTCAGAAATACATATTATCTGTCTGAGATGGGACCAAAGAAATGGAGTAATGGCCCTGAAAAGGGTTAAGTAGTCAGTATCCCCCTGGTGTGGTCCGCAAATCATATACCCAGCCTAATGAGTTTATTTATAAATGGCACAAGGTTTTCACAATTTCCCCCAGGATTCACACACTGTTCTATTTGTATTCAACAGGGAAAAAAAGTGTAGATCTTGGCTGAAACTTGTGTGAATAATACATACAAATTCTTAAATAAACCCCCAAGACATGTCACACCCTTAGTTATTAGCTTATTTGTTGTTTTTCATAAGATCATACACATATTATTGGATCAATGCCATTAAACAAAGGAGACATAACTACTGTTCTATCGACTTGATTTTCCTAAATTCCATAGGGGCATTCTGAGGCTGCAAGGCATTAGTAATAATAGAATAAAGCTCTTATGAACTTTGTTTATCAACAGAAACCATCATCCTTATCCTAAAATACATAGAAGAACAGTTCCAGAAAAAAAATGTTTCCAGAAAATCCAATAAATTGTATCTCTGTGCATATATACTATTTATAAAAGTAATGAGTAGGAGAATTACACATTTTTGTTAAGTTCAAAATGTTAAAGGACACTTATGAAATAACAATCAATTGACTTTTATAATAGAAAATATTTGCAACTTAGAACATGCTTAGTTTTCTAACTTGTATTTTTCCTTAGGGATGGAAGCACTATGGTCACATACGGAGGAATGTCAAGAAAGCCCACACCTTTACCTGCTGTAAGTGTTTAAAAGTAATCAGTGCTCCTTTTTTGGGTTGAGGTCAGGCAGTCAAGAACATTAAACGGAGGTAATCCCACAGTGTGCTGAACCTCATCATACATTTTATTAACTTTCTATTTTGAAATGCATTCGTTGTTTCACATACCAGATGCAGGCCCCCTAAAGCTTGACATATATTTCTCTTTAGTCACTCTCAAGGCACTAATAGAAACATCTGCTATAATGGCGCTGTCTACAGTTTGTCTTATTCTTTCTTAAATTATGCATTATGAATACTGCAAATGCCTGAAATTGACCTAGCTTGTGCAAGGGTACATAAAAACTAGAAGATATTCTGGTCTAAATCATTTGGTGGAGGGGGGGATTATGGCGTGGAGTTGTTTTTCAGGGAATGGGCTTGGCCCTTTATTTCCAGTAATCGGAACTCTTAAGGCGTCAGCATACCAAGACATTTTGGACAATTTCATACTCCCAACTTTGTGGGAACAGTTTGGGGATGACCCCTTCTTGTTCCAACATGACTGTGCACCAGTGCACAAAGCAAGGTCCACAAAGACATGGATGAGTGAGTTTGGGGTGGAGGAACTTGGCTAGCCTGCACAGAATCCTGCCCCCCAACCCAACAGAAAACTTTTGGGATGAATTAGAGCGGAAACTGTGAGCCAGGCCTTCTTGTCCAACATCAGTGCCTGACCTCACAAATGGAAAAATGGTCACACATTCCCATAGACACACACCTAAACCTTCCCAGGAGAGTTGAAGCTGTTATAGCTGCAAAGGGTGGGCCAACTCAATATTGAACCCTACAGACTAAGACTGGGATGCCATTAAAGTTTATGTGTGTGTAAAGGCAGGCATCCCAATACTTTTGGTAATATAGTGTATACAACTCTGTAACATAAATAGCCTTTTCTTAGAATCATTGCAACATCAACATTAGATGTCATATACCATATTCCATAAATCACACTTACAAAGTAGGCTATTTTTTGGCCAAAGCATTCAAATAAGGAGCGATTTTACAGCTCCTGAAACCATCAACTGTGTTATACAGTAAACCCCCGCTCCATCGCGGTTCAGTTTTTGCAGTCCCGGTATATTGCGGTTTTTTTTGTAATGTTATTTTACTATATAAATCATTAAAAATGAAATATTTTTGTGTTTTCCATAGCTCTTGCTATGTCTCTCAGTATCTTTTATGTGTTTAAATGAGTTTCTATTGTTTTAAAAGTGCTTTTACACGTACAGTGACAGTAAAAAAAACATGCCTACAATGCATTTTAATAGGGTTTTTCTATTTCGCGGATTTTCACTTTTCGCGGCTGGGTCCGGAACGTAACCCCCGCAATGGAGGGGGGTTTACTGTATATAGTGGTGGGATATAACAGCAAGTGGCTGGGGAATACCACGGTGTGCATTTTAGTGTATGCTGTAATGGTATGATCATTTGAGGCACTTTGACCATGATTTGTATCATGTTGGTATATATGAACTGATGGCGCTTTTTAAAAAAATACATTTTTTTAACTAATTGTACCAATAAAGGACAAATTCATTTTTTACATTGCATTTATCTATACACTGGTTGCCCTATAACAGTGATGGCAAACCTTGGCACCCCAGATGTTTTGGAACTACATTTCCCATCATGCTCATGCACTTTGCAGTGTAGTTAGGCATCATGGGAAATGTAGTTCCAAAACATCTGGAGTGCCAAGGTTTGCCATCACTGCCCTATAAAGTCCCACTCAACAGAGGAATCAGAGTGTGCTTGAAGTAATAGGGGTGATAACAACCACACAGTGGTGTAGCGTAGGTTGTCAGCACCCGGGGCAAGGCAAGTAATTTGCGCCCCCTAACCCGCAGGACTTTAGCACTCGAGTCTCTTCCACTAGATTAGTTAAAGAAACCCTTACCCCCCAAGCACATGTATTGTTTGTTATGAAAATACTGATGTAATTAAAGTAAAATGCATCTAAGTTTGAATGACCAGCTTGCCCCCTTTCAATGCAGAGAGACCAGCGTGCCCCCTTTCAATGCAGAATGACCAGTGTGCTCCCTTTCAATGCAGAGAGACCAGTGTGCCCCCTTTCAATGCAGAGAGACCAGCGTGCCCCCTTTCAATGCAGAGAGACCAGCTTGCCCCCTTTCAATGCAGAGAGACCAGCATGCCCCCTTTCAATGCAGAATGACCAGCGTGCCCCCTTTCAATGCAGAATGACCAGCGTGCCCCCTTTCAATGCAGAGAGACCAGCGCGCCCCCTTCAATGCAGAATGACCAGCGTGCCCCCATTCAATGCAGAATGATCAGCGTGCCCCCTTTCAATGCAGAATGACCAGCGTGCCCCCTTTCAATGCAGAATGACCAGCGTGCTCCCTTTCAATGCAGAATGACCAGCGAGCTCCCATTCAATGCAGAATGACCAGCGTGCCCCCTTTCAATGCAGAATGACCAGCGTGCCCCTTTCAATGCAGAATGACCAGTGTGCCCCCATTCAATGCAGAGAGACCAGCGTGCCCCCTTTCAATGCAGAGAGACCAGCATGCTCCCTTTCAATGCAGAATGACCAGCGTGCCCCCTTTCAATGCAGAGAGACCAGCGTGCCCCTTCAATGCAGAATCACCAGCGTGCCCCCATTCAATGCAGAGAGACCAGCGTGCCCCCTTTCAATGCAGAATGACCAGCATGCCCCCTTTCAATGCAGAATGACCAGCATGCCCCCATTCAATGCAGAGAGACCAGCGTGCCCCCTTTCAATGCAGAATGACCAGCGTGCCCCCTTTCAATGCAGAATGACCAGCGTGCCCCCATTCAATGCAGAATGACCAGCGTGCCCCCTTTCAATGCAGAATGACCAGCGTGCTCCCTTTCAATGCAGAATGACCAGCGTGCCCCCTTTCAATGCAGAATGACCAGCGTGCCCCCTCTCAATGCAGAATGACCAGTGTGCCCCCTTTCAATGCAGAGAGACCAGCGTGCCCCCTTTCAATGCAGAGACTTAACTGCAGTGGCGGCTTCTCCTCGGTTCCCCACATCTCCTCGAGTCCTCCCGCCTCCTCCTCGGCCAATGGCATGCGTTCGCCTTTCGGCCAATCAGGAAGCGGATCTCGGACCCGCTTCCTGATTGGCCAGGAGGAGGATTCGTGTGACAATAGCGAATTTTCATTCGCTATTGTCACACAATGGGTGGGCTCGGGGCGCACTGCTCTGCGCCCTGGGTCCACCCTTTTTTGAAGCCTATTAGAGCCTCTGGCTCTAATCAGGGGATTTAAAAAAAAAAAACACTCTGTGACAGTGCCAGGCTGCTGACTCACTCGCTGCAAAACTGACTGAGCAGTGAGGAGAGGCGGCATAGGCTTGCAACGCCACCCCACCCTACACCAATGGACAGGTGAGGCACAGTCCAGCCCCGACCCGCCATTTTCAGCCATAGGGCAGCCGCGCTGGACATCTCCAGCCTAAAGATGGAGGCAGCCGCAGACAGTGTGTGAACTGTGTATGTCAGAGTCAGACAGACAGAGTGACACTGCAGATGCGCCCCCCCCAGATGTTGCGCCCGGTGCGGCCGGCCCCCCCTGCACCCCCCACGCTACGCCACTGCAACCACACCCCAGTCATTTGAATTATCTTTAAAAATGAAAAGCAAGGTTGGGTTCTCTGATAATGCTAATGGGAAAAAAATGACAGCAATGGTAAAGATACCAGCTGGAGCTAATAGCAGGAAAGACTGGTGACATTATACAAACTATGAAGCTGCACTTGATGTCACATACTGCACTTTGTGATGGACTGAGGCTGGTCAAAATGACAACTGGGTCATCACCGTTGGTTCAAATATCTGATGCTTTCATATGATAATTAGTACCAAGGGGATATCTGTAGCCTGTGTATTCATTAAATATAGAAGTCGAATGCTATAGTAATAGTTTAGGGAAAGTACATGATACAAGTAAGCCATGCAACACGTGTGCCAAAGCTGGACTTTCAATTAAATACATCAATGCATAAAAAGTGCATATTTCTGCTAAAACTAATAGTGTCCGTGATTTTTTCTGTCACTTCCAAAAAGTTTGCTATGCCGTCTCTTAGTTGGCACTATAAACTGCATACTATGGGATTGGTTATAATTTGAGTAAGAAGGGCATTCTATAGTGTTGGAGCTGCATATAAAAAGACAAAAGTAGCATGCAATTTTTGGTGGTTTCTAGAAATGTCCAGGTTCCTCCTGTCTGACGAGCTAAAGAAACTATTTGAGTCTATAGATTTACTATGTCATTCAGTAATTAGGGCATAAGTTACTCACTGCTTTAACAATCATCAGATTACCAATAAAACAAATTCCTCATTTTATTGTGACAAACTAACATAATGTACAAATTAGAGCTGCACGATTAATCATTAAAAAATCAATCTTGATTCCCCATGATCTTAAAACAATGTCCATGATTCTATAGCCTCGTACACACGATCAGATTATCGAACGATCTGTCGTCCGTTTTTTGTCTCATGTCGAAAGTGAAGAGGTAACTTTCATACGAAATTTCCCATATCACAGAATTCAACTTCAGAAGTGATGTCATGTGTTGAATTGTTTTGTATGTGTTCTTTCGTCTCTGAGCATGCCTAGTCTTGCTTTTAAGACTTTTTTCCGTCGAAAACTGTACTAAGTAGACGAAAATCGGACGTTGTGTTGACGGACAATAAAAATTTTATAGCCTGCACATCAGGATTTTTTCGGCTGAAAAGTCGGAGTCAGCTGTCAAAAGCACCATACTAACAATCCGAAAATAGGCAGATCGGTCGTCGGACGAAATTTCCCTTCAGATTTTCTTATCACGTGTATGGCCTTTACAGAGCTGTTCTCTGCTCGCTCGCAGCTGTTAAAAAAAAAGAGCCCCGGTAAAAGTCTATCAACATTGTTAAGGCTGCTAGATTACTATAAACACAATGTTTTACAATGTATCATTTCCTTCTTTTAGATCAAAGGAATGAATAAGTGAGGGCAGTTTAACCTCTTAAAAGACTAAGTGTCAGTTCACACTATGGCGATCCGACTTCGGGGGCGACTAGTGAAGTCGCCGTGCACCGCGACTTCGGCGCGACTTGTATGGACTTCACATAATAGAAGTCAATGCAAGTCGCTCCGACTTCTGTCAAAAGTAGTACAGGAACTATTTTCTAAGTCGGAGCGACTTGAGTCGCTCCTATTAGAACGGTTCCCAAAGCACTGAATGGACCGCGACTTGTCAGGCTGACAAGTCGCCTGACAAGTCGCGGTAGTGTGAACCGGGACTACGCCTTTTTCTGACACTTGTTGCTTACAAGTTAAAATCAGTATTTTTTTGCTAGAAAATTACTTCGAACCCCCAAACCTTATATATATATATTTTTTTTAACAGAGACTCCAGAGAATAAAATGGCGATCGTTGCAATATTTTATGTTACACTGTATTTGCGCAGAACTCTTTCAAACACAGTTTTTGGGGGGGGGAAATACACTTTACTGTTTAGTTTTTTTTTTTAATTCATTAAAGTTAGCCCATTTTTTTTTTTTATAATGTAAAAGATGATGTTACGCCAAGAATCATGATCTTTATTCTAAGCCAAAATATTTTGATTCTCATTTAATCCAGAATCGTGTAGCTCTAGTACAAATAGAAGGGTACATTTCTTAGCTGTCTAGTTGCATCATTTTGCATATATGTTGCAGACCTTCTGGTAGCTCTACACACAAGCCATAACAGTAACCAAGGGGGGGGGGGGGGGGGGGCACAAATTCATAAATGTAATTTGACTCATCTTCAGTAGGAGCTGCGTGCCCAACTCTCCTTATACTCTTCAGATGGAAGAATTAAAGCGGATCTACACTGCATCTGAGCATCACAAACCAAAAATGTTATTTGTTTAATTTTTTATCATTCAAAGCAATCTCATCTATCCATCCATGTTTCCATGCTTGATTTCATTGAGAAATCACTTTTAAAAAAATGTCCTTGAATTTTTGGCTGAATCCATTTTGAGTAACGGCAGATGATTCATGTAGCATCTACTTCCTGGAATCCATCTGCCCTTAGCTCAGGTATGCAAGCAGGAGGATGTGCTTAGCTGAGACAAACCCCTCCTCCCCTCCTGAAGACTCCTGTGATGTATGAAATCATTCCCCTGGCATGGAGACCAGGAAGTAAGTGAATAAATGTAAAAGTTTAAAACAAGCAAATAGAATATACTTTCCTGTATTTTTATTACTGATAGCAGCACAGGGATTAATAATAGCTAAAGTTGTTTGAGAAAGTGAAGTTCCGCTTTAACAGGAGTTTTTAAACTAAAAGTCGTAGCAGTGCAAGGTATTGTCACAAATGGCCTGAGTAAAGCAGTTTAGACTAGGCAGGCAGGCAGGCAGGCATTGATTGATGATTTTCTTGTAGACTTGAAGAAAAGGTAGCGTTGTATATTATATTTAGTATAACACAGTTGTGGAAATAAGAAAAGTACAGCCAATGGTTTCTCTGTTTAAATACTTCTATTTTTCTTTTTTCAGAAAGCACTGATATTTAAAAATATCAGAATCTGTGGCTTTTGGATGACACAGTGGAAAAGAAACAATTTACATGGTGAGTGACTTTGCATGTGCAGGTGGGGCCACTTGTCCTGCGTGCAGAGTTTTTTTTCGTGCAAAGCGCATTTATCAATGTCTGGGGCCAGGCAGAGACTGCAGTAGTGTGAAAAATTGATCATTAAGGCAGTTACCCGACTTCACTGTGCATAGTAGTAAAACATGCAGAGTTCTTCTGAGACTTCACTGTGCATAGTAGTAAAACATGCAGAGTTCTTCTGAGACTTCACTGTGCATAGTAGTAAAACATGCAGAGTTCTTCTGAGACTTCACTGTGCATAGTAGTAAAACATGCAGAGTTCTTCTGAGACGTCACTGTGCATAGTAGTAAAACAAACAAAGTTCTTCTGAGACTTCACTGTGCATAGTAGTAAAACATGCGCAGTTCTTCTGAGACTTCACTGTGCAAAGTAGTAAAACATACAGAGTTCTTCTGAAAAGTGCTGTCTCATGTCACTACACACAGTATCTGATGTATGTTGCATTAGAAGGAACTTGCTGAGCCTGCACCCACTCAACCAGTGCAACGTACCTCTGTTACCTCACTCCCAGTAACAGAATGGGGTCCTGCTGAGCACCTAGTGCAGACCTCATGTGTGCTCTCATTTAACTCCTTCCCGCACTTGAGTGACCAGGCAATAGATCTCCAAAACAAGGTTTTGGATCCGGTTGCTATTGGGCACCGACCACTAGAGAGGGAGCCAGCATAGAGACCCCCTTGTTACCAGAGGACCTGTCACTTTACCAGGTACCAGGTAAGGACTGATTGCTTGGTGTCTTGAACTTGTACTTGGGTACTCTTAGCAACTACACTGCTTCTCCTTATTAATAAATGAAAGAAAATAGTCAATTTTCCATGACTTGGATGTCCTCCGAAAATCCTGGTGCCTTCAGCAGACTGCAAGGCGCAGCAGTCCTCATCCTAGCTGGAGATTGCATCTTCAGGCTCGTCTGTCTCTTCTTCCCATGCAGCAGCTTTCTGTGTGTACAGCCCTCCCCCCTTTTATTTACAGTACAGGGGAGAGACAGTGCCTAGAAAGACTAGGAAACTGCAGAAATAGGTTTAAGCCCTTCCAAGTCTGGGCAGCCTGTCTCAGTTGCTAACAGAAAACATTCCCTGTGTAGGCAACCTGCCTACACATGTAACAGTTATAGCAGATGAATATAATAATAAAATAACTCGATTGTATTACTAGATTTCAGTATGACATACAAAACACAATTTTCTTTTAAAAAACAAATATTAAAAGTTCATACCGTAATTATTTATACATAGTTTATTACAAGTTTACAGTGAACTACCCAAAAAAAAAAATCTAAAATTTTGATGCTCTGTGCCTAGTGAATTCTACTTATGACAGGTGCTAATAAAAAAAAAAAAACATTACAAGGTGACAGAGTATTCCGAATTAGGACAATATTAGTAAACCTCTGTCATTTAGACTGCATAAATGGTTAAAAAAAAAAAAAAAAAAACACTTGCAAAAACAGATGCCGCCTTCAGTAAAAACTGCATATGAAAGTCAGTAGATCCACACATATACGCAAATGACTGAAGTCACACACATATCTTAGGTTTTCCTGTAAAACATGAGTTTGGCCCTACTGTATTGTTAAAATTCAACTTTTACAGAAGTCAGCCAGCTCCAGCAACCACAGTACAGGTCCATGGCCTTGCTTTGGTTAGGAAGGGGGAGCGTGCTCATCCCTCTTCCTCCCTTGTTTGCTTTCCATTGTGGCCCTGCGTGGTGGTTTCTGGAGTGGTGCATGACTTTAAGCTATATATGTACACACCCATTCCTATCTTTCCTTCCCATGTGCAGTCTAGCTGGCTTTCCTACCAGGGATAAAGTTTGATGAGGTTGGTGGTTCCCAATACTTGATTTTACAGAATCTGACAGCATTACCCATGAAGACAATTGGCAGAAAACCCCCTTATCTGATCCCACATACAAAATAAAGGAATGTTCCTCTTATGTGAATCAGTGAAAAATAAGTTGTGGAAATGCTGATGGCAGGGGGAACTAGGGAAAACTGTGAACCTTGATGCATTCATTTGATTATATGTGGTGTATAGTTATTGTAATAAAACAAAACAGCTTTATCGAGGTTTGTGATATTACGTTTTTTTAAACTAATTAATGTTTTTAAACATATAACCATAAAACTAATGTGATCTTATACAAATTTATGATGTTGTACGGCTCCATATATGCACGTTTAAAGTCCCATTATCTTTTTTGTACCACTTGTGTCTTTAAAAGAGGCTGAAACTGACTAATCAAACACCAACACTCCTAAGTAATTCCCATTTATGCCATCATTGAGTCATCTAATTTCATACAAAGGCCCTTTAAACAACTTTGTTACAAAAGAGTAATGCAAAGCAAAGTTTATTTAAATATATTGCATATTTAGAAGTAAACTTATATTTACGAGATGTGTTCTGCAGCCAATGAAGTTGTCATGGATAAATAAACTATATACTGTATACTTCTATATACACACTAGAACAATGATCGCCAACCTTGCAGGCCTTACAGACCACTAAACTCACAATTTTGAATCACGGGGACCACTAATATAAATATTACATGCCTTATACACACAATGCTTTGGCTCTTTGCCCCCCTCCCCTTGATCACACTGCTGCCATATATAGCCATATATACACAATGCTCTGTCTCTCTGCCCCCCTCTGAAGCCCCCCCCCTCCAATCTTCATCACACTGCTGCCTTATACACACAATGCTCTGGCTCTTTGCCCCCCTCCCCTTGGTCACACTGCTGCCTTATATACACAATGCTCTGTCTCTCTGCCCCCCTCTGAAGCCCCCCCCCCTCTAATCTTCATCACACTGCTGCCTTATAGACACAATGCTCTGGCTCTTTGCCTCCCTCCCCCTGGTCACACTGCTGCCTTATATACACAATGCTCTGGCTCGCTGCCCCCTCTGAAACCCCCCCCCCCTCCTATCTTCATCACACTGCTGCCTTATACACACAATGCTCTGGCTCTTTGCCCCCCTCCCCTTGGTCACACTGCTGCCTTATATACACAATGCTCTGTCTCTCTGCCCCCCTCTGAAGCCCCCCCCCCTCCAATCTTCATCACACTGCTGCCTTATACACACAATGCTCTGGCTCTTTGCCTCCCTCCCCCTGGTCACACTGCTGCCTTATATACACAATGCTCTGGCTCGCTGCCCCCTCTGAAGCCCCCCCCCCTCCTATCTTCATCACACTGCTGCCTTATACACACAATGCTCTGGCTCTTTGCCCCCCTCCCCTTGGTCACACTGCTGCCTTATATACACAATGCTCTGTCTCTCTGCCCCCCTCTGAAGCCCCCCCTCCAATCTTCATCACACTGCTGCCTTATACACACAATGCTCTGGCTCTTTGCCTCCCTCCCCCTGGTCACACTGCTGCCTTATATACACAATGCTCTGGCTCGCTGCCCCCTCTGAAGCCCCCGCCCCAATCTGCATCACACTGCTATCTTACACAGACACATCATTGGATCTCACCTCCTTATCCAACCATGTGCTTGAGCTTTGTGCTCCCTCCCACATTCTGTGATCAGCACTGCCATTGGATGTCCCCTTCTTCTTCACCACCCCTGCACTACTTTTGGCACCTCCCTCTGAGTTCACAGGAGCTAAAACTACAGAGGAGGCATCAGGTATTAATACGCACTGACAGTATTAACTGTCAGCATGTATTGAGAACAACACTGGAAACAACATTGGGCGATTTACATCTGCCACAATGTTGATTTACTCCAACATTTTGTTATGGACCACTGGTTGGTAACCGCTGCACTAGAATCTACTTATAAATTCAGTTTTGCATAGACTATACAGAAACCCTTATTTGTATTGTTCTTTCATACATTCCTATATCATATGAAGCACAAACCCTTGGGACTATGGGACCTTGGGACTATGACACCAGGCACTGGTCCCAATCAGCTGCAGTCATGACATTGTCCAAATATAGGCATGTGGCCATATTAGGTCAATGATGTCACCACTTTGGTATGTGATCCCTACCCCTTTGGTATGTGTGGCTGAAGAGTGTGAAATTCCATGGCCACGGCTGATTAGGGCATTGGCCTGTCGTCATGCGATAGTCTTCTAAGTTCTCTCCAAACCTTAGCTTATCTCTTTACCGTACATAATATTTGTAAAAAAAAATGTTTGTGACCATGAAAGTTCTAATTGTGGATGAAACCTTTTCTAGCACATGTGCTCTGGTACAATAAGTACAATTTTCCAGACTGGGGACCATGTTAACAGTTAGAATTAGGTTTGCTCAGATCAGAAACAAGAAAAAATGTCCATAATTTGCTTTCAGTTTTTCTCATCATTAAAACCAAAATAATCATTGATTTTCCACATTAAAAAAAAATTCAACAAACAATTAAAAAACAAACATTTTTAAACAAAATTGTTACCATATCTGGCCGGCTTAAGGTAATGGTGCAACTTTTTGATAGAGTTGTGAAAAAATAGAACTTCGGTATTGCTTTGATTTATGTATGTTCCTTCACTGAAGAGTATTTCCCCCACTTTCTGTCACAGTAATGGGATCACTAAGACAGGGGATTTCTGCAAAGGTGAAACTGAGAGCAATAGCAAGACAATCTGTGATGGGGCAAGGATTAGAAACTCAAAAGAGACCTAGACAGTAACAGAAACCCAACAAATGCTTTAACCCCATCCTACTCAATACAAAACTTAAAATGAAACTCCAGCCAGAACCTTTTTTTTTTCAGCTAAGCCCTATTTCCCCCTATCGCCCGCCAACACTAAATAATGTTATTGATAGATACAAATTTATTTTCTTCCTCGTCCTATTTTGTTTGCTTTTTATTTCATTATCCTTGACATTTATGGTTGTTTATTGACTGTCAAAAGTTTGTTAATAATGATAATTATAATAATATAAATATTAATATTATTGTGATAGATAAATTTTCCCAATTTCTCATCTTGACAGATCCAACAAAACTCATGACAATGGTGTCAGACTTGACAGAGATGATAAAAAGAGGACAACTGTTCGAACCCAGTTGCACAAAAGTTCCATTTTGTGACTTCAGCAAAGCACTGCAAGCTACCATGGATCCTTACACTAACAAACATGTACTGATCATGAATTAACATTTTAAAGCCCAAATACAAATGTTTTGGATAATACATTTTTTGAAAATAATTAGATAGGAATTTTGGGTTTTCATGAGCTGTATGCCAAAATCATCAATATTAAAACAATAAAAGGCTTGCACTACTTCAGTTGTGTGTAATGAATCTAAAATACATGAAAGTCTAATGTTTATCAGTACATTACAGAAAATAATGAACTTTATCACAATATGCTAATTTTTTGAGAAGGACCTGTGTATATATATATACATATATATACACACACATACATATATATATATATACATACATATATATATATACATACACACACACACACACACACACACACACACACACACACACATGGCTTCTTTTTCAGCAGGAACGTGGGGAAACAGATTTCCGGCACCTCCAGCAATTATGTATGCAAAAGCAAGGTGTGCTGGAGGGTCTATTAAGGCTAGCTGCTGGGAGATCTGTTGTTGCTGATGTGGGTCTCTTGTTGCTTGGGTGGTATTTACTTGTGAGGGGTTCATTGCTGCTGGCGTGGGGTCTATTGGTGATTGGGGATCTATAGTTGCTGGGGTCTACTGTTGCTGGGTTGGGGGTCTATTGTTGCTCACTTCAGGGGATGTATTTTACTGTTTCTGGTTTTCATTACAAAATTCCATACAAATTACTAAGTAGTACAACATTATACTTGGTTCTGTATTCTCTAAAAGGGGAGGTACTGGGAGATGGCAACAGGGTGGAACCAGGGGATGATGCTCAGAGGTGGATAGTGGGCAGAGACAAAGGGTGACTTAGAAGGAGGGAGTTCTTGCACCTATTCTCCAAGAAAAAAAAAGAAGCCCTTTATGTGTGTGTGTGTGTATATATATATATATATATATATATATATATATATATATATGTATACAGTGGAAAAGTCTACACACCCGTATTAAAATATCAGGTTTCTGGGATGTTAAAAAATTAGACAAGGTAAATAATTTCAGAACTGTTTCCACCTTTAATATGACTTATAAATGTACAACTCAATTGAAAAACAAACTGAAATCTTTTAGGGGGGGGGGGGGAATAAAATAAAAAACTAAAATAATATGGTTGTATTATGTGCACACCCTCATAAATATGGATGTAGCTGTGTTCAGAATTAAGAAATCACAATTAAACTAAATAGGAGTCAGTACACACCTGCCATAATTTAGAGTGCATCTGATTAACCCCAAATAAAGTTCAGCTGTTCTAGTAGGTCTTTCCTGACATTTTCTCAGTTTAATCCTATAGCAAAAGCCATGGTCTGCAGAGAGCTTCCAAAGCATCAGAGGGATCTCATTGTTAAAAGGTATCAGTCGGGAGATGGGTACAAAATAATTTCCAAGGCATTAGATATACCATGGAACACAGTGAAGGCAGTCATCATCAAGAGGAGAAAATATGGCACAATAGTGACATTAACAAGAACTGGACGTCCCTCCAAAATTAATGAAAAGATAAGAAGAAAACTGGTCAGGGAGGCTGCCAAGAGGCCTACAGCAACATTAAAGGAGCTGCAGGAATATCTGGCAAGTGCTGACTGTGTGGTACATGTGATAACAATCTCCCATATTGTTCATATGTCTGGGCTATGGGTTAGAATGGCATGACAGCCTTTTCTTACGAATAAAAACACCAAGCCTAGCTACATTTTGCAAAAACACATCTGAAGTCTCCCAAAAGCATGTGGGAAAATGTGTTATGGTCTGATGAAATCAAGGTTGAACTTTTTGGCCATAATTTCAAAAGATATGTTTGGCCCAAAAACAACACTGCACATCACCAAAAGAGCACAATACCCACAGTGAAGCATGGTGGTGGCAGCATCATGCTTTGGGGTTGTTTTTCTGCGGCTGGAACAGGGGACTTAGTCAAGGTAGAGGGAATTATGAACAGTTCCAAATACCAGTCAATATTGGCACAAAACCTTCAGGTTTCTGCTAGAAAGCTGTACATGAATAGGAATTTCCTCATTCAGCATGACAACGACCCAAAGCATGCATCCAAATCAACAAAGGAATGGCTTCACCAGAAGAAGATTAAAGTTTTGTAATGGCCCGGCCAGAGCCCAGACCTGAATCCGACTGAAAATCTGTGGGGTGATCTGCAGAGGGCTGTGCACAGGAGATGCCCTCGCATTCTGGCAGATTTGGAGTTTTTTTGTAAAGAGTGGGCAAATATTGCCAAGTCAAGATGTGCCATGCTGATAGATTTATACCCAAAAAGACTGAGCGCTGTAATAAAATCAAAAGGTGCTTCAACAGTTTAAGGGTGTGCACACTTATACAACCATATTATTTTCATTTTTTTCTTCCCTCCACCTAAAAGATTTCAGTTTGTTGTTCAACTGAGTTGTACATTTTATAGGTCACAATAAAGGTAGAAAAAGTTTTGAAGTGGTTTAGCTTTGTCTTTTAGCTTTTTTTTAAAATCACAGAAACCTGATATTTTAACAGGGGTGTGCAGAATTTTTATATCCAATATTATATATATATATATATATATATATATATATATATATATATATATATATATATATACAGACAGTGGGTACGGAAAGTATTCAGACCCCCTTAAATTTTTCACTCTTTGTTATATTGCAGCCATTTGCTAAAATCATTTAAGTTCATTCTTCTTCCTCATGAATGTACACATAGCACCCCATACTGACAGAAAAACACAGAATTGTTGACATTGTTGCAGATTTATTAAAAAAGAAAAACTGAAATATCACATGGTCCTAAGTATTCAGACCCTTTGCTGTGACACTCATATTTAACTCAGGTGCTTTCCATTTCTTCTGATCATTCTTGAGATGGTTCTACACCTTCATTTGAGTCCAGCTGTGTTTGATTATACTGATTGGACTTGATTAGGAAAGCCACACACCTGTCTATATAAGACCTTTCAGATCACAATGCATGTCAGAGCAAATGAGAATCATGAGGTCAAAGGAACTGCCTGAAGAGCTCAGAGACAGAATTGTGGCAAGGCACAGATCTGGCCAAGGTTACAAAAAGATTTCTGCTGCACTTAAGGTTCCTAAGAGCACAGTGGCCTCCATAATCCTCAAATGGAAGACGTTTGGGACGACCAGAACCCTTCCTAGAGCTGGCCGTCCGGCCAAACTGAGCTATCGGGGGAGAAGAGCCTTGGTGAGAGAGGTAAAGAAGAACCCAAAGATCACTGTGGCTGAGCTCCAGAGATGCAGTCAGGAGATGGGAGAAAGTTGTAGAAAGTCAACCATCACTGCAGCCCTCCACCAGTCAGGGCTTTATGGCAGAGTGGCCCGACGGAAGCCTCTCCTCAGTGTAAGACACATGAAAGCCCGCATGGAGTTTGCTAAAAAAACACCTGAAGGACTCCAAGATGGTGAGAAATAAGATTCTCTGGTCTGATGAGACCAAAATAGAACTTTTTGGCCTTAATTCTAAGCGGTATGTGTGGAGAAAACCAGGCACTGCTCATCACCTGTCCAATACAGTCCCAACAGTGAAGCATGGTGGTGGCAGCATCATGCTGTGGGGGTATTTTTCAGCTGCAGGGACAGGACGACTGGTTGCAATCGAGGGAAAGATGAATCCGGCCAAGTACAGGGATATCCTGGACAAAAACCTTCTCCAGAGTGCTCTGGACCTCAGACTGGGCCGAAGGTTTACATTCCAACAAGACAATGACCCTAAGCACACAGCTAAAATAACGAAGGAGTGGCTTCACAACAACTCCGTGACTGTTCTTGAATGGCCCAGCCAGAGCCCTGACTTAAACCCAATTGAGCATCTATGGAGCGACCTAAAAATGGCTGTCCACCAACGTTTACCATCCAACCTGACAGAACTGGAGAGGATCTGCAAGGAGGAATGGCAGAGGATCCCCAAATCCGGGTGTGAAAGACTTGTTGCATCTTTCCCAAAAAGACTCCTGGCTGTATTAGATCAAAAGGGGGCTTCTACTAAATACTGAGAAAAGGGTCTGAATACTTAGGACCATGTGATATTTCAGTTTTTCTTTTTTAATAAATCTGCAACAATGTCAACAATTCTGTGTTTTTCTGTCAGTATGGGGTGCTATGTGTACATTCATGAGGAAGAAGAATGAACTTAAATGATTTTAGCAAATGGCTGCAATATAACAAAGAGTGAAAAATTGAAGGGGGTCTGAATACTTTCTGTACCCACTGTGTATATATATATATATATATATATATATATATATATATATATACACACACACACACATATGCAGTAGATAGAGGATGTCAGGAACTTTCTCTTTGAAACACAAACTTAGAATTAGAATAATAAGTAAATGCTTGCTAATAAACAGGTCATGTGACATTTCAATATTGAAAAGAAAAGTTCAAAATAGGATACAGCTTATGTCTTTTTATTATTTTGTACAGCCATTGATACCTGGCAAATATGACACATGAATATTTTCAAATATATATATATATTTATATACATAAAAACAAAAATATGCACTTTCTATAAAAAAAAAAAAAAAAAAAATCTACAACAATTCCTTCATTTATTTGCCTTGAGGTAAAATTATAATAGGAGTATGTTGGAAATAAAGACCAACTTTATTTAACGTTCCAACATAAAAACTAAAGCATATTAGTGCTTTACATAAGTAAAAAGTAATTTGAACATTGCCCACTGGCTGTCTCTCACATGATCAATAGATTCACTGACGCTTGAAAATGGCTACACGGAATACACTTATTAATGCAGAGATTATTTTATAGTGAACCTGCCCTCACAAAATATGAAAAAAGGCAGCATTAATATTGAATAAAAAGTGTCCTAAAGATGGTTAAGGCATGTGTACTACAATGTGGGGGTGGAGTGGGGCTGTACTTAAAGTGACCCTGACAACAAAGAATCACTTGTAACTAAAACCATACCTGTACCATTTTGGCAGCCTGTATCTTGAGATGCAGCTGCTTTGCTGCTCCCTGGCAGCTGCAAGATTTATGTAATACCTGCCTCCCCAGCTATACATTGAAGCAGGACTTGAGATGGCGGAAGGAATCACAGATGTATTGGAGGAAGCATGTATTTTATTATAAATCCGACTGAATACTTACAGCAAAGAAGATGAGCTTCAAGACCCAGTCACCAGAAAGGTATGTTTCTCCTTCATTTGGCAGGTATGGTTTGGGGCTGAGAGGGTTACTTGAGAGTAAACCTGCTACAAGTCTGGGTAACTTAACCTAAGCATATGATCAAAAAAATACCTTACCAATGGTTAACTTCAATGAAAACCCTATTACACAAAATAAGTACCTAAGTTCAAAGATATAAGAAACAAAATTTATGTACAAATCTCTATTTTTCTTTAAAAGTTGAACTTGGACCTATCACCTTGCCCATCCTGAGCACCCTTTTACTGGGAAGGACAGTCTCACGAAAAAATAGAGAAACTTAAGGGCAGAGCAAATTGCAGGGGATACATTTGCCCCTATGTTCAGCTGCCCATATCCCTGCATCTAGCCATTGTTTTCATATCCATTCTTCATTGGTTTAGGATTATGCTTTTTAAATTTAATGCTCAGTTTCAATACCCCAGTCACAGGAGGTACTCACGTAAACCAAAGGCTTCATGTACAATAGCAACTCCTAAACTTGAGTTTAGGAGCTTTTGCCATTTTTTTGCCAAAGCTCATAAACTCGGTTCCATAAAAGCCTATGTGTCAATATACACATAGGCTTTTAGCAGAGTTTAGGAGTTGCCACGGTTAGGAGAGCTTCAACCTCCCTCTCCTGAACGTGGAAGAATCGCGTTCAGGATAAGAACATTTTGACTACTGGGAGCGGGAAAGCACAAAACGAGGCAAAACTGCGCCGCGATTTTACATTTTCCCATGGCAAATGTAGACATGGTATACATGAAGCCTTAGACGAAAATCAATATTTGCACAAAACATGTTCTCCAGGTGGAGGGGCTTTTTGGGATCACCTAGGAACTATTAAACAAAAACACATGGTATGTTTTAGCACCTTATGGCACCAGCTATACCATGGAATGATGGTTTAGTTAATATGTATTAAGGAGGTTTAAGTATTTACAAATATTTCTCCATGCATACATTTAAATACAAATTTTCAATATGGTAGAAAACATAATAGCTATGTAGTCTTCAAAGACGAGTTCCCAGTGTCAATAATATTAAGGGGACTGGGAAATTATTGGCAGTAAAAGTGGTTAGCCATTCACTTCCATTACCATAAATGTCTTTTTTAAATAAACATGGAAGTTACAATAGGCAACTTATTACAACAAACAGATATTATATATCTTGGTAAGTCTTGTTCTCAGGTCGTTATGACGCTTTCTTGAAGCTGAATGAGTTTTTCTTTCCATTCAGGTCATTCTTTGGGCTTCGGCTTTATAACCCATTCAGCTTGAGGGTTAAGTTGAGAAAGATCTTTCATATATGTAGTATCTTCTAGACAGCGTTCACCTAGCGTTACATACAAACAACACAACAAAGTGATTGAACAGGAAACAAAACCTTTAAAACAGTGGTATTTCATTGCTTAAGAAACAGGTAAATTCCATCAGAATGCTTAAAAAAAAGGTTTCCCATCTCCATTAGAAAGAAAAAACTGAGTATGCTCCATCTGATTTATTAAAACTGGAGAGAGCAATATCTGCTCCATAAAGACATGGATGATCGAATTTGGGGTGGAGGAACTTGACCTTTAGAATTAATAAGAGTGGAGACTGCGAGCCAGGCCTTCTAGTCCAACATCAGTGCCCGACCTTACAAATGCTTCTGGACGAATAGTAAACATTCCCATAGACACACTTCTAAACCATGTGACAAGCTTACCCAGAAGAGTTGAAGCTGCAAAAGGCCATCAAATTTCATGTGCGTATAAAGGCAGGTGTCTCAATACTTTTGACAATATAGTGTATCTGACCATGTATTTTCTTGTATCTGAAAACACACTACAGGTCTATAGGGCATGTTAGTTACTCAGCTGGGCTGGGTAAAGCGGAAGCACCACTGATCTGCTCCCATTAACATTCACAACGGCCATTCTTCTTGTGATCATTTCATCTAGATGACTGGTTAATTAGAAAAATAAGGTCTGTGAATCACAATCAAAATTGTTACACCACACCTTCTGTAATCCTCATCTTCTTGTTTTCTGTTGACCTTTGCAATCTGATTTGCTTATTATCCCATTTCTTCTCCTGGTATATTCTGATTACACTTTGTATTCCTAGAATAATACTACCTACCTAATAATAATAATAATAATAATAATATATATATATATATAATAAACAAGCAAAAAATTGGGGGAGCAAACCCTGAACATGTATATCTAAAGCCGGTGCAGCTATGGACCAAGCAACATGTTTATTAAAAAAGAATAGCGCAACCATGCAAAAGAAATGACTATTAAATATGGAGACAATCCATGAATAAAAATGGGGGTTTAGTCCCACCATATGGCCATATCGTGCTCAAGCCCACCACTGCGTCAAAGTACCCCATTATCAGTGGGTCCTACACTATCCATAGAAAAGGGGTGAATCCAGCCTCTCCAACCCTTGGAGACAACACTCCTTGCTGGGATGGATGTGCTAATGCACTACAAAGGACTCCTCCTGTATCTACTTGATGGTGGACTCTGATAGAGTACAGGTGTGTGTGGGGGGTGGGATGCTCAACCTCAGAAGTCTGGTCAGACCGAATACATAATAAACAAGCAAAAAATTGGGGGAGCAAACCCTGAACATGTATATCTAAAGCCGGTGCAGCTATGGACCAAGCAACATGTATATTAAAAAAGAATAGCGCAACCATGCAAAAGAAATGACTATTAAATATGGAGACAATCCATAAATAAAAATGGGGATACAGGATCAAGTAGATACAGGAGAAGTCCTTTGTAGTGCATTAGCACATCCATCCCAGCAAGGAGTGTTGTCTCCAATGGTTGGAGAGGCTGGATTCACCCCTTTTCTATGGATAGTGTAGGACCCACTGATAATGGGGTACTTTGACGCAGTGGTGGGCTTGAGCACGATATGGCCATATGGTGGGACTAAACCCCCATTTTTATTTATGGATTGTTTCCATGTTTAATAGTCATTTCTTTTGCATGGTTGCGCTATTCTTTTTTAATATACATGTTGCTTGGTCCATAGCTGCACCGGCTTTAGATATACATGTTCAGGGTTTGCTCCCCCAATTTTTTGCTTGTTTATTATGTATTCGGTCTGACCAGACTTCTGAGGTAGAGCATCCCACCCCCCACACACACCTGTACTCTATCAGAGTCCACCATCAAGTAGATACATGAGGAGTCCTTTGTAGTGCATTAGCACATCCATCCCAGCAAGGAGTGTTGTCTCCAAGGGTAAGAGAGGCTGGATTCACCCCTTTTTTATGGATAGTGTAGGACCCACTGATAATGGGGTACTTTGACGCAGTGGTGGGCTTGAGCACGATATGGCCATATGGTGGGACTAAACCCCCATTTTTATTTATTGATTGTCTCCATATTTAATAGTCATTTCTTTTGCATGGTTGCGCTATTCTTTTTTAATATATATATATATATATATATATATATATATATATATATATATATATATATATATATATAAATAAATACCATAGTCTCAAATGGATGACATGCCTATTGAATTATGTTTTAGTTAAATTACTAGCTTAATTGTTTATTTATATATAGTTTATTATCTGTTGTAATCTAAACAGTAGTGATTGACTTTGGCTGCCTATAGTATTTAAAATCCGCAGTAACTTGGTAAATGTTAATTTTGTTTTCAAAACACAAAAAAAATAAAAAAATAAGACACAATCATACTAAATAGAACTTACCAATATTCCCCCCAATTTCATATAAACTAACTTCTTCTCTTGTCAGAGTCATTGATGAACCACTGCCAAGAAGAAAAAAAAATAGCATTATAATTTTAGATTTACTAACCTCATTCTCTAAAAAGATATTTTAGTTGAAGACCAACAACATTTTGAAAGTATATTTAAAGTCGCTCTAAATCAGGGATGGCGAACCTTGGCACCCCCAGATGTTTTGGAAATATATTTCCCATGATGCTCATGCAGTGTAGCTGAGCATCATGGGAAATGTTGTTCCAAAACATCTGGGGTGCCAAGGTTAGCCATCACTGCTCTAAATGTTAGTATAGATCTTATGAAGTGTCTTAAGGCTCAGTTCACCCCTGCCCACAGTCTTCGGGCTGGTTGTGGGTGCAGAAATCACACCTGTTGCCAAATCCGCAACCACCTGCAGCCAAATTGTGCTGCTCTTACAAGTCACATGGGGCCGCCATTTATTCTGAATGGTACCCATACACATCTCAGCCCGCATCGCATTGGCCGGAACAGCAGGGAAATCGCATGGTCATTAAGACCACACTGTCTTCCTGTGGCGGCATTTTCAAAAAAATGTGATTGCAGCTTTTCCTGCGGGAAACATGACCACAGCAGTCCATTGAAATGAATGGGCTGCTGTGCCTGAGCAAATGCGAGCCTTATGACCCCTAATATTGTGAACTGAGCCCTAATGTGCACTACAATTTGTCTGATTGTAAGATTAACAGCTACAGGGTTCCCTAAGTTTTTAAATTATAAAAACTTCTCCCATGGTCGAAAGCTTGGTCCCTCCCTCTCCCTGCCACCAATGATATGGATTGCTTTACTGACCTGTAGGTAAGGTGCAGAAGGTGGGAGGCTGTCAACCATGGGAGGTGGTTATAATTTTTTTCATACCTGAGCACCTTTAGATTCAGGTTAAAGTTACAGGTGTCTAATCCACAAGTTAGAGCATTTTGCTAAACAATGATCTACCTTTCTTGATTGAGGAAGCATGCCATGGGAGGTGGTTGTAATTTTTTTCATACCTGAGCATCTTTAGATTCAGGACTCCAAGGACCTCAAAAAGGAAATATGGGAAGCACTTCGCCACCCATGTCAGTCAAAAGGTGAAGTGTTCTGCTCATTGTCATACCCTCCACTCTTCTTAGGCACTCCCCGTTCTGCTCATTGTCATACCCTCCACTCTTCTTAGGCACTCTCCATCATACTCAACATACTTCTTTCATGCACATACTGCCCACTGTCATACCCTCTGCACATAATGCTCCATAATACCCTTCCCACCCCTCTCCAGAACATACGGTACCTCCAAAAACCCTCTGCTCTGCTTTCCTGTACAATCTGCCCACTGTCATGCCCTCCACTCCCCCCCAGTTTTCTAAACATATTGGCCACTGTCATACCTTCTGTACACCTAATCTGCACATACTGCCCACTGTCAATCCATTCACATCATTATCCAGTATATACTGTTTACTAAGACTTCTTTAACATTTCCTGCACGTGCCTTTCTTGTCATACCCTCTACACGCCTCCTGAACATATTTCCTCCTCTCCTACCCTCTGTGCTCATCTCCTGCACATACTGCCCACCGTTATACCCTCTACGTCCCTCTTCCAAACATATGGCCTACTGTCATACTTTCTGCACTTATCTCCTAAACATACTAAACAATGCCAAACCCTCAGCACTCCTCCCTGGCACATACTGCCTGCATTCATTCCATTTACATTTTTATCCAGACATTACTTAAACATTGTTATACCCCAAACCTTTTACCCTTTCTGCATTGGGTACACTTGCTAGTGTTACCTAAACCCAAACAAAGAGATAAACACCCATGATAGGAGACATCTTGTATATTAAGCAAGCTATTGCATGTAGGCACATTTAAAAACAGCAAAATATGAAAATACATTAGCCCAATCACAGATACAAAAGTTAAAGCATATTGCTAAACAATTATATACCTTTCTTGATTGAGGAAGCGTGCTAGAATGTCGCCTGCTTTTAAATCTTCTGTCAGTTGTACCGCCATAGAAACTTTGGAAAACTGAGGAGCTTGTACCCGTATGAATCCCTGAGGTTTATCATTCTAAGAAAAAAAAATACATACTTAACACTTTTTGGAAAGTCAATCCTGTAAAAACACCTTTTTCATTTATTATACTCACTTACTGCTTTAATACAATATAGATATATCTTTAGCCAAAAAAAAAAAATCCCCCTCAGCTCTACTTCTAAATTAAAAAAGAAAAAAAATAATAAAGAATTTAGACTTTGTTAGAAAGTTTTCTTAGCCTTATGTTTACAGGTGCTCAGGTCTTCACATGCAGACCCTGAGAAGTGACAGTCATAAGAAAAGAAAGGCAGTCCTATTCAATAGTTCAGTGACGTTGGGGCAAATCCAGATCATTCACAAGGCAACCTAAGCAGAAGCCTAGGGCCTGGTGGATGTCCAGGGGGACCAATTACAACTTTTATGCTTCAGCAGTAAACCAAGAGTTTGCATAGTTGGTCAAGGCTATGTATCGGCCTGTCACTTCACAAGGTAAGATGAATTTGTAGGCAGTTGGCATCTGATGTGGTGGGTCATGTCAGTAAGGAGAATTCAAAAGGGGTGGCTTCTCTTTGCGATCTGTACCAATGTAAATCAAAGGAATGGGGAGGGAGAACATAGCTGCAACCTTGTCTTGAACCCAATTCTGCCTTAATCAACTCTCTATGGCCTGCAGCCAATCATGTAGGTAATCATTGATGCTATTTATTAACAGTAGTGAACTTGAGAGTTATTCTCTACCCAGATTCTCAGAGGAGCCTGCACATGTGCAGTTATGGGCTTTATCATTTTGCTGGTTTTACATCTTTTTGCAGTATATCACTTTTGGACTCCAGCAGTGAATTATTCCAGCATGGTTCCTGTAGGGTGGTGTCCTCCTGCACATGCCTGAGCCTTCATTTCCAAATTCATTCTCCATAACATACATTAGAAATTCAACAGACAAAGAGGGACAACCTCATTTCTACTAAAGCAGGTATGCAAACCTAGGTACTAAGGCAAAGAGAACACCCTATCAAAGTCCCCAGGTGAGAAGTATAAAACAACCAGTGACTTAATTCCCCCTAATCTATGAAAAATTAAAATGCCACTTCTAGATATTCTGCCCAATTAATAATGAACCAAGTAAAGCAATGTGACAGCGCTTTCTCCCACATGGTTCATACATACCTAGATGCTTTGATTAAATAAAAAAAAATCAAAACAAAAATAGCAGACTGGTACATATGCAATGCATTTTTGGAAGCAGTCTAGAAAACGCTGTATGATTTTAAAAAAATACGGAGTTTTAGCTTTTATTTTATCTTAACGGATGTATATAGGACCGAGATATAATTATTTATGAGCTGTGTTTTTTGAGTGGCTACCATTTTTGGGATTTTACATTTTTTTTTTTTTTTAACAATATGGTGAGCAATAAACATCTTTGTATTTTTATATAATACATTTGCAATTTCTGGGTACCTTAAACATCTGCCTTGGTCTTCCTTGTTCCCCTTCCCTCCCACCCATTTTTTTCCTTATTTTTTATTCCTATAATCATAAAATGTGGTACCAGCAATTAAGGCACACAGTATTTTGCATTTTGATTTCGGAGTTTTTATACTCATTATTATTATACAGGATTTATATAGCGCTGACAGATTACGCAGAGTTTTACAAGTTAAGGGTAGACAGTACAACTACGATACACTTTAATACAGTAGGAATCAGAGGGCCCTGCTTGTTAGCGCTTACAATCTAAAGCCCCGTACACACGTACCGATCGTCGGCCGAACGATCGGCCGTCTTTTGTCCAGGGCTGTCGTGTCTGTTGAAAACTGCAAAAGACTGCACACGAATTTTGTCGGCCAACAACAGCCGACTGCAGAAGTGATGTCATGTGATGGTTAACTTTCCTGGTCTTTTTTCTTTTCTGAGCATGCCCAGTCTTGCAAATCTGCTGTCTGCGGCCGAATTCTGTACTGACTGGCGAACAATCGGCCGTTCTGGTGTTGGCCAACAAAAATTTTAATGCTTGCACGACAGATTCTTTTCGGCCGAAAGTGCGCTGTCGGCTGTCGGAAGCATCATACTAACAAGCCTACAATCGGCCGATCGGTCTTCGGCCGAATCTTTACGGCCGACAATCGGTACGTGTGTACGGGCCTTTAGAGATAACATTTTTAACAAAAGTTAAGTGCATCATCCAGCAATTATCCACACATATAGTAGTACACAAATATAAAATAAAACATGATAGTGTACCATTACCAGTGCATGGGGCTAAAATAATGTATGCAAGTATATAAAAGCTTTCTCTTCTTCAGAGTTATATACAAAAACTTAAAACCCATTCCTAAAACATTCCACTAGAGGGCATGAAATACACACAGTATTCAACTGAACAGGCTAACGCGTTTGTTGGACTAGATGTAGTGATATAAAGGTAATTTAATAAAAAAAAAAAAAAAAAAATAGCATTTCAAGATTAATACATTTCCCCACAAAAAGACAGATAAAGTTTTTATTTCTTTGCAAAGGTATGAATTAAATAGACTGAATATCCAGAATCTACAAAAGATCTACAAATTCTACTTGCTTTTAAATTGAATATTCAGTAATTGCATTGACCAAACAATGCACTGCTAACATGCTACATCAGGTACCAAATAGAATATATAGTGTGTGTGTTAGAGGAATATTAAAATGAATTGGAGGAAGCATGTTTTTGTAGTGAGAAATGAGGAGTATTTTATGATGGAAAACTGTACAAGTCTGCCGGGAGTCTCTTAGGGTTTCCTGTCCCTGGTACTTGCATGATTGCTGTATCTATTCACTGCCTAGATCTAATATGCGACTTCCACAGACAAAAGAAGAAGTCGTGCATGATAGCAGATAAGATCTAATCCTGGTTGCTGGTGTATGTATAAAGCCTTTTATAACTGGCTACAAATAGGAAGACAGCCTTTTCACTTTGCTTCATTGACATATACTGTATCTTCTCATTGTGAATCTTAAACTGGCATCGGTTATACCTGCTTTGCTACTTGAAGCACGATCTGTGTTCGGATCGCTCTTCAGAGAGCAATAGACAGGCAGGGAGGCCTTTTATTGCCTGCTCTTCACTTCTTTTAAGCCCCAAAATACCAGACAACCGCATGCATTATGTGCGGTTGTGGAGTGGTTGCAGTGCGGCCCCATTCAGTTGAATGAGTCACGCTCCACAGCAGATAAAGCTTCACTGCCACGGCATGTGTCCACCTCTGACCCCTCTCTCAGCAGAAAAAAAAAGAAGCAGTTAAAAAACACAGCTCAACTGCCCCTCCCCTCATATCACAAGTTTAATTAATGCACCTATTGTGTTAGGATTTTTGATGCAATTATGGCGCATATTTAACGTGTTTACATCATATTTAATGGCTACATAGTTTAGCCTGTTTAAAAAAAAGACATCCAGTTCAACCAATTACGCTTCCCAGGCAACTGCTCTGTGTTGGTTTTCTATTGTATGGATCATCTTGGCTAGCATTGTTTTCTAAATGCATTTCAAAGCACTGTAAACGCCATAGGGGTGTTTGTGGCACATTTGCAGTGCGTTTGCACAGCGTTTACATTGACATTAATGGAAGCGTTTTGGAGCAGTAAATTCTGCCAAATTACATATATCGGGTCAATTTAAAACAATGCAAAGTGATGCAAACATAACCACGTATACATTGGCCACTGCAATGAATACAATTTGACAGGCCTTCATAGGGCTTCAAAAACACCCATGAAATGTCTGCTTTGGAAGCAAGTGTAAACTTAGCCTTGAGACCCGTTTACACTTTAGCATTTTGTTACTGCATGTACATTAATGTGACAACACACCGCAACAGGGGCATGGCCCTTTATTTTAAATATATCTTTATGTAGTGGTGTTTTGCAGATCAGGTGCTTTGCCGACATCTGTAATAGTGTGCTGGATTAAACCACAGTGCACAGCGCCATGGAACATTGCCATGGTATCACACACATTACTGCAGTGCAAAAATAGGCCCTTAGAGGAAGTTTATTTTTTATTCTCATACTTCAGTGCTCTATTCTGGCAAAAGATAGACGACAACCACACATTAAAAGTGTCCTCCTTTGGTAGTAGTGATGGTCTGACCAGGACATTAGGATTCCGGATTAAGTGGAGCAACATGGTGCCTGTTGGACTATGCAGTCATATTTAGACACCTTATACCACTGTTATAATAATAGGAAAATGGATTTAAAATTATGGAAATTGGTATCCCTCTCTAGTTGATTAAATCCAATGATGTGTGTATTAAAGATGCTAATATACCGCAAAAAGTATAGAAACTAGAATCTATATTCACATGGGCATCATATTAAAGAAATTGTTATATATATATATATATATATATATATATATATACACATACATATACATAAAAAAATAAATAAAATTACGGACAGCCTGTAAATTTCAGCCCGTAAATGCCCGTTACGGGCATCGATGCCTGCAAAAAAGATGGCTGCGGGCCAACAGTGTAACTGCGCATGCGACCTTTCGACACCTGCTAGGTTCGGGAAAGTTCGTACAAGCTTGGCCGGGTGCATGCGCAGTTATGTAATGGTGCCGCCTAGCGCCATTTCTGAATAACAGCCACTCTTTTTTAGTGGCGCCTCGCCACAGCAGAGGAAGAGGAAGGACATTCATGTGAGTGAGGGGGCAGAGGGCGACATTACTGCAGTGTAAAGCTGTGATACTGGACACTGATGTGCCTGTGGAGAGGTGAAAGGGGCACATGAGAAGGACACTGATGTGAAGAAGTAATATGAAGGGGGGACATAGGAAGAAACTACTGTGAGGGGGTGAGGAGGAGACATCCATTTCCGCGTAGCCTCTGACCACCTCCTGTACCAGGTCTGCAGTCTGACCACCTCCTGTACTATGTCCGCAGTCTCTGACCACCTACTGTACCATATTTGCAGTCTCTGATCGTCTCCTGCACCATGTCCAAAGCCTCTGACCACCTCCTGTACCACATCTGCAGTCCCTGACCGTCTCCTGTATTATGTCCGCAGTCTCTGACCACCTCCTGTACCATATCTGCAGTCTCTGACCACCTCCTGTACCATGTCTGCAGTCTCTGACCACCTCCTGTACCATGTCTGCAGTCTCTGACCACCTCCTGTACCATGTCTGCAGTCTTTGGCCACCTCCTGTACCATGTCCGCAGTCTTTGACCATCTCTTGTATCATGTCTGCAGCCTCTGACCATCTCTTGCATCATGTCCGCAGCCTCTGACCACCTCCTGTATCATGCCCGCAGCCTCTGACCACCTCCTGTATCATGCCCGCAGTCCGACCATCTCCTGTATCATGCCTGCAGCCTCTAACCATCTCTTTTATTATGTCCGCAGCCTCTGACCACCTCCTGTACCATGTCCACAGCCTCTAACTATCTCTTGCATCATGTCTGCAACCTCTGACCATCTCTTGTATCATGCCTGCAACCTCTGACATTCTCTTGTCTTTGAGCGCATGTCTGCAGTTTCTGAGGGGGGGGGTGGAGTCTGGAGAGGAGAGTCAAGAGTGAGAGCGTCACCCGAATGGGGGTCATGGGAGAAGTCATAAGTGTGGGGAATGTGGAGTGGAGACTATAGGACAAGACCAGTGCCCCCAAGCTGGAGCCATCTGACTGAGCCTGCACGGTGCAGGCCCTTTACCCCAATCTGTGGTCAGCTGAGTACGCTAGCAATAATCGTAAGAGAATCTGGGAGGCTGGTACAATTCAGCCTGTCCATAAACTGCTTGAATCTCGGCTGGTTCCTGCTGAACCAGCCGAGATTCGAACAGTGTATGGCCGGCCTTTGTTTATACGGCTCTTTCAGGAAAACAGACAAAGATGAGAAATACAAAAACATTTCTCAGAAAATGCAGCAGGACAATTACAATATACCAATGAAAGCATACTTCATAGCCATTGTAGAATTGTAAAACATACAGTGCAAAGGATGCAGACTCATCTCTATTTCATTTATACAATACTCACATCAGCAAGGCTTTTTTCTGCCTTTTCAGACTTCTCTCGGTCATATGCCATCCTTTTTAAAAGTTTCTTCACAGCCTTTTCCTTGACATTTTTCTTTTGACTGACAATGTTATGTTGCCTTACTTGTGCAACAAGGAACTTTGGAATCTGTGTATGAAAAATAAACTATTATTTTGTATTCAGTCAGTTACAAAATGGCACATACACCAGGAAAATGAAAAAAAAAAAAAAAAAACTTAACATAGAAGCTATGAACAATTATTTTTCTTATCTGTCAATAGTCAAATTAGCTTAATAATGCAAGACTCAACTATTATTTGTGGTTTATACAAGGTTATGTTTAGTCAGTGTGAGCAATTCTATGTCTGGAACCATTAAATAAAGTATATGTAAAACCTAAGTGCCGGTTCACACTGAAGCGGCACGACTTAGGGGGCGACCTGTGAAGTCGCGTGCACCGCGACTTAGGCACGACTTGCACGGACTTCATAAAATGAATGTCTATGCAGGTCGCCCCGAAGTAGTACAGGACCCTTTTTCTAAGTCGGAGCGAGTTGTGTCGCTCCTATTAGAACCGTTCCTGTACTACACTATGGGACGCGACGATGCGTGATTTGTCAGGTTGACCAAGTCGCCTGACAAGTCGTACTAGTGTGAATGGACACTAACTGTATTACACAGAGTTTGCTAAAGGACTGGGTTTCATAAACACCTGCCTTTGTTTCAACTTGTGGGCCCCATTCACACCAGAGTGTTTTTGTAGGGCAAACCTAATAAAAATACACTCAGCATTGAAAATCTCATTGTTTTTTATGGTGCCTGTTGCTTGAAAAAGTACAGGAGCCTCATCTTCAGGCAAATTTGGGGCATTTTTGGCCCCACAGAGTTCACCTAAGTTCACCTTTGGGAAAATGTAACATGTTCCCAATGCTGAAGCCACTGCTTGATTCTCTCCTCCCCCCCCCCCCATACTAGCTGCCTGTTTTTTAAACCAGTGCGGCTGTGTGGGGCTCGGCCCACACAGCTGAGTCATTTGTTCATAGAGCTCTGTGTATGATTGAACTACAAGTCCCGACATCCTTTGTGGATGTTGGCTTGTAGTTCTCAATGAACTACCACGGAGCTGTGTAGTTCATGGATTCTTCCTGTCAGTGTATCTGCTTGCCCATAGGGGATGTACGGGTATACAGAATAACTGACAGATCTGCAGGAGACCAGCATAGCACCACCGATCTGCTAATCCCTAGGGGCAATGCTTTACAAACTCAAACTCAAAAAAAAAATACCAATACCTGCAAAAAAAAAAAAGTGCATTCATATTTTTTTTTCTTTTTAAGTGAATTTATGCTTTAAGCTTTGACAAAAAAAAAGCTTTGACAAAAAAAAAAAAAAAAAAAACTAGAAGCCGATTGGTTTCTATGCAGAGCTGCACCAGATTTCACACTCTCCAGTTTTAGTACTCAACCCCTGACTCTATTTAAGCCCCAGCTGTCATACCCATTTTGCCTGTGTGCCACTACCGGTTGGGACCATGTAAACTTTTAATTTTGTGTTTGCATTAGCTAGTCATTTTTTCTGTACGTAGGGATGAAGGGAAGAACATCAATTAGAGCTAAGCTAGACAAGCATTAAACTGGTCCTTGAACAGGGGGTGGTACACCTTGTTAATGCTGAAATCATTAGAAAGCAGGACTGTTAAAGCTAAAATGACTGACTTTCAGATCAGAGTTGTTCTTACATTGGAAACCCAGAGTAATAACGGAAGGAAAATGCCATTCTCAGAGTAATGTCTGGATCTTACATTTAAGACATCATGCTGAATAAAGCTTTAATTGGTTTTTGACCTGTTCTCTTAAGACCTCGTTCACACTAAATGCGGGTTTGAAATCATGCAAGTTCAGCTGAACTTGCACGATTTTAAACCCACATTTAAGTGCCTGATCAGGGGCAATTTGAATGACATCTGTGCAGGGTTCATTCACAGATGTCTATTGAAATCATCCCCCAAGTCGCCAAAAGTAGTGCAGGAACTACTTTTGGAAATCGGTATGGCCATGCAAAGTCGGCGTCGCACCGGTTGGGACAGTGCCGTTGCCAGCAATAGGCTGCGATTTGGCATGTCAACTGGCATGTCAAATCGTGCTGATGTGAACAGGGGCTAAATGTGCTGGTGTGCAGGTGGCAGGCCCTCTTAAATATTTGGGTGTATTATAACAAAAGCTGTAATTTTAATGTCCTTTTACCATTCTGTCATACTGCCATTTTTTATAGAGAAAGATTATGACAGCACGTTCTCTCCGATTATCCACTTACTGTCCAAAGGAGTTTCTGGTATTTGATCATGAAAAGCATGATGGAAGCTGTCCGGGCCGCACTGGTTACAGCGCCTTGATCTACACCTTTTAAAGAGGAGGTATGGTCAGTGAAGAGATTAGGAGCCATTATCATGGCAACGTTCTTCAGAGTCATTTTGTTCTGCTCTCTGTGATCCACAACCTTCTGAAGGAATTCAAGCAAAGCCTAAAAACAGGACACAAAGGACATTTTACATTCAGCATAACAGGATCAAGTTTATCCATGTACTTTCAGTTACACAGTTTTAGAGAATGGATCTATTGTTAACAACTCCAACCCACTGTCAGCTTTAAAATGCATCCACAAACAAATGGGATATTTCACATTTACAAAAGAGCACACATTGCTACACAGAAGAATGTGCAATAAATAAAAAAAATGAAAAAACCGACCTTCAGGGCGTCACGGTGAACATCAGGCAGCAGAATGACCAGAAGATTCAGAGCTTGGAGTCTATGCTTTTTTGTTGGGAGGTCTGTAAGTAACAAAAAGCACCATACTAAATATAGAGTCAAGAAGCATAAATACAACTAGACAAGACGCAATCCCTGCCAATGACAGCACAGAAATCGCATTTGCCACAAATTTAAATCTGGTACATCACGCAGGTTAAGGTGCATCTATTACCAAACTGCTATACAAAACAGTATACAACACTTTAAAGCTTCCAACCCAATTCTGATGTGAATGGGAACTGCCTCTGTCCATCTAGGGCAGGGGTGCTCAACCTGTGGCCCTCTGAGCCCTCTGATGTGGCTTCTTGACCTCAAACCAGAAAAGCACACTTCTATTATTTTCTGCGAGTTTTGTATGCTTTCTGAAGGTACACCGAAACTCCTGAATGCAGGAGTTTTGGTGCACTTTCAGAAAGTGCATCACACCCACAAGATATAATAGAAGTTAATGGCGAAGCACAGCTAACCAACAGGAAAGCCACAGGTGCACTGCGGTGAAAGCAGCCTTATAGGGGGCTCAGTAATGGCTTGTTTAAATATGCAGTTTGAGGGGGGGGGGCAGTAAAACACCATAGGTAAGATATGTTTTTATCACACCTCCCTCACCCACTGGTGTAATGTCAGGGACTGCAATGAGAAAAACCCTGCCCCATAAAGCAGCAGGCCCATGCGGTCATATTCTGTTTAACATTTGGACAGGAAGGACGGCATATACAAGAAATTATCCTTTCCATTTTCCATCTGCAACCACTGAAATCTGGTTTTCCATAATTCAGCGGCTGCATGAAGAAAATGTTCATTATACTATTTAAAATAAAAAATTATATAAAATCTAGAAAATTTAATGTCATTGTGGCCCTCGACCGGTTACCAAATCACTTAAGTGGACCTTGCTCTTCAAAAGGTTGAGCACCCCTGATCTAGGGGGATTTCCCTTCACTTCCTATCTTGGAGATACAACTGTAAATAAGAAGAATATTCTCCAAAATGAACAGAATTCCTATTGTACAAGTTGTCACAGGAGCAAAGGTCAAATAGGGTCAATCTCCCTAGCAAGAAGGTCGCAATAAAAACTTGACAGGTGGTCTAACGAAAAAAAACACTAAATATAATATTGCCTTTGCATACACTTTGATAGTGTTTGCAAAGTTTATGTCATGTCATTTCATTTTTTTCAATTTTAATTGCCTATGTTTAAAGCTAAAACTTTAACCAACACAATTTTTTCTGTTTTGGATAGAGTATGAAAGGGCCTCTCTCAGATCCTTTATTCAGGACAAGAAGTGATAGGAAATCTCTTCAACAAGGACATTGACAAAAACTCACTTTTAGTAGAGCAAGGATGAATTAAAACCACTCCATCCCACTTTCCTTACATAGGCAAAACAAGGATCGGAAGGTAAGGAACATCTCCCCAATGGGATGAGCAACAAAAATAAACACCTGGCAAGTTTTTTAAATTGTTCTCACTCTATCCAAATCTAAATAATGTTTTGAATCACGTTTTATTAACAAGTGCGCAGTGTTCCTTGCATAGTATTATATACTCACCGGCCACTTTATTAGGCACACCTATTCAATTGCTTGGTAACACAAATTGCTAATCAGCCATTCACATGGCAGCAACTCAATGCATTTAGGAATCTAGACGTGGTGACGAGGATTTGCTGAAGTTCAAATCAAGCATCAGAATGGGGAAGAAAGGGGATTTAAGGGACTTTGAACGTGGCATGGTTGTTGGTGCCAGACGGGCTGGTCTGAGTATTTCAGGGCCATAAGAGGGATTACTATGATGCAGTTGGCCAGCTTAACCACTTCCCACCCGCCATATAGCAAAATGACGGCTGCAAAGTGGTTAAGTTATCCTGAATGTGCGTCATACAACGTCCAGCAGGATACGCCTAGGGGGTGCGCGGTGCGACGATCGGTGTTGCAATGTGTCGCTCTGACACACCACATCTAAGATCTTGGTAAAGAGCCTATGACACATGCTCTTTACGATGTGATCAGCTGTGTCCAATCACAGCTGGTCACATTGTAACCAGGAAGTGACGTTTATCTGCTTTCCTCTATTCGCGCTGACAAGGCATGGGTAGAAAAGAGCCGATCAGCGGAGGGGGGTCTGCGCTGATAATCAGTATATTGATTATCAGTGCAGACCCACCAGGGATGCCAATCAGTGCCTATTAGAGATGCCAATCAGTGCCCATCAGTAATGCTGGTCAGTGCCTACTCATCAATGCTGTCAATCAGTGCTGCCTATCAGTGCCACCCATAAGTGCCCATCAGTGCGGCCTATCAGTGACAATCAGTGCTGCCCTTTAGTGCCACATATCAGTGCCCATCAGTGCTGCCTATCAGTGCCCATTAGTGCTGGCTATCAGTGCCACCTATAAGTGCCCATCAGTGCGGCCTATTAGTGCCCATCAGTTCCACCTGTCAGTGCCCATCAGTTCTGCATATCAGTGCCACCTATCAGTGCCCATCAGTGCTTCATGTCAGTGCCGCCTATCACTTCCCATCAGTGCTGCATATTAGTGCCTCATCATCAGTGCCGCCTCATCAGTGAAGGAGAAAACGTACTTATTTACAAAATACTATAACCGAAACAAAACTTGTCGGTCTCTTTTTATTTCTTTAGCAAAAAAATAAAAAATCCAGCGGTGATCAAATACCACCAAAAGAAAGCTCTATTTGTGGTAAATAAACAATAATAATTTTGTTTGTGTACAGATTTGCATGACCACGCATATGTAATTTGAATTGCAATAGCTCTGAAAGCTGAAAATTGGCCTGGGCAGGAAGGTGGTATAAGTGCCCCATATTGAAGTGGTTAAACATGTACTGCAATATGTGTGAACTAAAAATCTAAATTTTTCATTGCATAGTTTGCTGGAGAGGGTGTATAGCAGTGTGAAGAGGGTCCATCCAGAACAAGTAGTGTTAACATAGATTATATACATGTACAAGCCATTGGAATTTTAGCACAGGTATGCCTTTTTTTTTTTTTTTTTTTTCTTTTTTACAATAGGAAAAGGATGCATGAAAAAAAAAAAAAAAAAGCTTTGTAAGCATACATGCTGTGCATGCTTCCAGTATATACACCTCTATGTGTTATATTATAAAGGACTCTACTTATAAGATTTAGGCCCTACTGCTCCTCTTGACCTTCCCATTCAATGAATAGTTCCAAACACAGACCTCAGATCAGTGGGGGATCGTGTCCAAATGTCACAACTTGTGCTAGGCTGACTCGTGTTTTAGCCCTGTGACGAGACACAGGGTCTCCATTGTACTCCTATGAAAAAAGAGCTATGGCCAGCCAGTTCACAGGAGGATAGAGGTTATCTTTGAAATGTATATCTATAATGAAACATATAATGCTTATCTGCAAAATCAGAAATTACAGAACAAATGCTTACTGTGCATAATACAGTAATGGAATTAACTTAAAATTAACTTAACTAGTAAAATACTTGCAAAATTAGTCATATGACCTGCCATGGTGCGCTATACTCCGTGATCTGTTAATGATGTAATAAGTGACACAGTGTCGTACCGAGCAAGAGAGAATATAATAGAAGGTCCAAAGGCCCAGCTGTCAATAGCTTCATTATTCCTAGTATAAATGCCCCTTTGTTGCTTTCCTACGCTTCAAACAAAAATCAATTTCATACTACAGCGACAACTGCATCCTAAGGGTAAAATAAAATCCTCTGCTATAGGGCTACCCTACTGCATATTAAAACAGATGATTAAATTAAACATTATCTCACATTGCACAGAAAAAAAAGCTTTCATGTATTCCACAGTGAGTAATGGCAGAGGGAGCTCGCGAATGAAAAACTTTAGAAGGCTGGCAGCGTCGTGTTGTTTCACTGTATCCCAGTTGAAAGTCCCTTCATAAAACTTGGCTTCTAGTTCCTGGCACAGAGCCTGCAAACAATAAAAAGGCTGATCAGAAATAGCGCAAATGCCAAAACATTAATTATATGCACTAAAACCAGATACAAAACAACTGGCACCAAAGGCATTTATTAGATGGCTACCAACAAACGATAAAGAATTAAATCTTTTGTTAAAACATATTTCTAGATGGCATCTACAACTACAGAGACTTTTTAATGTATGCTGTCAGCCACACACCAAAAAAAAAAAAGGAGCTTTATGACTAGCATACTTGACAAAAGAGTACTGTGCAAATTTAGGAAGTTGTGGTCACCGATTTCACCCTTGCACGTAATAAACAATGTATACATCTAAAAGTCACCATTTCCTCTAGGAAATTGGAGGTTTGCAAAATGCAAAACCAAGATCAATTTATCTAGCTCCATTCCAAAAAAGCTAATTTTTTAAAAATCTTTTCAAAGTTTATGTTACTAAACGGTCTGAACAGGGTGTGATGCAGTGATAAAGATGTTTGTGGGATACAGGACATTGTGGTCACACATTATCTTCAGATCTTCAGATGAATCATCAGTTTAAGAAGAATATGCCTGATCACAGTTTCTAAGCAACCTCAAATATAGGAACTGACAACAGTGGAGCTAAATTGTGCTAATTTATGATGTTTATTTATGGAGGTCCAAGGCTCAAGGACAGGTCTGATACTTTTGGTAAAGACGTGCTTAAAGAATATGCAAACCCTCACCTTGTAAATCAACTAATTCAGCTTAAAATAGAAATTAAAGGAAAGACATTTATGTATACAGTGGATATAGAAAAGAATCACCCCCTTTTTATCGGAGGGGGGTGATCCTTTTCCAACTCAGTGATTCTGATCTTTAATTTTTTTTTTCTTTTTTTTCTGTTGGGGTTATATCTTTTACTTGGATGTTATAAGTTGCATTGAGTAAATACAGCTTAAAAAAATGCGTCTTCATTTCAGGCAGCAAAACGACAAAATGTGATTATTTTAAAAGGGGTGATTCTTTTCTATACCCAATGGACAAATAAAATTTAAAATTCTTAAGCTTACAAAAAATGGATTTTTGTAAGAACTTACCGTAAAATCCTTTTCTCTTAAGCTCATTGACAGACGTAGTCTTCTTGATTCTCAAGAGCTGGGTTATGTTGTCTCCGCAGGAGTAGGACTAGGCAGAATGACAAAAACGTTCTGGCTCCACCCTAGGGGCAGTCCCTGAGGGCATATCCTCCCTCTCTCTGCTACAGGGAATCAGTTCTGTTTAAAGCAGTACAGAGAATTTAACCCAACCCAACTCAATGATAGAGGGGCGGGTACTACGTCTGTCAATGAGCTTAAGAGAAAAGGATTTTACGGTAAGTTCTTACAAAAATCCATTTTTCTCTATCGCTCATTGACAGACGTAGTCTTCTTGATTCTCAAGAGCTGGGACATCCAGAAGCAGTGCCACAAATGAGGGGTGGGATTGACAAAATCAAATCCAATCTAGAAGGCCCAACCGGTGCCAAACTAGAAGTTTTAAAGGCTCATTATAAACAAAGAATGAGGCTAAAGAAAAATTTTTCCAACGGAAAAAAACCCTCGAGGTAGACCACTGGTCTCCTCAAATTGCGGCCTGCAAAACCTTGCGGCCAAATGAGGCATCAGACGATGCCATTACATCAACTTTATAATGTTTAGAGAAGGTATGCACCGACGACCAGGTAGCCGCCTTGCACACCTGGACCACTGACGCCTGATGGCGAAAGGCCCATGACGCACTAAGTGCCCGAGTGGAGTGCGCCTTAACAGGGAACGGGGGCTCCCGACCCTTAATAGAATAAGCCTGCACTACCGTCTGTCTGATCCATCTGGAAATGGTCGCGGCAGATGCAGGCAACCCCTTTTTGGGTCCATCTGGGATCACAAAAAGTGAATCCGTCTTGCGAAACGAGACTGTCGTTTTCAAGTATACCCTGATCGCCCGGACCACATCCAAGGAGTGCAAAGCAAATTCCCGAGGATGACTGGGCTTAGGACACAGGGAAGGTAATACAATTTCTTCATTCAGATGAAATTCTGAAACCACTTTTGGTAGGAAGGATGGATTCGGACGAAGAACCACCTTATCTCTATGAACCACCAGATATGGTGAACGACAAGATAATGCGGCCAGTTCTGACACCCTGCGTGCAGAAGTAATAGCCACCAAGAAGGCCACCTTCTGGGACAACGTGGGTAGAGGAATCTCCCTAATATCTTCAAAGGGAGGTTTCTGAAGAACCGACAACACTAGATTAAGATCCCAGGGGGGTAACGGCGCGTGCACTGGCGGAGCCAGATGTCGCACCCCCTGGATGAAATTCCGCACCAAGGAATGAGTAGCCAAAGGCTTCTGAAAGAAGATGGCTAATGCTGAGACCTGACCCTTGATAGTACTCAAGGCCAGTTTCTGCTCAACCCCTTGTTGCAGAAAAGCCAATATTCGACTAATCGAATAAGACCGAGGACGGAACCCCAAAGGTTCACACCATGCAATGTAGGACTTCCATGTGCGATGATAAATCTTTCTGGAAGTCACTTTCCTTGCTTCAACTAGAGTAGGAATAACTGAAGCTGACAAACCTTTGTCCTTCAGCACCTGGGTCTCAATAGCCAGGCCGTTAAAGCCAGCGATCGTAAAGCAGGATGGAAGATCGGTCCCTGAGACAGTAGATCCTCCCTGAGAGGAAGTCTCCATGGGACGTCCGCCACCAGTCTGACCATGTCGGCGTACCAAGCTCGACGAGGCCAGTCCGGAGCTACCAGGATTACTGGGATTCCTTCCTCCTCTACCCTGCGAAGAAGTCTTGGCAGTAACGCGAGAGGAGGGAAGGCATATATTAGCTGGTATTGCCCCCACGGGGCGATCAGTGCGTCTGCGGTTTCTGCTAGAGGATCGCGGGAGCGAGCCACGAATCTCTGAACTTTCCTGTTGAATCGTGATGCCAACAGATCCACATCCGGGGTGCCCCACCGTAGGCACAACTGGTGGAAAACGTCTGGATGGAGGGACCATTTCCCCTGATCCAGGGTCTGACGGCTGAGATAATCTGCCTGCCAATTCTCCACCCCCGGAATGAACACCGCAGAGATTGTTGGAACAAATCGTTCCGCCCAGCGAAGAATGCAAGCCACTTCTTTGGCCGCTCGGACACTCTTGGTGCCCCCCTGATGATTGACATAAGCCACGGCCGTGGCATTGTCCGACTGGATCCGAACCGGGCTGCCCTGGAGCTGCTCGGTCCAGTGAATCAGACAAAGTCTGATCGCTCTCAGTTCCAATACATTTATCGGTAACCTGGATTCTTCCGGGGACCAAAGTCCCTGGACAGATAACTGACCAAGAATTCCTCCCCATCCGGATAGACTGGCATCCGTGGTCACTATCGTCCAATATATTGGCAGAAATGACTTTCCCTGGCTGAGCATTGGAGACCGAAGCCACCAAACCAGAGACTCTCTGGTCTGTTTGCTCAATCGTATCTGATTGTCCAGGGATTCCGGATTCCGATTCCATCTGAGAAGAATCTCTTGCTGAAGAATTCGGGTATGGGACTGGGCAAATGGGACTGCTTCGAATGAAGCCACCATCAACCCCAGAACCCTCATGCACGTCCGAAGGGAAGACCAGCTGTTGGACAGTAACAACTGGACTGCTGATTGAATCTTTCGAAGTTTCCCTACCGGAAGGAAAACTCTCGTCCTGACTGTGTCTAGAATTAGACCCAGATATTCGAGCCTCTGGGTGGGAACCAGAAATGACTTTTGCTGGTTCACCAGCCACCCGAATTCCTGTAAAGAAATCATAGTAATTTCTATGTTTTGTAGCAAGGTCTGAGGAGACTCTGCATGAAGCAGAAGATCGTCTAGGTAACCTAGAATCGATATACCTCTTTGGCGCAGAAGTGCCAACATTGGGGCCAACACCTTTGTGAAGACCCGCGGAGCCGTGGCGAGACCGAAAGGTAACGCCACAAACTGATAGTGGTTCTCCTCTACGGAAAAGCGTAGAAAACGCTGATGTCCTGCGAAAATGGGAATGTGAAGATAGGCGTCCTTGATGTCTATGGACGCTAGGACATCCCCTGGATGCAGGAAGGCTGCTACCGTGCGAATGGACTCCATTCTGAATCTTCTTATGTTGACGAAAGAATTGAGTGCTCTTAAGTCCAGAATTGGACGCACTTTGCCCTCTTTCCTGGGTATTGTAAACAGGTTTGAATAAAACCCTTGAAACCGTTCTGTCCAAGGAACGTGGACTACCACTCCTTGTTGTAGTAAATCTGTGACTGCTCTCCTCAGATCTTCTAAACGATCTGCGGATAGACGGATATTGGAAGGGAAGAATCGCGCCGGTGGGAGAGATCGAAACTCGATCTTGTACCCTGACCTTATGACTTCGCAAACCCAATTGTCCGGGATTCTGGAAAGCCATGGATCCGGGAACCGGCGAAGACGTCCCCCCACCCCAGTTATGGGTGGGGGCGCACCTTCAGGCTTTGGATGGTTTATCTTCAGGTCTGGAGGGGGCGGGCTTTTGCTTGCCCGACCAACGACCCCTGACGCCTCCTGTAGGAGCTTTGGAGGACTTAGTTTTTTCACCCGCTGGACGAAAAAACCTCTTGTGAGCAGAAAAAGAAGGCCCTCGTCTTTGACGAGTTCCTCTACCTTTAAAATTTTGCGGTAAAAAGGTGCTTTTTCCACCGGTGAGATCCTTAATGATCTCATCTAAGTTGGCTCCAAATAGACGCTCTCCTGAAAAGGGGATATTAGCCAATGTTTTTTTGGAACCTTGGTCGGCTAACCAACCTTTTAGCCACAGTGTACGCCTGAGAACCACTGCTGAGACTGATGCTCGCGCCATTAATGGAGTGGCGTCTAACGCCGCATCACATACAAACTGTAACCCCTGTATCATTTGTTCCAACAAATCTGATACCGCCTGAGGGACTTCTTCTAAGTCCCGGCGTAACCACTTGGTCCATTCAGTTACAGCCTGCGAAACCAGACCAATAGCAATTATTGGTCTGAAAGCTGATCCAATCAAGGAAAACATGGTGCGAGACATAGCTTCTATCTTGCGATCCACTGGATCTTTAAAAGACGGAGCGTCTTCTAAAGGAATAACCGTGGCTTTATTCAATCTAGCAATAGGTGAATCCACCACAGGTGGTTCTGTCCATTTCTTAATAAGGGTTTCCTCAAACGGATAACGCCTGTCAATGCGTTTAGAAATATTAAAAGTGCGTTTTGGCAGACGCCATTCTTCTTCGATTGGATTGCCAAAACATTTGGGCAATGGAAAAACCTTCGCCACTTTGATGCGCTTTTTAGTCCCAAAAGGGATCTCAGTTTCAGCTATTTCCGATGGAGTACCCTGTAACCTTAAAGTCTCTTGAACAGATACAATGAGTGCGTTTACCAACGCTTCCTCTCGGGCTATGGCGGATGCCGAAACATCCTCCTCACTGTCTGAAGAGACAGGACCCGAGACACCAATACCAGATGAAGTACCTGCAACTGCAGAAATAGGCTCAGAGTCTGAATCCGAAGTTTCAGATAATAAGGGGTTAGGCGGGGGTCGCTTTCTTGCGCCCTGTCCCTGACAAGCCACTTCCACCCGGGACACAAAAGTTTCCATAATAGCTGACAAAGATTCAATTGTCAATGGGGTGCTGGAGGATCCCGCAGACCCCTCGAGGGGATCCGGAGGAGATACATGAGTGGCAGGGTCCATGTTAATACAGGACACCTTTGCCAGCAAAAACAAAAAAACTTTTTTTTTTTTTTTTTTTGTGTGTCTCCCCCTAGCGCAATAGCGCCCCTCAGAGTACCTGCTTCTCGATCCCAGAGAGAGAGAGAGGGACCCCCAAGGCTCACCAACCGATGCAGTGCAGTTTCCAACAAACTGCAGTCAGCGTCTGTCTTACACAGAATGGAAGGAGCTGTTTGCTTTTTTCCCGGGCAGAAGGCGTGGCTCTGCCCCCTGTGTACGCCTTCCGGCGTTCCCAGCCCTCCACGAGGTAGCTGGGCTCACAAAACATGGCCGCCCCCATAGAAGAGACATAAGACTCCAAAAACATGGCGGCCGGCGTGACCTGAGGACATACATGCATTCGGTCTATGGCAAAATGGCGGCGGACCGCCGATATCGTCTTCCCAGCACATCCACCTGCACTCTGCTAAGAAGTGACATATGGATCTACAGAGATACACTGCACATAAGGTAGGATTATACCTCCTATGTCTGCTGTAATTTACAGTCTGCTGGGTAGAGTGTTAGCTCTTGAACCAAGTCCACTTCCCACAAACACATGCTGTATTACAAGGGGGACTTGTAAGTATCAGATATATACTGACCATATATGGAGGGGCCCATAATATATACTGCCTCATAATGAGGAAAAAAGGGAACGTTTACTCACCATACCGAACCGACAGGCACCCTCTCTTCACCATACCCTCTCCACCGGGGTGGGGGTTTGTGGACGCCTCGACTCTCTGGTACCTGGCGTCCAAGCGAGCTTTTAACTCGCAAAGTCAGTCCCTTTGCTGGGACTCCGTCGCGGCCGACTCAGCGCACTGGTCTGCACGCGCTCTTAGGCAGAAACCGGGGTGACCACTGGATCTCAACATCCAGCCCGTCGCCCGGCCCCGCATACTTACTTGAATATGTCGCGGCCGACCAAGCGCAATGCCATGGTCTGCGCGCGCTCGTAGGCCGGCTGGGGTGACCACAAGTGTCGCCCAGTCCGGCATTTTTGCTTGAAGATCTCACAGGAAAAAAACACTGGAGAAAACTACCTAAAAAATGTCTTTTTCTTAAAGAAAAAAAGTCTTGCCAGGACCAAAAGATCCCAGCAAGGAACTTAGGTCCTTACTCCTGACTAGACAGAAAAAAACTGATTCCCTGTAGCAGAGAGAGGGAGGATATACCCTCAGGGACTGCCCCTAGGGTGGAGCCAGAACGTTTTTGTCATTCTGCCTAGTCCTACTCCTGCGGAGACAACATAACCCAGCTCTTGAGAATCAAGAAGACTACGTCTGTCAATGAGCGATAGAGAAAAAAACATTATAAATACCTCCCCCCCCCTTTTTTTTTTAATAAGTGATCGCATATCCTCTGTCCCCAGCTGCATAAGGATCTCAGAGAGCTGGAGGACATTATAGGCAGCACACTGATCTCCCCAGTGAATGGCTGTGCCGGGGGGGGGGGGCGTGTCAGAACAAGCCTGATCATTAGTTTAGCTCACAGTACAGCAAGAAAAGGAAAAAGGAAAATGGCGGGAAGGTTGTACTCTTATGGCTAGTGTGGCCAAAAAAGCAGACAACACAGTTTTCACACAAAGGAAGCAATACAAAGAGAACAGGATACGTTTTCATAAAAGTACATGGTACAGCAGCCACGTATCAGGAATTTGAAATGTTAGGGTAACAGATTCTTTATATCTGAAGACAAATTCATTTTTATTTTTTCTAATTTTGAACAGTAGAGGATGACTAGGTCTGTCAAAAATCCCAATGATTTTTCTTCACCTTATGTACTGTAAAAAAAAAAAAAAAAAGTGAAGTGGGAGGAAATCACTCTTAAATAAGGATGAATCCCATTTTGACAGGTGTTACCAAAACAAGTTCCCCAATTTGAAGATTTTTTTTTACTAATTTCCTGTTCTGGTGGCTTTACATTTTGTATTTCCCCTCAATTCCTGTCCTGGAGACAATGATAAGCTGTAAGACATCCTTCCTCTTTGACTGAAAACATTTTGGTTCTGGACTACGGTAAGCCTAGGGTGCATGACAATGATACAGGCCCGGGGATCGGTCATCATTCAGCCCAGAAGACTTGTGGCATTTAATGGCGGAAAGGAGGTATTGTGGAGGACTGCTCCAGGTTGAAGGCATTGCTGCAAAAGCTGTTTTTAAAGGTTTTCAAGTCCAGGGCAGTATTAAAAAAAAACAACAAAAAACTAAATGATGGCTATTGATTAGCAAACAACAGGATTTTTAGAAAAATATCAAGTTGCAAAACACTTCCTTACTGGAAAACATGGAACAGAAGTGCGGTTTGGTAAGTAATCAACCCCTAGATTTAAGCAGAACTCAAGCCAAAAAAAAAAAAAAAAGGAAAAAAACACAGCTTTTACGGCAATATTCACATTCTATCCAGAGCTGATCCAACAGTGCATCTTCTGCTAAAGATGTGTTTAGTTTTTAAGGTAGAATAACCGCCAGGATCATATGAATTACTACCTCTGAGCCAAGGATGCCCTGTACCCATCCTAGGGCTAGACATTGAAAGAATTAGTGGTACAGTTATGAGCTTATCTCCACATCACTCTGCTTTTTTCCTCCCATCAGCATGTTCTCTGTCAGCACATGACCAGATTGGTTTCTTCTGCTGCTTTTGCCTGCTACACTATAGTTCTGCTATACAGGGGACTGCAACACGCAAATATCAGGTCGAAGTAAGGTACTTACATTTAAAAGAAAAAACATTTAACCACTTCCTGTAAATCAACGTACCCATACGTCGGCTCAGAGAAGGGGTTGTACTGGGTTGATGCCTGCAGCTGCAGGCATCATCCCGGTACCGTTCTTTAGAGCCGGGGGTAGGCTTTCAAAAGATAACAGCCCATGCGACTTGGGGACCGATCGGCCGTTATCCCAGCGAGCAGGAGGGGACTTCCCTCCCTCCGCGGCTCTGCCCTGGTCTACCGTTCCTCCAGGAGACCCGAGCAACCAGCTGGCACGTCCGCCAGATTCGGCTTTGATCGGGTCTCCGATGTATTAACCCGGAAGCAGCGTCATGATGCCACTTCCGGTTTACTCTGTGGCGAATAGCACCAAATTTAAAAACCGGTCAGGATTCAAAAATGCAGATTTCGGCATTTTGAATTCTTTGAAGTGCAGTGGAGGGGGGTCGGGGGACCCCCGATCCATCTATAAAGAATACCTGTCACTGCCTATTACTGTCAAAAGGGATGTTTACATTCCTTGTGATAACAATAAAGTGATCAGATTTTTTTTTTGTTAAAAACAGTGCTAAAAAAAAAAAAGAAAGAAAATTAAATAAAATAAATAGGAAAAAAAAAAAAAGTTTTAAAGCGCCCCCGTCGCAGTGAGCTCGTGCACGGAAGAAAACACATATGTAAGTCACGCCTGCAAATAAAGGTGTTTAAACCAAACATGTGAGGTATCACCACGATCGCCAGAGTGCAAGCAATAATTCTAAAAAAAAAGAACTACGCTGTAATAAACTGGTAACCATTAATTTTTGATAAATATTGCAACGACCGCTATTTTATTCTTCAGAGTCTTTGCAAAAAAAAATTATAGAATGTTTGGGGGTTCCAAGTCATTTTCTAGCTAAAAATACTTATTTTAACATGTAAACAACATGTGTCAGAAATAGGCTTAATTCTTAAGTGGTTAATAATAAATAATTAATAATTAATTAATTAATTTGTGGCATTTTATCTGCATGAAGTTGAGCTTTAAATACAAAAATAAACATTTTATTGCATTTACTTGCTTTAGAACACTGACTCTTCAGATAATGCATGTAATTATAAATAAGCTGCAGGTTGAAAATAGAGGAAAAGGGGAAACCTAATATTAATACAAATAAGGGTACTTTAATTAACGGTCACTGTAACACTTAGCAACCCCTGTCATGTAGGAATGACTTGCTTGGCCAGACTTCATGGTCTTTGTGTTGCTAGTAAGCCATTAATACTCTATATATTGTTACACAAAATGCTGGCATGGAAAAAAAAAAAAAAAAAACAGCAGCATAAAACTTCTATGTGGAATTGTAGTTATTATATACCTTTAGCCGATTGACCATTTTTCCTTTCTCGCTGTACAAAATTAAATTACATTGATATACGAGGTCCCAAACAAAAAAAAAGCAGGATGAACCCTATAGCTCAGAACCAAGAGTGTGGGAGGGGGGGAGACAAAGATATGGTTATAGAACATATTCTAACCTGTCACAGTGAGACAAGGCTCACCTCAATCACTGCACTCGGTAGGAGTGGACACGTTTTCCTTATCCTTGCGCGTAGTGCAAGAGAACAGCTAGTTTACATCAAGTTTTATGTGAAACTGAAGAAATCTGTGACAGAAACTATTTAATTATTGACTGAGGCTTATGGTGAAGAGTCCATGTATGGTGCACACATTTTTTAATGGTACAAGATTTTGGGAAGGCAAAAAAAGCTTGAAAGGTGAGGATCGCTCTGGCTGGCCAGGCACAGCAGTTATTAATGACAACACAAAGTCAGAGATGTGATTCGAAAATAAAGTAGGTTGGGTATTTGAGCAGTAGCTGAAAAACTTCACTTGGACAGAGAAAGTGCTTTGATGCATTCTAACGGAATAATTGAACATGAAAAAGGTTTGTTCAAAAACGGTTCAAAAAAATGGCGTCAGATGAAATAAAAGACCGTTGCAAAGAATCGGGTTTTCACCTTTTGGCATTAACCAGATTTGTTGAATTTGGTGGACAATTACTTGTGATGAAATGTAGATATTTACATACACAAAAACCAGAAACCGTTTCTACCTCTTCCCAAATAGCAAAATGGGAAAATGGAAAAAAAAAAAAAAAGGGGGAAAATGGAAAAAAAAAAAGTTCCCAAATATCAAGTTGGTACTCAAAAGAACCCAGTTTTTTTGTCGGTAGAAGATGTGAAAGCAAAAACGCCAGAGATCCTTAACAGTCGTTCAGAAAATGATCTACGGAATTGCTTTGATTGTTGGCAGCATTGTATGCAGCTGTGTGTCAACTCACAAAGGAAATCTTTAAGAGTCGGTTCACACTAAGGCGACACGACTCTGCACGACTTCGGGGGCGACTTGTGTATTGCCATGCACCACGACTTCGGAGCGACTTGCAGGGACTTCACATAATGGAAGTCTATGCAAGTCGCTCCGAGGTCGCCCCGAAGTAGTACAGGACCCTTTTTCTAAGTCGGAGCGACTTGTTTTGCTCCTATTAGAACGGGTCCTGTAGCGGTCAATGGACCGCGAGGGAGCGCGACTTGTCAGGCTGACAAGTCGCGCTAGTGTGAACCGGCTCTAAAAGGTGATTATTGTTGATTTTCTTAATTTGTTAAATAAAAATTAGTAGAAGAACAAATTTCATTTTTTTTGTGTCAGACCTTGTATAATGTGCTAAAATATCAGTAAAAATGCAAAGTGATCTATATTACCTTAACCCTTGAAGAAGCTCCAGGTATTCTCAGAACACCTTCTGTGTCCAGTCCACCCTTTTCTATGAGGCTAATCAGCTAAAATGAAGCAAAAATTTGGATTATTATTGCAGGAAAAGGGGTTCCACAGTATACCTAAGGGTTTTCAGCAGAAAAAATCTGAATCCTAGGGTGAAAGTTGTGGGAATATTTTCTTCTTATTATTATTATAAACAGACCTCCATAAGTTATATCAAATTGCCAAAGTTAGTTTTTTTTAATAAAGTGCATATTAAGTTTGGCATGACTGACATTGTAAATATAGTAAACGACTGTCTTTATATACTGTATATATACATCGTGTAAGAAGAATTACTGTAAAATATCACAGAAAAGTCAATTCTAGCTCCCCATTTTTGTATACAAGGACTTGAAGAGCTTCACCCTCACCCACCTAGCTGAAGAAGATTCACCTTTAGGAGGTGGCAACTGAGTTCAGCTTTAAAGTTAATGTAAACCGGTCATGAGAAAATTATGGGGCTACCATTGGTGCTTCTGAAGGTGCTAGTAATCTGACTTTTAAGCCTACCAACTGCATATACTTGTTCTGTATCAGAAATTCAGAAAGTAGAAAAGTAAAAGGTCTAGTATAGCAGCCAAGCAAATAACATTTTCAGAAAAAGAGGTCAGCGAGGGTTTTAAGTTTAGACAGTTACTGCTATGCAAGGATGTGGGAACATCTACCTATTGGAATCTGAGGAACTGGAGACCCAGTAGAGGAATCAAGCCCCCCCATTAAATAATATGGTATGGGGGGGGGGGGGGGAGTAAAGCTAGTATCTGAACATTTCTTTAAAAAGCAAAAAAAGACCTACACTTTGAAGGATGAGCGGGACCTTTGTGCCTGGTACTTTCCTCTGATCTTGTTCCAATAAAACAGAAAGAGGTACCCGAAAAACTCCAGTCTCTACATAAGGCAAAGCATAATAAAATTATAATGCATAATTCAAAATATATACAGTATGTGTAAATACATATACAATACGATTAGTTTATTAACTGCTTTTGGACCGCCCCCATAGCAGATTCATTGCCACAGGGCAGCTCTCCTGTGCAGGATCATGGGTGTGGGGCACTGGATGTCCACTGGCAGCCGCCAATCATCAGTAAAACACACAGAACGGAGATCTGCCTATGTAAACAAGGCAGATCTCCGTTCTGACAGGGGGGAGTGGATGGATTTTGTGTTCCTGCAAAGTAGGGAATAAAATCCATCTCTTTCCCTAGTAAAAGCACCTAACACCATACACAAAAACTCTGGCTAGGCACACAGTTAACCCTTTGATTGCCCTAGATGTTTACCCCTTCCCAGCCAGTGTTATTAGTACAGTGACAGTGCACAGTTTTAGCACTGATTACTGTTCTAGTGTCACCCTTTCCCGCAAAGTGTCCAATTGTTTGCCGCAATATTGCAGTCCTGCTATAAGTCACGGATCACTGCCATTACTAGTATAAAAAAAAAAAAAAAATTCTATAAATGTATACCATAGTTTGTAGATGCTATAACGTTCGTGTAAACCAATCAATACACGCTCATTGGGATATTTTTTCACCAAAAACCTGTAGAATACATATTGTCCTATATGTATGAAGAAATCAGATTTTTTTAACTTCTTTATTGGATATATTTTATAGCATGAAGTAAACCATATATATATATATATATACACATACATACACATATATATATATATATATATATATATATATATATATATATATATATATATATATATATATATATATATATATATATATATATTTTTTTTTTTTTTTTTTCTTTTTTTAATAGTCTGTCTTTTTTTGTTTATAGTACAAAAAATAAACGCAGTGGTGATCAAATACCAAAAAAAGCTCTATTTCTGGGGAAAAAATTACAAATTCTATTGAGTACAGTGTTGTATGACTGCGCAATTATCAGTTAAAGTAGCGCAGTGCTGTATTGCAAAAAATAGCTTGGTCTTGGGGGGGGGTAAATCTTCCAGAGGTCAAGTGATTAAATAACAAATACCAAGTTCCAATTTTAGATCTTATGAGCAGATCCACTGTCAATTGATTTTTAGTAACACTAACCTTTCACTTTTACTTTGGCAGCTCGTTGAAGTTTAAGTTCCGTATTCAGGACATCATACAGTGCAGTTAGTTCAATTAGAGCTAGAGAAGTCACCTTTTTCATATCCTGTGGGGCTAAGTCACCAATCTTCGTGATTCCAGTTTTGTCTTGTGGAAGTCTGAAGTTCTAAAAAAATAAACAGGAAATTTTAATTTTTTTCCACAGCAGTGCTAATGGCAGTTAGATTAGCCATTATATGTGGCCAATGCTTTCACGAAAAAATAAGAAAGCGGATTAGTCTAATAGGGAAGATTCCCAAATCATAAATGCTGTTCTATGTCATGAATAGAGATGGGCTGAACGACCCCGTTTGGTTTGCGGCAGGACTTTCGAACATCGCAAACGTTCGGTACCAAATAACGAACCCCACTGATGTCTATGGGACCCAAACTGGAAAAGTCAAAAGTGCCCTTTTTGAAGGCTTATATGCAAGTAATTAGAAACACAATGGTCATGGGGGTCCAGGTACTGCCCTGGGGGACATGTATCAATAAAAAAAAAAAAAAAAAGTTTGTAAAAAACATAATTTCTAAATGAGCAGTAATTTACTGATGCTTAAAGTGAAACCATACAAATGATAAAACAATAAAAATGAAAAATTCCTTTAAAATATAGTGCCAGGGGGGTCCCCCTTAGTATGCCTGTAATGTGGCACATCTGTACCGTGTATAGAACCTGCTGCAGCAATAATGACAATAAAGCCAAAAAAAAAAAATTTAATTTTTCATTCAAGCTTTCTTTTTTTTTATAAACAATTGCATGGAGAGCCAGACTGTATGGTGAGGCCACAATTTTGTGCACTCGGAAAAAGATTAGAAATGTTTTGGATAAATTCTGGTGTCTCTTTCAGAGGCTTCGAATAGAAGTAACAGGTGCAGAAAAATTAGGCTTTGGATCTTGGTGATGCCTTCACACCATAACCCTACAGAGGTACTCTTGATGAAACCAAGAATTGGCCTTGCTGTCAAAAACTGAAATATGTGAAACAGGTGCAGAAAAATTGGTCCTTGGGTGGTACTTGTGCCCGTTAAACCTACATCAAAAAATTTCTTCCAGATGATATCAACATCCACCAAAGTGATGGCGAACCTTGGCACCCCAGATATTTTGGAACTACTTTTCTCATGATGTTCATGCACTCTGCAGTGTAGTTGAGCATCATGGGAAATGTAGTTCCAAAACATCTGGGGTGCCAAGGTTCGCCCTCACTGGCCTAGACAGTCCTTAATCAGCAACATCGGCATCAGGGGCCTGCTAATCCAGGATGGATTAATTTTGATAAATGTAAGCCAGTCCACGGAGTCTGGACAGACGTGCTCTCTTATCAGTCACAAAACCTCTGGCAGCACTGAATGCCTGTTCAGAAAAAACACTGGATGCGGGGAAGCCCAGCAGGAAATTGTATATTGGGCAAGTTCTGGCCAGTGGTCTATTCACATGACCCAGTAACCCAGCGGATCGTCAACTGGAAAGCTCTCCATGTCTGTTTATGCCCCTAGATAATCTTCCACAATATAATGCAGCTGCTGCCGATGGGATGTGGAAGCCGACAGCTCCTCTCCAAAGGTGTCCTCCAGAGATTTCTTCTACTGCTCCCTTTGTGGGGATGGGATGAGTTCAAAGACTTTTTTTTTTCTTGCAGCGATGGTCAAGGAGGGTTGCCAACCAATAGTGATCCTTCTCCTTGATGCAACGTGTTTTCGGGTCCTTTCGCAAGCTTTGAAGAATGAGGGAGCCCAGGCACCACAAGTTTGTGGAGGCATGAGAAGTAGACTCCTCTGGATCACTGAGGATTTCAGTATCTGGAACTGCCTCCTCCCAGCCACGTACTACTCCCCAGGGTTCTGGGGAAGGAAAACCATCTGTTAAAAGGGTTGACATAGGTCTTACTCTGCTTTGATGCCTCCAAAACTGCCAGAATCCTCCGCCCTCTCTCTCTCCTCTTGTGTGTTCTGTGGCGTGGCGTGGCATGGCATGGCATGGCAAGAATGGTGTCTGCATAAAGCTGGCCTTGAAGTTCTCCTCATCCTCCCGCTGCTCAGCCTCGAGTACCCTGTCCATAAAGCCACGCAGAGTCTGCTTCAGCAGGAACATAACAGGGATTGTGTCACTGATGCATGTATTGTCATGGCTCACCATCCTTCGATGGTCCACCTGGTGGGCATATCACAAATCAGGCGGTTTATGGGCAGGCAGAATTCCCGCTGAATTTCAGCCAACCGAGCACTGGCTGTGTATGACCACCTGAAATGGCTACAGACTCTTCTGGCCTTCTTTAGCAGATCTTGCAATTCTGGGTACCTATTTAAGAAACGCTGCACCACCAATTTTCCCCTAAGGGCAGACAGGAGGTTTGTGCCATTACCACACACCACTATTCCTGGCTCCAGCTGGTGTGGCATGAACCACCTCTGGGCCTGCCCCTGCAGAGCAGCAAGAATCTCTGCTCCGGTGTGGCCTAGACAGATCAGCTAAAACCCTGCATGGCACCCTTTAGCCTGACTCATTGAATAGCCCCTTGAAAGCTTAGGGGGTACTTGTGATTAAGAGGACAATTCAGCAGAGGCAGGTGAGGAGCAGGAAAGGTGAGGAGTGAGGAGGAGCAGAATTGCATGCCTTTTGTGTGGCTTTCAGGTGCTCTTGCCAATAGGTGGTGGGAGGTTAAATGCCTTGTCAAGCATGTGGTACCCAAATGGCTGGTGTTTTTGCCATGCTTGATGTGTTTGGGGCAAAGTTTGCAAATTGCAACAGTGGGATCGTCTGCACATGTGCTAAAACAGGCCCAGACAGCTGAGCTGTTCGAAGTGGGATGGGAGATAACAGCTCCACAATTTGCCCTACTCTTTCATGATGGCTGCCTCTTTGGGGTTGTGCCTCACTCTCATTTTCCTACTCTGCTCTATTCTGCACCCAAGTCGCATCAGTGGCCTCATCATTATCCCCTCCATCATCATTATCACTGGAGACAACCTGGCAGTACATTGCGACTGGAGGTACAAGACTGCCACCCCTTATATCAGGTGTTTCAATCAGAGTCTCCTTTACAGCAGGTATCCCAATCAGAGTACCCTACATTACAACACGTCCCCATCAGCATCCCCCTTTACATCAGGTGTCCCCACCACTGTCCCCCTTTACATCAGATGTCCCCCACCACTGTCCCCCTTTACGTCAGGTGTCCTCACCACCGTCCCTCTTTACATCAGGTGTACCCACCACTGTCCCTCTTTACATCAGGTGTCCCCACCACTGTCCCTCTTTACATCAGGTGTCCCCACCACTGTCCCTCTTTACATCAGGTGTCCCCCATCAGTGTCCCCCTTTACATCAGATGTCCCCATCAGAGTGCCCCTTTACATCAGGTGTCAGCTTCAGAGTGCCCCTTTACATCAGGTGTCAGCTTCAGAGTGCCCCTTTACATCAGGTGTCCCCACCACTGTCCCCCTTTACATCAGGTGTCCCCCTTTAAATCAGATGTCCCCATCAGAGTGCCCCTTTACATCCGGTGTCCCCTTCAGAGTGCCCCTTTACATCAGGTGTCCCCACCACTGCCACCCCTTATATCAGGCGTTTCAATCAGAGTCTCCTTTACAGCAGGTATCGCAATCAGAGTACCCTACATTACAACACGTCCCCATCAGCATCCCCCTTTACATCAGGTGTCCCCACCACTGTTCCCCTTTACATCAGATGTCCCCCATCAGTGTCCCCCTTTACATGAGATGTCCCCCACCACTGTCCCCCTTTACGTCAGGTGTCCCCACCACTGTCCCTCTTTACATCAGGTGTCCTCACCACTGTCCCTCTTTACATCAGGTGTCCCCACCACTGTCTCTCTTTACATCAGGTGTCCCCCATCAGTGTCCCCCTTTACATCAGATGTCCCCATCAGAGTGCCCCTTTACTTCAGGTGTCAGCTTCAGAGTGCCCCTTTACATCAGGTGTACCCACCACTGTCTCCCTTTACATCAAGTGTCCCCACCACTGTCCCCCTTTACATCAGGTGTCCCCCTTTAAATCAGATGTCCCCATCAGAGTGCCCCTTTACATCAGGTGTCCCCTTCAGAGTGCCCCTTTACATCAGGTGTCCCCACCACTGTCCCCCTTTACATCAAGTGTCCCCAAACATATGGAGTCAGGTACCATCTATTTAATATTTTTTGTGAGTTATCCCAGTGTTCAACACACGAAGAACATTTACTAGATAAAGGATTTCTGCCACTGATCCCAAGAGAATGTTTGAGCAAAATCCTTTTCCCATTTAATTATGAGAATTTTTATTTTCTTTTGATTGGGAAGTTAAAAGATCGTAGAAAAGGGAAATTCCTTTCCTTTTTTGGTAGTTATTGTTAGTAAAGAATTGCCAAATTGTAGAGGGGATTTCAATATATTTATTAGGATCAAAGTTTTTTAAATGGGTGTACTTGCCACTCTTATTCAGTATAGTATTCATATACATTGGAGGTAGATTTTTATATAGATGGTAGCCCTGTTTAATCCATTCATTCACCGAGAATCCAATTCTACAATAATTTAGTGAACCTGTAGGGATTGATATTTTTGTCCTAGGTGCCAGACCTTTAGTTCTAAAGAGGATATGTTTCCATGCTATTAATGTAGCTCTGATACCAAGGAGATTAGGATTATTAATTTTTGGAAGAATAAAGCTCGCAATTGCTAACGCAACTAGATCATATCCTTTGGTGGCCACCTTTTCAATGTTTAACCATAATTTGTCTTCAGGTGAAGAGAACCAGAATTTCATCTGATCCAATAAAGATGCATAGTAATAGTTTTTAATGTCTGGTAGGCCCATTCCACCTGAAGATTTAGTGGTGGTTAGTATTGAGAATGCCACTCTGGGTTTCTTACTGTTCCAAATAAATTTGTTAAGTTTCATGTTTAGTTTCATGAACAATCTAGCAGGGATTAGGATAGGTAGGGTACGAAAGTAGTATAGAATTTTTGCAGCTATTTTCCCAACCCATGAAAGTTGAGATTTTTGTATATCTTGCAGCTCTTTGTTTATTGATCTAAAAGAGTGGGGAAGTTGGACTCATATTTTAGATAGTGGATAGGCGAGTTGGATCCCTAGATACATTATCGAGGGTTCATCCCACTTATAACTATATTCTATAGCTAAATTATTGGAGAGTTCTGAAGTGAGATTCATAGGGAGTACATAACATTTGTTTTGATTAATTTTATAGTATGACACTTTTCCAAATCATTCTAATAGTGTTTGAACTTCTGGTAATGAAGAATTAGGGTTGGTTAAAGTAAGTATTATATAGTCTGCGAACAAACCCATATTTCCCAATTTTTATCACTTTGATATCCGAGGTAGCTCGTATATGCTCTGCGAGTGGTTCTATTGCTAATGAAAAAATTAGCTGGGACAGCGGGCATCCTTGTCTAGTTCCATTTGTTAAGGTAAAACTTCTGGAGATTTTGCCTGATGTAAAAACCTTTGCAGTGGGTTGAGTGTATGGTGCCATGATAGCCGAATGAATAAAGCCTTTAAAACCAAATTTAGTTAGGGTTTTGAAAATATATTCCCAGTGCATTCTATCAAACGCTTTTTGGCGTCCAGTGCCAAAAGAAGAGAGGGCCTTCTGTCTATATGTATTTGATTAATTAAGTTCAGCATCCTCCTGGTGCCATCCGGTGCCTGTCTCCCCTAATGAAGCCTAATTGGTCAGGACCTATTAAATAGGGAGTTATAGTTATTAATCTATTAGCTAATATTTTGGCATATGTTTAAGATCAGAGTTTAGTAACGAAATAGGTCTGTAATTTAAAGGGGAAGAGGGGTCTTTGCCTGATTTTGGTAATGTGATTATTATAGCTTTTAGTTTAGTTGTTCTTTGGGAAAAGTTTTAGAATTTGCTGTTTGGTTGAACATATTAGTTACGTAGGGAGCTAAAATATCGGTGAAGGCTTTATAGTATTCTCCTGATAAACCATCATTACCTGGGAATTTATTTTTCGGTAATTCTTTAATGACCTTCAGGGTTTTCTCTTTTGTTATTGGTTTATTAAATTAATCTAGGTCCATTGGGTCGATTTTTGGTAAGTTTACCTCATTTAAAAATGCTATTATATTATTCATAGTGGGTTGAGGAGTACTATTATCTTCCTTTAAATTGTATAGTGACTCATAATATTTCTTAAGGGTTCACTACTACCTTTCCAGAAGCGTGATGGGTTCATTTGTGGATTTTATTTTTATTTTGCCGTTGGCATAGTTGTGACGCCAATAGTTTACTGGCTTTGTTACCTTGGGAGTAGTAGTTTAGGTTAAATTTTTTTAGACATTTGTCATGGTCTGTTATAAGAACAGATTGTAATTCAGATCTTAAGTTATTAGGCTGGAGATCTAAATTGGAATCAAAGGGATTTTTTTCATGTAGTTCTTCTATATTGGCAATATCTGTTAATATTTTGTTTATTTTATTTGTTTTTCTTTTTTTTTTTCTCTAGCAGCCCATTGGATAAGGAGACCCCTAGCATAGGCTTTGTACTGTCTGGGTTTTTTGACCCAACAAACTCTCACCTAGTTTAACCCAGTTAGTTAAAAAAAAAATTCTAGCAGTCCCTCCTGGTAAAGTGGTTCTAAAGCCTAAACATTTTTTTTTTACCTTAAGGCATTTTTTGCATTAAGGTAAAACATGTTTAGGCATCAGCATCCCCCTTCACTCCATTTTTACTTACCTGAGCCCTTAATCTAGTGCGGTGCACATCTACAGCTCTTCTCTCCCCTCACTTCCTGGTCTCACTGGCTTTGCTGGGGCACCAGAAGCCATTGGCTCCCAATGCTGTCAATCAAAGCCAGTGACAAGGGAGCAGGACAAAGTCCCGCTGTCTGTGTCAATGGATGCAGCAGAGAGGCTCGAGAGCGAGCACACACACAAGTGCCCCAATGGGAAGCTGCTTCCCAATGGGGCACTGGACAGACAGAGGGGAGGGGTCAGGAGCGCTGGCGGGGGATTAAAAAAGAGAAAGTAAGTAGAGACATGTTTGTTATTGAAAAAGTACCTTTACAAATTGTTTTGAAGTCGTTTTAAAGCCTTAAGGTTTTTCACCTTAATGCACCTTCTCTGCAGCAGCTGCCCCCCCCCCCCAAACTTCCCCCTCTCCCTTTTTCCTTACCTGAGCCCAACTGATCTAGCAATGTGCATGATCACAGCAGCTCCAACTTTTGTCTATTGGCTCCAGCTGCTTTCAATCAAATCTGGTGACACAGGAGTGGGGCATGGGGCAGAGTTCCGCTGTCTGTGTCATTGGACGCAGCAGTGGGACTCGGGAGTGAGCATGCATGGGTTCCCCTATGGACAGGGGCTTTCATTAAGGGCACTCGATGAAGATGAAGGGCAGGGGACCCCAGAAGAAGAGGATCGGGGCTGCTCTGTGCAAAGTATAGGCATGTTTGTTATTTTTATATTTTTTTTAAATGAAGCTTAAAACCCCTTTAAGGCGAGTAGAAGTTGTGATAATATTAAAGATGCATTGCGTTTTTATCAGCATTAGCTGAAGAAAGTTTCATGTTTGCCTGGCACTCCTAAGATTTACAATTCCTTAAATGATTGGAATGAGGACATGAGCTAATTAGCTCATTTTAAAGCAAATAAAGAAGCAGAAAAAATGAAAATTCAGAAACAGAATGCATAATATTGACAACATTATATTTTTAACAGAGGCATACATAAAGATGCACTAGCAAATATTACAACAATTGTTATTAACAGTGTCCATGTGCTGCATACACATGAACACTGTGGGGTTAATTTACTAAAAGTGGTTGTAAACCCTCATATACTGTATACCCAGTGAAGTGAACAGCCTCAGAGATGATATACAGAGATGAATCAACTCCTCCTACATAGGTTTTACTTGTTTATCTGCAGTCTTCTTATGTCTACACCCCTTCAAAAGGGTAGATTGTGTTAAAAAAATTCTTCATCTGTCGGGAGCACAGAGGAGGGGTCAGAGAGACTGCAGTTACAGTGTGAGAGAGCTGACTGGAGGAACAACCCCCCCCCCCCCCTCAACACACACACAGCAGAAGAACTGTGTTCTGAATAGACAAGCTGTCTGCTAAGCTCCCTCCCAACACAAATGTATCTCATGTGTCTGCAAACTTCTCAGAAGTGACTCATGCTAATAACAGAGGAACAAAGCACCAGAGAGAAACGACATTTAGAGCTTTGACTAGAGATATGTAAACACTACAGTTATATGTGCTTTGCTCAGATTCCATGACTAAGATTTACAACCACTTAAAGGCAAATAGACTATCTAATTTGCAAGTGCAGTTCCTCCAGAGCTAAGTAAATGAGGGGAAGTTCTGCTGACTGCAAAGTGCACTTTTTTTTGCATTTGCCTTTGGTAAATCAACTCTGGTAGGTCCAAATTATAAATAAACCACCATACATAACAATAACTTTATATATTAGTCAATAGAAGGAACAAAAATGCTAAAGAACAAAAAGTGTTTTATTGAAGTGACTGCTATAATAACCTTTGCATAAAATGGTCACTGGTAAGGTGAAACTTCAGTACAGAGAAACACAAATCAAAAGTTACTGTACCCAAAAAAAATAATGGTTGGTTTAACAGTAGGTACATAACGAATAGGTAAAAAGGAACCTAATTAATCTTAATGCTGTACATGCTTCTCACCTAAATTTAAAAATTAAAAAAAAATAGATGTGGACACAAACTGAAAATAGGAGGGTATGAAAATTGTGAACACAACAAAATAGATATTACTGCATGGACTATCAGACCTGAAATATATCCTTGGTTTATTCGCCCCCATCGGCTTTTTTTTTCTCTTTTGTATGAGGGCCTCATTACCACCAACAAAATAAAAGTGGAGTATTTTATCGCTCATGTCTAAAAGATAATTCATGTTTGTATGCTTTATGTTCAACTGTATATTTTCCCATAGTCCAAACAGAACTGATCGGTTTCATAATATAATAATATAATATCATAATGTAGGACATGATCACACATATTGTTTATGTTATATATTGTGACATGTGGAGATGTGTCTAGATTATTGGTAAAAATTGAAGACCAAATAAAAAATGTGTTTAACCGCTTCCATACAGAGCAGTTAGACACCCTTCCTGCCCAGACCAATTTTCAGCTTTCAGCACTCTCACACTTTGAATGACAATTGCTCAGTCATGCTACACTATAACCAAACAAAATTTTTATCATTTTTTTTCACACAAATAGAGCTTTCTTTTGGTGGTATTTGATCACAACTGGGTTTTTTTTTTTTTCGTGATATATGCAAAAAAAGAGCAAAAATTTTGAAAAAAAAAACACTTTTTTTTAGTTTCAATTATGAAATTTTGCAAAAAATAAATTTTTCTTCATACATTTGGGCCAAAATGTATACTGCTACATGTCTCTGGTAAAATTAACCCAAATTAGTGTATATTATTTAGTCTGTGTGAAAGTTATTGAGTCTAGAAGCTATGGTACCAATTACTGAAAATTGATCACACCAGATGTACTGACTGCCTATCTCCTTTCTTGAGGCCCTGAAATGTCAGGACAGTACAAATACCGACCAAATGACCCCTTTTTGTAAAGTAGACAGTCCAAGGTATTTAGTAAGAGGCATGGTGAGTTTTTTGAAGTTGTAATTTTTTCCCACAATTCTTGGGAAAATGAAGAAAAATTTTTTTTTTCTTTTTTTTCCCACAAAGTTGTCAATTTATAAGCTATTTCTAACACATAGCATGTACACAGCAAAAATTACACCCAAAAATACATTCTGCTACTCCTTCCGAGTATGGCGATACCACATGTGTGAGACTTTTACACAGCCTGGCCACAAAAAGAGACTCCACGTCCAAGAAGCACATTCAGGCGTTCTAGGAGAATAAATACACATAAAACTTTCTTACTACCTATCACACTTTTCAAGGCCCTAGAGCACCAATACAATGGAAAAGTCCACAAAATGACCCCATTTTGGAAAGCAAACACTCCAACGTATATTCTATGAGGCATTATGGGTCGTTTGAACATATCATTTTTTTCCACAGGTTTTTGGAAAATGTGGGAAAAAAATGAAAACTTTTTTTTTTTACACAAAGTTGTCAATTTATAGGATATTCCTAACACATAGCATGTACACAGCAAAAATGACACCCCAAAATACATTCTGCCACTCCTCCTGAGTATGGCAATACCGCATGTGTGAGACTTTTTCACAGCCTAGCCATATAGAGGGGCCTAACATCCAAGGAGCATCATCATGCATCCTAGCCACTTGCCTAGGCCTATTTTTGACATTTGGTGTTTACAAGCTAAAATCAGTTGTTTTGCTAGAAAACTGCTTAGAACCCCCAAACATTATATATTTTTTTTTAGCAGAGACCCTAGAGAATAAAATGGAGATTATTGCAATATTTTTTATCACACCGTATTTGCGTAGCGGTCTTCCAAACGCAATTTTTTTGGAAAAAATTCACTTTTTTTAATTAAAAAATAAGAAACCAGTAAAGTTAGCCCAATTTTTTTCCATAATGTGAAAGATAATGTTACGCCGAGTAAATAGATACCCAACATGTCATGTTTCAAAATTGCGCACGCTCACGGAATGGTGACAAACTTTGGTACTTAAAAATCCCCATAGGCGACAATTTAAAAATTTCTACAGGTTGCCATCTTTGAGTTACAGAGGAGGTCTAGGGCTCAAATTATTCCCCTTGCTCTAACGATCGCGGCGATACCTCACATGTGTGGTTTGAACACCGTTTACATATGTGGGCGGGGTTTCTGTATGCATTCGCTTTTGCGCGCGAGCTAACGGGGACAGGGCGCTTTAATTTTTTTTTTTTTTTTTTTACTATTTATTTTATTTATTATTTTTTATTTTTACACCGTTTAAAAAAAAAAAAAAAATTGATCATTTTTATTTCTATTAAAAGAAATGTAAATATTCCTTGTAATAGAAATAGGCACGACAGGACCTCTTTTTTGTGAGATCTGGGGTCAAAAAGTCCTCAGATCTCACAAGTACACTAAAAGATAGAAAAAAAAAAATAAATAAATAATTATAATATAAAATGAAAAAAAAAAAAAAAAAGGACCTTTAAACCGGTTGCTAGGCAACAACATTTTCCGTAGCTCCGGTCCTCCAAGACCATAGAGTCAAGTGAGGGCAAGCTTGCCCTCACTCGACATCCTGTCTGTGAGGATTCGGGACCGGATCGTTTTCCCCGCTGCCGGCGGGTCCGGTAAGCGGGGAAAAGGACCGGAACGCGTCGGGAGGGGGGGGGGGCGCCTCTTCCGCCATCCCGGAAGGGTGATCCCACGGCGAATGCGCCGCTGGGACCACCCTTATCGGAAAGCCAACCGTCCACCGTTTAAAAAAATACCAGGGTTATGGCAGCTATCTGCTGCCATAACACCGGTATTTAGGTTTAAACGGACGACGTATATAAACCTTTTTGGACTTGGACATGGTGGCTGTATGAAGGGCGACAGGTACTCGGGTACTTTGTTGGGCAGGTGACAGGTACTCTGGTACTGATGAGCAGGTGGCAGGTACTCGGGTACTCCGATAGGCAGGTGACAGGTACTCGGGTACTCTGATGGGCAGGTGACAGGCAGGTGATAGGTACTGATGAGTAGTACTCACTGACTGATAGGTGATAGGTGATACTGTACTAATGGGTACTGATGATCAGTACTGATACGTGATAGGTACTGATGAGTACTGATGAGTAGTGATGGGTACTGATGAGCAGGCGGCAAGTACTCGGGTACTTCAGGCGTCAGGTACTCTGATGAGCAGGTGGAAGGTACTCGGGTACTCTGATGGGTAGGTGACAGGTACTCAGGTACTCTGATGACGGGTACTCCGTTGACAGGTACTCAAAGTACCCGAGTACCTGTCATCAGAGTACCCGAGTACCTGTCATCAGAGTACCCGAGTACCTGTCAGAGTACCCGAGTACCCGTCATCAGAGTACCCGAGTACCCGTCATCAGAGTACCCGAGTACCTGTCATCAGAGTACCCGAGTACCTGTCATCAGAGTACCCGAGTACCCGTCATCAGAGTACCCGTCATCAGAGTACCCGAGTACCTGTCATCAGAGTACCCGAGTACCTGTCATCAGAGTACCCGAGTACCCGTCATCAGAGTACCCGAGTACCCGTCATCAGAGTACCCGAGTACCCGTCATCAGAGTACCCGAGTACCCGTCAGAGTACCCGAGTACCTGTCATCAGAGTATCCGTCATCAGAGTACCTGAGTACCTGTCATCAGAGTACCCGAATACCTGTCACCAGCCCATCAGAGTACCCGAGTACCTGTCATCTGAGTACCTGATGACAGGTACTCGGGTACTTTGATGGGCTAGTGACAGGTGCTCTTTATTGGGGGGGGGGCAATCAGTGTGTTTGGGGTGCACTGTAGTTGGTAACTAGCTGTTACCACAATCTCCTCCTCACACAGGATCAGTGTGTGAGGAGGAGAACACGGTGACAGCTAGTTACCGTGTTCTCTGTTGACATTTGTGACCGGCTGTGATTGGACACAGCCGGTCACGTGGTAAAGAGCCAATTTCATTGGCTCTTTACCTAGATCGGGGATCGACTCTGTCCGAGGGACGAGCCTCGTCCCCGATCGCTGCTCTGCGCGCCCCCGGGGGCGCGCATTGCAGAGAGAACGAGCGGCTCGTGCTGGAGCCGCTCATGTGATCGGCTGTGATTGACACAGCCGATCACGTGGTAAACAGCCAATTTCTATTGGCTGTTTACCTTGATCAGTGATGGGCTATGTCCGAGGGACGAGCCTCATCCCTGATCGCGCCGGGGGCGCGCAGTAGCAGCTAGAACGGGCCGACGTCATATGACGGCGGCCCGGATCTAGACAACCACTTTGCCGACGTCATTTTACATGACTCGGTATGGAAGTGGTTAAAAAACAAAAAGGGATGATGTTGGTTACTAAATTAAAAAGGGAAAGGAGAAGCTCTCAAAAACAGCACTGTCCCTTAAATTATAAATTATACCTTCGTGATAATTAGAACACTGGATACAATAATACATTTTTATGTTTAGTAGAAGAGATAAGAGTATGCTAAATGTCATTCAGGTAAGTAAAAACATGTGCAAAAGTTAGTTATTATCATTTACATTTTAAAGTATAACGGGAATGTAACTAAAAATGGTTATAGCAACTAAAAACAAACCCGTTTATTTATTGCCCAATACTACTAAGCAAGAACTTGCTATATTATAATAAAAGATGGCCAACTACTTTATTTTTACACAACGATGTACCAATAACCTAGACATTGAGATTACATTTTGTATATGTGGAATGAACGCCCTAGAACGAAAGTTTGTGTGCAAGGTAACCACAGTGAACAGATATGGGCAAATAGCAATCAAGTATAGAATCCAGATTCTATACATGGAAGATCCTGTATCCAAATGTAGTTGGGTCTAGGTATACCACATGCTTGTGGGGATCCACAAAATAGATAAAAGGTCACAATATTACTGGAAAAAAAAGAGGTTGCAGCACCATGGTACAGGTCAACTTACTGGTAACAAGGTGTCATCTTCCTTCTCATTTCTGAAAGCAGAAAGCTCTTTGACATTAGAAGCCTGCTCAGCAAATGAAATTTCCAGATTGATATCAGTCTCAGGAAGAGGGACATCTTCAGTTGGGCTTGATTGTCCTTTTGAATCTTGAGCTGGTAAACTACCTAGATAATATGACATATCATAAAAATTTTAGTTTGACATGCATTTTGTACAAAATTACATACATACATCCCACCGGCTATTGTTACAAACCCTGGACACCTGTGAAAACTTCTGCCAAATGGCAATACAGTGGAAGGACAATATTGGTGTCCAAGTAATGCCACATGCTGTGCAGGAAAGCATTCTGTTGTTCATGGGAACAGGTTCATCAGAACTGTGATATCACTTCTTCCTCTGTGTGGCACACTTTCCTGGGTAATTCATCTTCATATGGTAGGCACCCCAGGATAGTGTCTCTGTCTTTTCCTCTAGGGCAGTTTTTTTTAATTTTAAAGCAGATGTTTCAGGGCAGTCTCTTTCTTGACCAAAGGGCAGTGTCTCGCCACACAGCAAATATTCCGAAAGAAATATGTAGGCTGCCAATGATGACCTCTCTTGCTGAAAATTCTAGTGGGAGTATTTCTTAAACTGTGAATTTGTCATAGTTAAGTGATTTAGAGACTTCTAAAGTCCAATACCCTAAATCTAGGATTTCAAATAGGTTTCCTCTAACAGGGCAGTTGGCACGCCTCATTTTTTACGACCTCTAACGCTGTTTCACTGTGGGGAGATCAGGGTTGGCTATGGGAATTGTTAAGTGTAGTTACACTTCTGGTTTTGCAGTTTGAGCTCATAACCACATTCCGTCAATCTTTAGCCATAACTAAAAACTATAGCTAAGGAAGGTCACAGTAAAGAGGGAAGGCACACACAGTAAATGCTAACTGTCTTTTTTATTGAACTGGCATAAAATATATGGTCAAAAGCTTTAACATGCGTTATGCATCTAATGAATCCAAATGCCTAAAAAGGAAGATCGTGATCTTTTGTCTGGTGTGTAATCCTTTCTCACTATGGAGCGTATTGGAAACTAGCCAGATCAGCAACCAAACTATGACCTAGGGATGTAAAGTGGACTGATATAGAGTGGGGTTACTGTTTTCTGCTTATATATGCAAGGAAGGATAGCAGACTGATTAGTAAACAAAAGCCTCAGCTAAAACTCCTCTTCATGCCCCCCATTCACTGACAAGAAAATTGTGCCCAAAGACTACAGACACAGATCCCATCTGATTATCTCTTCTACATTTCTACTTCCCAAGTTTTGCAAATAGGACCATATAGTCTTCAGTTTGAACAGACTTTCCTAGAAAGATACAAATAATGAAAATCAACATAAAAGCTAGAAGTTCACATGTGAATACTTGTTCTGGAACAGGGACTTAAATAATCAGAGTTGGTGGGTCAGCATGATAGCCATGTAACTAACTCTAGGTGGTAATGGCAGCCTTAATGTTTCTTTCATGATTGATTTCCTTTAAAGAGTAACTCCGCAGAACATCCCCAGAAACATAATTGCCTGCTTGTGTGATTGGCTCACTGTTTTTCCCAGAAGTCTGCACTAAGATACAAGTCAGATTTCCAGCATTCACTGCAACACAAATGTCATTTTTGGTGAGATACTCCCAGTAGGAAATCACATCTAAAGGGGTGCGCACACTTAAATTTTCCTCATTCAAGCCTTGCAGGTACAGCAGCTGATCGATAATTATGAAACCACTCCCATTAGATACACTTTCCACTTGGACACAGACAAACACACAGGGATTTCTTCAGGTAGAAATCTGCAACAAAGTTTGTTAAAAATTCTTGCAATGTTCATAGATTATCCAGAGGGGAATGCTTTTTGTCAACAAACGTGCAGTTAGGGTCCTTTCACACGGGCGTTCCGTATGTCCGTTTTTCATCCCATTTTTTTGCGGATGAAAAACGGACATAATGCATGTCAATGGGATTGCGGATGTCAGCGGATGACCATCCGCTGACATCCAATTTGCGTCCTTTCCTATCAGTTCCTTTTTTTGGAACGGAAGAGAACCCTATTTTTCGGTCCACTCCGTGTGAAAGGACCCTTACTCTTTAATGGGTTTTTTAACAATCTAGATTTAAAAAAAAAGGAGGCTTCTATAAACACGCTTATTATTAACTTGCACAATTTGGCAAAGATAATTTTTGTTAGGATGTTAAATCACAAATATGCCTTTTGTGGGATTGACTGGAAAACATAATGCAATATTCAACATACCTTCTGATTTTTCTTGAGGTTCTTCTTGTGCTACTTCACTTGTTTTGGCAGACTGAAGCTCATTTAAACCTTCATCCTAAAATGTAAACATAATAACAATATCAGTCATATTTCTTCTAATGTGATTTAGTTCAATGACACAGAGTAAGGGAAAAGCATATCAGAATATCTATTTGCAGTGGGGTAAACAAACAAGAGACTTGCTAAGACACAAATAGGAGAAACTAAAATTATGAAAAATTTCACAGTAATTGTAACTGCCCATAAAAGATTTTATGTTGAAGTGATATGTAGATGTAGACATGTAGACAAGTGAAATTGTATACAAAGCTCTAATTTTCCTGGAAAGTTCCTTAATTCCTCCAGCCTCCTGTTGGTCAGTTAGGGAATCCATCACTTAAAAGGACCAATAGAGAGGCTTATGTGTTAGATTTGCATGAAGCGTTAGCTTTATTTTTTTTTTTTTATATCTACTACATGTTCTAACAATCATTTAGAGATATGGTTTTCACCTTAAGTAAACTCTACTTATGCCTTTTTTGCTTTAAACTCTCCTGAGCAGTGGTATAATGTAAATGATCCATCAGTGGTGAAGCAAAATGCTACACTTGGAAGTACTCACCTGTGTCTCTGGTCAAGTATCCAGATTCTTTGCAGCACCATTAGATCACACATCAAAATATTTGGGACCATCTCCTTTAGAGCCTACTGTGACGGGAGTCACTTTGGGCATGGGGGTTGTGGACCCCAAATTCCTTTAGGGGCTCTCTTATGTTTAAGTCACCCTGCATATGTTATGGATGCAGGTGACCAGGAGGGTGGTGAACACTGAGAATATGGTTTGGACTACTACAAATGGGACAGTCATATTCAGGAATAATGTCTCCCTTGTAATATGAAGATTTTATTCCCTGTACAGTATGAGGTCTCGGACCAGAAGTACAACTCCTAATATGGTCATTCCAGGAAGTTCAATGAGGATACTGACTGTCTCACAATGTTGCTTTTGTCGGAGGTGGCTTTCCATTCACCTATTGTCGGGTGTGCTAATGAACTCACCTGTTGTCTGCTAAGGGATGTATTGACACTCAGAGTAATGTGTACTGGGGGCTCGTTATGGAACCATTGTTCTGTGTCTGGCTATTGTGTACATTGATTGTCCCCTGGGGGTTTCTGTCTCATTACACATAACAGTCCTTCTAATCAATCTATAGGACCAATCCCTGCTGACTCATTTTCAAGTCCTCATTTGCATGGCTAAGGAGGACCTGAAGGAGAACGGCATGTACTTTGCAATTGACCAATGGGAAAGTGGTTGTTGGGGGCAGGATGTTCCAAATTCTGTATATAAGTGTGTTGTGTACTTCCAATAAATCGTCTTCCTGTTTGAACTTACATACAGCCTGCCTGGTGTTTGTTCTAATGGATTCCGAACGGCACATAGCTGTAGTTCGGATCCCAGAGCCTTGGTTGACCGAACCATCAGACATTGCAATCTGCAAGCTGACTCACTAGGAGCAGAGGAGTGTCGGGAGAGCGGAAGCAAGCGAGGAAGGGTCTCGTCACACCTACCATCAAGGATGTAATATAAAAGAGCTCTGCTGGAGGGAATATGCATGCTGCCACTAATGTAACTAACTGCACTCATTTTAATAAGTGCATTATTCCCTTTTAATACCTAGTAGCGTGTATTATCATTTATAATGAACATAGGAACTACAAGCCACCAAACATTTTACTATAACTTCAAAATGGGTGAAAAATTTTAACAACTGTGACACAGATGATCATGCAATATCATTAATATTTGCTTTAATGAAATGGGGAAATCATTATTTTGTCAACAACATTTGCTTTAGGATGAATGCCTTTCAACAACAACAATAAGGTAAATATTAGCGCATTCACATGAATATGTTTGCCACATTGGTGGAAGTGAGTTGAGTTGTCATTATTAGCGCATTCACATGGATATGTTTGCCACATTGGTGGAAGTGAGTTGAGTTGTCATTATTAGCGCATTCACATGGATATGTTTGCCACATTGGTGGAAGTGAGCTGAGTTGTCTTTATTAGCGCATTCACATGGATAGGTTTGCCACATTGGTGGAAGTGAGTTGAGTTTTCTTTATTAGCGCATTCACAAGGATATGTTTGCCATATTGGTGGAAGAGTTGAGTTGCCTTTCACATGAAATGGTATCTGGATACAGTACATACTCACGTTCAAGGATGTCCTTTAAATAGAAGGTCCATGGTGACTGGAGAAAAGGAAAAGTGGAAGTTTTGCCCACTGATCAATTATATTTTCATTCGTATTATAAACACAGCTGTAATGTGGTTAGTTGCAATGCACAGTCAGTATTAAAAATTGATGAAACATAAGTCCCAATCTGCCTGCATCGATTCATTGTTTTGATTATCTCTTATGCTGACAAATATAGTGCTTGATTTACTAAAGGCAAATAGACTGTACACTTTGTAAGTGCAGCTTCCCTCATTTTCCCAGGAGCTTAGTGAATGTGGTGATGCGTTACTAAAATCAACACTACTAAGTGTCAAATACTGTATTTGAAATAAAAAATTAAAGTAGAAGTTAGCTCCGTTTTGGTTTTAGTGCTAAAATCTCTGCGCAGTTTTCATTTTAGGGTAGGTTTCTACTGGGGAGACTTCCCCTCTCTTCTTGTGTGGTTACTGTAAAGTGAATGAAATATAAACATTTAGGATACACCCGGGGCCAACATTTTTGAGAATGACACAAATATGATCTTGCACAAAGTCTGCTGCCTCGTTTTTTATGATGGCAAATTGCATATACTTCAAAATGGAATGAAAAGTGATTGGATGAATTGCAGTTAATTACAAAGTCCCTCTTTGCCATGACAATGAACTTAATCTCAAAAACAAAACATTTCCACTGCATTTATGTCCTGCCACAAAAGGATCAGCTGGCATGATGTCAGTGATTCTCTCATGAACACAGGTATCAGTGTTGAAGAGGACAAGGCTGGAAATCACTCTGTAATGCTAAATCAGTCAGAATAACAGACTGGAAGCTTTAAAAGGAAGGTGGTGCTTGAAATTGTTCTTCCTCAGTTAACCACGGTTAGCTGCAAGGAAACAGTCATCATTGCTTTGCACAAAAAGGGATTCACAGTCAAGGGTATTGCTGCTACTAAGATTGCACCTAAATCAACCATTTATCGGATCATCAAGAACTTCAAGAAAAGAGGTTCAATTGTTGTGAAGAAGGCTTCAGGGAGTCCAGCAAGTGCCAGGACCGTCTCCTACAGTTGAGTCAGCTGCAGGATTGGGGCACAACCAGTGCAGAGCTTGCTCAGGTATAGCAGTAGGCAGGTGTGAGTGCATCTGCATGCACAGCGAGGCCAAGACTTTTGGAGGATGGCCTGGTGTCTAGAAGGGAACCAGCAGAGAGACCTTTTCTCTGCAAAAGGTACAGGGATTGAATCCCCTTACTGATTGTTTGGGGAATCTGGAAAAAAAAAAACGTATACAGAGAAGAAAAGGTGAGCGCTACTATCAGTCCAGTGTCATGCCAACAGTAAAGCATCCTGAGACCATTCATGTTTTGGGTTGCTTCTCAGCAAAGGGAATGGGCTCAATCACAATTTTGCCTAAGAACACAGCCATGAATAAAGAATGGTACAAAAACAACCTCTGAGAGCAACCTCTCCCAACCATCAAAGAAAAGTTTGGGGACGAACACTGCCCTTTCCAGCATGATGGAGCACCTTGCCATAAGGGAAGAGTGATAACTAAGTGGCTTGTGGAACAAAACATCCTAATTTTGGGTCCATGGCCAGGAAACTCCCCAAACCTTAATCCCATTGAGAACTTGTGGTCAATTCTCAAGAGGCGGGTGAACAAAAAAACCCCCACAAATTCTGACAAACTCCAAGCATTGATTATGCATGAATGGGTTGCCATCAGTCAGAATGTGGCCCATAAGTTAATTGACAGCATGCCGGTTCAAACTGCAGAGGTATTGAAAAAGAAGGGTCAACACTGCAAATAGTGACTCTTTGAATAAACTTAATGCAATTGTCAATAAAATCCTTGGACACTTATGTAATTTTTGTAATTATACTTCAGTATGTCATAGTAACATCTGACAAAACGTTCTAAAATGCTGAAGCAGCAAACTTTGTGAAGATTAATATTTGTGTAATTCTCAAAACTTTTGGCCAGGGCTGTACCAAGAGCAAAAGGAACAGGTTTTAGTCCAATATGAAATTATTGGAACCACTGTTAGGCTTTTATTGCCGTCTGTGCTCATTTTGGAGAAACTCCTTTCTTTTCCGGTGTCGAAATAAGGCCAGAAAATAAGGGCAAAGCTCTCCAGCAAGCATAAAGACAGCAGTAAAACACAGTTAGAGGTTCTACCCTTTGCTACTTTATCCAAAATTAAAGGAATAGTGAATTTCCACTTTACTTTAATTGTAAGCATAACAGTTTGGGTGACCTGCTGATATTTATTTCAATTTTCAGCATACATTTTAAAGAGTTTTCTGAAGTACAAGCAGCTTTAGCACTGTGATATAGTAATGTCAAGAGGACCATCTAGCCACAAGCAGTTAAGTACAGCAGCTTGCACATACTTTGTCTGTTGAGACTGCCGGCTGCTTGAACACATCCCTGACATCAGGAATCTGATGATGCTTGTTTTTTTTCCTTAACGTCTGTCTGACAGTATCAATTCGTTTTTGGACAGCTGCAGACTGAGTCCTGGTTAAAGTGGATAAGAACACCACGCTCTCCTGAGAATCAGCGGAACCCTCGCCAAACAGAATGGACAGCCCAGCTTCCTTGAGCCATTCTTCTTCCAGTTCTCCCTCTGAAAAAACAACACATGCCAGCTTGAAAACACGAAGGGGTTTCATTTCACAGTTCAATAAAAAGTAAACACCCACTGACTCCAAAACAGTTATAATTCTCATGTGACAGAACTGCATGGGAACTACATAAAAATATCAGCTATTCCCACAGTGCCATTTTTAAACAATCAAATACAGCCGTTTTTAGCGATTTCCCTCATGTAAAGGAATGAAAAACACAGCAATGTGATGTGTCAGTATTAAGCAGCTGTTTTTCTTTTTTTTCCCTTAACCTACTGTTTTGAGCAGAATGCTAGAAGTGTTGCTCTCTCTAGATGTATATAGAAAAAAAAAGATTTGTTGTTGCCGCCACTCAAGAGGACGACTGCACTTATTTTATAGCAATAATTGATTGTTTTAAGGTCTGCAACCACTGCTTATTTATTTTAATCTTTGGAATGATTTGCACTTAAGCAAACCATTGCAGTGCATTAGCATGCATTCATGTGCAGTGTGTTAAAGCAGCCCATTTATTATGAATAAAAAACGCTAGTTAAAAATAAAAAAAAATTTGCCTTAAACCCAAACTTCTGGCCAACACTGTGGGTTCCAATACTGAGGGTTTTTTATTAACATTCCTAGACCTTCTCCTGGAAGGCAGGGGGCGCAAAGATTCCCAATCCAGAAAGAATGTGCTACAATACTGTGGAAGAGCACATTCTCCCAAGATTTGGAATATTCAGCTTTCCCAAAATCCCAGGGGGAAGGCCCAGTGATGCCAATGGCACATACAGGAAGTAACCCAAAGCTGGGGGTTAAGGCTGGCCATCCACGGTACAAATTATTTTTCTGCAACCATGGGTTGCAGAGAAGAAATTTGCACAAATCCCCATCAACACGGATAGTGCTGACAGGGGAATCCCTCCTGCTGAGCAATTGTCTGCTCCCGACGGCAGGGGGGGGCGGGTGAAGCCTTTCCCCCCGGGAGAAGATAGTGACTATCGCTAGCGATAATCATAAGAGAATCCGGCAGGCTGGTTGTACCAAAGTTGATCATTCGATCAACTTGGTAAATTCAGCCTGACCAATAACAGTTTGAATCTCGGACGGTTCCTGCTGAACCAGGTGAGATTCAAACTGTATATGGCCAGCCTAAGGCAATTCTTTTTTTTTTTTTGGGGGGGGGGGGTAGCTCACAAGCAGACCTTGCATTATCATGAATGTTTGCTTTGGGGAAAAACAACCATTTGTTTACAAGTTTTAGTTGTGAATTATCAATGCACTTTTTTACATGAAGCCATCAAAGGTTAGCAACAACAGATCTTTTGCCCAATCATTCTGTTAGATATAGAAGATATTGAACTTTCTCATCTCAAGAGTTCTGGTATGCAAGATTAGATTGAATAAATGTCTTACCATCTGGCTCCTTAACAACAACATCTTGTTTCTCTTGACTATGATCAGTGCTCTTCTGGATATTTTCTACTTCAGTCCAATAGTCATCCAGAGAAAGTTCATCTAATGAATCTTGTGATCCAGACCGGTTAAATGATACTTTATCAAGGCTGGGGTTTACATTTCCATGATTCATTGTATACTGCCCAGATCTGCGACTGCAAGACAACAGAAACTATTATGAGTTTAAAAAAGGACAACTCACATACAGTACAAGTAACTTTTTTCTTGTTAACTACTAATCCAAACACAAAGCATGAGACAAATTTACAACAGCTGTACACTCAACAATGAGAGGGATTTAAAATGTACGATACGCTCTACAATGAGAGAAATTTAAACTTACATACAATATATGTATATACTTAATCTAGATGAATAACATTTAGCTGTTTTTAGTTGCACATCTTCATAACTGGTAAGGTCTAGGGCAGTGATGGCGAATCTTGGCACCCCAGATGTTTTGGAACTACATTTCCCATGATGCTCAACTACACTGCAGAGCACATGAGCATCATGGGAAATGTAGTTGTAAAACATCTGGGGTGCCAAGGTTCACCATCTCTGGTCTAGGGTATTATATTGTTGAAACGCTTCAAGGTGAAGTGCAGCCAAAAATCGTTTGCACTCTTGTCATCCACAGGAGAAGCACAGCCAAATTGTTTTGCACTGCTGTGACCCATTTTTAGGAGACAGCAGATCAGCACCCAGCTAAGACTCTCAAGCAAGCAAGCAAGCAAGCCGCTGAGAGCCTGAGCGGACTGCTCCTGCCCCCTCCACAACCCAACGCTCTAGTGAGCATGGGGGCAAAAGCAGAGAGCTGGAGACTAACAGTCACCAGCTCTCTGCTTAGGGAGCACTGAGAAGTGAGCAATCAGCAGTGTTTGATCACTCTGTTCCCAGTCTTAGAGCCGGCGGGAGACTGGTGCTGCATCCACCTTAGTAGGTACGATTCAAAAAAAATATATACCATAATTCTTTTTATAGCTATATCTTTATTATAAGGCCCCTCCTGGAACGAAAAACAGATGCCCTACACAAAGTGCAGTGGTCCGGGTCTCCGGTAGTGTGATAATTACCTGCACAGCATTGTTGATCGGAGCACTAGGCCAGAGAGGCGATGGACCGCTGAAGGCCCAGAGTGCTGCACTCTGTAGGACAGGAGTGGTCCAACAATTCAGTGTGCTGTCAACAAAGGGCAGTTTTTCCAGTACAAAGCACACACCGTAAAAATAAAAAAAAAATGTACGGCACGTTCTTTACTTGTAAAGCAGCCTGAATGCATAACAAGTAAAAAATGCAAATTTGCAATTAAGGGTTTAAATCAATTTTCTGCCCAACTGCACAATCTTAACACTTCCTAAAATGTAAAGAAACATGCAGGTGAAATGACCTACTGTTGACACCCTCCTTTCTACAGAAAGCACTGACAAATGCAAAAGCATTTTTTTTTTAGCCTGAAGTCATCCTAACCATCTGTGTTATCTCACCACTGTATTATCTCCAGCTTTTGTGTGTTAACCACTTGCCGACCGACAGCAGTACATACTGTACGTCGTTTCGCGGGACCGCTAGTGGGGTCGCGCGCACACGTAGATTGGCCACAGGGGAAGCCAATCAGTGGGTCCGGTGGCTGCGACTGCCGCTGGGCACCCACAATCGCTTCCCGTGGAGACAGAACGATGGTCTGCTGTTGTAAACACGGCAGACTGCTGTTCTGCTAGTTATGAACACAGGGATCCTGTGTTCCTCTTATTTTTTAGGAACACAGGTCTCTGTGTTCATGCAGCAAGCCCATTCCCCCCCCCACAGTTAGAAAGTATCCCCTAGAGCAGTGATGGCGAGCCATCTCTGAGGGCAGGCGAGAGAGTCCTTAGAGAGTCCAGGTACGGTGGCAGCAAACGGTGGGGCGGGAATGTATCTGCACATGGTGAGCAAGCGAGTCAGTGGGTGGCCCCGCAGCCTCCATGGAGCTTCACCGCTTCCTTGACGCCCAAAGAGGCGAGCAGTGGGTGTAGCATCCCGGCGCCTTCCAGAGCCTGGACTCCTCAACTTTAACAGTGAGGCCCGGGGAACTGGAAGGAACAGAGCAGAGCCCACCACCAGATCAAGGACGGAGACTGGCATGGGAGGTATCGGGCATGATCATACACAGACTACTTACAGACAAAGTCTGGGACCGGGGGGCAGAGCAGGGACTGCAGATAGAGACAAAGCGGTAGCTCTTTCATTCCCCCCCCCCTCACTCTCCTCTCAGCTACCTCTCTCTCTCTCTCAAGCCCCCCTCTCTCTCACCCTCCTACCTCTCTCTCACCCCCCTCTCTCTTTCTCTTTCTCTCTTACACCCCCCCTCTCTCATCCCTCTCCTCTCTCACACACCCCTCTCTCTCACAAACACACACCCCCACCCTTTCTCTCCCACACTCCTCTCTCTCTCACACACCCCACTCTCACTGCCTCTCTCCCACACCCCCCTCTCTCTTCTACCCCCCCCCCCTTCTCTCTCACCCCCTCTCTCTGTATCTCACCCCCCTCTCTGGCTAATTGCAGTGTTGGCACTTTGAAATAATAAGGTTGGTTTTGTGTTGCAGTTTGGGTACTCAGGGTTGCCATCACTGCCCTAGAGACACATTTAACCCTTTGACCGCCCCTGGTGTTAACCTCTTCCCTGCCAGTGTCATTAGTACAGTAACCATGCATACTGTTAGCACTGATACCGTAGTAATGTCACTGGTCCCCCTAAAAATGTCAGTTCGGTGTCCAATCTGTCTGCTGCAATGCTGCCATTACCAGTAAAAAAAAAAAAAATATCTGAATAAAAATGTATGTAATTTCCCCTACTTCGTAGACGTGATAACTTTTGTGCAAACCAATCAATATGCACTTACTGGGATTTTTTTTACCAAAAATAAGAAGCAGAATACAAATTGGCCTAAAATTATGCAAAAATTAGAATTTTATATAGTTTTTTATTGGGAATGGTATAAAGCAGAAATTAAAAATTGTTTTTTTTTCAGAATTGTCGCTATTTTTCTGTTTATAGCACAAAAAATAAAAATTGCACAGGTGATCAAATACCACCAAAAGAAAGCACTATTTGTGGGGAAAAAAAGGACATCAATTTGGTTTGTGTACAGCATTGCAGGACCACACAATTGTCAGTTAAAATAACATAGTGCAGTATCACAAATAATGGCCTTGTCATTTAAGGGGGAAAACCTTCCGGTCCAGAAGTAGTTAAATATATTCTTTTCAAGTCATCTTTTTACACATGTATCAAAATGAAAGTGTCACTAAAGGCAATATTTAAATTAAAATATTAAACAGGTTATACTCCCCTACTCTGTGCAATGGTTTTGCACAGAGCGGCCCTGAAACGCCTCTTCTGTGGTCCCCCACCAGCGATCATGGCTCCAGCTCTTCTCTATGTGTTCCCATAGAAAGGTGCTTGCCATGGGTGCACATGTGCGTTCTGGCTCCCAAGCTGTTTGTATCTATGAATTCATGCTCCATAGACACACAGCGTGGCTTGGCCCCACCCCACTTCCTCCTCACAATATCTGATTGACAGCTGTAGGAGCCAATGGCACCTGCTGCTGCCCAGCCCCTGTGTGAAGTGGAAGAGAGGATAGCAGAAATCCAGCCTTGCACAGCATGGTATTTAGGGAGGTGGACGATAGCAAGCTGTAAAACGTTTTTTTTTTTTTTTTTAAACCTTAAAGTAGATCCATAGGCAAAACTTTTATTTTATTTTGCATAGATAAAGTGAGGGTTATAACTCCTGTCAGATTTTTTTTTTGTCCTCATCTGTGTCCCATTGCGGAGATTTCCCTTCACTTCCTGTCTCATAGCCTAACAGGAAGCAAGAGGAAATCCCTGCAAATTAAAGAAATTCCTTGGAGACCCCCAGGTCACTAGAACCAGTGTCCCCATTGGAAGATTTCCCCTCAATTCATTTTCTGGGTCAACCCAAAATCTGGGATTTACTTTTACTTTCACTTTCAATGAAAAATAGAGGGTGAATCTCCCATAATGAGGGAAAAGACAGCAATAAAAACTGACAGGGGTTCAAATCCCTCTCCACTCCATCCAAAACTAGAAAAAATAAAAATGTTGCCTTGAATTATACTTTAATGCCTTGGAACCACTTTAAACTGGAGAAAACAGATTCCATCTAATATCCTGATAATGAATCTTTATAGCCAAGAAAGGAAGGAAATTGTAAACAATTGCCGCAATACAAAATGATGCTTTAAAAACTGATCACCAGCATTTGTTTTCAAAATGACCAAAAAAAAAAAAAAACGGTGAACTAACAATGAAGACCAGGCCTTTTCTGGCATTTTTTGTTTACATGTAACAATCAGTGTTTTAATCTAGAAAATTTATTGTAAAACCAGACATTCTATATTTTTTTAAAGCAGAGGCCCTAGAGAATAAATTGGTGGGTTTTGCAATTTTGTTTATGTCACACAGTATTTGCAAAGCAGTTTTTCAAAAGCTTTTTTTTTTTATATTATATATATATATATATATATATATATATATATATATATACTTTTTAAAGCTATATCTTTATTTAAAAAATTGGCATAACCCAATTTTTAGGTAAAATAAGATGATGTTACGCCGAGTAAATAGATACCAAACATGTCACACTTTAAAATTCCACACGCCCGCACAATAAAAAATTGTGCACGTCCGTGCAGTAAATTTTACTATTCATGGGCGATGCTTTACAAGCCTTTTTAGGCTAACACTTTAGATTCACAAAGGAGGTCTGGTACTAGCATTACTACCCATGATCTGACGTTCACGGTGATATCGCACATGTGTAGGAAGATCGCAGCTTGCATGCGTTCGCTTTTGCACACCAGCACAGGGGGGCAGCTGCACTTTACATTTTTTAAAATTATTTATGTTATTTTTACTCTGTCTTTTTCATTTTTATCACTGTGGGCTACCATAGCCCAGAGCCAAACAAAGCCAATACAGTCTTTGTTCAGCTCTCTGATTAGCTGGCGAAAGCCCTGGCTGATCTATCAGGACTCCCAGTTGGTACAGGCAGTGGCGTAGCGTGGGGGGTGCAGGGGGGGCCAGCCGCACCGGGTGCAACATCTGGGGGGGCGCATCCACAGTGTCTGTCTGTCTGTCTGACTCTGACATACATAGTTCACACACTGTCTGCGGCTGCCTCCATCTTTAGGCTGGGAGATGTCCAGCGTGGCCGCCCTATGGCTGAAAATGGCGGGGCGGGGCTGGACTGTGCCTCACCTGTCCATTGGTGTAGGGTGGGGTGGCGTTGCAAGCCAAGCCCCGCCTATGCTGCCTCTCCTCACTGCTCAGTCAGTTTAGCAGCGAGTGAGTCAGCAGCCTGGCGCTGTCACAGAGTGGGTTTTTTTTTTAATCACCTGATTAGAGCCAGGCTCTAATAGGCTTCAAAAAAGGGTGGACCTGGGGCGCAGAGCACTGCACCCGAGCCCACCCATTGTGTGACAATAGCGAATGAAAATTCGCTATTGTCACACAGATCCTCCTCCTGGCCAATCAGGAAGCGGGTCTGAGACCCGCTTCCTGATTGGCCGAAAGGCAAACACATGCCATTGGCCGAGGAGGGGGCGGGAGGACTCGAGGAGACGCGGGAAACTGAGGAGAAGCGGTCGCTGCAGGTAAGTCTCTCTGCATTGAAGGGGGTATGTTGGTCTCTCTGTATTGAAAGGGGGCACGCTGGTCATTCTGCATTGAAAGGGGGCATGCTGGTCATTCTGCATTGAAAGGGGGCATGCTGGTCACTCTGCATGGAAAGGGGGCATGCTGGTCTCTTTGCATTGGAAGGGGGCACGCTGGTCACTCTGCATTGAAAGGGGGCACGCTGGTCTCTCTGCATTGAATGGGGGCACACTTGTCACTCTGCATTGAAAGGGGGCACGCTGGTCTCTCTGCATTGAATGGAAGCATGTTGGTCTCTCTGCATTGAAAGGGGGCACGCTGGTCATTCTGCATTGAAAGGGGGCACTCTGGTCATTCTGCATTGAATGGGGGCACGCTGGTCATTCTGCATTGAAAGGGGGCACGCTGGTCATTCTGCATTGAAAGGGGGCACGCTGGTCTCTCTGCATTGAAAGGGGGCACGCTGGTCTCTCTGCATTTAAAGGGGGGCACGCTGGTCTCTCTGCATTGAAAGGGGGCACGCTGGTCATTCTGCATTGAAAGGGGGCACGCTGGTCATTCTGCATTGAAAGGGGGCACGCTGGTCATTCTGCATTGAGAGGGGGCACGCTGGTCATTCAAACTTGTATTTAGATGCATTTTACTTTAATTAAATCAGTATTTTCATAATAAACAATACATGTGCTTAGGGGGTAAGGGTTTCTTTAACTAATCTAGTGGAAGAGACTCGAGTGCTAAAATCCCGGGGGTTAGGGGGCGCAAATTACTTGCCTTGCCCCGGGTGCTGACAACCCACGCTACGCCACTGGGTACAGGCGATCCCAATAAATCCGCAGAAGGGAGGAATGTCTCCTCCCAAAGCTTGTATAAGCAATCCAGTGGCTACTTAGACAGGCATCATCCCGGCACTGGAGATGGTGTCTATCTTTACCCGGTCTTCCTTCCGGTTTCACAGCTCTGGCTCTGTGACTGGACAAACCGGCGACGACGTCATTCCCGCGCATGCACGCGGGGAGCTGGCTGTCACGGCATACTACTTTGAAGAAACGGCATGGGTGGCCATTCCTTTAGAGCACATGCGCGTGCTGGAAGTTTAGTTCCTCTTTAAGGCATCCACATGCCAAGACATTTTGCACAATTTCATGCTCCCAACTTTGTGGGAAGAGTTTGGGGTTGGCCCCTTCCTGTTTCAACATCACTGCGCAACAGCGCACAAAGCAAGTCCCATAAAGACACGAATGAGTGACATTGGGGTGGAGGAACTTGACTGGCCTGCACAGAGTCCTGACCTCAACCCAAAAGAACACCTTTGGGATGAATTAGAGCGGAGACTGCGAGCCAGGCCCTCTCGCCCACATCAGCGCCTGACCTCACAAATGCGCTTCTGAAAGAATGGTCAAGCATTCCCAAAGACACACTCCTAAACCTTGTGGACAGCCTTCCCAGAAGAGTTGAAGCTCTTATAGCTGCAAAGAGTGGGCCAACTCAATATTGAACCCTACGAACTAATACTGGGATGGGAAAATAGAGATCCTGTTTCCTTATGGCAGGTTAAATAGCACAGTGCTTGTGCAGTCTAACCTGCCCCTCTGGAAACTGTCAAAAACCTGGCTGATCCGTCCACTTCCTGTGTCCTGGCCACGATAATCATTGCTAATGAGCCCTGACTACTGTGGTCTGCCAGCGTGACACCCTCATCCGCTGGGTCTCCTCTCTGCTCTCCCCCGTCCTCTCCCCCCTCCCCTCCCTGACTGTCAGCTCAGGAGTCTGTGTCTCTGTCTCCTCCCCCCGGTGCTGTTAATAAAAAAAAAAGTAAAATGTCTCCCATGTGGGGTAGTCGGAGCCCGGTGTACCTTAACGTTTGGACCTCACATGGTGGAAGCTCAACACTCGTGTTACCGGCAAGGTTCACTTGAATTGTCTTGACTCGACCTGTTATTCTGTTCATGTTTCTTGTTTCAAATCTGTGACCAATGTGATAATTTTCTCTTCTTTATTATGCTACTACAACGTTTGTACTTAACCTTCTTGCAGAAACTCAATAAAATTTGGTTATAAAAAAAAAAAAAAGTAAAATTTCACTGCCAGCCCCTCTCTTGTAAGCTCCCATCCTGCACTGTATAAGAAAGGAAGCCTCTAAATACCTTTTTGTGAAGTAGCCTCAGGCCGGGCACGTGACTCCCAGCCGCTCTAATACTACAATCCAGGGCTACAGTGAGAGGGGCCGAGCGGCCAGCTTGGTGGTCAAGTAACTCCGGGCTGGCATCAAAGGGACAGCTCGACTCATCCTCCTCTAGCCCTGGATCGTAGTAGCAGAGTGGGCGGGAGTCACTTGATTGGCCTGAAGATACTTTACAAAAAGTTATTTAGAGGCTTGGTTTCTTACAAAAACTTATACAGTGCAGGATGGGAGCTTAAAATAGAGGGGCTGGCAGCAATGCATCATTTAGGGTTACTAACCCTTTAAAGTTCATGTGCATGCAAAGGCAGGCACCCCAATACTTTTGACAATATAGTGTATGTGTTATGTCCTGGGGTATTTGTGTTCATTGTTGCACATTCATTTTCTACTAATTTATCTGGCAAATATAGTTACATAGTAGGTGAGGTTGAATAAAGACAATAGTCCACCCAGTTCAACCTGTGTAGGTGATAGTGTCCAAGGAGGGATTCTAAAAGCTGAACTATATTATAATGTTATGAAACTGATGAAAGATTTCACTGCAAACCCTCCAGTATCATTCCTAAAAGGAACATTCACAACATATTAGACTATTACAACCTGCTTTGAAAGCCCCACTTTTTATGTTACATTTACTACCCCAACCATACTTTTTCTTTTTATAGTAATAGTTTTCACAGTAGGCTAAAGGGTCATGCCTGTTCCTTAAAGCAGTTGTAAACCCTTGGAAAAGAAAAAAACCTGCAAGACAAAGGCATAATGGGCTAGTATGCATCGCATACTAGCCCATTATGTGTAACTTACCTTAGAACGAAGCCCCGACACGGACCCCCGGACATCGCTGCGGGCGCTGCCATGATCCCTCGCCTTCTCTTCCGGGTTCGGCGGCTCCGGCGCGGTGATTGGCCGGAAGAGACGGCTCCGGCGCGATGATTGGCCGGAGCCGCGATGACGTCACTCCCGCGCATGCGCGCGGGAGTGATTTTCCGGCAAGCTCCCGTCAAATTAATTGAAGGTCCCCCCGGACCTTCAGAGCGCATGCGCCACTCGCGAGAGCGACTGCATGCACTGTAAATATCTCCTAAACCATGCCGGTTTAGGAGATATTATTTGTACCTACAGGTAAGCCTTATTATAGGCTTACCTGTAGGTAAAAGTGTCAAAAAGCGGGATACTACCGCTTTAAGATCAAGTGGGTAGAAAGGTAAAATCTGCATTTATCACTTACCTGGCTTGGAAGTTCTCTTTTACGTGTATTCTAATACCTGTCCATTACTCTTAGCTAACTATGAAGCCTCTGCAACTTTCAATAGATTATTCCAATATATTCTGCTTGTTTGATTTTATTATAGTTACGCAAGACAGGCTAGATCAAGTGTACCTAACAAACATGTCATTCAAGGACACTTTATGATTAAGGAAATATTTCCGTTAGAAGGTTTCCACATTCAGAGGTGATCTTTTCCAGGTTATCAGATAATAAAGTAAAACACATCCTGTACTAGCACAATACATGTGTAATGAAGCATAAATGCGATTTCAAGTTGTTTAAACATTTATGAAATATCAGATACAAAGATAAGTGGCAGCCATTTTTGGGGGTGATTTAGGAGAACTCCTCCCTCTAAAAGCAAATGCTTCATTCATACAAACACCTTAAAGTCACATTCAAATGATGAGCTAATGAAGTTGCCAATCTAGCAAACTGATAAAGCACCAAAGGCCTCTTGTACACGATACTCCTGTTTGATCTACTTTTTCAGACTTTTTTTTTTGTATTGCATGAAAACTTTTTCTTGCGTTCTTGTTCTGTACTATATGTAAATGGGCATTTGGGCGCAATCGAGCATATTTGCATGCATGAGGCATAAACTACTGACCAAAAATGCAGATTTTTCTATTTTGTTTTTACTGAAGAATGCACGGCGCTCGTTTACGCGCCGGTGTGCATAGGCACATTATAATTAATGGACTGTATTTTAGCTCAGGAAAAAAAAAAAAAAAAAAAGAAAGCTGTACCGAGCTTTTTACAGCTGCAGTGTGCAAGAGGCCTCAATGTGGAGATTTTTATTTGCCTAATAATATGCTAGAAAATGTGTTTAGTCTTTGAAAAAAATCATACAATTTATGGATTTTGCATATTTCTGAATTGGGTGGAAGATCTGCATGCACATATGTTAACAAATAAAATGTATGAATTTTCCATGTGCATCAACAGGTGTAAAAACACACATTTTATTGTGCGTTACAGTTTTTAATATCCCAAACAATGGACTTTGTAATGATATCGTGCGTTGGCACTCTAGTTTGTCAGGCCGCCATTTTGTTCAAACGCTCAGTCACAAGCATCCATCTTGTGTTGCGAGCTTAGTTGACAGTGTTAAAACCAAATGGGTCATTGTTACCAGCCTCATCCTCCTAGCCTTTGCAGTGTTAATGACCCCCTGGGTCACTGAATGCCAGGTTCCAGGCACAGCTGACATTTTTTCACACCTTTACTATACACAAGCAGATTGACCAAGCAGACATTCCGTCTCCTCATGCTCTAAGAGTTAATTTGTAATCTGAACACAGCATATGGCTCCTAGGTCATTCGGAAAATGACACAGTTGACCACGAAACTTCATATCTTCTTACCCAAACATAACATATTAACAAAAAGTAGATATTTGGGTGCCCCATAAAATACCAATCGAATCAAGTCCCAACACAGACACCGTCATGCCTAGGAAAGGCAAGCTAGCGATCCAATGCTGTACAGGTCAGAGGTTATTCCAAAATAACCCATGTTTAGTGTCTAAAGATAGGACATTCCAAACCGGACCATGAAATATCGGTTTCAAGTGTGTAACCATTTCAAAGCTCCAGATATGAGTGTTTTTATGAATCTGTCAAAGCGGGAGGTCACTTAGCAGTTTATAGACTCAGAGCCATTGGTACTTCTGGTAACACCCCCTGGAGGGTCAGAGAAAAAGACAGGGACTGAGAGAGTTCTCAGTTCTCATTCTAAGATCGAAGGCATAACACTGCCCAAGGGGAACCAAACATACCTGTTCAACTCCGAAACTAAGGTAATACCAGGACCGTTTAATGCAAGTATTTTCATACTTTCTCTTCATATTTCTAAATTGCTGTATTGCGTCTCTATTTCTTTGTAACCCATTTGTCTGTAAATATTTTTATTCGCACCAATTTTAACCTTTCTTATAATTAAACCTTATTTTGAAAAGTGTTAACTTAACTTTGTCTCTAAACTCTTAAACGCAACTTGACCCAAACGAACCTGCCTCCTGAAGCGCGCTACTGTGTGTTACAGACGGTTATTCTAAAGTCATAATTGATATTTGTAAAATCACGAGCGTCCTCTCCGCTCATTATAAACGTAGAGGTGGTGGCAGGGAAAGGGTTAATAGTTTAATTAACCCAGTGACAATCGCTCTCAGTCTGCTGGCATCTAGATTGTGGTCCCGCAAGCTGGACAACCTGTGTGCTGGGTGCAGCTGAGAGTGGCATTGTTCCGCAAGTGACGGCAGGGTGTGAGATTGCTTGGTCTTTGGTCACGAGGTGGATGAGAAGGCCAGGGGTCTGATACCCGCCACCGTCACAGACTTCTCTTATTTGCTCGATTTAGATCTGTTTAATATTAAAGTGTGTGTGTGTGTATATATATATATATATATATATATATATATATATATATATATATATATATAAAAAACACACACACACATACATATATATATATATATATATATATATATATATATATACACACAAACACACATACAATATTTTATATATATATATATATATATACATACATATACATACACACACACACATACACATACGCTGCTCAAAAAAATTAAAGGAACACTTTTTAATCAGAGTATAGCATCAAGTTAAGTAGCAGAGAGGTTTGTTAATTTAATGAACGCCAAGGCACCTGAAACTGATTAACAAGCAGGTGTACTAGATGGGCAACAATGAGACACACCTCCAAAACAGGAATGGTTTTATAGTTGGAGGCCACTGACATCTTTTTTCACTAGTTTTGCATTTGGCTGGGGTCAGTGTCACTACTGGTAGCATGGGGCAATATCTGAACCCTATAGGAGGTTGCACAGGCAGTCCAACTCCTCTAGGATGGCACATCAATACGTGCCATTGACAGAAAGTTTGCTGTGTTAAACAGCACAGTCTCAAGAGCATGGAGGAGATTCCAGGAGGCAGTTACTCTAAGAGAGCTGAACAGGACCGTACAAGGTCCTTAACCCACCAGCAGGACCGGTATGTATCTGCTTCTTTGTGCAAGGGGGACCAGAAGCCAGAGCAGTACTAAGTGACCTCCAGCAGGCCACTGGTGTGAATGTCTCTGACCAATCAGAAACAGACTTCATGAGGGTTGGCTGAGGGCCACGATGTCCTCTAGTGGGCCCTGTGCTCACTGCCTGACACCGTGGAGATCAATTGGCATTTGCCATTGAACACCAGAATTAGCAGGTCTGCCACTGGCGCCCTGTACTTTTCACAGATGAGAGCAAATTCACCCTGAGCACATGTGACAGATATGAAAGGGTCTGGAGAAGCCATGGAGAACGTTATGATGCCTGTAACATTGTTCAGAATGACCGGTGTGGGGGTGGGTCAGTGATGGTCTGGGAGGCTTATCCATGGAGGGGCGCACAGACCTCTACAAGCTAGACAATGACACCCTGACTGCCATTAGGTATTGGGATGAAATTCTTTGACCCATTGTCAGACCCTATCCTGGTGCAGTGGGTCCTGGGTTCCTCCTGGTGCACAACAATGCCCGGCCTCACGTGGCGAGAGTATGCAGCCAGTTCCTAGAGGATTAATAACTTGATACCACTAAATGCCCCTCATGCTCACCTGACCTAAATTCAATAGACATTATGTTTTGGTCCATCTGACGCCACCAGGTTTCACCTCAGTCTGTTTAGGAGTTCTGGTCCAGATCTGGGGGGAAATACCCCAGGACACCATTCATCGTCTTATTAGGAGCACACCCGAAGTGGTCAGGCATGCATACAAGCATGTGGGAGCCATACAAACTACTGAGTACCATTTTGAGTTACTGCAATGAAATTTCAGCAAAATGGACTAGCCTGCTGCATCATTTTTTCACTTTTCATTTTTTGGGGTGTCTTTGAATTCAGCCCTCTGTAGGTTGATCATTTTCATTTCCATCAAACGGAATCCTTTCGTACCCAATACATTACCCATTCCATATCAGTATAGATATCCAGCATGATGATATTTTTCCTCATTAAGATCTGATGTGTTTTCAAAGCGTTCCTTTAATTTTTTTGAGCAGTGTATGATATCTCTCTCTCTCTCTGGGCTGAGTGAGCAACCCACTCAGGTCAGTGTGCACTGTGGTTGACGCTGCACAGCAACCCAAGCAGGACCTGAAGACTGAGGCTATCGTTGTGACACAGTGATTTTCAGTTTTACCCTGCTATCCATCAGGTATAAGCAATGTATACTTACATTGCGCCACACTGGACCAATAAAGCATATAATACAGATCATTCCTGGATTTCAGCTTTAAGTCAATGCACAAGAACACATGGTATGTGTGCACTGCAAAGCACAGATAGTAAAGCTATGCCAAAAATAAAAATAAATAAAGTGCACAGAGACTTAAATGGTCCTTAAAATAAATAGGATGCCTTAACAGAACACTCATCAACACATTATAGTGCACATGCAAAGATGGCCCTTCGAGTTCATTATCATTACATTATTCGTGGGAGTACTGCTGTTTTTTTTTTTTTTTTTCTACAAAACAGAATGTAGTCACTTAAAAATCGCTGAAGAGATTTTAAATAGGCTTACAGTAAAAAATCTGCTGTTGTTTCTAGATACCATAACTCACTTATATCTGTAAAAATCTAATTTTGGCATACAATGCTAGATGGAATTTAATATGCACGGTAAAAAATTATTTTAAAACTTCTATGGGGGTAGCAGAGGCTAGAGAAGCAGAGAAATGGACAAGGCCCCCGCCCATACACACACTCTCTCATTAGGAAACATGCACAGCTTAGGCTTTCAATCACATGCTGTGCGCTGGAGGGGGGACAGGACAGTCTCCTAGGATTGTCTGGTGTCCACATAGACCAAGGGTAGCCAAGCTTTCTAACTAAGTGGCCAGTTTACTGTTCTGCAGACTTTGGTTGGTGAAAAATAACCTGAGCACACTATACCCCAACATTGGTGTCAGTAGTGTAGGTGGAAGGAATGGTGCCTCATCGGTGGAAATAATGACCTATTGGTGGTGTCAGTGGGAGAAATTATGCCCCAATGCTGGAGTTAGAGAAGGAATACTTTCCCAAGGGCCAGATGAAGGAGATCAAAGGGCCACAGCCACCCCCTCAGTTTGGAGACCATTGGGTACAGACTGCCTTAAGTGACTCATGCGTATAGCAGAGGAATGAGAGATCAGACTGGAATCAACCCAAGACAGGGGTGTCCAAAATTCTTTCAAAGAGGGCCAGATTTGATGAAGTGAACATACGTGAGGGCTGACCATTTTGCCTGACATTCTTTGGACCATACGGCCCCTTTCACACATTCTGTCCGTTTTTCATCCATCCGTTGACGAATGAAAAACGGACATCAATGTATCTCTATGTAAAAACGGATGACAACAGATGAAAAACGGATGACAATGTATGAAAAACGGATGAAAAACAGATGACAATGGATGAAAAACGGATAACAACTGACGAAAAACAAATGAAAAATGGAAAAGGGCTCTTTCACACAGGCGGACCGTTCAGATCCGCCTGTCTGTTTTTTTGGCGGATCTGAACGGTCTCCCCATGCATCTCTATGGGGCATCGGATGTCTGCGGAGACCGACGGTGCGTTCCCATTCGATTTCTCCCATAGAGATGCATGGGGAACTGACAGCTGTGTCTCCACACACAGCGCGGAGAACAGCTGTCACCCTCCTGCTCAGCGGGGATCGGCATATTCGCAGCGTTCCCGCATCGCAGAAATGTGAACCGGGACTTAAAATTTAATGTAAATTAACTATTTTATGCAAAGTTTATTGCAAACGGCATACTTTTCATTTCGTCACATGGATGACCAATCTAAAACAGGGGTTAGTTAAATCACTCTGCATTTCCTATCTGAATTGTAAAGTACATTACATATTATTAGTAATAAAGGTTGTCTGTCAACTTTTAAGTTAAAAAAATATGAACAGGAACATAACACCAAGAATTCATGTTTTGTCCATATAGATTTATAACTGATTTAGACAATAACTGAGATTTTACAATGTATTCGTCTCAATTCAGGGCATGCGTGCTCCCTAATCAGTCACACAGGGGTTAACCACATGTAAGCGCTATATGAACCCACCGATGATGATTAATAATGGCAGCAATAGTAGTCATGATTGATGCCAATGTATTTTTCCAAATTACCTGTGGGGCCGTTTTTAAAAGCGGACTTTGGACATGCCTGCCCTAAGATCTTTGGGATTAAAACAAGTACACAGTATAGAAGGATACAACCACTTTAAATAAAAGTAACAAAATTACACAAGCAGGTATAAATACTTGAGCAGATTATAGACATTACAAGCACTCAAAGAAAATAAAACTTCAAAAGGACGTGTATGTCCCTTGGTTTATAAATTGCAGAGCACATTTTTTTTTCTTAGCACAGACAAATCCTTATCAGTGTCAAAGTTAGCACTGATTGAAATTCTTTCACATATGGCAATCAGGTTATATTTGCAGAGATAAGAATTTTTAAAGGCTTTTAAAATGTGGTTGTGTGTACAGAATATTTTACTGGGCTAGCCAAAGACGCAAGCGTTCGTACAACTTTACTAGTAAAATCGTTTAAAATCTGACCTAGCCAGAAGATGAAGACCTAGTTTTCTTAGGAGCCTATAAGGAACCCTGTACTGAGAAAATATTAAAGCTGCCACTGCTGACCTTGCCTTCTGAAAATGCAGCTTGTCTGGCTGTTAGAATACAGTGGAATTAACACTCTGTGAGCCAGTGACTCAGAACATAGATGCATATGGCAGTTCTACTTTTCCTCTGACTTTTTAACTTCCATGCTTGTTTCAGGTCACAGAATGTAAAAAAGAAAAAAGAAGAAGAAAAAAAAGAAAAAAAGGAGCCAGTTAAATAGTATTGCTATTTATGGCCCATTGAGGGGATATAAATTCACTTCCTGTTCAGGAGATGTAGCATTAAGCCAGAGGAAATCTCTAAATAGAGTGAAAATCCCCTCTTAGGGTACCTTTACATGTGGATTGCCCTTCAGGCAGGCATTGAGGAGGCATTGTGTCGCCTCCACACCGCCTGCTTTAACCCCTTGATTGCCACACTAGCGCACCGCAAACGCATGCATTGCACGCGGTTTCAGGGCGCTTGCAGAGAACCCCATTTACATGAACGTTGATACAATTTCCTCTGCTGCCACGGCACGTGTGCATCCCTGGGCTATGCTTCTGCAACTCAAGGGGGTAGCAGTTTAGGGGCAGCAACAGTATAGCCTAGTACACATTAATATTTATTTACTTTTTTACGTTCAACCCAGCAGGGCTGAACAAAAAAACTGACAGCTCACTCTGGTCCGGTCACATAATCCCCTGTGTCAGCCAGTGGTGGCTGCAGGGGAGAGGAGAGCGCTCAAGTTCAACAGGGACCGGCTGAAAATCTAACCGTGTATGGCCAGGCTGACTGTACCAAAGTTGATTGATCAACTTGGTGCAACCAGCATGTTGGATTTTGAGGGAAATCGAGCGATTTGCTTTCCTTCAACCTGTGGTTGCAAGAAAGAAAATTCACTTCATCAATGGCCAGCTAAACGTGTTATCATTGTGCCAAGCAGGACTCCCCCCCCCCCCCCCCCCACTACTAACAATGCAATGGTATTACAGCTATCTCCATAGCTGTGCTATTGTGTTCTCACAGGGGGACAACCCCCCCATGCCAGAACACTCCGGCTGAGAGAGCTCATCGGAAGCCGAGCAGCAGACCTTTTTTGGCTTCTGTCCTACCGGCTGTAGTACACATAGGCGAATGTCGGCTGGTTTCTATTGAACTGGCCGATACCATCCAACATTCAGCCAATGTGTACTAGGCTTAAGGGAGCAGCTCAACTGCAGGGCTTTACTGCTCCTCAACTGCAGTGTGAACAAGCCCTTGGATAGCTGTCACAATAACAGGTGTCCCAACTGAAAGCTTTACCCTTACCTCACCTCCAGTGGGTTAATTGCTTATTTAATAAACCAACTAAAGTGTCATAATCATTTTTGAGGAGATCCTTCTTGCCATGATGCTTGAGAATACTTTTGAGGATAACCAAGGGTTTAGAAATTCACCGAAATTTCGGGGCCAAAACATTTGGGCTGAAAATGTTGTTTTTTTTCTATAATTTCCAGATAGAGAAAAAAGGTGCGGATAATTGCGACAAAAACGCATGAAATTTTACCGTGATTTTACCATGCTTACAACTCAAAAAATGCATCAAAAAACTTAAACCGGGTGTGTTATTGATGCGTTCTGTGTTTTCAATGCATTTCAACGGGGAGGTTCGTATTTGGTGCGTTTTTTTAACTGATCAAAACGCAGCAAGCAAGATTTTTAACACTGCAATAGACCAGTGTGAAGACAAACATCGAATTTAAAGGGATGCATTTTTCTTGCGCTACAAGGCGCCGATAATGGACGACAAATTTCGATTCATGATCTTAATTAAAAAGTCGAATATAATACAATTATATATAAAAATATATATAATTTTTTAAAAACTGTCATTTTCAGTTTTGGTTTCGGCCAAGTGCATCCTGAATTTTTGGTTTCGGCACCAATATTTCCATTCAGTGCACCTCCACAAGGTATGTAATGAAAAAGTCAAACTGTAGCTAGACATTCCAGTAAAGTCACGTGTTAGTGTAACCAGTTCACCCAAGTAAAACAACTCAATTGTTTTTGAGTACCTGCTCTTCACAACCAAGATTTTTTTGCACAAAACATTGCCATAAAAAGGTTTTAGAGGATTTAATTTTAGTTGACAAAAGACTAGAGATGAATACAAAAAGATATCTGGGATCCCACTAATCAGGTTTACAAAAAATAAATTGTGGCACTTTTGCTAATCTCCCTAGTGGTGTCCTAAAAAAAAAAAAAAAAAAAATCAGAAGGGTGATCTGTATCTATGCGATGAAGAACCCTAGGGAGACAGCTGGAGAAAGTTTTGCATAATATCTGGTGTCATAAAACGACCATGTGAAGAAGGACCAATATGAACAGGGTTCCTGGTATGTTACCGTAGAAGAAACACTCTAATCTAAACATCTAATTGATGCCCATATCAAGTTTTCTAAAGCCAACCTGGACACATGAACAATAAGAGAAAAACGGACTAATAGATGGTTGTAACCTGGTGGGTCTATATAAAGAAACATTCATTGTGCTGATGTCTTAAAGTAGTATTCCAGTGTACACTTAATTAACCTTAAAAATTACACTGTGTAAAAAAAGATGCCTAAACTTAGTTTTAGCCAACTCTGGTCCTGTCACATAATCCCGTGTAAGCCAGCGGTGGCTGCAGGGGAGAGGAGAGCGCTCCGGTTCAGCAGGGTTCGGCCGAGATTCAAACTGTGTATGGGCAGGATGATTGTATCCAAGTTGATCTATCAACTTGGGTACAACCAGCATGTTGGATTTTTCACACAATAGCAATAATGATTGACTGTGTTGATGGGGGGAAATCAGGCGATTTACTTTCCTGCAACCCGTGGTTACAAGAAAGAAAATTGCTTCATCTATAGCTGGCTAAAAGTGTTCCCATAGTGCCAAGCAGTCCCCCTGCTCCTTACAATGCCCCCCTGTGACAGCACACAGGGGTTCTTCTCCCCTGCAGATGGTATCAGATTTGAAATTAGCGCAGCTGTGTGGGGCTGTGTGAATAAACTACAAGTCCCTCGGTCACTGCAGATTTGTAGTTGTCAATGGAACACCAGTGCAGTGATCACAAGTATTCCCATTGACACCAACTTTACCTCTCCAACCGAAAGTTCATATCTCAATACAGATATAGAGCTGGGGGAATAGACCGTCACACACTGCACTCATGATCCACTGATCATAGCTACAATACTTTGCAGTATTTAACATTTTATTTCCTGCAAATACACGTATGTGCATTTATTTATTTTTACAAAGGCTCGACTTTAAGTATAACTAAAAGGCAAAACTTTTTTCTTTCGTCCTTGTCAATTTTTATTGCTGTTTGTGCCCCCATTAAGGGGATATACCCTTTCCGTTTGTCCTGTTTACCATCATCATTGAAAGTGAAAGAAAATCCAAAAATGTGGGTTGTCCCCAGAAAAGTAATTAAGGGGAAATCTTCCAATGGCGACACTAGTTCTGGTGATCGGGGGTCCCCTAGAAATTCACTTAATTAGCAGGGATTTCCTCTCACTTCCTGTTTGAAGTGAAGGGAAATCTCAGCAATGGTACACAGATAGTAAAAAATAAATAATAATTTGACAGGGGTTATAACCCTCCCTTGATCTATCCAAAATGGGAAAAAAAGTTTTGCCTATAGTTTTACTTTAGAGTCAATTATTCAAACTATATCTATAGTTATAGATGACACATTTTCACAATCTGAAAACCAATGTATTAATAAACAGAATGAAATTACGATTTGATAGACACCAAATATGATAAGAATCCTATGTATGTCTCTCTTAGAATGTGTATCTGCCTGCTGCCCCTTGTAATATAGACATGTTTGTTATAATCTGATAATCTTCTCACATACCACTTTTTATAAATTTAACTCTATTACAATAAAAAATCTATGGAATATGGATAGATTTAGGAACTTGGGATGAATAAATCACTCTCAGTTCAAATTAAATAAGATTTACAAATGTGTATTGCTTTTCGACCAGTTTACGACAGCCATTTACAAGTTTTTAGATTTACTACCAATGGAAGTTCACAGCATTCTTCTTTGCTTTTAGCTGCATTGTTTTAGTGGGATTTTGAGACTGCTTCATTCCTTCTAGAAGATGATTTACTTTGAGTCAAGGTGTCTTAAACTGTACTGTTTTCTCAATATGTACTTTTCTGGCTGCCTAGGACAGATATAAAGCTGACAATTAAGTTATTGACTTGAGCATTTGAGGGGATTAAGAGTGGCACCAACTGCACTAGGACTTCCCCATTCACCCCACAGAGTCTGGCATTGTCAGACCTACTAATCACTCCCTGGGGTCGGTTATCTAAAGGATTATAAGAAGATCCCACACCAGAGAGAGGAATTGAGAATTTCATGTTGCAACAATGCTTACGGTGTCAACTTGGCAGGAAGTAAAGGACATCAAAAACCTGACAAGGAACCTAACTCTTTATGAACCCTATTGAAAGCTGGAAATTAGTTTATGAATCTCATTTAAGTACAATATAGAACATTAAACTATGTAGGAAATTATCTTTTTTTATTTATTTTTACAGATAGTATTTCATATCATTTGTCCAATCACCTGCCAGAATTTCTTATGTATTTATATGGCATTAAATATAGCTAGTATACTCATAACCATACTTGATTTGCAGCTTAATGGCAACATTTGCATTTTCCCACTTGGTCCTTAGGATCTAAATGCTATTTATACCTGCAGATCATATTCGCATAGGAAAATTTACACAGCAATTAAGGGTGCATTCACACCTGCAAATGCACTCTGCCAGTGATTACAACCAACGACTCTATCATCCAAGAACTTCACATGTTATTACAGCATGAGAGATTACATGCGAATGGGTACAATTAGCTGCGATAGTTGACAGTCTGCCATTCCTTTCAATGGGGCTGCCTACTTCCAACTCATTGTGAAAACCTCCAGTGGGGTTCTCGCATTTAATCACCAGCAGGGTGCATTCGCAGGTGTGAATGCACCCTTAAGTCCAATTGATTTTTCAGTTTTCCAGGTGCAAAAAAACAAAAAATGTAACAGTCAGTTTTCTTAAGGCCTGTTTCAGGCAGGTCTCAGCTTGTATAAGAGGAATATGAACAGTAAGCTTTAACAAAGCATTTGCAGAGCTTTTAGCAAGATTTGTTGAAGTACCATTCAGCCCCAGTTTGTAAATCTAATCAAATCCTAATGGGAGTGTTGATTGCCGCTTTAAACAAGCTGCTAGCATGCTTTAGCAAAGGGGTCTCTAAACTTTGGAAACAAAGGGTCAGTTTACTGCCCTTCAAGCTTTAGGTGGGCAACACTGTGGCCTTTGGAAGTAGAAAAACAAGGGAGTAAAAAATGCCATAAGCTTGGTGGTTAATGGGAGTAAAACAATTGCATTGGTATTAGGGGGAGGAATAGTTCCCCACCATTGATGTCAGTGGAAGCAATAGTAACCCATTGTTGGTGTCAGTGGGAGAAATAGTGCCCTTGGTGTTAGTGGAAGGAATAGTGCCTCATATGAGTGAAAAGAATAGCTCCCTGAGGGCCAGATAAAGGCAAGCAAAGGGCCACATCCAGCTAATGGCCCATATTTTGGAGACCCCTGCTTTAGCACTTCTTGTTGAAAGCCTGCTAGCAGCTTGTTTTAAGTGGCAATCAACACTGCCATTAGTATCCGTGTTCAACATTTAGCCTCAACCAAGCTTGCTGAAAGCTCTGCAGATGCTTCGTGTACACTTGCTGTTAACACTTCTCTTATACAAGTCGAGGCTTGTGAGAAAAAGGCTTTAGAAAGCAGCCACATCTTAAGTAGAAAAGCCTGTCAGCATGCTGTATTCTTGCACTTTGTATGGAGGCAGTAGACTCTTTGCAGAAGTCCAAAATGACTCCTGCCTAAACCTAGATACACACTATACAACTTTTGTTGTTAGATTTACCTTCAACTATGTAGTGCAAGGGCTTGCCTGATTGCATACAAAATTGAAAGTGTTTAGTTTTGACCTCATATTCTATGTTTTTGGTAAATCTTAACAACTTAGCGACCGCCCACTGCAGTTTTACTGCGGCAGGCAGCCGCTCCTGGGCCAAGCGACGTAGTACTACGTCGCTCGCTCAGGAGACTCTAGGAGGCGAGCGCGCGCCGCTGGAGGGGCGCTCCCGTCCCTCAGTTGAGGAGCCAGTGCGTGTGACCATCGGCTCCGATGGCCGCCGGCTACTCGCAATCTCCCACCGCTGACAGAGAAGGACAGCCATCTGTCATTCTCCCTTAGATGATCACAGAGGCTATGTGATCCTGCTATATAGGATCGCACGTCTCGGTGATGATCTCACAAGCCACGCCCCTCTACAGTTATAATCACGCCCCTAGGGTCACATTGCAACATTCACATTCACATTGCACATGCAAGTGTCATTTTTACAGTAACAGTGCATATTTTTAGCACGGATTACTATAGCAATGTCACTGGTACCCCCAAAAGTGTCAAAAATGTCAGTTAGGGGTCCGATCTGTCCGCCGCAATGTCGCAGTCCTGTAAAAAAAAAAAAAAAAAAATCGCAGATCGCCACCATTACTAGTAAAAAAAATTTAAAAAAACAATAAAAATGACATAAATCTCTCCCGTAGTTAGTAACACAATAACTTTTGCGCAAACCAATCAAAATATGCTTATTGCAACTTTTTTTACCAAAAATATGTAGCAGAAAACAAACTGGCCTAAAATGTAAAAACAAAATTAGATACATTTTTTTTTGAGAATTTCATATAAAAGAATGTGAAAAATATTGTTTTTTTTTTCAAAATTGTCGCTCTTTTTTTGTTTATAGCGCAAAAAATAAAAAAATCGCACAGGTGATCAAATACCACCAAAAGAAAACTCTATTTGTGGGGAAAAAAGGACGTTGTTTGGGTACAGCATCGCACGACCGCACAATTGTCCGTTAAAGTAACGCAGTGCCGAATCGCAAAATAGGGCCTGGTCATTGAGCAGCCAAATCCTCCGGTCTTAAAGTGGTTAAGGAAGAAATCTAAAGACAATTGTATAGTGGGTATGGCCCATTAGTCAGGCCTTTAGCTCATCAATCTGCAAAACGAATGCCCCCTGCTGATAGGAGAGCACTATCTTTGACTCTATGAGATACCTGCTCTACCATATGCAGAAGAATAAGAATCCCTTTAGAGGGGCCAAATTACAGTTGTGTAGAACGTTTTAATTAACAAACAGTTAAAGAGTAAACCAAACTATTCTACAGGTCAAACGGAAAACCCATATGATATTTTGCTAGTAAAAGGGTAATAAAAATCACAGAAAGGACACAAGTGTACTTTTTCTTTCATCGAAACTATGACATCATATGTGGTTAAATTGCATGCAACAACTTGAATACCTAAAGAATAACTGACACACATAAAAAAATACAGCACAGTTGCACAATGTAATCTTCCTGCACAAACTTATTTCTTAAAATAACTTAGAAATGTTAGTCATTGTCAGTCTAAGGGCTTGTGCACACAGATATCGTATATAAAACACAGTGTTCAGATTGTACTGTTCTGAGCTGCGTAAACCTAAAAGTTAAAAATTGTGCCTCCTCTGTCCTATTTTGAACTTATTTTACGCGATATGTGTGTAAACATTTGTGCAAACGTTTACATACAGTTGTGTTCAAAATTATTCAACCCCCAATGCTGTAAAGGGTTTTAGGGAATTTAGTGTACATTTGTAATTGTATTCAGAATGAAATCCTACAAGGACTTCTTAAAGAGCCATATGCAACTAAAATGACATCAATTGGTTTTGTAATACAGTAGTAAATGTTTCTTTTGTGAATTCTTCATTGACACAATTATTCAACCCCTTAAAGACTACCACTCTGAAGAACAGAGGTTCATTGAAGTGTTTTCAATCAGGTATTGAAAACACCTGTGGATGTCAGGGAGCAGCAATAAAGCCTAATAAGCACCAATTAGGCAGCTTTAAAATGACTGTGATACTCAGCTCCTTCTAGACATTTACTGGTGTGGTTACAAACATGGTGAAGTCAAGAGAATGGTCATGGAAAACAAGAGAAGAGGTGATTACTCTTCACATGAAGTGCAATGGCTATAAGAAGATTGCAAAGATGTTAAACATACCAAGAGACACCATAGGAAGCATCATTCGCAAATTCAAGGCAAAAGGCACTGTTGAAACGCTACCTGGTCGTGGCAGAAAGAAGATGCTGACTTCGACTGCTGTGCGCTACCTGAAGCGTAGCTTGGAGAAAAGTCCCCGTGTGACTGCTGAGGAACTGAGAAAAGATTTGTCAGATGTGGGTACTGAAGTTTCTGCTCAGACAATACGGCGCACACTGCGTAATGAAGGCCTCCATGCCAGAACTCCCAGGCGCACCCCTTTGCTGTCTCCAAAGAATAAGAAGAGTCGACTGCAGTATGCCAAAAGTCATGTGGACAAACCACAGAAGTTTTGGGATAGTGTTCTGTGGACTGATGAAACAAAATTAGAACTGTTTGGGCCCATGGATCAACGCTATGTTTGGAGGAGGAAGAACAGGGCCTATGAAGAAAAGAACAATCATGTCAAGTCAATCATGCTTTGGGGCTGTTTTGCTTCTACAGGTACAGGGAAGCTGCAAGGTACCATGAATTCTCTTCAGTACCAGGAGATATTGGATGACAATGTGATGCAGTCCGTCACAAACCTGAGGCTTGGGAGACGTTGGACCTTTCAACAGGACAATGATCCCAAGCATACCTCCAAGTCTACTAGAGCATGGTTGCAGATTAAAGGCTGGAACATTTTGGAGTGGCCATCACAGTCACCAGACTTAAATCCGATTGAGAACCTCTGGTGGGACTTAAAGAAAGCAGTTGCAGTGCACAAGCCTAAGAATGTGACTGAACTGGAGGCTTTTGCCCATGACGAATGGGCGAAGATACCCGTAGATCGCTGCAAGACACTTGTGTCAAGCTATGCTTCACGTTTAAAAGCTGTTATAACTGTAAAAGGATGTTGTACTAAGTACTAAGATTGAATGTCATTTGGGGGGTTGAATAAAACTGATGATGTGAGCACAGAAAAGACATTTGTGGTTATTTCATTATAAATGTTGTTATATTTATCTGACCTACACGTGCCTCTTTGATTTAATTGTAAGCAGGATGACTGAATGATCAAAATCAATGTCAAACTGCCCAAAACAATCAATTTCAGTGGGGGTTGAATAATTTTGAACACAACTGTATGTATAATGTGTAAGTGCCGCCACTGCACAGTGAAGTTTTGTTTATGTTTACGCCACCCCCTGGCCCTAAATAAGTCATTAACTAGGTAGCGGCAGTGGCGCAGTCTTCAGTAAATTGTGGATTACTGAAGGCGAAAGTTGTTCTGCGCTAGTGCTTCAACCCCTGACCAGTAATTGGCTCATTCTTTCACTGAGTGGGTGGACCTGCCAGCTAGCTCAGTTTGATAAAATTTGATCAACTTTCAGAAGAAGCCTGCTAAAAATATTGGTGTGATGTAGGCACTACAGAGATCCCTGCCGCAGCACACCAGTCACTGTGTTGCAAAGCAACGGCTGCTGTGATTTAGCTCTAAGCTTTCTGATACAAATTCATACTTGGAAGAAAAGGGTAGGTAGTTACTTACCTTATTCTTAAAGTGGGGGCAGAATAAAGCTAGTGACAGAACCAATAACTGATATACAGAGCCAGTAACAGATAAATGTAGTGCGATTCCTCTTTCCCTAGCAATATGCACAAAGAAGGTTTAGGAGATTTTTTATTAAAAAGAGGAGGGGGGGGGGGGGTCAGACCTGTGGGTGGTTGTTTGTAATGGGGACAAGAATTTCAATAAATCAGGGTGAATTTCACTAGTGGAGGACATGAACAGCAATAATAACCCAAGAGAGGTTAAAGTCCTTGACCAATCAATCCCAAACGTAAAAAGGGTTTTTGCTAAATTAGTCTTCTAGATGCTTGTAAATCTGACGTTTTTCAGATGGAAGGTAAAAAATGTCTGTAGAGCCCCCCCAATCACTGAAACATTTGAGCGCCCCCTTCACCATGTTTCTTAGGCTCTGCCATCACACCTGAAGGCCCTGGAATCTCCTCAGAGCAGTTGGATGTGCCCCAGCGTAGCCTTTTCCTAGAGTTCAGACTCCACCCAGTCACTTCAGGTCTTTGTAGCCAATCCCAAGGGAGCTACTTAAAGCGGAGTTCCAGCCACAAAATCGATTTTGTGGCCATCCGCTTGCTTTTCTTTACCTGAAAAGGAAATGGATAGTTAGGATTTTTTTTTTTTTACTTACCTTGTTATTGTAGAAAGAAATACTCACCTTTCTTCCACTTCCTCCCTCATCGGCCGCGGCCCGCGTCGTCACTTCCGGTTTGCAATGATTCCTGGGAGCTGAGCGTCATCGCTCCCAGGAATCAATGCGACGGCACTGGCCCCGCTCGTCACTTCCGGAAGTGACAAGAGGGGCCAGTGCAGGCGCATTCTGGGAGAAGAAGACACGGAAGAGGACTCAGAAGAGGATCGCGCTGGCTTCAGCTGCCCACAACAGAGATGGCAACGCTGGAGAAGAAATTTTAAAAGTGAGTATTTCTTCTTGCAGGTAAGTGCGAACCGGGACAGATCAGAGGCTAGCCATTGTGGAATGTACTAGCCCTGACTGTCCCGGGGGGTATGTTCATTGACATTTTTTTTTGTGGCCGGAACTCCGCTTTAATTTCTCTTTTAGGTTCACACCCCCAGTGATGCCATGCTTCCAGCAGTTAAGGCTCCGTTTCCCTAAAGGAGGTTCAAAGGGCCTTCATGGCTGGTGTCGTGGTGTAGAGATGAGGAAGACCAGTGAGCGTCCGTTCCCTCCTAGATAAGAACCTGGTAGCAACAAGGATTTAGTCACTTCAGGGTTTCTGCTGTCCCTTTGCCTGGCACATATAGCCAGGGAAAAGAAGGTAATGGAGCATGATCGGTGCTCCATTAGCTTCAGTGGAGTTCAGGGAAGACATCAAGAATCTAAAAAAACCCTGATGTCTTAGCAAAGACACAATAAAAATGCTATCACATTAGGGGACTATTGGTTCCCTGTACGATAGTAATAAAGTTAACAAAAACTGTAAAAAAAAAAAAAAAGTACACAAACTCTTAAAATTCCCCCAAAAAACTTTGAGCCACCCAACCTTGCATACATACATACACTATTTTGTCAAAAGTATTGGGACCCCTGCCTTTACACACACATGAAATTTAATGGCATCCCAGTCTTAGTCCGACCATTCTTCCAGAAGCACATTTATAAAGGTCAGGCGCTGATGTTGGACGAGAAGGCCTGGCTCGAAGCACAAAGCAAGGTCCATAAAGTCATGGATAAGCGAGTTTGGGGTGGAGGAACTTGACTCAACCATTTGATTGGCCAGGCCCCAATGTCACTACTTGTCTGGAATACACATCATAAGAGCCGTGCCATAAACATATGATGAGTGGCGCATGCACAGCTCAGTGTACATTACTCCTGACCGGCAGGGAGAAGCACTTATGACCAATAGCGTCTCTTCTGTCATAAAAACTCTGCCTGTCCGTGTTTGTTCCTTCCAGGTTCAATTTCACTTCCAGGTAACACGCATTATTATAAGTTAACATCAGCTGTAAATTGCCTAATGATGGTGTTTTAAACTCATTAAACCATAATAGCTTGAGCCCACAGCATTGATGAAAGCAAAGAAAACCATGAAACAAATGCAAATGAGACATTCAGCTCTACATATGGCATTTGACTGCATCTGTGCTATAAACCAGAGGTTCTAGATACACAGTCTGAGGATTAGAATGAAAGGATTTGCATGTGTCCAGCCAAGCATCATCCTTATATTTGTATGGACACAAAACAGGTCAGTTCACTATGCTGTATGAGTGAAATTTTAATGGTGTTTAAATATTTTCTCTCATGATAATCGTCTCCACAGCACAGTCAACAGCTATATTGCATTGATTTAAAGCTGAACTCTTTGCAAAAAAAAAAGAAAACATAGCTTTAGTATTTGTTTACACTAGCATTGCCCTCTGAAAAGCGATGAGCAGTGGATCAATTTTCAGAGGGAGTTCAACACACAGTAAGGATATAAATGTAAGCATTTTCACCTTGCAACCGAGTGTACCACTTGGGGTTGTTGGGCACAAGCCCATTAACATTTGACAGACTGTACTGTCTGCCGAACATAATAGCGTTTTTACCACCACCCCCAAAGATGTAAACTACGCCTGTATGAGTAAAGTGCTATCCTTGTCAGTCTCTTGTAATACCCAGTGCAGCAGAACTCAAGATTGGAGGGGGGGGAGGGGCACTGGAGGGCAGAAGCACTCTTAGCTAGCAGACAGATGAGGTCACTGGTCATTGATTTAGTTGGCAGACAGATGAGGTCACTGGTCTACTGCTGCTCCATCACTGTCCATTCAGTAAGGTTATCTAGAATTGTTGTCTGGAAAATATGCAAACCTCAGGATAGGATGGACAGAAATCTACATCACTTGGTAGGAAAAATGGCTCCAATATGCGTTTCATCTGTGTGTTTACGGGTTTTCTGTTGTGGTTTGGCTGGAGTTTAACTTTAAAAAGAGAAGTATGGCCACTGCTTTTTTGACCATACTTCTTTTCTGGGTCACAATTTATGCATTAAGGTAGAAAAACCTTCTATGATGCACAAGCCCCCCCAGCCCCTGCTTATTGTTACCTGAGCCCGATCAGATCCAGCGATGTGCACGAGAGCAACGGCTCTCGCCGCCGTCTCCACTTACTAGGCAGATCAATAGCAGCGTCATCCATTGGCTCCCACTGCTTTAATCAAATGTTGTGATGAGGGAGCGGGGCAGAGCCACCTGGTCTTTGTCAATATATGCAGACTTGGCAGCTCAGGAGCGAACATGCACAGCTTCCTCTGGGGGCACTCCCCGAAGAGGAGGGTCCTGGAGCGCTGGCGGGGGACCCCAAAAAAGGAGGATAGGGGCTGCTCTGTTCAAAACCATTGAACAGAGCAGGTAAGTATAACAGGTTTGTTATTTTAGTTAAAAAACAACCGAAGGTTCAATATTACTTTAAGGCCTGCTGTCGGCTGACATCACAGAGCTGGTCCTGGCTCTGCAAGGATCCCAACTTTAATATCGGAATCCACCCAGGTACCTGACCAGCAGCTGGCTCAGCTTGTCAGTGTCCTTAGGGAAAGTGGCTTTCCCTGGGGGCACTTGCAGAAGAGGAGAGGCCTGGTGCACTAGCGGGGACCCCAGAAAAGGAAGATCAGGGCTGCTCTGTGCAAAACCATTGCACAGAGCAGGTAAGTATAACATGTTTGTTATTTTAGTTAAAAAAAACAACCGAATATCACTTTAGGGCCTGCTGTTGGCTGACATCGCAGAGCTGGTCCAGGCTCTGCAAAGATCCCAACTTTAATATCAGGATCCACCCAGTTATCTGACCAGCAGCTGGCTCAGCTTCTCAGAGAGCTGCTGAGAGCTTGAGCCGACCACTCCTGCCCCCTGAACAACACAGTGCTCCAGTGAGTGCTAGAGGAGCACAGCAGAGAGCGGTGACTGACAGTCACCGCTCTCTGCTCAGTAATGAGAAAACTAATTGGGGTCTGATCTTGCAGCAATATAGGAAGTATGTAGGTTTGTTTGTTTTTTGCTATCCCACACTTCTCTTTTAACCATAGCACAATTTTAAGGGAGGGTTATAACGTGTCAGATTTTTTTCGCTATCTGAGCCCTATTGTGGAGATTTCACTTCACTTCCTCTCCCATAGCCAAACAAGAAGTGAGAGAAAATCCCTTCAAATTAAGGGAGTTCCTTGGGGATCCCCAGGCCATCAGAATTAGCATCCCCAATAGAAGATTTCCTCTCTATTACTTTTCTTGGGACAACCCAAAGTTTGAGATTTTCTTTTACTATCACTTTCAATGATAATGGTAAACAGGACAAATAGAGAGGGGGGATCTCTTTAATGGGTCACAGATAGCAGCAATAAAACCTGACAGGGGATTTAATCTCTCCCCACTTAAAAACTAAAAAAAGTTTTTCCTTTAGTTATACTTTAAGACCTTCATTACCCTAAATGACTTTACTTCCCTGCATTCCTCACCCTCCTCCAGAAAGTAAAACAGCATTTTTTTTCTGGCCATGCCCCTGCCACCATTTTTGCATTTATTGAGCCTTAGTGACATACTGACATGCCAGTGACTTTTAGGCCACGTTCACATGAGACATAATACAGCATCTGCTTATGTGAAGCCATGTTTACCTGCACAGGTGTTCTGGGAATCCCCTTGCAGGAAGTCATACTAATGTCAACTGGGACGCAGTGGCTGTATGTTCCCGAACTCACACAGTTTGTGTTCGGGGCCATGCTCCCACAACCATGTCAAACTGAGAACAGTAGCTGTGTTCAATGAGACTGCCTACACTGGGATGCATGGAGCACCTGTGCAACCCTGTACAGGTAAACATGGCCTCGCACAAGCGTCCAGTGTAGTACGCCTTGTGTGAATGAGGCCTTCCGTCTCATCACCTTGAAGGAACCTGTTGCCTCAGGCAGCTGGTTTATCTAGTTTTATAGCATAATAAAAAAAAACGCTGTAACCTTACTTAGCAGAGCAAAGTGAAAGTGTTGCGTTTATCCAGTCATTTTTTTCACATTAACTAATTCATCAAGGGCCACGTAATCAGGAGCATGGCAAGGAGTGTGCCCTTTGGCTACATATTTTGTGCCAAAACCTGTCCCTCTTTTCCATCTCAGGTTTTGAGATATGCTCTAATACTTCCACTTTAATACATACCAAGACTGATGAACCATGAAAAATCTACACAGTACATTCTCTGACACACACAATAATGACTGCCTCCCACTCCATAATTAGGACGAAACGAAAACTTCTGCCATGCAGAGAACACATGCACCAAGGTTATGTCTGGCATTTTTAAGCATGCAATTTAATCTACACAGTATTTGACAGAGGCCAATACTAATACGGGAGATCAAACAAAATCCTTGTTATTCTCAAGGTAGACTGTGCTGTGTGACCTTCCAAACAAGTTTAGACACGTTCCTCTCTAAATCCAAAAGTACAAAGGTTTCTGCCTGTGAATGGAAATTAACTGTGTTAAGAATGCTAAATTAAAGCGACTTTTGCAGACCCTTATAGACATAAGTATGTCTGGTCAAACAGGGCCTACATGGCTTCTCTGGGGGAACTCTTAGATGCTCCGTATCTATATACACACACACACACACACACACACACACTATATATATTTTACACACACACACGCACATATACATATATTCATATTTATTTATGTATTTATTTATTTTTAATAGAAAATCATTTAAAGTGGTTCTAAAGGCAGAAGGTTTTTTTTATCATAAAAGGGATTGCAAAGGCAGAGGGTTTTTTTTTTTTTTATCTCAATGCATTCTATGCAATAAGATTAAAAAACCTTTCCGTGTGCAGCCGCCTTCAGCCCCTCTAATAATCACCTGAGCCAATCTTTAACGAGCGATGTTGCAGGAGTGTCTAAGCTGGTCAGGACTCCCTTCCTCATTGGCTGAGACAGCAGCGAGGTGCGATTGGCTCCTGCTGCTGTCAATCAAAATCATTCGGCCAATCGGGCCAGGGGACAGGGCCGGGTCGCAGCTCTGTGTCTGAATAGACACAGGGAGCTGTGACTCAGCTCGGGTGCCCCATAGCAAGCTGCTTGCTGTGGGGGCACTCAACAGGAGGGAGGGGCCAGGAGAGTCGAAGAGGGACCCAAGGAGTGGAGGATCTGGGCTGCTCTGTGCAAAACCAACTGCATAAAACAGGTAAGTAAGACATGTTCGTTATTTAAAAAAAATATATGGATTTTGACTTACCGTAAAATCGATTTCTCTGATGTTCAGAGACGGACACAGCTCCTGATCTTCTTAACCATCGGGGTTATACTGCCCCCTACAGGAGAAGGACACTAGGCAGAAAAAAGTCTGGCTACGCCTATGGGCAGTCCCAGGGGGTATAATCCCTCTCTCTGCTATAGGCACTCAGTTTTGATACAAGCAGTGTCAGAAGAAATACAACTTTACAGAGGGGTGGGTGCTTTGTCCATCAATGAACATCAGAGAAATGGATTTTACGGTAGGTCAAAAATCCAATTTTCTCTTACATTCATTGATGGACACAGCTCCTGATCTTCTTAACCACTGGGACAGCCCAAAAGCAGTGTTAAACACGAGGGGTGGAAACAGCGAAAAATAAAATTCCCAAGGCTAAACTATAGCCAACCAGGTAAACAGGAGCTCAACCAAAACAACTGGAGCCCACCTGAAAAGAAAAATAAACCCTCAACAAGGACCAGGCCTTCTAAACAGCAGCCTGCAAAACCTTGCGGCCAAAGGAAGCATCTGCAGATGCCAACACATCCACGTTATAGAACTTTGGGAAAGTGTGCACCGACGTCTAGGTGACCGCCTTGCAAACCTGCATCACGGATGCCTGCTGACGGAAGACCCAGGAGGCACTGAGCGCCAGAGTACAGTGCACCTTGACAGGGAAAGAAGGTACCTGACCCTTGAGGGAATAGGCCTGAATCATCGTCTGTCTGATCCATGTGGAAATGGCCACAGAGGAAGTGGACAACCCTTTCCGAGGCCCATCCGTGAGCACAAATAAAGAGTCTGACTTTCTAAAAGACTTTGTAGCTGCTAGGTACACCCTAATTGCCCAGACCACATTCAAGGCATGCAAGGCAATTTCCTTTGGATGTTTTGGCATGGGACACAGGGAAGGCAACACAATGTCTTCATTCAAATGAAAATCAGAGACAACCTTTGGAAGGAACTACGGACAGGGGCAAAAACCACCTTAATATCTGTGAACCACCAAGTAAGGTGAAAGACAGGATAACGCTGCCAATTCCGACACAATGCGCACAGAGGTGATTGTCACCAAAACGGCTCCCCACTGGGACAGAGCAAGGAGCGGAATCGCCTGAAGATTCTCAAAACGAGGCTTCTGAAGGACTGAGCACCAAATTGAGCTCCCAAAGCGGCAATGAAGACGGCACTGGAGGGGCCAAGTGCCTAACTCCTTGAAGAAATGTAAGCACCAGGGAGTGTGTGGCCAAGGATCATTGAAAAAAAAAAACGCTAAGCCAGACACCTGGCCCTTCATAGTACTCAAGGCCAGCTTTTGCTCAACCCTTCATTGAAGGAAGGTCAAGATCCGAGCCACCGAAAAAGAGCAGGGATGAACCCCAAGAGACTCACACCACGCAGTGTACGTCTTCCACGTACGATGATAGATCTTTCTAGAAGTAGATTTCCTAGCTTTTAAACAGTGTTGGAATCACTGACTCCGACAAACCCCTATCCATCAGCACCTGGCGTTCAACAGCCAAGCCGTCAAAGCTAGAGACTAAAGCAGGATGGAAGACTGGTCCTTGGGACAGCAGATCCTCCCTAAGAGGAAGCTTCCAAGGAACGTCAGCGACCAGCCTCACCAGATCGGTGTACCAAGCCCGGCAAGGCCAGTCTGGGGCCACTAGGATCACTGGAATCCCTTCTGCCTCGATCCTGCATAGAAGTCTTGGCAAAAGCTTGAGAGGAGGAAAGGCATACATCAGACGATAATGACCCCACGGGGCAACCAGAGTGTCTGTGGCGTCCACCAGAGGATCCCGTTACAGAGCCACAAACCTCTGCGCCTTTCTGTTGAGCTGAGTCGCCTACAGATCCACCTCGGGGATGCCCAACCAGAGACATAAACGGATGAAACACCTCTGGATGAAGGGACCACTCCCCTTGGTCCAAGGCCTGCCAAATGAGGTAGTCCGCTTGCCAGTTTTTCACCCCAGGAATGTGTATGGAGGAAAGGGCTGGAGTGAACCGTTCTGCCCACCTTAGAATGCCGGCTACCTCCAGAGCTGCCAGGACACTTCTTATGCCCCCCCTGGTGTTTGACATAAGCCACGGCCTTTGGCATTGTGCGATTGAATTTGCATTGGACATCTCTGAAGAAGATGCGTCTAATGTTCCAGGCACATTGATCGGTATTCTGGACTCTCCCAGTGTCCAGACCACCTGAGCAGAATTTTTGCAGAGGACGCCTCCTCAGCTGGGCAGGCTGCCATCCGTGGTGACCATTGTCCAATACAAGGGGAGGAAGGATTTGCCCAGCTGAAGCACCGGAGAACAAAACCACCATATCAGGGACTCTTTTGTTCCCTGGCTCAGCCGGATCGGTTTGTCCAGAGACTGCTGATTCTTGTCCCATTTGACCAGAATCTCCCTTTGCAGGGATCTTGTATGGAACTGTAAAAACGGAACCGCCTCAAAAGGTAGACACCATCAGGCCCAGCACCCACATGCAAGTCAGGAGGGATGACCTGGACAGCAGGTGACTAATTGCAGCCTGCAGTTTCTGGAGTTTGTCCAGAGGAAGGAGCACTATGGCTAAGGCCAAGTCCAGAATCAGACCCAGATAGTCCAGCTATGTGGATGGAACCAGAGCAGACTTCTGAAAATTCAGACTCCAGCCAAACCCCCTTTAGAGTTCGTATGGTGATCTTCAGGTTTTCCGCCAGAGCAGTAGGAGACTCCGCTCGCAGAAGGAAGTCGTCCAAGTAGCCCAGGACCGCGAATCCCTGTTGGTGTAACAATGCTAGCACCAAGAAAAAATAATATACAGAGTATATTACCTGCGCCAATGGGGGACCTGTACAAGTGTATTAACCTAGTGATATAGTGTAAAGGATAAATAAATATAGTGAATGAATAAATTGCAGCTGCTATAGTAAAGTGCTAGTGCCAATGTGAAGTGTAGTAATCAAAATAGATTGATTACCTATAGCGCTTGCTAAAACACAACCAATGTGATAAATATACAAAATAGACAAATATACAAAATGTTAAATATTTTAAACCTAATAGTAGTGAATTGATTACTAATAATATATATAAATAATCAATCTAAAAAACATGTGCACAATAATATACTAAATCATTAAAGGACAGTCCATACTGTGGTAAATTCCACCAAAAAAGTGACTTCCGAGTGAAAACAGTCCAATGAATGATGTCAAAAAATATAAAGTGCCAGTGCTCCTTTTGCCTCTTCCCAAGTTGCCCTTCACCGTAGAAAATAGGTAAAATTCAAACTGTCCAACTGTTCCAATGAAACACGTTTTGTCATTGGTTAGACTTCTTCAGAGGACCTCTGAAGACGTCTAGCCAATGACGAAACGCGTTAGTTGGAAAGCACGTCGTGACATCATACGGGCTTAGTGGAACGCAAGCCGGAAGTACTGCTCTCCACTCGTAGACCTCGTGTATGACGGCGTTTTTGTGTGTTTTATGGACTGCATTCACGTTTTATCGCACTGCTTGGACTTTTTATTATTTATTGATTTTCCCTGATTTTACACCAGTTTTTATATTCACTTTTTGGGACTGCATGTATTTGGAGTGACCGGGGTGTGTGCAATAAACAAACCACTTATATACAGTACTGCACTATCCGGGTTTTTTATTCCCCTATATACCCCGCGGCTGGAGGTGACCCAAATAGGAGGATCATAGAACCATTGAGTCTCTGGGGAGACCATACCTTTTTGGAGAAGGCCAGCAGTGGAAGTGGTACTGCAGAGGGACATCCTTACCCGCCAGGAGGGACGTACCCGAATCTGGAGATTGTCTCCAAAGCACGGTTGGTCTTAATGCCGTAAGGCATATAGGACCCACGTTTTCTGGTGAGTTTGAATTTTACCTATTTTCTACGGTGAAGGGCAACTTGGGAAGAGGCAAAAGGAGCACTGGCACTTTATATTTTTTCACATCATTCATTGGACTGTTTTCACTCGGAAGTCACTTTTTTGGTGGAATTTACCACAGTATGGACTGTCCTTTAATGATTTAGTATATTATTGTGCACATGTTTTTTAGATTGATTATTTATATATATTAGTAGTAATCAATTCACTACTATTAGGTTTAAAATATTTAACATTTTGTATATTTATCACATTGGTTGTGTTTTAGCAAGCGCTATAGGTAATCAATCTATTTTAATTACTACAGTTCACATTAATGCTAGCACCAAGGCTAACACTTTTGTTAAGACCTGAGGAGCAGGAGGCGAGACCAAAGGGTAACGCCACAAACTGATAATGCTCCTCTCCCACAGAAAAGTGGAGGAAGCTCTAGTGACCAGCACATATTGGAATGTGAAGGTAAGCATCCTTGATGTCGATAGAGGCAAGAAAATCCCCCTGATGCAGGGATGGCACCACCATGCGAATAGACTCCATTCTGAACTTCTGCACCCGCACAAAGCAGTTTAGTGCCTTTTAGGTCCAGGATTGGACGCACCTTGTCCTTCTTCCTGGGAACTGTAAACAGGTTTGAGTAAAAACCTTGAAAACGTTCCGATGTCGGGACAATTACCCCATGAAGTCTAGCACCGCCCCAAACAGACCCCGTAAGCAGTCCGGGGAGAGGTGCAAGTTTTAGGGAAAGAACCTTGCCGGGGGGTAAGGGGGTAAGGGTACGAAACTCGATCTTGTAGCCAGACCGAATGATATGGACCCACTTGTCTTGTACCAGGGAAGTCCGTGGGGTCCGGAAAACAACAAAGATGCCCCCCCATCCTCGATATGGGTGAGGGCGCACCTTCCTGCTGAAGGAGCCTTGTCTGCGGGTCTGGAGAAGCCCGCTCTCGACTTGCCAGACCAAGTTCGCTTGGATCCACCAGAGGAGACCCTGAAAGACTTTGATCCCTTGTCAGTCGCCCCTGAGGATGAAAAAACTTCTTATGAGCAGAGAAGAATGGCCCATGTCTACGACGAGGGTCCCTGTCCTTAGTAGCCTGCGGAAGAAAGGTACTCTTCCCCCCTGTGAGCCCCCTAATGATGTCATCCAGGGTAGCGCAAACAGGCGATCTCCTTGAAAAGGAAGACCAGCATTTGAGCCAAAAAATACGCAGAAGGACCAGCTGCGTCTAAAGAGGCATCACATATAAACTGCAGCCCCTGGACCAATTGGTCAGCCAGCTCAGCAACGGCAGGGGGGAGCTACTCCCCCTCCCAGTCACGGTGTAAAAGCTTAGCCCACTCGACCAGAGTTTGCGACACCAGTGCAATGATAAATACTGGTCTCGGTGCCGAACCAGCCACAGTGAACATACTGAGGACCACGGCCTCCGCCTTCCTGTCAGCCGGGTCCTTAAAAGCTGGGGACTCTTCAACAAGAATCCTAGTTGCCTTGTTCAATCTGGAGACCGGAGAGTCCACCACCGGTGGAACAGTCCACTTTTTAAGAAGAGACATCTCATAGGGGTACCACATAGCAATTCGCTTAGGGACCACAAGGGGACGTTTTGGCCGTTCCCACTCTTTAGTGATATTTCTGTCAAAATAGGCAGGGAAAGTTAACACCTTTGACGCTCTGGAAGCTTTGGGGGTGCCAAAGGGAACCAACACTTCCGTCGGAGCTTCAGCTGCGTCCTCCATTGTTAAGGTCTCACGCACATATACAACCAGCTCCTTTTCGTGCCCGGCTACAGAAGTGGAGGAATCATCCTCACTGTCTGAGAACTCAGGGCAGAGTGACTCACGCCTGTGGCAGCCGAATCAGATTCAGATTTTCCGCTCCACATCACAACTCCACCCTCTAACTCTGTCCGGCTCCCAGCCTCTCCCACACTCACTTGCTTGCAGTTGCAGCGGCTGCAGAGTCCCTCTATCCAGTATTTTCATCTCTAAGCCTGTCACAGCTCTCTGAAAATCTCTGATCCATGGCTATGTCTATGGACTGAAGCTAGGAAGGTGGAGTCATGACATCACTGGCCCCACTTCCCAACTGTACACACATACTAGCACCGGCTTAGCAGCACGCACGCTGCTTAAAGTGTGCGCGCACGTCACTCCCTGCTGGGAAGTGGAGCATACAGCTGAGAGGTCAGGCCAGTGATGTCACAACTCCGCCGCCCACAGACCAGAGATTTTCAGAGAGATGTAAATGGCTTGGAGATGAAAATACTGAGGTAAAAATACAGCGCTATGGATTTTTACAGAACAAACTATAAAATGGGAACTGATGCATATGAGGTTTACAACAACTTAAAACAGATTGTAAAAAAAAAAAAAAGACAAAGGCATAATGAACTAGTATGCAACATATGCAGCTCATTATGAAATACTTACCTTAGAACGAAGCCCCCACAGCACCGCCCGCTCATAGGTGACACGGCCAACATGTTCAGCTGTCTTGCATCCGGGTTCGCATTCTCCGGCCATCTGATTGGTTGTAGCCGTGATAACGTCACTCCCCAACATGCGCGCAGGAGTCGCCGTTCATGGCACAGGGCTCTGAAGGACGTCACGGGCGGCCGTTCCTTCAGAGCGCATGCGTCAATGATGTCACTGGCTGCAAGCAAAGTAAATCTCTCCTAAACGGTGCATGTTTAGGAGATATTTACAGTACCTATAGGCAAGTCTCATCATAGGCTTACCTATAGGTACAAGTTACAGAGGAAACTTTACTTCCTCTTTAAAACTAAACACACTTTTACTCAGTCTGAGGCAGCAGGAGACACGCACCTTTCACTTATACTCGTGCACATGCTTCCTCTGCATGTATGTCTTGCATGTGTTGGGTTTTTCTTCAGAAGCAAAGCAGGGAAGATTACAGAGGACATGCTGCTTTTTTAATTTATTTTTGTACCCAGTCTCAAGAAACACATTCCAACTATTCTTCTATTCTCATCTAGGCAAGAATGACATTTGCATCACCCACAACCTCCTAGGATAGCCACATCATGCATCCCAGGAGGCCACAGCTATTCTACCAGGCATGTGCCTACCCTGTCATCAGAAGGCTTTCGGTTTCCAACTGGTTTTTGCAGCCTGCTCCTTGATGATTCTTTGCGGTGCATGCACGTGATGTGCTGCAGCCTCATGTGCTTCAACCCCCACATAACCTCATGTGCTGCAGCCCCCCCCCCCCCACCCCACTGAACCTCACGTGCTGCGGCAGCACTAAACCTCACATGCTGCGGCAGCACTAAACCTCACGTGCCCTCACGTGCTGCGGCAGCACTAAACCTCACGTGCTGCGGCAGTACTGTGGAGTCCTTCGGGACACTGTTGGAAAGCTGGGCATGTGAGATGTTTTCTGTTCACAACCCAGCAAAAAAGGAAAGGAGTGAAGCTCTTCTTTAACTTCAATTAGGTCAGTTTTCACCACCAAACTACTTTGCTCTGTGCCTTACTTACCCATGTGCTTCATTGACCTACTGAAAGGGGTGCAATGTATCAACGGATGGGGTGGGAAGGACTGATTAAGCAGAGATTTATTGAAAGTTAGTATATGCATAGAACATACACCTTTTGGGGCGTGCACCGCGACCTCTGCGCGACTTGCAGGGACTTCATATAATTGAAGTCAATTCAAGTCGCCTCCAGAACGCCCCAAAGTAGTACAGGACCCTTTTTCTAAGTCGGAGAGACTTGTGTCGCTCCTATTAGAACGGGTCCTGTACTATTCAATGGCGACCGACCGACCGCGACTTGTCAGGCGACCAAGTCGCATGACAAGTCGCGCTAGTGTGAATGGGCCCTAAGGCTAGGTTCAAATCTGTCTGTTTATATTTGTTTTTTAGTGCGATTAACAGGTTTTATTATACATTTACACACATTTCCTTTATTCAGGTGGTCTCCAAACTGCGGCCCTTTGCTTGCTTTTATCCGGACCTTGGGGCACCATTTTCATCCACTGATACCAAAAATGGGGCATAATCCCACACCCCACTGACACCAGTGAAGGGTCAGAATTCCTCCCAATGACACAAGAGATGGGGCACAATTACTCCTAATGGCACCAACAATGGTGCCCAATGACACCAACACGGGGCGCTATTCCTCCCACTCACACCGAAGATGAGGCATGGTTTATTCCCACTAACGTCAGGACCTTTTCTAATCCCAATGCCAACAGTCCGGCCCCCTTTAAGTCTGAAGGACAGTAAACTAGCCTTTTGTTTAGAATGTTTGGAGACCCGTGCTCTATTCTAATGGGCTTAACAGTGCATGAAAATGCACAGAAAAATGGGCCTAATTTTTTTTTGTAAAACTGCTGTGCTACTTAATGCAGGAATCTGAACAAACTCATTAAATAACATTTGTTCTTATGACACCTTGTTTTCTGTTAAATCATGAAGGTGTGAATGGGGCTCAAATCATTTAGGCTTTACTGAGAACAGCTTCACTCGAAAAACCCCCTTCATTGATCTATTGCGCTTGAAGTGCACTACTGTTTTAATAGGTATAGTTGATACCCAACAGGTGCACTGCACAGAGGTCCATTCAAAAGGAGCATGCAAAGTGATATCCAGTTTCTTATCACCCATCACAGACTGAACATTTGTATAGCGCATCAAACAACCTGTGCACCAGGCTTACAAATACTATTCATTTATCTCACTGTAGCATATGGTAAAAAAGAGTAACTGTATCAACTTTATACATTTATTCAACCAACTTAAACACTATGGGCCAATTCACACCATAGAAAAACTCAGTCCGGATGCGTTCCGGATGCTTTTCTGCATGTGCATTTTTTACACGCTTTTCATGCGTTCCAGTGTGTTTTTGATGCAGTCCAGTTCATTTTCCCCTCTTTTTTTCTTAACCTTAAAATCGGAAGTTCCATCCAAAATTGGAACTTCCGCTTTAGGTACTCCTACTCTTGGCATGTCATTTTTTTTTAGGGGGGGAGCGGGTACCTAGTTTTGACAGGTACCCACTTCCGCTCGGAGTACCGCGGCGCCCTGAGCAGAAGTTCTCCTCTCCCCCTCCCTCCCTGCAATCTTCTGGGACATGTCAGAGGTCCCAGAAGATTGCCTGCCAATCAAGACGCGCAGCGCAACTCGCGCATGCGCAGTGCGTACCCGGCTGTGAAGTCGCAAGCTGTCACAGCCGAGTGCCCACACCAGTGATGCCGGAGCCACCGAGACCAGAGGGAGAGGATCGAAGCTTCGGGCGGCCTGCATCGCTGGACTGTGGGACAGGTGAGTGTGTGTTTATTAAAAGTCAGCAGCTACACTTTTTGTAGCTTCTGACTTTTAATAAACACAGAAAAGGCTGGAAATAAGGAAATGTGTGTTCCAGTGGGTTTTTAAAATGTTTTAAAGCATTCCAGTACAATCCAATGCAGGAAAAATGCAGCATGTTCTACTTTTTTTTTTCTGGAACTGGAACACACTGGAACTGCAAGCACTGGTGTACACTATGCCATTGGAAACCATAAAACCTACTATTCATGCATTTTCTATTCAGAAAAAAAAAAAAAAAAAACGCACTGGACTGCATGTGGTGTGAACTGGCACTACAAGTTCTCTTAGGTGATCAGCAATGGGATCACCAAGAAATTTCACAGAATTGTTTCGTCATAAAATGACACAATCAACAGAAAAAGCTGCCTTTGTGACCCCAGTAAATCATCTCTTATTAAAGTAGATGTAAACCCAATCAATAAAGTCTCATATAAGCTCTGACAAGTTAAAGCGGAACTTTAACCCCCCCCCCCCCCCCCCATTTATCTGGCAGTGCTCAGTCCTGCGCTATCATGTTTCCCTGCGGTGATGTCATCGCCAGGCTGTTCCAGGTTAAGCTGGTTACACCGACACGCCTCCCGATGACACCCCCTTCTCCTTGCCTCAATAAAAGGCTTTGCCCCCTGGGATATGTGACATTCATATCCCGGGAGGCACCACAGGCAGTGTGTGCAGCACTCGTCTACGGCGAGCAACGTTCATGGGAAGGTGGGGTGGACACGATTGAAAAAAATTAGAAAATAAAAAAAAAAAGAAATTAAACCAAAGAAAAAAAAAAAGAGAAAGCCATATTCCTGAAGAGGACAGGGGGAGGGGTGGGAGGCTGAAGGTCCACTTTAAAATAATTTTATTACTACTTTTGAAAATATATTATATGTGTAGTTTTTGTTTAAAAATACCAATGATCCTGTCATGAAGGTCCTTGTTCAGGTGAACTTAGATTGTCAAGCTGTCACATGCACACATGATTGAGACTCTAAAACAGCCTGACCACATTGCGCATCTACGGTCCACCACTATCAATATCAGAAAACCAGTTCCTAGCAATGATTTGCAAACAATGCTTTACCAAGGTGCAAACAAATCAGCAGTACTGAGCAGCAAAAATGGATCAAAATGTGTTCAGTTCAATTTTGATCCATCTATCAAACAGGATTGTTGTAAAACAATCAATCAATCAGAGCCTGCACCGCTGATCAGTGTATTCTGACTGCAGAAGAGTCCCCTCTGTCAGAATACAATAATAGCACAGCGGGAGGATTCCTCCATCCACCTCACTTGTGTGGATGGGGGAGTCCATTCTGGGGACTGATAAGTATTACATTTTGTAGAAGGCTTGCATTTATTTAATTTACACACTGTGGTAGACCTATTATCGCTGGTTTAATGCGGTTACATTGTGGTAATACCCATTGCTTTACTTACTGTAAATGTCTGGATGTGCTGAGAGATGGAATTTGTTTTTTTTTTTCTTCTTGAACGTGTTCCACCTTTTTGTATGTTACCCTGGTTTCCTATTTGTCACCTACTGGCTCAACAAAAAAAGAAAAACTTACTATAAATGATTGAAAAGCAAGAAAAGATCCATGTACCGGCGGACATCGGAGCCGCCGGTCACAAGCGCGGGGATCACTGTGAACGTGCTTGCCCCCTACAGGCTCCTGGGCGAGCGACGTAGCCCTATGTCGGTTTGCCCAGGAGCGGCTGACCGCCGCTGTAAATAGTCGTGCGGCGGTCGGAAAGTGGTTAAATTCCTCTGCAGAAGTTAGAGGTTCGAAGTCTGAAAATAAATAAAAAACAAAAAAGTCAACAGTCACAAATAATGTAGCTGCTGACCTAATAAAAAGACACTTACCTGTACAGGGATCCAGCACTGTCCTCACCCGGGCTGGTTCTTCGCCAGTCTTCCCTGTTTACTGTGGGAAGGCGGCTGGCCCTCCCTAACAGCCGGCTCCACACTGCACTACGGTTTGTGAACAGACTTGCAGCCTCCTGGGACCTGGGATGGGTCTCAGGAGGTTGCAGGCAGGGGGAGAGGGGAGTGAATTTCCATTGGGATTGCCTTCAGTGGAAGTGGGAGCGGGTACCTGTCAAAACTAAGCAACTACTCCCCCCCCCCCCCCCAAAAAAAAAAACTTCCGGGGGGGGGGGGGGGGGGTCGGAGAGAGGGAGGGAGGACATAAACTGGATACATGGCAAGTCGTGCTCCCGGGGGCTAAAAACATGCACACATCATAGATTATAGGGGAGGGGGGGGGGGACAACTAGGGAGTCAACAGTGTAGAAGGTCTTCTGGCAGATCATAGACGTATTAGCATGCAATGCCAAGCTGCAGTTTTTAAAGCAAGAAAATCCTATCTTGTATTATAAAAGAGAAATACTATAGACTCTATAGAAACATAATTTTTACCTCTGTACAAATCACTAGTAAGGCCTCATCTGAAATATGCAGTTCAGTTTTGGGCAACAGTTCAAAGAAAGGATATTGGGGAACTGGAGAGAGAGTGCAGAGAAGGGCAACCAAACTGAAAAGAGGCATGGAGGAGCTCAGCTATGAGGAAAGATTAGAGGAACTGAATTTATTCTCTCTTGAGAATAAAACAATGAAGGGGAACAGGATTACATTGTATAAGTACATAAGTGGTCAATATAGTGAACTTGGTGCAGAATTATTCACTTTCAGGTCACTTTAGAGGACAAGGGGGCACACGTTACGTCTAGAGGAAAACAGTTAACCTCCACATACACAGTAAGAGCTGTGCAAATGTAGACTCCCTAAATATCTAGTTCTGGCCAGCTCAGTAGATTGCTTTAAAAATGAGCTAAATGCACAAAAGATACGAGGATACTAACATGTATAGGTAATAAACACCAGGAGTAGTTGATCCCGGGAATATCTGATTGCCTGGGGGATTAGGAAGGATTTTTTCCCCCTCTGAAGCAAATTGAATCATGCTTTATTGGGATTTTTATTGGGCATGGTACAGGAGGAGATGCAGGGGCTGCTGGCATGGTGCAGGAGATGCAGGGGCTGCGGGCATGGTGCAGGAGATGCGGGCATGGTGCAGGAGATGCAGGGGCTGTGGGCATGATGCAGAAGATGCAGGGGCTGCTGGCTTGACACAGGGCTATGGGCATGGTACATGCAGAGCTGTGGGCATGGTACAGGAGAGGCAGTGCTGCAGGCATAATACAGGAGATGCAGTGCTGCGGGCATGGTAGAGGAGATTCTCCTGGAGAATCTCCTCTACCATGCCCGCAGCAGTGCATCTCCTGAGGAGATACAGGGGCTGCAGAGGGATCTCACTTATCATTTGGTGAGGCGCCCTGCATTTAAAAATGTCGCCGCCCGGCGCCAACTCATCACCGCGCATGCGCCGTCTGCCCGAGAATAGCCGAGCATGTAGGGGCTTTCCCGAGCTGCAGCACATGCGCAGTGTACCTGTAGGGCCCGGCCGTGGCCATTTTTTTTTCAGGTGCCGGTGCCATAGTGCGTTCCCTGCCAAATGTGTTTTCCGATGGTCTTAGACGACCCCCAAAGGTGTCGTGACCCACAGGTTGAGAACCGCTGGTGTATATGGAGGGTTCCCTTTTTTATTTTTCCATTGGTTGAGCTAGATAGACTTGTGTCTTTTTTCAGCGTGAATAACGATGTATGTATATAACACAGACTACTTTAACGCTACAATGTGTCTCCAATTTTTTTTATAACAAGGTGTAAGTAAAAAAAAAACAAGATCAAAAGACTGAAAAAGTAAACTCTCCAGGCATTTCAGTACTTTGACTAGTTACAGTTTTGAATCATTTGAAAACCCTTTTCTTTAAAAAATGTATTTGCATTGCATGCAGAACACAAAAATGCGACTAATGCAATAGTTAATCAAATAACATATTGACCCATGAACATGAAAGGAAGAATGCAAACCTTGGTAACCTTTATCTTACACCTTTATGTTCTATTATTAGCTCCATTCTCAGAAAGCCTAAGACAAGTGCACTTTGCTCCATGCCACACAGCAGAATTGTAAATACCTACTGTAATAAATCCAGTTTATGTGGCATGCAATTTTTCAGAACAAAGTTTCAATTTCAAATTCAAACCAAATGATAAAACAGCCAAATCGATCACAATTCCCTTTTTCTCCCAGTACAGACAGCTGAGAAAGGCCCCGCAGCTGTTGTATACAGCTGCCCAATAACAGAAAATCGAAGATGCTGCTTTATACAGTTATGCACTGGGAGTTGTGTAAGGCACCCGCATGGATGTATGCTCCAAACACAATCAGCATTTGGACCATACTCCCAAGCACATGTGGGTGCTTTACAAAACCCCTGGCGCTTAATTGGGTACAGATAATTTAAGATGGCACAGGCTACATATAGTACAAAGTGTGTGTTCCGCTACGCGATTTTAACATGCGATTCTGCGTGTCACATAGGGCAGCTCATTCACTTGAATAGTCTGCTCTACACCCGTTTGTCACCCAAAATAAGCTTGTGCTCCTTTTAGGGCGACAAGCTTTGCATGATTTTTAAAGGAGCGTTTTGCTGCGATTGCTGCGCAATCCTGTTGCGGCACAACTACATCACGTTACAAAGATAATAGCACCCAAACACGCTCAGTGTGTTGTGCTCCGATTGCCACATGATTTAGGATCATGGGCAGAGTCACAGCGATTCTGCCCGCCATCCAAAATCGTGAAGTGTGAATGGAGCCACCTTGTCTTTTTACTCACTGAGGCGTGACAATAAAAAATTGGAAGATTTACAGAGTTGCCGGCTGCCCTTTTGCTTCAAACTGCAGTGCAATCGCAGCACAAAGCACTGCACGCATTTGGGTGCCATTATGATATAATGGCACCCCAGACACAATGCAATTCTGCCGGGTTTTACCAGTCACTAGTGATAATCGCATGTAAAATCCGGCAGGCTTGAAATGTGGGGGCTGCTTTTATTTTCTTATGCAGGCTTATTTACCCCTTTGTTTTGACTGGCGATCTTGTCATATAACACACTTCTTGACTTGGTGTCTCCACTCTGGATTGAGAAGCATCAGAGACAGCCTCGGACAGCAACATTGTCACTCCGCGGAGAGGGTAGTGTTGGATGCAATAGCAGATTTAGATGGACTTGAATAACAAATTAAAGCTGAACTCCTGCCAACACTTTTTTTGGCAGTTACATCAGCAGTGTTTTTCTTTTGAGACGAAGTTGACCATTGTAAGCACCTCTGTTGGTGCTAAATGGTTTGTCTTAAAACTCTAACTGCCTCTTTGTCTCTTGGTAAAGGAGGCTGAAAAATAACAGGCAGACATTATGGCCAAATAACACAGTGAAAATAAAGGAAAAAAAGCCTGAAAAAAAAAAAAATAAATAAAAATAAAAAAAACACCACATCTAAATTGGTCAGATGCAATATTATGCATTTTTGTTTTTGGGTTTTAGAACATTTTAACAGAGAAAGCAGTGTCATCATTTTGGCTGTACAGTCTTCTGTAAAATTACAAAATGTTATTACTTTCCTTTGGAAAATAAGCTTAAAGTAGTTGTAAAGACTAAAAGGCAGTGACTATGTGCAGCTCCCCTCTTGCCCCCCTGAATATTTACCTGAGTCCAATTTCGATCCAGAGCTGTGCCTGAGAGCAGCCAGGCTGCTCACTCTCCCTCCTCACTGGACTAAGTGAGAGCAGTGGGAGCCATTGGCGTCTGCTGCTGCCATTGGCTCCTGCCACACAGTGTCGCTTGGGATTGAGCTCGCCATGTATACTCCAATATTAAGCAGCTTCTTAGGGGGGTACTCGGAAGGCAGAAGGAGCCAAGAGTGGCAGTGAGGGTCCCCAGAAGAGGAGTATTAGGGCTGCTCTGTGCAAAACCATTGCACAGAGCAGGTAAGTATAACATGCTTGTTATATATACACAGTAGATTAAAAAAAAAGGAAGAACCTTTAGGCTCCTTTCACACAGTCCGCTGTCCGGTGCGGTCCGTTCTCTGCTCAGCGGGGGATCGATCTGCCGATCCCCGCTGAGCAGGCGTGTGACAGCTCCCTCTCCACTCTGTGTGCGGAGAAAGGAGGTGTCAGAGCCCCACTGCTCTCTATGGGGGAATCGGATGAGAACAGACCGCCTGTCCGCTCTCATCCGATCCCCTGTTCCATCCGTCCAGATTTCACAGACAGGATCAGAATCGGATAGCAGCGGGTGTCAGCGGACATGTCACCGCTGACATCCGCTGCCCTATAGGGATGCATGGAGGATCCGATCAGATCCGCCTAAAAAAACTGTCAGGCGGATGTGATCGGATCGTTCGTGTGAAAAGGAGCCTTACAATTACTTTAAAGTTTAGGTTTAATATAGTGAATGTGATGTGTGCCATTAATCGGAGATGTGGATGAATATAACGAGGGCTCATCTGTATACAGTGCAATGACAGGACAGCGGAAAAAAAGACCTATTCAATAGCCTCCATAAGTGTTTGTATTGTTTGCAATTCTTAAAAGGATTCCAGGCACACGGAGCAATGGAAAATAAACAATATAATGAGACATTTAAAGAGATTTTTCCCCAAGAGACAATGAGATACCGGAAAAAGAAAAACATGTTTACTCCATGGATTCTCGTTACTGTGGAGGAGCTAATAACTATAAAATTTTAAGTAACCGCTCATTAATATGCATTGACATTTCAACTCATTATTTATAAAAATGGAAAATATTAGTAAAGGCTCCATCTGTAGTGTAGATGATAGAAAACAGTATTTTAAAATTTGAACATTTTCCATTTCTCTTTAAAGCTATTTTTTGGTTTGCCAGTGCCCTCTAAATAACGGATTTAGCCTAGCCTAAAAAGCAACATTTTTTTTAATTCAACCTGCAACTTTTCTATAGCAGTGGTACTCAAACCACCGGGCTGTGCCTCCAACCATGTTGTGACTTTAGGTTTGCTCCAACAGTAAACAAACATGGTTCAAAGGGGGGTGTTTGTATGTGGGCACGCAACTTCCATATTGGGTTTCCTCACAGTAGAACCTCAAGCCCAGACCAGTGGTGTGCCAAACAATAGTAGATACAATGGACAGGACAATCCTTTATGATTGACAGAGGCATGTGTATTGGAAGTAGGATTTCTCCAGTGACAGAGAGAAGGCAGAGAATTATCAGAGACCAGAACCTAGCACGTTTTCCTAGAGGAAGCTAGGAGTGAGGATAAAAGCATAGTGGGACTCCTTAGAGCAAGTTGAGGGTGAGTGTAGAATAGAGCAAGTGTTATGTTGGCACAAAGTGCTTTCCTTAAAATTAATCAAAACAAAAAGAAGTGTTTTATTCTCCAGGTCCAATTCTCAGGCGTTTCCCTCCAGGACCAATTTTGTTTAATATCTTCATAAGTGATATTGCAAAAGGCCTCGATGGTAAGGTTTGTCTTTTTGCTGATGACACAAAGATATGTAACAGGGTTGATGTTCCTGGAGGGAAACGCCAAATGGAAAAGGATTTAGGAAAACTAGAAGAATGGTCAGAACTCTGGCAACTGAGATTTAATGTGGATAAGTGCAAGATAATGCACCTGGGGCGTAAAAACCCAAGGGCAGAATATAGAATATTTGACACAGTCCTGACCTCAGTATCTGAGGAAAGGGATTTAGGAGTAATTATTTCAGAAGACTTAAAGGTGGGAAGACAATGTAATAGAGCAGCACGAAATGCCAGCAGAATGCTTGATGTATAGGGAGAGGTATAAGCAGTAGACAGAGAGAAGTGCTTATGCCGCTGTACAGAACACTGGTGAGACCTCACTTGGAGTATTGTGCGCAGTACTGGAGGCCATATCTCCAGAAGGATATAGATACTCTAGAGAGAGTTCAGAGAAGAGCTACTAAACTAGTACATGGATTGCAGGAAAAAACTTACCAGGAAAGGTTAAAGGACCTTAACATGTATAGCTTGGAAGAAAGAAGAGACAGAGGGGATATGATAGAAACTTTTAAATACATAAAGGGAATCAACTCGGTAAAGGAGGAGAGCATATTTAAAAGAAGAAAAACTACCACAAGAGGACACAGTTTTAAATTAGAGGGGCAAAGGTTTAAAAGTAATATGAGGAAGTATTACTTTACTGAGAGAGTAGTGGATGCATGGAATAACCTTCCTGCAGAAGTGGTAGCTGCAAATACAGTGAAGGAGTTTAAGCATGCATGGGATAGGCATAAGGCTATCCTTCATATAAGATAGGGCCAGGGACTATTCATAGGATTCAGATATATTGGGCAGACTAGATGGGCCAAATGGTTCTTATCTGCCGACACATTCTATGTTTCTAGGTATTTCTACTTCGAACATAAGAACCATACCTAATAATTGTGGGTTGTGCTTATTGCAATAGGAAGAATCAATAATTCATCAACAGTTTTAATTGTCAATTAAATTCAAAAGGAAAAATGCACAGACTACAAATGCCATTAGTGTGTGGAACTATAACCACCACTTTTTATCAACCTTTCTCTCTCTTAGCATTGACAAATTTGACAATAAAAGGTAAATATCACACCAATGAAAAAAGAAAAATAGATCAGTAACTGGTAAATAGGGTAGTCTTCAGAGTTGTATAAAGTACTCGAAACCCATACTTGAGTGAAAGTACAAGTGCTTGATCAAAAAGTGACTTGAGTAGAAGTGGAAGTGCTCGATCAAAAAGTGACTTGAGTAGAAGTACTAAAGTATTCAACATTTTTTGTACTTAAGTATTGCAAGTAGTTTTTAAAAAAAAATTTGCTACTCAAGTACTGAAAGTAAAAGTACCAGTAGTTTTGGAAAAAAAATTGCTACTCTAGTACTGAAAGTAAAAGTACAAGTACTGTGTTATGTAGTTATTAAAGAAAAAAGTCAAAAGTTTGAACATCATATTGGTTTTTTATTATTTCAAATGCAGCTTTTATTTATACATACAGTAGCATTTATTTTCGTATGCGCTGATAATACACATGTTTTGAGCTTCATGAAACCTGCCATCTACTGTTCTGGCAGTGGTCATTTTTATAATTGTAACGAGTAACTATGCAGCACAAAAAAAAATAATAATATCGGAGTAGAAGTATTGAAATCGTTGAAGAAATGTAGTGAAGTAAAAGTGGAAGTAGAAGAAAAAAAATTCTACTCCAGGAAAGTACAGATACCGCCTTTCGGTACTTAAGTACAGTAGTGAAGTAGTTCTACTTAGTTACTATACATCTCTGGTAGTCTTACGTCGGGATTGTGTCCCTAGGGTAGTCTTTTTAGTGTGATTTTTACCTCTATTGTCACTGTGAATGCTAAGAGAGAGAGGAGTTAATAAAAAGTGGGGACTGGTATAATTCACACACTAATGGAATTATTGTAGGCATTGCACTTTTTCTTTGATTGTATCTGGGAATTAGAGTTGTTGAAATAATAAACTGATTCTTATTGTAGAAATAGGCATTACCCACGAGTATTGGTTTATTATGCTGTGCCAGATTGCCAGTGACAGATCCTATGCAGTGTGCTTTTCAGTTTCTTGAACTGTTTAAAACTGTTAAAGCGGAGTTCCGGCCACAAAATTGACATAATCGATTTTGTGGCCATCCGCTTGCTTTTCTTCACCTGAAAATGAAATGGATAGTTAAGATTTTTTTTTTTTTTTTTACTTACCTTGTTATTGTAGAAAGAAATACTCACATTTCTTCCACTTCCTCCCTCAGTGGCCGCGGCCCGCGCCGTCACTTCCGGTTTGCAATGATTCCTGGGAGCTGAACGTGATCGCTCCCAGGGATCAATGTGACGGCACCGGCCCCGCACGTCACTTCCGGTGCGACGCCGCATTCCCTGCTAAACAGGTTCTGGGCACGCCGCACCGGAAGTGACGAGAGGGGCCGGTGCAGGCGCATTTCTGGGAGAAGAAGACATGGAAGAGGATGCAGAAGAGGATCGCGCTGGCTTCAGCTGCCAACAACATAGATGGCAACGCTGGAGAAGAAATTTTAAAAGTGAGTATTTCTTCTTGCAGGTAAGTGCGAACCGGGGCAGATCAGAGGCTAGCCATTGTGGAATGTACTAGCCCTGACTGTCCCGGGGGTATGTTCATTGAAATTTTTTTTTTTTGTGGCCGGAACTCCTCTTTAAATAGATTTTGGTCAAAAAAGCAATATTCTTGTAACAAAACTTGGTATTACTTAAAGAGGTTTTATAAAAAGACTAAAGCTGTGTCTGTAGTGAATTTTCAAACCTTAAAACTATAAATAATAATGTTTTAGATTTTTCATTCCAGCAATTTACAGGGAGGGAAAAAAAATATTTGATCCCCTGCTGATTTTGTACGTTTGCCCACTGACAAAGAAATGATCAGTCTATAATTTAATGGTCGGTTTATTTTAACAGTGAGAGACAGAATAACAACAAAAATATCCAGAAAAACACATTTCAAAAAAGTTTTAAATTGATTTGCATTTTAACCTCTTTACCACTGCTCACATTGCTGCTACTGCAGCAATGTGGCTCGTTATCGTCCAGCGACGTAGGCCTACGTCGCTGGACTCCGCCCCTTGTGGGCAGCGCACGCGCGCCGCCGGAGGCTCGCTCCCGCTGTTTTCAGTGACAGCGGGAGTCGGGCCAGGGGAGGAGCTCGCTCCCGCTGTGGTCAGTCTTCCCCGATCGTCGGGGAATCTAGTTTGGACATCCGCCCGCTTGTGTAAACAGAGCGGGCGGATCTCCTGAGTGACAAGGAGTGACAGATTGCAGTGTTCAGCATAGCTGAACATGCAATCTGTCCTTGTGTCACTCAGTCACCTCCCCCCCCCCCCCACACGTTAGTAAGCACCAGGCATACATTAACCCCTCCCTCTCCAATAAAATTAACCCCTTCCCTGCCAGTGTCATTTTTACAGTAACAGTGCATATATATATAGCACTGATTACTGCAGTAATGTCACTGGTACCCCCAAAAGTGTCAAAAGTGTCAGTCAAGGGTCCGATCTATCCGCCACAATGTCGCAGTCCCGCAAAAAAAAAAAAAAAAATCGCAGATCGCCGCCATTACGCGTTAAAAAAAAAAAACACCAAAAATGACAGAAATCTTTCCCTTAGTTAGTAAACACAATAACTTTTGCGCAAACCAATCAAAATACTCTTATTGTGTTTTTTTTTTTACCAAACATAGGTAGCAGAAAACAAATTGGCCAAAAATTTAAAAAAATTTTGATTTTTACATTTTTTGGGGGGGAATTTCATATAAAAAAAAATGTTAAAAATATAATTTTTTCGAAATAAACGCTCTTTTTTTGTTTATAGCGCAAAAAGTAAAAATCGCACAGGTGATCAAATACCACCAAAAGAAAGCTCTGTTTGTGGGAAAAAAAGGACGTAAGTTTCGTTTGGGTACGGCGTCGCATGACCGCGCAATTGTCAGTAAAGTCGCACAGCGACAAATCGCAAAAAGTGGCCTGGACGTAAGACAGCAAAATCCTCCGGTGGTAAAGTGGTTAATGAGTGAAATAAGCATTTGATCCGCTATCAATCAGCCTGACTTCTGACTCTCAGGTGTCTTCTATAGGTAAAGAGTTAGGATTAGGTGCTAAAAAGTGTCAAATGCTGATAAAGTACCTACCATGTAAATATCAATGCCAAACAAATTAATAAAATAAAGTGGCAGGTGCTTGATAAGGTGCTTAAAATTATTTGGCAGTATTGACAATATTGATAATCAATTGATGAAACCAATAAAAAAGAAATTAAAATCTTAAAATCTTAAATATAATAAAGTTCAAATCACTTAGTGCAAGTGAAGAAGGTGCATACCAGGAGTGAAGATAAAATAATATTATGACAAGTCCATTCAATAAATCAAATGTGCAAAATCAGCACGATAAAGTGCTTGTCAGATGCTTCCACACAGTGCTCATGTGTCCACCACCACAACTAACTGATAGCCTCTCACCTTCCCACAGGTTCAATAAGCAGTACATAATCCTGATGGCAGTGATCCTTATGGGGATATCAATGAAGCACTACTCCTTAAGGGGATAAGTAGAATGCCCGCATATGGCCACAGTAACTCCCGGTATGCATGAAAAGAAAGTAACAGGAGATCTAATGCTCTCTGATATGGTACCTTTTAATAATTACAAACAAAACAGCTCAGTGATTTTTTATCTCAACCATCGATTGCGCTGATTTTTTTCACTTTGCACAGAGTTAGGATTAGGAGCACTCTCTTAAGGGAGTGCTCCTAATCTCAGCTTGTTACCTGTAAAAGACACCTATCCACATAAGCAATCAATAAGATTCCAATCTCTCCACCATGGCCAAGACCAAAGAGGACAAGATTGTAGACCTACGCAAGGCTGGAATGGGCTACAAGACCATCGCCAAGCAGCTTGGTGAGAGATTGACAACAGTTGGTGCGATTATTTGCAAATGGAAGAAACACAAAATAACTGTCAATCTTCCTCGGTCTGGGTTTCAATGATCATGAGAACAGTGAGGAGTCAGCCCAGAACTACATGGGAGAATCTTGTCAATGATCTCAATGCAGCTGGGACCATAGTCCCCAAGAAAACAATTGGTACATAATACGCCTTTAAGTACTGAAATCAAGAAAGGTCCCCTTGCTTAAGAAAGCACATGTACAGTACAGGCCCATCTGAAGTTTGCAAATGAACATCTGAATGATTCAGAGGAGAACTGGGTAAAAGTGTTGTGATCAGATGAGACCAAAATCAAGCTATTTGGCATCAACTCAACTTGCCGTGTTTGGAGGAGGAGGAATGGTGCCTATGACCCCAAGTACACCATCCACACCACCAAACATGGAGGTGGAAACATTATGCTTTGGGGTGTTTTTCTGCTAATGGGACCACAACTTCACTGCATCAAAGGGACAATGGGCGGGGCCATGTACCATCAAATCTTGGTCGAGAATCTCCTAACCATAGCCAGGGCATTGAAAATGGGTCGTGTATGGGTATTCCAGCATGTAAATGACCCAGAAAAAACAGCCAAGGCAAAAAAAGGTGTGACTCAAGAAGAATCACATTAAGGTTCTGGAGTGGCCTAGCCAGTCTCCAGACTTTAATCCCATAGAAAATACGTGGAGGGAGCTGAAGGCGTTAGAAGTTACCAAACGTCAGCCTCGAAACCTTAATAAACTTGGAGAGGATCTGCAAAGAGGAGTGGGACAAAATCCCTCCCGAGATGTGTGCAAACCTCGTGGCCAACTACAAGAAACATCTGACCTCTGTGATTGCCAACAAGAGTTTTGCCACCAAATACTAAGTCATGTTTTACGAAGGGGTCAAATACTTATTTCACTTGTTAAAATGCAAATCAATTTATAACTTTCTGAAATGCGTTTTTCTGGATATTTTTGTTGTTATTCTGTCTTTTACTGTTAAAATAAACCTACTATTAAAATTATAGACTGATAATTTCTTTGTCAATGGGCAGACGTACAAAATCAGCAGGGGGGTCAAACACATTTTTCAATTAATTAAACTAAACCCATTTGATTTTAGACGACTACATTTCGTTTTAGTCGACTAAAATGTACAGTACTGGGAGATTTTAGTCAACTAAATTTGACTAAAACTAAAAACAATTGCAGATGACATAGGCCCCATTCACACTTGTGCAACCTAAAAGGACACAAGACTTTGCAGAGCGACTTTGACGCGACTTGAGCCAAAGCCTGAATAGTCTTGAAGTCTGTGGACCTCAAGTTGCATCAAAGTAGGACTAAAATAGTGCAGGGACTACTTCAGAGTCGCACAGATATGAACGGTACCAGTTGGAAATTATGGGGTACGACTTGTCATGAGACTTTGCAGCCCCAAGTTGCAGGACAAGTCGCGCAAGTGTGAATGGGGCCTAAATGGGACTAAAAATAAAATAACATTTCAGTCAAAAGACTAACTAAACAAAATCAAAATTCACTGCCAAAAGGAACACTGGTCATGTCTTACTTTAACCTAGATCAGCTAGCTGTGTATTTCATTTATGGCAAGTTCTAGTTCAGTTTTTTAGTTCACTTTTAGGCTAATTACAGAACAAGCTTTTCCTTTTTTTACATTATGAAGACGTAACAGTTTACAGTAACTTTCTGCCCTTAACTCCATTGTTAAGTTTCACTTCAACAAAGGTTTGCTTAGCATTACCAATATAAGTTTTCAAAAAAGTGTATTGCATTTAATGCTATATATGCCGTTTTTGGTTTGTTTTTTGGCACACTGACCACAAGGGGTCGCGCGCTCTACAATGCTGCCATTCATAAAATGCCTTGTATGTGTTTTTCCAATGACTATAAACCTCTCTCCGACTGGACGAGGTGGAGACTCACCTAGTGAGTGACCCACTCTGGTCAGTATGCAGAAGAGAAGCCTCTTGGCAAAGGACCCAGATGATTATGGCGATCACTGTAGTGGGGCCAACTACTACAGGGATTGTCAGCTTCCCCAGCATACTCTTAGGTATGCATATATGCTTACATTGATCTAAGCTGAAGCGATGCAAGTTTGCAATAAAGAACATATTTTGGAGTTTAGCTGTAAAGTAGACCTAAATGCAAAACTTTTTTTCCCCATTTTGGATTAAGGGATGGCAAAAAAGGGGAAGTTATATCCCTGTAGGATTTATTTTTGCCATCTTTGTCCCATTAGTGAGATTTCTATTTTAGTTCCTGTCTCATAGCCAAAACAGGAAGTAATAGAAAATCCCTCTACAAGTTAGGGAATCCCTGGTTGTCCGCAGGGTCACCAGAACTAGTGTCTCCGTTGGAAGATATCCCCCTTTATTCCTATTTTGGGGACAACCCAAAATTTAGTATGGTCTTTTACTTTCAATGATCATGGTAAACAAAACAAATATAGGGTGAATCTCCTTAACAGGGGGCACAGACAGCAATAAAACCTGACAGGTACGGTAATCCTGCTCACTCTTTAAAAAAAAAAAATAATAAAAGAAGAGGGAGAGGGATTAGAATATCTGTCAGGTTGTATTGCTGTATGTGACCCGTTAAGGACATTTACCCTCTCTATTTGTCCGGTTTACCGTTATCGTTGAAAGTGAAGGTAAAAGACAATCCCAAATTTTGGTTCACCCCTAAAATAGGAATAGTGGGGGATATCTTTCAACAGAGACACTAGGTGACCCTGGTGACAGCAAGGGATAATAGAGGGATTTTGTCTCACTTCCTGTTTTGGCTATGGGACAGGAAGTGAAGAGCAATCTCACTAATGGGACACAGATGGCAAAAATAAATCTTACAGGGTTATACCTTTCCCTTATTTGCTATCCCTTAATCCAAAATGGGGGAAAAAATTGCATTTAGTTCTACTTTACAGCTAAACTCCCAGGTATGATCTTTATTATAAACTTACATTGCTTCAGCTTAGAGCAATGCAAGTATATATGCATACCTGAGGGTATGCTGGGGAAGCTGACAATGAATTGAAAAGCAACAACTCTTTTTTTCAGATCCTTAGAGAGTTCTTTGCCATGAGGTGCCAAGTTGAGCTTCCATTGACCAGTATGAGAGAGTGAGAGCGATAAGACCAAATTTAACACACTTGCTCCCCATTCACACCTGAGACCTTGTAACATTAACGAGTCACATGACACAGAGGAGAGAAAATGGCTAATTGGGCCCAATTTGGACATTTTCACTTAGGGGTGTACTCACTTTTGTTGCCAACTGTTTAGACATTATTTGCTGTGTGTGGAGTTATTTTAAGGGGACAGCAAATATACACTGTTATACAAGCTGTACACTCACTACTTTATATTGTAGCAAAGTGTCATTTCTTCAGTGTTGTCACATGAAAAGATATAATAAAATATTTACAAAAATGTGAGGGGTGTACTCACTTTTGTGAGATACTGTATATATATCTCAAAGGGGTCATGGTGGATGTTACGAAAATTGGCTTATGGCCTACTTTGTCCTGTTTTGAGTTTTTTCTTTGTTCTTGTAAAAATTGGTTTCTGGTGTCATTCACCTGTCATTTAACCACTTTAAGACCCGAAGGATTTGCCCCCTTAATGACCGGGCCCTATTTTGTGATTCGGCACTGTGTTACTTTAACGGACAATTGCACAGTCGTGCGACGCTGTACCCAAAAAAAATTGATGTCCGTTTTTTCCCCACAAATAGAGCTTTCTTTTGGTGGCATTTGATCACCTGTGCATTTTATTTTTGCGCTATAAACAATAAAAGACCGACAATTTTGAAAAAAAAAAACAAAAACAAACATAATTTTTCACTTTCTGCTATATGACATTCTCAAAAAAAATGTAACAATCTAAATGTTTTAACATTTTTAGGCCAATTTGTTTTCTGCTACATATTTTTGGTAAAAAAATAAAAAAAATAAATAAAATAATCGCAATAAGCGTATTTTGATAGGTTTGCGCAAAAGTTATCGCAACTACTAACTACGGGAAAGATTTATGTCATTTTTTTTTTTTTTACTAGTAATGGCAGCAATCTGCGATCTTTTTACAGGACTGCGACATTGCGGCGACCAGATTGGACCCCTGGCTGATATTTTTGACACTTTTGGGGGGACCAATAACATTACTACAGTAATCAGTGCTAAAAATATGCACGGTTACTGTAATAATAACACTGGCAGGGAAGGGGTTAACATTATGGGTGATCAATGGGTTAAATATGAGCCTAGGGGAGTGATTCTAACTGGGGGGGGGGGGGGGCTTCTGAAATGACCATAGAGACATGTGATCCTATATAGAAGCATCACATGGGCTCTATGATCATTGCAGGGAGAACGGTCAGCTGTGTTTACAACAGCTGACCGTTCTTCTCTCTCAGTGGGGGAATGATCGCGGGTGTCAGGCGGCAATGGGAGCCACCCGACACTCCTGAGAGCGAGCAACGTATACCTACCTGTAGCACCCTACAGGTAGGTGCTAGGTAAATGTATAGTGGGTCTTGTCTGCTTAACAGCATGGCCATGATTTCTTTTGGTAGGGTGTCATGGTTTCCAGGTGTGCCTGCTGAAGGGGAAGTCTCCCCACTGGCTCCTGTGAGAGGTTTCTCATAGGGTAGTGGAGGAAGCCCAATCAGGGGAACACATTCAAGCTTGTAGCTACCCCAGAAGGCAGATTATGCTGCAAAGGATTCTGGGAGTGGGTATAAGTTCGGGGGAAGCGCGTGACCCAGCGTCTTTGGCAGGAGCAGAGTCCCAGGAGAGAGAGAACGGCTGTCTCTCCTCCTGTCTGAGGAAGAGGAAGTCTCGGGGTGTCGCTAGAAAATCCAGAGAGTGCTGAGTTGAGCTGAGGGGATCCGGTGTGCCGAGAACCTGTGGAGAGAGAGGGGTCCAGTCCCAGGAAAGCCTACACAGGTCATGAGTACTGAGGATTGCCACTGGGGGTCTGCCTGGAGAGTTAGAGGAAACCACTCCAGAGGAGGTTCTGGGATCCAGTGTCAGCTAGCTGTAAAGGGGGTACCTAGGTTGAGGACACTGAAGTAGCAAAGGGGTACATAGTCAGGTGACCCTGAAGAGCTAAAAGTGTAAAGGGGGCGCTTGCAGTTTGGGCCCTGAAATGTGCAGAGTACCAGTTGAGAGTTGCAGCTATACAGTAATCCACAGCAAGCTACCTCAAGCCAGTGCCAGGCTGGAGAGGGTGGTCAGTGACTTTGCAGTGCAGCAATGTCAGTAGTTCTATGTTCCACAGTCCTGAGTCTTCTGGACCTAGAGTTGAGGATTCAGCACTTCTGTCAAGATACAGTGTGTTTCAAGCGTCAGTGAGCGCTGGCTAGCGTCAAGGCAGCCATAACAGACATTTTCTGGAGAAAGTCCCGAATTGTATTTAGTTAAGCCTAAAGGAGTATCCCACTCATTCCCTTCTCCCAGCCCCTTTATCTACAATAAAACCACAAAACAAAGGTGCCGGAGTTGTCAACGTCTCAATTTGTCACACCCAGGGTCGCAGCTCACATGGTCTGGAGAGGTAACCGTTAACCACTTGCCGTCTGCTCACATTGCTGCTACTGCAGCAATGTGGCTCGTTATCGTCCAGTGACGTAGTACTACGTCGCTGGACTCCACCCCTTGTGGGCGGCGCAGGCGCGCCGCCGGAAGCTCGCTCCCGCTGTGGTCAGTCTTCCCCGATCGTCAGGGAATCGAGTGTGGAGATCCGCCCGCTTGTGTAAACAAAGCGGGCGGATCTCATAAGTGACAGGCAGGGTCAGATTGCAAGGTTCAGCATAGCTGAACATGCGATCTGTCCCTGTGTCACTCAGTCACCTCCCCCCACACATGTCAGTAAGCACCAGGCATACATTAACCCCTCCCTCTCCAATAAAATTAACCCCTTCCCTGCCAGTGTCATTTTTACAGTAACAGTGCATATTTATAGCACTGATTACTGTAGTAATGTCACTGGTACCCCCAAAAGTGTCAAAAGTGTCAGTCAAGGGTCCGATCTGTCCGCCGCAATGTCGCAGTCCCGCAAAAAAAAAAAAACGCAGATCGCCCCCATTACTCGTTAAAAAAAAAAAAACACCAAAAATGACAGAAATCTTTCCCTTAGTTAGTAAACGCAATAACTTTTACGCAAACCAATCAAAATACACTTATTGCGATTTTTTTTTACCAAAAATATGTAGCAGAAAACAAATTGGCCAAAAATGTAAAAAAAATTTGATTTTTACATTTTTTTGGGGGGGAATTTCATATAAAAAAAAAACGTGAAAAATATTATTTTTTCAAAATGTACGCTCTTTTTTTGTTTATAGCGCAAAAAGTAAAAATCGCACAGGTGATCAAATACCACCAAAAGAAAGCTCTGTTTGTGGGAAAAAAAGGATGTAAATTTCGTTTGGGTACAGCGTCGCACGACCGTGCAATTGTCAGTTAAAGTCGCACAGTGCCGGATCGCAAAAAGTGGCCTGGACGTAAGACAGCAAAATCCTCCGGTGGTAAAGTGGTTAAAAATGGCAGACCCACATCAGGCCCAATGCCTGGAAAACCTGCTACATGTGTCACTTTGCCCAGGAGCGGCTGCCTGCCGCAGTATATCTGCATTTGGGCGGTCGTAAAGTGGTTAAAGCAGCTACAATTTAAGAAAAAGAAACAATGAGACAGTAAAACTGATTTATTCTATGTATTGTTGAAGTCAACAATAACCCAACCACCTCCAAAAAATGGTCCTTTTATGTGTCCTTCCTGTCCTCTCTCTGGTGGCACATTAAATATTCTGAAAATAGAGAAGGAGCACTTACTGTTGCTCCTTCAATGCTTCTCCTCCCCACTGCTGTTGATGATTAAGCGTCTACCGGTTTTTGTCCTGGAGAGGTCAGAGTCTTCTGTCCACATTCGCTGCCCCCTGTTGTTGTCAGCTGTCCTCCCGACAGCTGCATTCGTAGCCTCACACAATTAACTATAGAGGCTGTGCCCTGCTGCGTACCTGTACACAGGGCTGACCTTTGTATCCAAAACAGTCACGTGACTGCAAGTTGTCACTTGATTAACCACTTACTGACCTCCCTGTAGCACTTTTACTGCTACAGGGCGGCAGCTGTGCACAGGATCACATTTATATACATGATCCTGCACTTTCACCCGCAGGGGGGGGTGGGGGGGCGCAAACGTGCTGCCAGCGGGCCGCTTCTACAGTGATAATTCCCAGCAGAAGCCAATCTGCGGGTGCAGGACACTCAATGTCCGCCGGCACCCACCGATCGCTGGCAATATACAGAGAACTGAGATATGCTTATGTAAACAAGACACATCTCAGCTCTACCAGGGGGAAAGATCGATCCTGTGTTTCTGTAAAGCAGGGACTAGAATCAATCTCTTCCCCTAGTAAAAGCAGCACACCATGTGCACAAAAACACTGGCTAGGCACACAGTTAACCCTTTGATTATCGTAGATGTTTAACCCCTTCCCAACCAGTGTCAGTACAGTGACAGTGCATATTTTTAGCAAAAATCACTGCATTAGTGTCATTGGTTCCCAAAAAGTGTTAAAAGTGTCAGTTAGTGTTAGATTGTCTGCCACAATATCACAGTCCCGCTATAAGTTGCTGATCGCTGCCATTATTAGGTTAAAAATAATAATAATAAAATAAAAATTCCATATATATTCTATAATTTGTAGATGCTATAACGTTCATGTAAACCAATCAATATAAACCTTTTGGGATTTTTTTTCTTTTTTCCCATAAACATGTAGCAAAATACATACTAAATTTATTAAGCAATTCGATTTTTTTTTTTTTGGATGCGTTTCATAGCAGAAAGTAAAAACAATTTTTTTTTTCAAAATTGTCAGGCTTTGAGACCCCGTTCAGACAGGGGCGATGCTACTTGCTGGGGCGACCTGTGAGGTCGCGGTGCACAGCATGCACCACGACCTCGGCACGACATGCACGGACTTCATATCATTAAAGTCAATGCAGGTCGCCTCCAGGTCGCCCCAAAGTAGTACAGGACCCTTTTTCTAAGTCGGAGCGACTTGTGTCGCTCCTATTAGAACGGGTCCTGTGCTAATCAATGACGGGCGACCCACCGCGACTTGTCAGGCGACCAGGTCGCCTGACAAGTCACGCAAGTGTGAATGGGGACTTATAGTGCAAAACTAAAAACACACAGTGGTGATTAAATACCACCAGAATAAAGCTCTATTTGTGGGGGTGGGAAAAAATGACATTTGGGGGCAGTTTTTGCACGACCACGCAACTACCTGTTAGTAATGCAGTGCTGTATTGCAAAAAATGGCCTAGTCATGAAAGGTGGTAAATCTTCCAGAGAGCAAGTGGTTAAAGGGTAACTACACTTTTGTTAAAAGAAATCAATAAAAAAAAAAAAAAAATGAAATAAAAAAGTATTATAAACACATACAATTGCTATACATGCCACGTTGTTATTTAAGATCATTAAAAATTACCTTTCCTTTTAAATCTGCAGCACTGTAATTTTCTGTAAAATTCAATGCAATATGGCAACCTGACCGATCCCTGCATTAACACAACCATGGATCTCTCCTGCTGCCCATTGGCTGCAGGCACTGATCAAATGCTGGTTTTCTATCAATGACCATTATTTCTTGTTTCTGTTGAACACACACATGTACCAAAATTTGTCCAGTTCCTGTTGAACCTACCAACTTTCATTAGGTGGGTACCGGACATTAGTTTGCGCTCCTAGACAGTGCTGTTGAGAATTGCAAGAGGCTGACACAGTCTGGTGCTTACACTTCATTACACAGCTATAAAAAAAATATATACTTAATGATTTATTAGATGAATGCAGAACTACTTTTTTTATCTGCCTTGAATGTAACTAACATGTCTCATTCTGTTCTATTTACACATACAGTGACTAGATCATTTCTGTATCCACTTCCTGCTCGTGGGACATCATATTTTGGACTTTCAGTGGAAAAACTGGGAAGATGCCTGCAGCTACAGACATCATCCCAGTACTTTTTTTTTTTTAAATCTAGCAATGCACTGTAATTTAAAAGCAATCCTAGCAGCTATATTGCCGCTGGATTGCTTTTACAAACGAGGGAAGGACTGCCCCTTCCGGCTCCCCTCAACCGCTCTCCGGTGCCTTTCCAGGCTCTCCTGCCCAATCAGGGAGCCTGACGCTATCTCCAGCTTACATTGAGGTGAACAAGGATTGGAACGTCCCCAATCATCTCTATGGTATTAGAAACCGGAAGTAACGAGTATTTTGTCACTTACAAATTTGCTGGATGTAAACAAAGCCATTTTTGGCTTTGGAAAGAATCTGATCACACCAATCTTGGTGTGATCAGATGCTTTAAAAAAAGGCAGAGTAGAAATCTGGGGTCTAAAAGATCCCATATCTCTCACTAAAGAATACCGTCTGTTGAAACGACAATGAAATTGTAAAATCTGTATAGAACTGTATTCTATTATGTAGGTTTGCCTATGTATTGCACACTGCACTATCAATATTTTCATTACATGTTTGCCTTTTTTTTAATCTAAGAGCCGGTTCACACTGAGGCGATCCGACTTCGGGGGGCAACCTGTGAAGTCGCGTGCACCGCGACTTCGGCGCGACTTGCAGGGACGTCACATAATGGAAGTCTATGCAAGTCGCTCCCAGGTCGCCCCAAAGTAGTACAGGACCCTTTTTCTAAGTCGGAGCGACTTGTGTCGCTCCTATTAGAACGGGTCCTGTAGCAGTCAATGGACCGTGAGGGACCGCGACTTGTCAGGCTGACAAGTCGCGCTAGTCTAAATGGGCTCTTAAGAGTCAAGATTAGAATTTGCCTGCCTATGTTACGCCCCTTGTTGCCATAAAAGTACAATTGTAATATTAATCTATAAAAAATAAAAAAATAATTGATAAATAGATTGCACTGAATACACAGGATAGTTATTTGGAAAAATGCACAGAATCTATTTTGTCTCTGTTCCCTACTGCAGTAGTTATTAATAATTTGGAACCACCAATAAGAGGATAGGAGTTGCCGATCTATAAATAATTTTCAGAACACATTACCTAAAAATGTAACTATAAAAAAGGGGAGTACCTTATCAGAAGGGATGTTTACATTTCTTGTGATAGCAACAAAAATGATCAATAAAAAAAAAAAAATTAGGAGATTGAAAAAATAAATAACTAAATAAATAAAAAAAAAAAAATATATATATATATATATATATATATATATATATATATATATATATATATATATATATATATATATATATATATTATATTTCAAAAAATGTTAACAAATGTTAAGCTCCCCTGTCCCCGATGCTCATGCGCAAAGGCGAACTCATATGTAGGTCGTGCACACATATGTAAACAGTGTTCGCACCACACATGGGAGGCATCGCTGCAAACATTTTAGTATGAGTAATCATTTTAGCACCAGACCTCCCACGTACCGTAGTTTGGCACAGTTTTATGAGCATACACAATTTAAAGGCGGGACATGTTAGGTATCTATTTACTTGGCATAATGTCTTTAAAATGTTACCAAGACATAATAATATTGTGTTAGTGTGCAATAAATTAATTAAAAATAATTTTACCGCAAAAAAAATTGACCCCTGAAAAAAAAAAAAAAAAAAAAAGTATATTTTATATAGCAAAAAAAATAAAAAAATAATATATCATTTTTTTTTTTTTTTACATGTAGGCGAGAAATGTCAGAATTGGCCCGGTAGGAAGTAGTTAAAAAACTTAAAACAACGTAATCACACAATCATTTAATCCTTAAAAGGCATTTTTCATTAACCATTTTTGTGCAGGATGTGTATCCATTTCCTTCTTTAATCGACCCCCATTGTTTTACATTAAACATTACACCTGGAACAGATGGAAGCTGTAAAGTAAAGGAAGGAATAACAAAAGACTAAACAAAAACCGGACTAGGAGATACTTGTCTTGTCAGATGAACAATGGGAGCAATGGAAAATACAGGCATGTTTTCCTGAAATCTTATTACGCATCTTTGTAGGCCCCATGCACACTGGGAGAAGTAAAGCAGCTTAAAAGAAAAAAAAAAAAAAACGCACCTAATCTGTGTTTTTGCAAACGCATTTAGGAACGTCAAGTGCTTGGGCATTCATTAATTTAATTTGATAAAATATTTAACCTCTTAGCGCCTAAGGGTAAAACGAATCTTAGACCCCGTCACACTGGGGCGACCTGTCGGGCGACCTGATCGCCTGACAGGTCACTGTAGGTCGCCTGCCATAGAGAAGCTGTGGACCCGTTCTAATAGGAGCGACACAAGTCGCTCCGACTTAGAAAAAGGGTCCGGAGCTTCTTTGGGGCGACCTGGAGCGACCTGCATTGACTCCAATGTTATGAAGTCCGTGCTGGCCGCTCCGAGGTCGCGGTGCGAGCTGCCCGCCGCGACCTGTGAGGTCGCCCCGGCAAGTCGGATCGCCCCAGTGTGAACGGGGTCTTAATACCCAAGCCCATTTTGCAATTTTGACATGCGTTTGTAAAACTGTACATATCATCACAACTACTTTGTGCATCCAGGTGGCTTATACCTTTTTTTATTTTAGGACAAACTGGGCTTTTTTTGGTGGTAAAGGGTAATGTTTTTTTTTTCTATTTTCTTAGGAAAACTGGCCCAAAGTAGTAAAAATATAAAACTTTTTTTTTTTTTTTTAAATGTAACTATATTTCTTGCTACTACCATACCCTACCACCAAAGAACAAAACAAAATAAATTCTTCTGCTCTGGACAATTGCAGTGATACCACATATGTGTAAGTTACTTGTTGTTTGTACCCGTAGTACAGCACAGAAACAATAGTGCGCAATACGCCGAAACTGAAACCTCGATCTAGGTTGTTTTTTTTTTTTTATTTATTTATTTATTTTACACACACTTTTTTTTTTCCTATCTCTGCAAGGACAGAGAAAGATACAATGTATCGGTCTTGTCCATTCACAGAGACAGAAAACACGGGGGCCAGCTTCACTGTGACTGATCACTGTGATAGCCAATCGGAGGCTATCACAGTGATCAGGTGACCCGGTGTTCTATCAGAATACTGTTAGCCATCAGAAAATGCAACAGAAGGGATGTTGCGGACAAAATTGCTTACTGCATATGCTCTATGCTTTCCAACATGGCCGCTTTGTGTTTCAATAGGTTTCCTAATGTGACAGAATATGAAGGCAGCAGCAGACATCTTCTTACACCCAACCAAGTCTTCAATCTCACACATAGTTTAGCAGTAAATTCTCCTTATATACTAAACTAGTCTATTTCACAGTGACTAAGTGAAATAGTCCATTTCACAATATAATCAGTGTGGCACTGAGCAGTGCGGGGTGTACCAAGATGGCCGCCGCCACCTTCTGCCTGCAGGCTTGTTGCTGTATTTACTATAATACTAGAATAATAAAAACGGAATCTTGTATTTTAGGACATAACGTGAGTTTACTGCTAAAATAAATGTTAAATTGAAAAAACTTGGCTGGGTGTAAGAAGATGTTCGTCGATGCCTTCCTGTTCTGTCAGATTAGGAAACCCAATGGAACGCATAGCGGCCATGTTGGAACACATGGCACAAGCGCAGTAAGCATTTCTCATTGAGAACGTCATTTTCTGATGAGTAGCAGTATTCTGACAGGGCACCGGAATTGGACATCCTGGCTCCCAATTGTTAGACCAAGGCCCGGGGCTCCCAGCACAAAAGGGAGATACGCAAATATGCGGCCCCACAGAAAAAAGCCCAGTCTAGTGGGGCCGCATATTCGCATACTGCTGGTGTGAAGGGCTTAAATTTATTCTGGCCACTCAAATAATTTAGATGCATTTTTTCAGCCAAAATGCTCCTCTCTTGAATGCACAGGTGTTGGGGGTTTTCTCTACCTCTAAACTGCTGTAAAGGCCTATGTGTGCATGAACAACCACCTGTGAGACAGGCATTTGAGCTCAAGTGTGCATAAGGCCTGTATACTGTACATCCGCCAAGGTAATAGGCAGAAGTTAACTACACTGCCTGGCCAAAAAAAGTTGCCACCAAAAAAAAAAAAAAAAAAAAAAAAAGTCACACATGTTGGACCGCCTTTAGCTTTGATTACAGGACACACATTCGCTGTGGCATTGTTTCGATAAGCTTCTACAATGTGACAAGATTTCTGTCCAGTGTTGCATTCATTTTTCACTAAGATCTTGTATTGATGATGGGAGAATCGAAACACTGAGCAAAGCCTTCTCCAGAACATCCCAAAGATTCTCAATGGGGTTAAATTCTGGACTCTGTGGTGGCCAATCCATGTGTGAAAATGATGTCTCGTGCTCCCTGAACCACTCTTTCACAATTTGAGCCCGATGAATCCTGGCATTGTCATCTTGGAATATGCCTGTGCCATCAGGGAAGAACAAATCCATTGATGGAATAACTTGGTCATTCAGTATATTCAGGTAGTTGACACACATTTGCAAACACATGTGTAAGCTGCAAGGCCCCTTCACGGCACCCTGTGTAACTTGCAGTCCTAACACTAATGAATCTGAGTGTCTCCACAATAGAAGCACATGGTTGCTAATGGATGGATGGGAAACAGGAGGGACTGGAGGTTGTCCAATCCTCCCCCAACCTGCTCCCATCTATGACTGGTCTAAAAGTATCATAGCTGTAATTGGCTGTGTTGTAAAAGGGGTGCAAACTGAAATGCAATTTGAAAATGCGTGTCAACTAAACCCCTGTTTTTAATCTACATTGTTAGACAGGTTTATTTGGTTTATTGGCAGACTGGAGGGTGAGTACATCAAACTGGGGGCTGGCTGTTTTCAATGCACCTCTTTTAGTCCCCTCTATCTTCAGTTTTTTCATATGCAGGGATGGAGAAGCAAAGCATTACCTGCTTGTGCCTCATTTAAAGTCCCAAACTGTCTATAAATTTTCATGCATGTGCAAAGCTGATCCCAAAAAAGTGCATGTGCAATAAATCACTATATAGGAAATATTGGAATATTCCCTTTAAATTAATAAAATATCCTTTAATCCTATAATTTGAAGGGAATATTCGAATATCCCCGTTATTATTATTTTTGAGGCATCTGTGCACCTTTGATCTTGTTACAAGCCACAAACTATAGAAAATATATAATATCACATATGAATTAACTATTTATTCATTATATTCAATTTGCACATTAGCACTTTGTAGCCACTTTGGGAAAAGGAAAATGTGAATGGAGGAGCTTGGCAGAAAAGCACGGGCATAATTGGGCTCTCTTGATGAGTGCATAAGATAGCTTCCTTGGCTCTATTAAAGTGATGGTAAGCCTCGGTTCACACTTATGCGATGCGGGAAGGCTGTGAATTCGCAGCCTGCTCCCGCATCGCAAATGCACCCTTGGCAGTTCACACTGCCATATGCGATACGCTGGGGGTGTCAATGTAATCTTAACGACACCCCCAGTTTGATCGCATATCGCAGTGCGATCTTACAGTTCGCACAGGATCGGATCGCACAAGTGTGAACCACTGTGCGATCCGATCCTGATGCGGCTCAAAAAAAAGGGTCATGTGCGATTTTACTGCGGGTGCAGTGCGAATTTAGCCAAACAGAGTGTATGGCTGAATTCGCACCACACACCCGATCGCATATAATGAAGGAGCAGTGCGCTCCGATATTATACGCGATCGCCGCATTCGCACATATGTGAACCGCCACTTAAGTCCCGGTTCACACTGAGGTGACCTGTGAGGCGATCTGGTTGCCTCACAGGTCGCCTCCCATAGGGAAGCTGCGGACCCGTTCTAATAGGAGCGACACAAGTCGCTCCGACTTAGAAAAAGGGTCAGGAGCTTCTTTGGGGCGACCAGTAGGCGACCGCCATAGACTTCAATGTTATGAACACATGGGATGTGAAATACCAAGTACTATCATAAATAAATAAAATACAAATAAGTTGTTGAAAATTCAGTGATGCTTTATTTAAGTCCGTAATAAAGTCCACTTTGTGATTTTACTAATAAACTAATAAAGTACACTTTGTGATTTTTACTTACAGGCGAGCTTATAATAAAGCTTACATGTAGGTAAAATATCACGACCACAGAGTCGGGATCCGCCAGGTGCCTGGACCGACACCCAGTTCAGCCTCTCAGCGAGCCGCCGAGAGCCTGAGCCGGCCGATTCCCATCCCTTCATAGCCCAGCACGCCAATGAGCGAGGAGGGGGCAGAGCAAAGAGCTGCTGACTGACAGACAGCAGGTCTCTGCTCAGGGAGCTGTCAAAACCGAGCGATCGGCAGCGTTCAATCACTCGGTTCTCAGTGTAGAGGGGACGGATGCAGCATCCTAGGTAAGTATACATGGGGAAAAAAATAAAATCTCATACATCTCTTTTAAACGGTTGATGTGGGAGCTGGAGAAAACAACTCAGAATATCCAATCTACCCCATCATACGATTATCTCTTCTGATTAGTTCCTTCTACTCCAGCTACTGCAAGAAGATACTGATGTAAACACACATCTACCAGACCTTCCCCTATAGAAGAAATGTTTGGTTATCTACAAGCAGGCAGCACCTACAACTGGTTTTGAGCAAGCTGAAGAAACAAGTCAAAGGGTTTTATTCTTATCTGCATCCTCCTGTTGAAACTTCCAAAATAAGTATGCAAGACATATTCTTGTCCTACAAGATAACCAGGTAAAGCCCCGTACACATGTACCAATCGTCGGCCGACCGATCGTCTTTTGTCCAGGGCTGTCGGTGTCTGTTGAAAAGTGCAAAAGACTGCACACAAATTTTGTCGGCCAACAACAGCCGAAGTGAGGTCATGTGATGGTTAACTTTCCCTGTGTTTTTTCTTTTCTGAGCATGCCCAGTCTTTCAAATCTGCTGTCTGTCGGCCGAATTCTGTACTGACTGGCGAACAATCGGCCGTTCTGGTGTCGGCCTACAAAAATTTTAATGCTTGCACGACAGATTCTGTTCGGCCGAAAGTGCGCTGTCGGCTGTCGGAAGCATCATACTAACAAGCCTACAATCAGCCAATCGGTCGTTGGCCGAATCTTTACGGCCGACAATCGGTACGTGTGTACGGGCCTTTTGAAACCTTCTAAAATGTATTAAGGCTCGTTGTAATGACTCTAGGACTTTGGTGCCAAACAAGTGTCCCTTTGAGACTTCCTTTGCAGTCTTTCGGCACAAGCATTCAACAGTCTGCAATTTCCCCCCTAAAGCCTCGTACACACGCACAGATTGTTGGCCAACTGATCGGGCAACTTTTGTCCAGTGTTGTTTGTTGGTTGAAATGTGCTCTAGACTTGCACTGGACTTTTGTTGGCCAACAAAAACCAACTTCAGAAGTGATGTCATGTTCTGGTTGACTTTCAGTGTGTTTTTTCTTCTCTGAGCATGCCCAGTCTTGCTCATCTGATTTTTGTCTACCGAAATCTGTACTGACTGAGGAACAATCGGCCGTTCTTTGTTGGCCAACAAAAATTTTATAGCATGCACACCAGATTTTTTTCGGCCGAAAATTCGCAGTTGGTTGTCGGAAGCATCATACTAACAAGCCAACAATCGGCAGATCGGACGTTGGCCAACAATTTACGGCCAACAATCTGTGCGTGTGTACGGGGCTTAAGTGGTGCTCTATGAGACCTGATCAACATGTCTTTAACCTTACCTGTGGCTCTGTATCATGAGCCATTTCTGGGAATGACTTGAAACATCTGGCACGAATGAGGAGCAGAAAGTGCACTCTTCTTCAGTGCTTCAAGAGACCCCCCTTTGTTTTAGCTTTAGGCTCAATATCTCTGCTGTAAGCATCAGCAAATTGACTTCAGGATGTACAACTGAAGCTTGACAAATGAGATCTGACCTCAAGGAAAAGAGCAGCTGGACCTTCCTGGACAGACTTGGCATTGGGAATCTAGTATATTTGGCCTTCACATGCACAATGAGAAACAGACTTGTCTTTACTATGCTGCTTCGGTGGACCTTTGGGAATCAGTAAAACCACAGAGAATGCATTAGCCAGGAAATAATTTCAAGTGTCAGCCAGAGCAGCATTCTCAAAGGTTTGATCTTTTCCATTTAGGAAAAAAAAATTCTTGACCTATACTTTCTTTTGTTTTGTGAATAGATGCATCTAAAGTGAGTCATTTTGCCTTGATCTTTTGAAACCCATCGCTTTCAACACATCTGTCTGTAGGATCTGGAAAGGGCCTTGAAAAGTCACCCACAGAATTCAACCGCCACTGTAGGTGGACTGATGATACAAAATGCAGAGTCTTTGATTCCTCTCACACCACAGACTAAACCTTAGAATTTATACACAACCGTAGAGATTTTTTTTTTCCCAAAAACACTAGGGTTTATATAATGATACAGAACTCCCGTAAAGACTAGTTCACACCATAATACTCAAGCATTTTTTTAGACAGGCATTTACACATGTTTTTAATGTGTTGGATATGCATTCCATATCAAATTTACATATTCGCCAGCACACCACAGATCCCCAATTACATCCAAATCTATATTGAAGAATGATCAAATCACAGAAGTCGTGCAATGTTTCAGAGCCACGCAGGACCCTTTCGTCAGGCATTGGATGTGATGAAGTGCATTCCATTGAATGTTTTTTTTTTTTTTTTTTCCTTTGACTGCTTAGCATATTAAGGATCCCCCTTGAATTTATGTGTGTTCTGTTAAAAAAAAAAAATGCATGTGGCTGTACTTTTTTTTTTTTTAAAGCACTGGAACTGAACGTAGTGGTATGAACTAAGGTGATTGGAAAACACAGATTTTACTGTGCATGCCTCCAGGAGATGGATTTAAACAGGATACCTGATAGCATCTGGTGTAAACAAGCTCTGAAAAGGAAAGGTATAGCCACAGGTTTTGCCTATATGTCTCCTGAGGATCACAGGAGTGTACTTCGTTCTGCACTCTTGTCACCCTACAGCAGGCTAAACTCCGCTGTTGGCTTACATCACTGAGCTGATCCAGGGCCTGTAAAGATCCCGACTTTCTTGTTGGGATCTACCCAGATGCCTGGACTGTCCGCTGGCTCAGCCTCTCAGCTTGCTGGTGAGAGCCTGACCCAGCCACTCTTGTCCCCTCCACAGCCCACCACTCCAGTGAGCTAAATGGGTCTCTGTTCACTGGAGACTGAGAACTGAGTGATCAGTGGTCTTATAGCTCAGTGGTATTATAGCACGGCAGCCTCTGACGAAGTCGTGATGACGAAACGCATCAGGGCGGGACTATGCGGATACCAGAAGCTCGTGTACTCAACCCAACAATCACCGCGATCGATCGAGGGATACCAGCGAGTGGTGAGGGAGAACATGTAAGCTGTGCAGTATTTACAGATATAATCCAATGCTCTGTTTTTTTATTACCTTTGTAGGGGTGTTTTAAAAAGTTGGGAGTTTGCATTGGGAATACATTTATAACAGGATTACGCTATGGAGTATGTTTCTTTTATGGCATGAGAGAAATTGGGACAGGAGAATGATCTTATATGTCTTCTTGTGGATAAAGAGTCCAATGATTATAAAAAAGGAGTTCTGCGCTACGGTAAAAGGGCAGAAAAGGGCTGCAGCCTCCCTCAGATGTAACCAAAGGTTAGATCAATTAATAAAAATTGGAGTAAGGGGTGAGGGAATATGGCGCTGCCTGGGGGAAAGGGGTGTAAAGGGAGGTACAGTAAACCCCCCTCCATTGCGGGGGTTACGTTCCGGACCCAGCCGCGAAAAGTGAAATTCCGCGAAATAGAAAAACCCTATTACAATGCATTGTAGGCATGTTTTTTTTACTATCACTGTACGTGTAAAAGCATTTTAAGGTCTTTAAACACACTTTTAAAACAATAGAAACTCATTTAAACACATAAAAGATACTGAGAGACATAGCAAGAGCTATGGAAAACACAAAAATATTTCATTTTTAATGATTTATATAGTAAAATAACATTACAAAATAAAAAAAAACGCAATATACCGGGACCGCAAAAACTGAACCGCGATGGAGCGGGGGTTTACTGTATACAACTCAGTAGGAGTGGAGTGGTATATGTAATGCCTAATGGATGTAATGAACAGAAATCCATATATAGATAAACCATAAAAATGAAAATCCAATGAATAATAATAATAGTAATAGTAGTAATAAATAAGAATATAACAATAATGTATAAAGTGACTGGTGCTAATAGGTGCAGCAGGCTGGGCAACCTGGGTGTGCGCCCAGTAAAGTATCTATGTGACACAAATTGCACAAAAGCAAGATTCTAATAAGTATGTTAATACCAGTGATATAAAGTGGCTGTGCAAATGAAGTGCAACACTCTGGGTATTACAAATGAAGACCCAGTAGTAGTGACTGAGTGCATAAGTATAGTAGAAAATAATCAAAATGGCTTCAATACAAAAAATACTCTCCGAGAATATATGCAATCATTAGTGACTCAATGGTGCAGAAATATATATATATATATATATATATATATATATATATATATACACACACATACACATACATACAGTATATATATAAGTGACCAGTGCAGTAAATCAAATATCTAAAGAAATCAATTAAATGGAGAGATTAAAATAGGGGTGAGAATCCAGATATGATACTAGTGACTAAAGGCCCGTACACACGATACGAAAATCGGAAGGAAGGAAAATTTAGTCCGATGAACGATCTGCCGATTTTCGGATTGTTAGTATAGTGCTTTCGACAGCTGATTACGGATTTTCGGAGGACAAAAACTGGATGTAGAGGCTATAAAATGTTTATCTTTACGTCAACACAACGTCCGATATTCGTTTAATTAGTACAGTTTTCGTCCAAAAAAAATCGTAAGAGCAAGACTAGGCATGCTTAGAAACGAAAGAACACATACAAAGCAATTCAACACATGACATCACTTCTGAAGTTGAATTCTGTCGTACGGGAATTTTCGTATGAAAGTAACCTCTTCACTTTCCACATGAGACTAGCATGCAACAAAAATCAGACAACAGATCGTTCGATAATCTGAACGTGTGTACGGGGCTTAAGTATAGTATGGAGTGAGTAGTGAATAAATCACAGTAAATAGTCCATAATCTTGTGGGTATCCAGTGGTACAGTTAGTTTTTGTGCGATAATTCCCAGACTAATACTTGGGGGGGTGATGTTGTGTTGTTTGAGTGCTCGTGGCCTCTCTAGTATTCGATGCACTCACCAGAAATCTCAACCCCACACAGGGGTATTAGTCAGAGATATATACACGGGGGGGGGGGGGGGGTTACTGTATAGGGAAGCCAGAAAACATTCACAGCCCTTCACTTTTTCAACATTCTGTTAAGTTACAGCCTTATTCCAAAATGGATTAAATTCATAATTTTCCTCAAAGTTCTGCAACCAATACCCCATAATCACAACGTAAAAGAAGTTTGTTTGAAATCTTTGCACAATCTTTGCAAAAAAAGAAAATCTCATGGACAAAAAAAAAGGTATTCACGGCCTTTGCTCAATACTTTATTGAAGCGCCTGTGGCACCAATAATGCTACAACCTTGGTACACTTTTTTTTGGGCAGTTTCTCCCATTCTTCTTTGCAGGACATCTCAAGCTCCATCAGGTTGGATAGGGAGCGTCGGTGCACTGCACAGTAATTTTCAGATCTCTCCAGAGATGTTTAATGTTCAATCAGGTTCAAGTCTGGGCTCTCAAGGACATTCACAGAGTTGTCCTGTAGCCACTCCTTTGTTATCTTGGTTGTGTGCTTAGGGTTGTTGTCCTGTTAGAAGATGAATCTTCACCCCAGTCTGAGGTTCCGACTGCTCTGGAGCAGGTTTTCATCAAGGATGTCTCTACATTGCTGCAATAATTTTTCCCTCGATCCTGACTAGTCTCCTAGTTCCTGCCGCTAAAAAACATCCCCACGGCATGATGCTGCCACCACTATGCTTCACTGTAGGGATGGTATTGGTTTCCTCCAGACATGACGCTTTCCATTTAGGCCAAAGGGTTCAATCTTTGTTTCATCAGACCAGAGAATTTTGTTTCTCATTATATGAGAGTCCTTCATGTGCCTTCTGGCAAACCCTAGGTGGGCTGTCATGTGCCTTTTACTGAGGAGTGACTTCCGTCTGGGTACTCTACCATACAGACCTGATCGGTGGAGTGCTACAGAGATGGATGTTTTTCAGGAAGGTTCTCCTCTCTTCACAGAGAAATGCTGGTGCACTTTCAGAGTGACCATCGGGTTCTTGGTAACCTCCCTGACTAGGGCCCTTCTCCCCAGATTGCTAAAGGGCCATACACACTATAAGATTTTCTGAAGACTTTTTCCTTCAGATTTACCTTTTCTATGTAGTGCAAGGGCCTGCCAGATTGCATACAAATTGAAAGGTTTGACCTCATATTATATGGTTTTGGTAAGTCTAAAGGAAAAAGTTTTCAGAAAATCTTATAGTGTGTATGGCCCATAAGTTTAGCTGTGTGTCCCACTCTAGGAAGAGTCCTGGTGGTTCCAAACTCCTTCCATTTATGGATGATGGAGACCACTGTGCTCATTGGGACCTTCAATGCTGCAGAAATTTTGCTTTACTCTTCCTCAGATCTGTGCCTTGATACAATCCTGTATCGGAGGTCTACAGCCAACTCCCTGGACTTCATGCACAGTTAACTGCGGGACCTTATATAGACAGGTGTGTGCCTTTCCATTTCATGTCCAATCAACTGAATACATCACAGGTGGACTCCAATCAAGTTGTAGAAACATCTCAAGGATGATCAGCGGAAACAGGCTATACCTGAGCTCCATTTTGATTGTCATGGCAAAAGTTGTGAAAACTTATGTACATTTGATTTTGTTGTTTTTTTTTTATTTTTAATAAATTTGCAAAGATTTCAAACAAACTTCTTTCATGTTGTCCTTATGGGGTATTGTTTGTGGAATTTTGAGGAAAGTAATGAATTGAATTAATTTTGGAAGAAGGCTGTAACATAACAAAATGTGGAATAAGTGAAGCACTGTGAATACTTTCTGAATGCACTGTAAGTCCTGATCTGTTCTGACATTTCTAGAAGCAGAATTCAGCAATGGCGACCTCAATTTTCAGTTAGCACAGGTTTTTTTTATCATTTTAAATATTTGATGGCATCTACTGTAAATGTTGCAGTGCAATGTGTGCCAGATCTTGCGCAACTCTATACAAATATTTATAGATTTGCTTAGACTATAATTGATCCTAGGAGTACAAGATTACATGTTCGTGTCATAGTAAGAGCTTGTTCACATTATTTGCAGTGACCTGTAGTTTTCTGCACCGCTAGAGCACATAGAAAACAATTGTTCTCTATGTGCCCCTCCTGTTCACACAGCGATGTTTGTGTGAGAAGCAGTGCAATGCAGTGTGGAAAAATGCAGCATATTTGCGTTTTTCCACATTGCAGTGCACTGCATGTAACTACACAGCTGTGCAACATACTGTGCTGCTGGGCAGTGACACTGCAAATAAATTATCAGGGGGAAAAAAAGATACAAGCAGTGGAATGTGCTGCTTTACTAGACAGTTAGGAAGGAAAGGAAAGGAATGGAATGAAAAAAATAAAAAAAAGAGAAAAAAGGAGAAAAGAAACCAAAAAAAAAAAAAAAAAAAGAAGGAGGAAAGGAAGGAGAAAAAGAAAAGAAGAGAAAAAAAAGGGGAGGAAAGGATCGAACATAAAGGAAAGGAACAAAAGAAAAAAAAAAAAAGGAGGAAAGGAAAGGAATGAAAAAAAAAAAAAAAGAGAAGGAAAGTAAGGGAAAAAAAAAGGGAGGAAAGGAATAAAAAAAAAAGGAGGAAAGGAATTTAAAATAAAAAAAAAAAAAAAAAAAAAAGGGGAAAAGAATGTAAAAAAAAAAAGAAGGAGGAAATGAACGAAAAAGAAAAAAAAGGGGGAAATGAACGAAAAAGAAAAAAAAGGGGGAAATGAACGAAAAATTTGGAACTGTCAAGTCGCATGACAAATGGCACCGGTTTGAATGGGGGCTTAGCGACAGGAATAAAAGCACATGTTATCTTGCACTTCTTACTGAATACTTTTATCATAATCCAAAAGAAAAAAAAAAAAATTGACAAGCATCCAAAGTACATGATTAAACAACAATATATTGTATATGTGTGCTTTAATCCCAAGTGCACACCTTGCCGCAGAAAACTTTGTCCAGTAAAGCTGGCCATACATGACTAGATTTACGAACATTCGTCTGAAAATTCTCAGTACAATCGATAAATTGACGAATGTTGTCCCCTTCAAACTTATTTGCCTTAAACTTTCCAATTTGGAATGAATGGACTTTCCTGAATGAAAACCGCATACACTGTAAGAAATGAGTTTGCGCATGAAAACTTTTCCATCCTGGTCCTTCATATTTTCTCATCACTGCAGTCAAAAATAAAACAAAGATGAGCTAGGGCCTGTGTTGGATGTTCTTCTGAACCCATGTGTCCTAGCCTGCCCGGAAGCGGTCACCTCTAATGGGCCAATCATCTGCGGTGGGGGAATTTGCTCAATCTCAATATTTGTGGATGATACAAGCTAAGCAGGGCAATAACTTCAGCGCAGGATGTGGAAACCTTACAAAAAAGGCCAAAATAAAATAATGGGAGGTGGACAACTACATGGAAAATAAGGTTTATTGTTGAGAAATGTAAAGTAATGCATTTGGGTGCTAAAAATACGAGCACAAGTTACTTGCTATGGGGAGAACCTCTGAGGGAATCTAGGATGGAAAAGGACCTGGGGGTTCAAGTAGATGACAAGCAATGCCAAGCTGCTGCAAGCAAAGCCAACAGAATACTGGCATGCAATATGGGATTCACTCTAGAAATAAAACCATAATTCTCCCACTCTACCAGACTCTGGTCCGGCCACATCTTGAGTATGCCATCCAGTTCTGGGCACGGGTCCTCAAAGGATGTGCTGGAACTGGAGAGAGAGCCCAGAGAAGGGCAACATATCTAATAAAAGGGATGCCGTGATGGCAAACGTTGGCACCCCAGATGTTTTGGAACCACATTTTCCAAGATGCTCCACTACACTGCAGAGTGCATGAGCATCATGGGATATGTAGTTCCAAAACATCTGGGGTGCCAAGGTTGGCCATCACTTAGGCAGTGATGGTGAACCTTGGCACCCCAGATGTTTTGGGACTACGTTTCCCAGGATACTCCTGTACTCTGCAGTGTAGTTCAGCATCATGAGAAATGTAGTTCCAAAACATCTGGGGTGCCAAGGTTCTCCACCACTGACTTAGAGGATCTCAGCTATGGGGAAAGACTACAAGCATTGAACTTAGGGCTCTTTCACACGGGCGGTCCGATCAGATCCGCCTGTCAGTTTTTTAGGCGGATCTGATCGGATCCTCCATGCAGCTCTATGGGGCAGCGGGTGTCAGCGAAGACACCTCCGCTGACACCCGCTGCCATCCGCATCCGATCCTATCCGTGAAATCCGGACGGATGGAAACCCTATTTTTCCATCCGTTCAGTAATCGGAGCGGAGCGGATCTGATGAGAGCGGACAAGCGGTCCGCTCTCATCCGATCCCCCATAGAGGTGCTGAGACACCTCCCCCTCCGCTCTGCGAGCGGAGACGGAGCTGTCATCCGCCCGGCTCAGCGGGGATCGCGGATCGATCCCCGCTGAGCAACACGGATCCGCCTACGGAGGCGGACCGTGTGAAAGAGCCCTTATTCTTTCTGAAGAGGAGACATTTGAGAGGGGATAGGATAGCGATGTGCAAATACCGTACGGGTGACCCTAGCGTTGGGAAAAAACATTTTAGTGAAATGGAATTTAACCACTTGCCGACCAGTCACGTTGACTATACTGCGGCAAAGTGGCTCCTTCCCGTCCAGCGACGTAGATCTACATCGCTGGACTGCCCCCCTTGTGAGCAGCACGCGCGAGCCACCGGATGCTCGCTCCCGCTGTATTCAGTTACAGCGGGCGTTGGGCCAGGGGAGGAGCGGCGGTGATCACCGCCGCTCTTCCCCTATCGTCGGGGAATCGAGTCTGGAGATCCGCCCGCTTGTGTAAAAAAAGCGAGCGGATCTCCTAAGTGAAAGACAGGGTCAGATTGCAGGGTTCAGCATAGCTGAATCTGCGATCTGTCCCTGTGTCACTCAGTCACCTCCCCCCACACACGTCAGTAAGCACCAGGCATACATTAACCCCTTGATCACCAATAAAATTAACCCCTTCCCTGCCAGTGTCATTTCTACAGTAACAGTGCATATTTATAGCACTATAAAAAAAAAAAAAAAAAAAAAAAAAAAAAAAATCGCAGATCGCCGCCATTACTCGTTAAAAAAAAAAAAAAAAAAAAAAAAAACACACCAAAAATGACAGAAATCTTTCCCTTGGTTAATAAACGCAATAACTTTTGCGCAAACAAAGCAAAATATGCTTATTGTGATTTTTTTTACCAAAAATATGTAGCAGAAAACAAATTGGCCTAAAATGATAAAAAAATTGGATTTTTACATTTTTTTGGGGGGGAATTTCATATAAAAAAATGTGAAAAATATTGTTATTTTTTCAAAATTGTCGCAACGTGGCCATTCACTGAAATTGGAAGAGATGAGGTTTAAAGAGGAGTTCCACCCATTTTTAATAGGTTGGAATACATAGATCTATGTAATCCCCTTTAAAACGGCTTTTACCAATGGAAACTTTTTTTTTTTTGCTAGTAAATACCTTAATTTCCGCTTTATTCCTCCTCTCCTTACTTCCGGGTCCGATCGGCGATGACGTCATTCGGCGATTCGCAGTGTCTGCTGGGATGTATTCTATTCCAGAAATCTCGCAGTAGCTGTATCTGTACTGAGCCGTGCCTGCCCCGCCTCCGCCCCGCCTCTGCCCCGCCTCCTCTCATTGAGTTGCATTGTATGAATGTATTAAGGCCGTTCTCTGCCCCGCCTCCGCCCCGCCTCCTCTCATTGAGTTGTATTGCATACAACACAACTCAATGAGAGGATGCGGGGCGGGGCGGAGGCGGGGCAGAGAACAGCCTTAATACATTGCATACAATACACCTCAATGAGAGGAGGCGGGGCGGAGGCGGGGGCGGAGGCGGGGCAGGCACGGCTCAGTACAGATACAGCTACTGCGAGATTTCTGGAATAGAATACATCCCAGCAGACACTGCGAATCGCCGAATGACGTCATCGCCGATCGGCCCCGGAAGTGAGGAGAGGAGGAATAAAGCAGAAATTAAGGTATTTACTAGCAAAAAAAAAAAAGTTTCCATTGGTAAAAGCCGTTTTAAAGGGGATTACATAGATCTAAAGTTCCAAAAATGGGTGGAACTCCACTTTAACATCAAACTGTGTAGAGGGTTGTTTACTGTCAGAGCGGTAAGGGTGTGGAATTCTCTTCCACAAGCAGTGGTGTCAGCAGGGAGCATTGATAACTATTAGATGGGCACCTTAACAACCACAACATACAGGGGTATACAATGTACTCTTGACATAAACACACTGTCTCTCACACACCACAGGTTGAACTGAATGGGCTGGTGTCTTTTCCCCCCTTACCAACTATGTATACATGGCCCTTGTACAAGTCTGGCTGCAGGACCTGAAATATCCCCCAGGTGGACCAGATTGGACCATTACAGGTGACAACTTCCTTGCAGGCTCGAATGCATGGGTTCAGAAGATCATCACCATCACAACACCCTCGAGCTCACCTCTACTAATACGGTAATTAGATGATCCAACTAATATTATTACAGCAGTAGTAACCCTAAACATTTTTGTAATGGATGCCCCCCCAGCGGTTTTGTGCCATATTATGCACCACATACTAGCACCCTTTCAGCCCTGGTTCACATTGATACAGTGCAGAAAACACAGCAATTCCTGTGCATTTTCTGCACCGCATAGCAATCACACTGTGTTCATGCGATCTGCTGCGGGTGTCAATTAAAAAGGTTAACATACACCCCAAAAGGGGGTAATTTTTTTTTTTTTTTTTTTTTTAACATGGGGTCCTATGGAACACGTTCACATCAATGCATTTTTGTGCCGCTGCGTTTTTGGAAAGGGTCAGGGACTTTTTTAAATGCAAAACGGTGCTTTTTTTCCCCCCTATTTGGTTCAATAGACTTCAATGGAGAAGCTGCAGAAAAACATGCAGTGCGTTTTTACCACAATTTGCATTTTTTAATCTGCCCAACAACAAATTTGCCCAAAAAATAAATGCTAAAAGCGAATTGCAGCAAAAGTAAATACATTTTAAATAAATGGCATCTTGGGGTACTATTAACAATGAAATCGCACCCAAACGTGCATTTTTTTTAGCGTGTTCTAGAATTGCGTGATTCTGTAACACTTATATGTGAAAGGGGCCTGAGACTTGGACGCCTGCAATTGCTTTGTAGCGTGATGCAGAAAAGCGCTGTGGATCTAGTGGGTTTCCCTCATCGCATGTGAACCAGGGCTGACACCTGCTGCAGATCGCATGGATGCCGTGCGATTTCTTTGCAATGTGACGCAGAGAAACGCAGTAAATCTTGTGCATTTCCTGCATGGCAGCAGTGTGAACCAGGGCTGACACCTGCAGCAGATCGCATGGACGCCGTGCGATTGCTTTACAGCGCGATGCAGAAAAATACAGTGGATCTTGTGCATTTCCCGCATTGCATCAGTGTGAACATGGGCTAATTCCCTCATCAGATCGCATGGGCGTCATGCAATTACTCTGCAGGGTGATGCAGAGAAATGCAGTAAATCTTGTGCATTCCACGCATGGCAGCAGTGTGAACCAGGGCTGACACCCACAGCAGATCGCATGGACGCAGTGCAATTACTTTGCCGTGCGATGCAGAAAAACGCAGAAAATCTTGTGCATTTCCCGCATGCCATCAGTGTGCGATTATTTTGCAATGTGATACAGATAAACGCAGTAAATATCGTGCATTTTACGCACGGCATCAGTGTAAACCAGGGCTGACACCCGCAGCAGATCGCACGGATGCTGTGCGATGTGGAGAAACACAGTGAATCTTGTGCATTTCCCGCATGGCATCTGTGTAAACCAGGGCTGACACCTACAGCAGATCGCATGGACGCAGTGCGATTACTTTGCCGTGCGATGCAGAAAAACGCAGCAAATCTTGTGCATTTCCCGCATGCCATCAGTGTGAACTAGAGCTGACACTTGCAGCAGATCGCACGGACCCCATGCGATTACTTTGCAGTGCGATGCAGAAAAACGCAGTAAACCTTGTGCATTTTCCGCAGGGCATCAGTGTGAACCAGAGCTGACACCCACAGAAGATTGCATGGACGCTGAGCGATTACTTTGCGATGCGGAAAAACGCAGCAAATCTTGTGCATTTCCCACATGCCATCAGTGTGAACCAGAGCTGACACTTGCAGCAGATCGCACAGACCCTGTGCAATTACTTTGCAGTGCGATGCAGAAAAACGCAGTAAATCTTGTGCATTTTCCGCAGGGCATCAGTGTGAGTCCCGGTTCACATTATTGCGGCTGCGGAGATCGCATGTAATTCGGAGCGCACTGCATGCGATCTCATGTGCGGATGCGAATTCAGCCATACACTTTGTATGGCTGAATTTGCACTGTATCCGCGCCAAAGACGATCGCGCCATCAGGATCTGTGCGAACTGTCAGATCGCACTGCGATTATGCCATCAAACTGGGGGTGTCGTTAACATTTAATTGACACCCCCTGCGTATCGTATATGGCAGTGTGAACTGCCAGATGTGCGGATGCGATGCGGGAACAGGCTGCGAATTCGCAGCCTTCCCGCATCGCACAAGTGTGAACCGAGCCTAAACCAGAGCTGACACCCACAGCAGATTGCATGGATGCTGTGCAATTAACTTTGCAGCGCGATGCCGAAAAACGCAGCGAATCTAGTGCATTTCCCGCATGCCATCAGTGTGAACCAGAGCTGACACCCACAGCAGATCGCGTGGACGCCGTGCGATTACTTTGCAGTGCGATACAGAGAAACGCAGCAAATCTTGTGCATTTTGCGCATCGCATGTGAACCAGGGCGGAAACGAAAAGCAATTTTTCTACTAGCGCAGGGCTAGTTCTAGGAGCAGGCAGCGCAGAATCAGATGTAGATGTCAGTGCCATTATTATCTATAAGCAGACACATCCACTTCCAGACAGGTACACACACCTCCAATCACCAGGTGACATCCATTCACAAACTAAGGGCAGAGGAAGAAGTGCAAAGTTTACAAACATCTTCTACATTCACTCTACAATCCAACAACATCCTAGACTTTATTATGATACAAACCAAGGAAGTCAATGCTGACAGCTCTAGAAAAGAATCAAATATTAGTAGAAACAAGAAGATACAACAAAGAAACTCTGGCAAGTCTACACGATGTGTCTGCACCCTTGGATGGCGGAGGATAGGGGTAGTAGTAGATCCATAGTATATAGGATCTATAGTACACACACATTCATTGATCAGCCTGCACAGCCCATGCAGCTGCTCCCTGTCCTCCCAGCAAGGATCTCCTGCTATCTCTTACCTTCTAGGGGAGAGCTTTGAAGAATCCTTATTACCGGCATGGTAAGCTGTCAGGACTACTCCTTGGCTACTATGAGGCCTCCAGCTCATGGTGTGTCCAGCATAATGTCTTCAATAGATATAGATAGCACTTGTTCCTGTCTGCCTCCTGGCAACTCCACTGTGACAGCTCCTCCTCCTCCACTACCATCATCATAGAAGGTAATAAGAGCAGGGAGGAGCCGGATCACTCTGCTTCCTCATACACAACAATGACTCACTCCTCATTACCTGTGTGTGCTCATCTCCTTCCACTGACACCTCTCATCTACATAATGTACACACAACCCATAGACAATCAGCTGTCTCTACTGTCTGATCACAAACAAAACCCCATCTATGTCACCATACATTATGCAATCTGATTGTACAATCTCCTTTAACCCATGTTCATGTTGGAGTGATTTGACAGGTCAAATCGCATCCTATTGCCAGCAATCGCACTGTTCAAATCTTGTCATGCTGCATCACAGACATCCCATAGACATGGAAAATGAGCTGCCGTTACTGTCTGATCACAAAAATCGGTGTCACCATACACTATTTATTCTGATTGTACAATCTCCTTTAACCCCCGTTTACATTGAAGTGATTTGACAGGTCGCATCCTATTGCCAGCAATCGTACTTTTCAAATCTTGTCATGCCGCATCACAGACATCCCATAGACATGGAAAATGAGCTGCCTCTACTGACTGATCACAAAAATCTGTGTCACCATACACTATTCAATCTGATTGTACAATCTCCTTTACCTCCATTTACATTGGAGTGATTTGACAGGTCAAATCACGAGACAAGTCGCAGCCTACTGCCAGCAATCGCACTCTTCGAATCTTGCTGTACCGCATCACAGACAACCCATAAACATAGAAAATGAGCAGCCTCTACTGTCTAATCAAAAAAATCTGTCACCATACTCTATTCAATCTGATTGTACAATCTCCTTTAGCTGCCGTTCACATTGGAGTGATTTGACAGGTCAAATCACGAGACAAGTCGCAGCCTACTGCCAGCAATCGCACTCTTCGAATCTTGCCGCACCGCATCACAGACAACCCATAGACACAGAAAATGAGCCGCTTCTACTGTCCGATGACAAAAATCTGTGTCACCATACACTATTTATTGTGATTGTACAATCTCCTTTACCTCCATTTACATTGGAGTCATTTGATGCGACAAGTCGCATCCTATTGCCAGCAATCGCACTGTTCACATCTTGCAGTGCCGCATCACTTTGAAAAAGCAGTTCCTGCACTACTTTTGCAGATTTTGGCAAACACCAAATTTGTAATACCATTACACCAACAGTTCCAGAGGTCATTACCTTTGTAATCAGCAGCAGCTCTTTCCACTTAGTTGTAATTGCATTCACACTGAGAACTTTTTCCTTAGCCCGGGTATACACACACGTATCATGAAAAATGAGCTGCTACTGTCTGATCACAAAAAAAACCCCATCTATGTCACCATACACTATGCAATCTGATTGTACAATCTCATTTAGCCCCCGTTTACATTGGAGTCTTTTTGACAGGTCAAATCGCATGACAAGTCGCATCCTATTGCCAGCAATGGCACTTTTTAAATCTTGCGGCGCCGCATTATTTTGGAAAAGTAGTTCCTGCTGATTTCGGGTGCGACTTGCAGAGGCATTTGTGTGTGAAGCCGCACAGATGTCTTCAAAGTCGCACTGACCTGTGGCTTTGAAATCGTGCGTTTTCAGATGAGGTCGCACCATTTCAGAGCCGCAGTCAATGTGTAATGGGGCTCACGCTGGCCATACACGTATAGATTTTCAGACGGAAATTTTTGTTTTAAGAAAATCTGTTTGATTTTCTAATCGTTGGTGGGGTGATGTCTGTTTTTGACTGCAGTGATCGGAAAATTCGAAGGCACAGGAAGGAAAACTTTTCTTGTGCTGGCCTTATACTTATAGATTTTTGGATGAGAATGTTTGTAGAACATTCGTACAAAAATTCTTTGAATGTTCGATGAATGGACAAATGTCATTCGAAAATTGTCTTTTGCTTTTAACCACTTGCCGACTGCCGCACGACTATATTCTGCGGCAGTCAGCCCCCTACAGGCAAAGTGACGTACCAGTACGTCACTCGCCCACGAGCCTGTAGGTGGCGCGCTCCCGCTCGTTCCCTGCCATCCCCGCGCGTGTGACCGGCGGCTCCGATGTCCGCCGGCCACTCGCGATCTCCCGCAGGAGAGGGAGAAAGACAGACGGCTGATATAAATACAGCCGTCTGTCATTCTCCCTTAGATCATGACAGAGGGTATGCGATCCTGTTCTGTAGGATTGTATGTCTCTGTGATGATCTAACAAGCCACGCCCCCTGACAGTTAGAATCACACCCCTAGGGACACACTTAACCCCTTGATCACCAATAAAGTTAACCCCTTCCCAGCCAGTGTCATTTTGACAGTAAAAGTGCATATTTATAGCACTGATTACTGTAGTAATGTCACTGGTACTCCCAAAAGTGTCAAAAATGTCAGTCAGGGGTCCAATCTGTCCGCCGCAATGTCACAGTCCAGCAAAAAATATCGCAGATCGCCGCCATTACTAGTTAAAAAAAAAACAATAAAAATGACATAAATCTTTTTCCCTAGTTAGTAAACGCAATAACTTTTGCGCAAACCAATCAAAATACGCTTATTGCGATTTTTTTTTACCAAAAATATGTAGCAGAAATCAAATTGGCCTGAAATGTTAAAAAATTTTAGATTTTTACATTTTTTTTGGAGAATTTCATATAAAAAAGAAAGGGGAAAATATTGTTATTTTTTCAAAATTGTCGCTCTTTTTTTGTTTATAGCGCAAAAAATAAAAATCGCACAGGTGGTCAAATACCACCAAAAGAAAGCTATGTTTGTGGGGAAAAAAGGACGTCAATTTAATTTGGGTACAACATCGCACAACCGCGCAATTGTCTGTTAAAGTCACGCAAGTCAAGTGCCGAATTGCAAAATAGGCCCTGGTCTTTGAGCAGCCAAATCCTCCGGGGCTTAAGTGGTTAACATTCAATTTTAAAATGAATGTCATTTCTGAGCAATAACCAAATACACTGCCCGGAAATTTCTTTAAATTGACTTCAATTTGAAGTATTTGATTTGTTATTTTTATTTATTTGATCATTTTATTAGATTAAGTGCCAGTTCACACTAGCACGACTTGTCAGCCTGGCAAGTCGCGCACCGTCGCGGTCATTGAGTAGTACAGGACCGGTTCTAATAGGAGTGACACAAGTCGCTCCGACTTAGAAAAAGGGTCCCTTACTACTTCGGCGACTTGCATTGACTTCCATTATGTGAAGTCCGTGCAAGTCGCGCCGCACGCGACTTCACAGGTCGCCCCCTAAGTCGGAGCGACCTAATGTGAACGGGGGCTTACCATCATCTATGTAGCTAGCCTGAATTGACATCAACTGAATGGATTGTTTATGTTTGTCCTCATGTTACATAACTTTGTTAAAGCTAAAGGTCACTCAAAGCTATGCCTTTGAAGGTCTACCGGTAATAAATGCCTTAGTGCCGGTTCACACTGGTGTGCTGCGGGAAACCCTGCGGTTCAGTGGGGTTTCTCACGGCGCACCAGAATCGCACACTGGTTACACTGACATCTGCGAACCACTGGGGGGTGTTAATGTAAAGTTAATGATACCCCCAGATCGGTTCGCAGATCACAGTGCACACTGTCAAATGGTACAGGAATCAAATTGCATGCGATCCGATTCCATTGTGGACCAAAAAATAGGATGTCGTACTATTTTGGTGCAAATGCGATTTCAGCCATACAGTTTGATTTTGAGGATGCCCTGCTGCAATAAATATACGTGGGGCAGTCCAGAAGAGGTTAAACATGTAAGATGGGATAGGTAGGAGGATGGAGGGGGGAAATATCTTTTTGGGGGGGGTTTGTTTGTTTTTTTTTTTGTTTGTTTTTTTTTCCATTCAGCCTGCTTACCTATTGGTAGACCTAAGTGCCGGTTCACACATATGCAATTGGCACCGTACTGCTGTGCAAATCACATGCGATATCTGTGCAATGCAAATGCAGCCATACAGATTGCATGGCTGAATTCACATCGCATTTGGACCAAAATCGCACAGAACCCTTTTTTTTGGTCCGCACCAGAATGGGATTGCATGGGTGTTCACACTTATGCGATATGATCCCTGTCCAAATTGACAGTTCGCACTGCGATATGCAAACTAATCTGGGGGTGTCGTTAACATTGTATTGACACTCCCAGCAGTTCCCATATGGCAGTGTGAACTGCTTGCGAGTTGGGTGCGATGTGCAGTGGATTCGCAGAGTTCCCGCATTGCACCCGTGTGAACGGCACTAAGGCTGGCCATACACTATGCAATTTTCTTGTTCAACTTTCCTTTAGATTTACCAAAACCATGTAATATAGGGTCAAACCTAAACACTTTCAATTTGTATGCAATCAGACAGGTCCTTGCACTACATAGTTTAAGGTAAATCTAAAGGAAATTGAATAAGAAAATTGTATAGTGTATGGCCAGCCTAAAGGAGATTGTACAATCATATTGTAGCATGTATGGCCAGTATAACTGCTGTTTGTGCAGCTACATACAGTGACAGCTCCTCTCTGCATGTCATTACTTTGCAGAGGCTGAGCGGCCGCCACTATTTGCATACACCTGAAATCACAGGAGCAAGACTCTGCTGATTCTTGCTGCTGGAATCCGGTGTATACCTCTAATCGCCCTAAAGGTGACCATAATCTATGCAAATTTCACCAAGAGCCGATCGTCACACCCAAATCCTTCAATTGGAAATATTTTGGGCTAGCAGCAGCTGAGTCCAATGCAATACAATAGTCACAGGTTTGAAATAACAAAACTTAACTCTTTGAGGACACACGGACAGAGGATTCCTAAGGGACAGTTCACACCATAGAAATGCAGTCTGCATGCGTTCCAGATGCTTTTGTACATGCGTGTTTTTGGTGCAGTCCAGTGCATCCCCCCCCCCCACTCTTTTTTCTTAACCTTAAATCAGGATTTGTGTGTTCCACTGCGTTTTTGGTGCATTTAGGTGCGTTCCAGCGCATTTTTGATACATTTTACAGCATTCCAGTACAGGAAAAATGCAGCATGTTCTACTTTTTTTTCTGGAACTGGAACTGCAAGCGCCAGTGTAAACGATGCCATTGGAAACCGTATAACTTTCCATGCATTTTTGATGCAGAAAAAAAACGCACTGGACTGCATGTGCTGTGAACTGGCCCTAAAGCTGGATACACTCTACACAACGTTTGTTGTTAGATTTCCTTTAGATTTACCTTCAACTATGTAGTGCGAGGGCCGGCCTGATTGCGTACAAATTGAAAGTGTTTAGATTTGACCCAGAGGCGTAACTAGAACCTTCAGGGCCCCGGTGCAAGAAACCATGAAGGGCCCCCCCGGACCCCTGGCCGGGGCCCTCCCTTCAAGCCCGGGGCTCTTCCCACTGATCCTGGGGTCCTTTACTCTGCTTGCGGGGTCCTTTATTGCGGTCCCACAGCGGGTCCCTTTCACAAGTTTTGCAGTGGGCCCCCTTCCTGCCATCTTGGAGCCTCCCCACGGTGGTGGAATGCCAGGGCCCGGTTGCAAGTGTGACCTTTGCAATCCTGGAAGTTCACTCACTGGTGTCAGACCAGACCAGACCAGACCAGACCAGACCAGACCAGACCAGACCAGACCAGACCAGACCAGACCAGACCAGACCAGACCAGACCAGACCAGACCAGACCAGACCAGACCAGACCAGACCAGACCAGACCAGACCAGACCAGACCAGACCAGACCAGACCAGACCAGACCAGACCAGACCAGACCAGACCAGACCAGACCAGACCAGACCAGACCAGACCAGACCAGACCAGACCAGACCAGACCAGACCAGACCAGACCAGACCAGACCAGACCAGACCAGACCAGACCAGACCAGACCAGACCAGACCAGACCAGACCAGACCAGACCAGACCAGACCAGACCAGACCAGACCAGACCAGACCAGACCAGACCAGACCAGACCAGACCAGACCAGACCAGACCAGACCAGACCAGACCAGACCAGACCAGACCAGACCAGACCAGACCAGACCAGACCAGACCAGACCAGACCAGACCAGACCAGACCAGACCAGACCAGACCAGACCAGACCAGACCAGACCAGACCAGACCAGACCAGACCAGACCAGACCAGACCAGACCAGACCAGACCAGACCAGACCAGACCAGACCAGACCAGACCAGACCAGACCAGACCAGACCAGACCAGACCAGACCAGACCTCCATTTTCTTTCTGCAGCTACAGGAGGAAAAAGGAGGACAGTGATTTCTCTACATGCTGCCCCCACCGCCCCTCCTATCCAATGCTGGAGCATTGGGCCCAGTTGCAATCGCAACCCCTGTAGTTACGCCCCTGATTTGACCTCATATTATATGGTTTTGGTAAGTCTAAAGGAAAAAAACCTAAAGACAATTGTATAGTGTGTATGACCCATAAAGCTGGATACACACTATACAACTTTTGTTGTTCGATTTCCTTTAGATTTACCTTCAACTATGTAGTACGAGGGCCGGCCAGATTGCATACACATTGAAAGTGTTTAGGTCTGACCTCATATTATGGTTTTGGTAAATCTAAAGAAAATTGTATAGTGTGTATCCAGCTTTAGGCTCCAGTCACAAATGAGCGTTAGCAATTTACCGGTGTTTTTCAGGCATCTTTTTTATGTGTTTTTTTTTACAATCTTTTCGAAAGCGTTTTAGAAGCGTATTACAGCTTCAGGCGTTTTTGTTTAGCCAATAGAAAGCACTAGGAGGAGGAGATGAGAGGGAATTAGGGGTAGAGAGCTGCTATTTAAGCAGAAAACGAGTGACAAAACTTTAATAAAACGCTCAAGTCAGGCATTTCTATTGAAGTCTATGGGGCCAAAAACGGCTGTAATCTGCCAAAAAAGAAGCTCATGTACTTTTTTTGAGCAACAGGCATTTTGCTTCAGGGTACAGGACGCTTAAATGTAAACGGGGGCCATTGAAATGAATGGGATTTATTTGTTGAGCGTTTTAGAGCTACAGAAAATCGCTCAGTTGTGAATGAGGGCCTTTCTGCATGCAACCACTCAATGTACAGATAAATGCCTACAGCTGCGGCTCATGTCATTGACTTGTTTGGGCTTCCTGGTCGTTGCATACTTGGCACACCATGGCTGATATGGTTGTGTGCACAGGGGCTGACTGGCAACTTTAGGGCCAGGGGGTAAGTACAAACCAGAGGCCCATGGTGCAGCCATTTAGCCCCCCTCCCACGCTCTCTCTTCCCAGCCCCCTCCTGACCCCCATTCCAGGCTGAAGCCCTGCTCCAGGTACTCTCTACCCACCGGCTGAATCCGGGTTCCCAACCTGGCCAGCAGGGGGCGGATGGGAGGAGCTGGGATAGCTCGGTTGGGGATGGAGGAGAGTCTCCAGTGGGGCATGGAACCGACCTCTGCTCAGACACAGTTTACACCATCCATGCTGGGGGGGGGTGCTGCACTCTGTCCTTGTCCATGCTAGGGGGGGGGGGGGACTGCACTGCACTGCACTGCACTGCACTGCACTCTGTCCTTGTCTTCATCCTGCACTCAGTAGGTCAGCGGTAGGGACTTTTTTACTTCTCTGCACCAGAAAACTTTAGGCATGTCTGTGGCAGATGCAGTGCAACCTTTTTGCGGGCCATTAGAGTGGCCCAGGAGTAATTGCCCCCCAGTCCCCTGGCCCAGTCCTCCCCTGCGTGTGAATGCGGTCTTACTAAGCTTTCAATCAATTTCAACATTGCCGATTAGTCGTGATGGAATTTATTTTCTGTTTCTGAACGATTGAATGAATATCTGTATGCATTCCAGTCGTAATACAGATTGATTACATGATCATTGCCAATAGATCACTTCTGATAGATCCCGTTTTCAACCAATACCGTTCAATTCAATCAGTGAATATTCGCTTTCTTGCAATGACTCACCCCTAAATCAATCACAAATCAATACATTTAGGACCAATTTAAATGTAGTGATTTGTCAATGACTTCGATACAAGAAATTGCTAACAAGAAATTTATATTGATTAAAATATTACAGAATGAAACATGCAGCATTATTGTGCACTCTGCCATTCGATGAAAAAATTGATCCGCCGTACAAGCTGTCAGATAACAATGTATTCAATCTTTTAAAAAGGATCACTCCACCAATCATTGAAGAATGAAATATGCAATATTGTTGTGCACTTTGCGATCCACTGAAAATATGAATCCAGCATATGATCCGTCAGATAACAATGTATACAATCTTTAAAAAATAATCACTCCACCAATCATTGAAGAATGGAACTTTGCGATCGACTGAAAATATCAATCCAGCATGCGATCTGTCAGATAAAAATGTATTTAATATTTTAAAAATGATCCCTCCACCAATCAATGAAGAATAAAACATGTGATATTGTTGTGCACTTTGCGATCGACTGAAAATATCAATTCAGCATATGATCCGTCAGACAAAAATGTATACAATCTTTTTACAAAATGATCACACCATCAGCCCCCGTTCACATTGCCTGCAGCTTTGAAATCGTGCGACTTCATCTGAAATAGTTGCATGTCAGTGCGACTTGGAAGACATCTGTGCGGCTTCATGCACAGATGTCTATACAAGTCGCACCTGAAATCACTCAAAAGTAGTGCAGGAATTACCTTTTTTCAAAAGTCAGTGCCGCACAGATTTGAAAAGAGCGATTCAATAGGCTGCAACTTGTCATGTGATTGGACCTGTCAAATCACATGAGAAGTCCCTCCAATGTGGACGGGGACTCAATCTGAATTACGATTCTCTGAAAACATGCAGATATCTGTTCAATCAGTCAGAAGTGATTTACATCATTTTAACTCTGGAAATCGATCAAGAGCTTATTTACAGTAAATAGAAGGTATTTGATTTATTTTTATTTAATTTGATTGTTTTTTTGTTTTTGCATTAATGATCGATTGTATGATTCGCATGTGGCCCCCTTAGGCTCCATTTACACCAATGCTTTTTTCATGCTTTTTGCTTATTTCAGAAATGCAGGACATTTTTTTAACATGGGTTCTTATGGAACACTTCACAGCAATGCATTTTTGTGCCTCTGCGTTTTTGGAAAGGGTTACGGAATTTTTTAACCACTTCCCACCCAAGGATGTACCCGTATGACCTTGGGTTTCAGTGGTTGTACTGGGATGATGCCTACACCTACAGGCATCATCCTGGTACCATTAATTTCAGCCAGTGATTTTGTAGAAGGCAGAAGTGATCTAAGTGGCTAATTAGCCACTCAATCACTTCTGCGGGTGGCTGAAGGGGGTCCCGCACCCCCCCCCCTCCCGCCACCGCCTCTCCCGGGCTGTCCGGTCCCATCGCAAAGGGCGGGAGCGATTTGGCCAGCGGTGATGGCTGTCTGAGACAGAGAGAGAGGAACTGACGTTGTTCTTCCCTCTCTCTGCAACCCTAGCAACCGGGAGCGACAAGTATTCCTCACTTCCGGTCCAACCCCTTTGTTTACCTGGCCGGTTGGCTGCATCGGGGGGCCAAAGGAGAGATTTGGGGTCTAATAGACCCCAAATATCTCCATAAAGAGGACCTGACACGGCCAATGCTATCACAAGGGATGTTGTTCACTCCTTGTGATAGCAATAAAGTTTGTACAAAAAAAAAGTATAATAATAATAATAGTAATAATAATAAAAAAATTAAAAATAAATAAATAAAATAAAAAATTTAAATCGCCACCGTCCCGCCGTGCTTAAGGCCCGTACACACGTACCGATCGTCGGCCGACAGAACGTCCTACAAATGTTCGCGGCTGGTGTGTTTGTTGTTTGTCTGTTGAAAAGTGCTCTAAACTTGCCCAGGACATTTGTCTTCCGACAGAAAATGACGTCACTACGTTCCACGCACGTTCGCCGCTACAAAAGAGGAAGTGAGTGTTTGGCCGTGACCCTTCTGGGCATCTCGCGCTGATTTCGGTAGCATTTGTTTGGTTGACGACATTTCGCTATTTTCCGAGACATCGTTCGAGAATTTATTATGGCGACCGTGAATTCGTCCGTTGCTGTCGTTAGTGTTGGAGTTTTGGCTCTGAGACGACGTACGAGCAATAGGAAGAAGAAGCGGACCTCCTGGACGAAAAATTGGTTGCTTAACCGTGATCAATTTTCTCATATGTCCTTGCTGAGGGAGCTCCAGGAAAATAATCCTGATGACTTCAGGAATTATTTGAGGATGACGGATCCCATCTTTTACCGTCTTCTTGCCCTGGTGTCCCCCTATATTCTGAAGCAGGATACTTGTATGCGGCTTGCAATTACTCCTGAGCAAAGGTTAATTGCGACGTTGAGGTATCTTGCAACAGGGAGAAGCCTGCAGGATCTGAAGTTCACCACAGGCATCTCCCCCCAAGCACTTGGTATCATCATCCCTGAGACCTGCTCTGCCATCATCAAGGTCTTGCAGAAGGACTATATCAAGGTATGTTTGATTTTTTACATTACATTACATGTATTACTAGTTTCACCCGAATTATGATGTTTTTGGATGTACAGCAATTGATACAGGCCATTATTTGTAAACTACCCTCTGTCCGCATGCACATAGTAGTAAAGATGTAGATTATCTTTAACCATTTGTAAAATTACCCACTAACCACCCCACCATTCTCTCCTATGTGTCCCTAAACGCATTGCCTGTTAACAGTATTTTGAATTTGGGTCATTTTATTGCTTTCCCTCAAACAATTATTCCTTGGCCAATGTTTTAGTACCTAGTTAATGATTTATCTAAAATACATCAGTCCATCCATTCCCACCTATGATTCTGTATGTTTATGTAATGATGTTAAAACCTTCACTGACCACAAGCCCTTATTGATGTATAAATGCCCAGTTTTACTTACCCATCCCCCACCCACATGCTAAATCTCAAAGTCAGCATATACCAAAGCTCAAATTCAGAGGTCTTCAAACTATGGCCCACCAGTTGTTCACGAACTTCAATTTCCATCATGCCTAGTCATGTCTGTGAATGTCAGAGAATTACAAGGCCTCATGGGATGTGTAGTTCTGCAACAGCTGGAGGGCCGTAGTTTGTAAATCTCAGCTCTAGCTGGTGAGTATAATGGGCCATACACACTAGAAGATTGTCAGAACAATTTATCCTTCCGATTTACCAAAACCAAATAATATGAGGTCCAACAAACACTTTCAAATCCTATGCAATCTGGTAGGCCCTTGCACTACATAGAAAAGGTAAATCTGCACGAAAAAGTCTTCAGAGAATCTTCTAGTGTGTATGGCCCTTTACAATATAAGAACAATAGGAGGTTGAAAATAAATGTATGTAGATGTTACATCCCCATATCCAAACCTTTGCCTTCCTGTTGTATATTTTTTTAGCAAGTTGCATAAGCATTTAACAGACAACTGTGTGTGTAATTAATAATGTGATGTGCTCAAGCACTAATTTTATTTTTTTTATTTTTTTTTATTTTTTCCCCACAGTTTCCTTCAAACGCAGAGCAATGGCTGGAGATTTCTGATCAATTTCTGGAGAAGTGGAATTTTCCCAATTGTGGGGGTGCTATTGATGGGAAGCACGTCCGCATTGTCCCCCCTCCGAATTCCGGCACATTTTATTATAATTATAAAGGTTTTTTTAGTATAGTCATGCTAGCCATAGTTAATGCAAACTATGAGTTTATTTTTTTGGATATTGGCAAAAATGGCCGCAATTCGGATGGGGGAGTTATTGATCAGACGGAGTTCGCTCGTCGTCTAAAGAACGGCACTCTGAACCTGCCATCCAGGGAGCAAACTGTTGAGGGTATGAGCTTTGTGTTTATCGCAGATGAGGCTTTTGCGCTTGGGGAGCATCTCATGAAGCCCTACCCTCAGAGGAACCTCACCCCAGACCAAAGGATTTACAACTACCGGTTGTCCAGAGCTCGCAGAGTTGTGGAGAATGCCTTCGGGATAATGGCCAACCGGTTCCGGATATTCCTGACGTCCATAAACCTGGCACTGTACAAAGTGGATAATGTGGTCTTGTGTTGCTGCATTTTGCACAACTTCCTACGCAGGAATGCACAAAATTATGTATTGCAGCAACTGGATACTGACCCTGCTATGCCAGGTACAAGTGGAGAGGCCCAACCTTCTAACCAAGTGGAGTCCATGCCGTCAATGGAAGTTGGACGGTCAGCATTGGCATCACACAGGGCCCGTCAGATCCGCCAGGAATATCTGGACTATTTCGTGGGGAGAGGAGCTGTGTCCTGGCAGCAATCACTGTCACAAACACATTAATCTTGTTAAAGATTGGACACACAAGATAAATGTCAGAGATATATTATTTTTCAACACATTAAACAAAAATTGCAATGATTCTGTATTGTGGATTATAATCATTTGGGCACATATGCCAAACACAATTATTTGGGTTAATCATGTGTTATATATGTGTGACTTTGGAAGGGTTAATACATTCATCAGTGTGTTTCTTGACTGTAGTCTCTCACCAGCTGATCCAAAGTGATGATGGCCATGTGTTATTTTTTAGCCAGTGGTGTAAATACAAGGGCCTTCTGCACCCCACAAAATGTACACAAACCCTGTCACATTGAGAACTAGGTCACACCCAAGGTTCATCTAATGTCACCTTATATTGGTGTTCATTGTCCAGAAGTTGCCCATACTATATATTTCAGATAATACATTAGGGTATTAACAAAGTACCTACACCTGTTATGTTGTGTTCATTTATGACATCCTTCTCACTGCCCACCAATGTTAGGATATGTCAGTGTTATGTGAAACTTGATCATTGTTCATCTCAAAGTGTTATATATATATAGGTAATGGAAAGTGAACTAGAGCAACGAACAAGCAATACACTATAGATTACACTGATCTCCCTACACTGATTGCTACTGGCAATATCAATGCCATATTGAATCCTAGGACTGCTAGTACCTTGAGTGTTGAGTCACACTTATGCGATGCGGGAAGTCTGCGACTTTGCAGCCTTCCAGCATTGCATAAGGGTGACCCGCCACTTACTTTTTCCACAGGATTGTATTCCACAAGTGTTAAGCACTGTGCGATCCAATCCAGATACATCAGAAATAAAGGGTCATGTGCGACTTGTATGCGTGTTCAGTGCGAATGTAGCCATACAAAGTGTATGTCTCAATTCACACTGCACATCTGATGGCATGTAATATCGTAGCGCACTGCTCCTTTATTACATGCGATCAGATGTTCATGCGAAAATCAGCTATACAGTTTGTATGGCTCAATTTGCACTGCACTCGCACAAAAGTCGCACATGATGCATTTATTCAGCCGCATCAGGATAGGATCGCACAGTCGTTCAAACTTGTGTGATCCGATCCTGTGTGAAATGTCAGATCGCACTGTGATATGCGTTAAAACTGGGGGTATCTTTAACATTTCATTGACACCTCCAGCAACTTGCATATGGCAGTGTCCCAAATGCTTTCATTAACATGTAAATATGTGAATAGGACAGCCATCATACATTTAGTGCTTCTTTACACAGCTTTAGACCTCGACCCCCCAACGAAAGTCTAATAAAGAATTGAACACACATTGTTGAATGTAAAAATGTTTTAGTATCAAACATTCACAGGGTTAGGGTTAGGGTTAGGGTTAGGGTTAGGGTTAGGGTGTTGGAAAGTGCTTTTCCCAAACTTGGGTACACTCTTTAACATCTGAGTGTCATAAAACTGGCATAAAATATTATATAAAAATAGGAACATCCCAAAACAAACAGTAAAAAATTTTAAATTAATTTTTTTTAAAATTTGGCAAGCATGTCCACAAAATCACGCATCTTTCCTTGCAATGCCGTTGCAGTCTCTTTTATTTGCTCGAGGTCTGAGCAGCATTGAAGAGCCTCACGGGTCAATTTGGCCAATGTGCAACTATGTAATACATGATCTGGAAAATAAAATACAACGGAGTCAATGTGAATCACCTACATGAGGTCATAATATAGAAACATTTGGTGTGCAGGTAATCTTTAAATTCCTCTCGAGTTAATACCTACCCTGTTCTTATGCTCTTTTGCCCTAGGCTCTTCATCTTCCTCCTGACCTCCTCCAATGCTGTTGCTGATGATTCTGCCGGTCTCCTGAGCTTACTATATATTCATTAGGGGTGTGAACGCATGATGACGTCATTGTGAGGGCATGGTTGTAATGTATATATATTAAGATGCAGAGACCAGAGACGGGCAGAATGCACGGCAACAGCATTGGAGGAGGACAGGAGGAAGAGGAAGAGCCTAGGGCAAAAGAGCAGACAACATAAGAGCAGAAGATTGGACAGCAGAAGACTGGAGAGGAGAAGATCCAAAGAGCAGAGTGGAGAAGACCGGACGAAGATCTTTAAGAACATTTCATAAACGTCTCCTGTCGTTATTCACATACACTTCCATTTATGTGGTTAATGTGTAGGGGTACTATGTACCCCATACCCATTCACATAGTGATTGGGGTCTGGGATCTGGGGGCCACCCTTTGTTAAAGGTTGCTTCCAAAGTCCTAGGAACCCCCTGGCCGCATGACCCCCCAAAACCACCAGACAGGGTTGTGGGGATGAGGCTCTTGTCCTCCTCTACATGGGAGTAAGGTGCTTTTGGGTGTGCGGTGCAGAGGCCCCCTGGCCCAAAGCAACAAAACCCCCCCATGTTGAGGGCATGTGTCCTGCTGTGGTCCAGGGGGTGTTTGGTCCGCTTGCTCATTCTCTTTCCTGGCCTGACAAGCTGCATGCTTGTATAAGGGTCTGGTAGGGGTTTTGGGGGTAACCCACGCTGTCTTTTTGTTGTGGGCATACCCTCAAACTCAATACCACACACAAAAGGCCTGGTTGTGAACTTGGGGGGACACCCACGGTGGGTTCTTCAATTTTTTGGTGTAGTTCCCCCTCAAAAATCTTCACAACGCAAGTGGCCCCGCAAGTCAGAGCATCCTGATCCGACTTACGGTGCGACTTCCATTCAAATAAAGAGGCTCCCATAGGGAACTAGTGTTGTAAATTGGAGGCTAAAAATAACACTGATAAAAATCATTCTGAAAAAACCTACGTGGGCACACAATTGGCTCTTGGACACTTGGTCCTGGTTCCTCCACAGTTTCGGAAGTGGCTTCCATGCTGCTTGGCAAGTTGCCAGGAGATATTGGTTCAGACCTGGCTGGGGATGCCACATCCTGGCATGACGCAACATCTGCAATGTAAATTTGTAAGGGAATACAAGAATATAAGGTTAAACAATCATTGCAAATACACATATTTCTATGATCCCACTACACAAAAATCTGTGACTACCAACCTTCTTGTTGCTCTGGTGTCTGGTCACTTGTAGGCTCCACCAGAATCACCTCAGGCATAATGTCTTCATCTACATAATACAAAACATTGGCCATATCATAAAAGTCACAAGAGGTACATTTGTTAGGACATGGTGCCCTGCTTGATAGCTCTTTTAGTAACAAATATGAAGACATGTACATGGTTATCTACGAAAAATATGGTACATTAATGTTTGACAGTGCATAGGAACCAATTACCTTTAGTGGAATCTGTGCCACCATCTGGGCCCATGTCCTCCTCTTCTTCCACAACTGCCGATGGAGCTGCCAAACCTCTCCTCCTCCTTTCCCATAGTTTGGCACGGAGTTTACGTTTTTCTCCTATTTAAAGATTTGAATAATAATCTGTGATTAATAGGAATGTTTGCTGAGAAGATTTGTGCAGGAAAGAACGTTCGTTGCAACACAATACATATATTTTTAACTATGGCTTCCTGACTTTTAATGTCATACTAAAACATCAACAATAGATCGATCAAATCACGACATGACAACTAAAATGAGTAATCTAACTTTTTACATAGACATTATAATCTAGACATGTTAATACAACATACACAAAATTATAAAAAACATATTGCATGATTAAAAAAAAAAAAAACTTACTTTTTTTCAAAATCCGATGGATTTGGGAAAGCTGATCCTGCTCACGGTGTTTGAGGTCAGACCACCGTTTCCGAATCTGATCTTTCGATCGCTCGACACCGAATTTTTTGACCAAACAGGCCACCACCTTGTCCATGATGCCATCTTTCCTGGCATTGGGCCGATCGTAATTTGCCAACTTTCCATCGTAATCCATTTTTTCTAAAATGGAGACCATCTCCACCATTTCTGGCTTTGACATGGGTGTAGCCCTTGATTTTCGGGTGGCCCAATCACTTCGGCCCCCACTAATTGAGCTCCCAGATTGTTGAGACATGGTTCGTAATTAAACAATGATTATTCCACTGCCTCAGGTGTGAGTGCCGCATGTAGGCCTGATTTTCGGCACGTACACACCCCTGCACAAGCCCGCCACTGGAGGAGGAGTTGACGCCTGCGCTGTATTTAAAGGACGCCAGATCGTTCGGCCGACGATTCGCTAGCGGACATATCGAGAGTTGGAGCAAGATCGAGCGGCGAATCACGACTTTTCCCCACAAACAAAGGTACGACTCTTTTAATAGAAAGTGTGTGTTTTGGGCCCTATACAGCTTTTATTAGGAATATCTTTATTATGTGCCAAAATACATGCTATTTTAATATGTTTTGTGTTGTTTTGTGTCTTGCAGGCATATACTGTCCTGCAATATGGTGGACAATTTCACCACCCACAACTTTCTCATCAGTTTCATTGATGAATTCAGGCAACTGCCGTGTTTGTGGCAAGTCAAGTCCGCAGATTATAAAAATAGAAAACTCAGAAAACAGGCCATGGAACATTTGGTGGCCTTCTACAAGCCCGTCTGTCCTGGGGCAAATTTTACTTATATCCGCAAAAAAATAAACAGTATTCGCACTGCCTACAGGCGGGAGTTAAAAAAAATAGAGGAGTCCACCCAGTCTGGAGCAGGTGCACGGAATGTATATGTACCACGGCTGTGGTACTATGATAACATGCGATTCCTGGCAGACACCATGGAATCCAGGCCGTCAATTTCAACACTGCCTTCTACATCGGCAGAGGGCTCAGTGTCGGTTGATCCAAGCCAGGATGAGGATTTCCTGGAGGAGAGTTTTACTCAGGTATGGCATTTCACAATATATTGTCTGCTAAAATGTAATCATGTAACAAAATTATAAGCTAAACCATAATTGACCCTTTATGTAAACGGGCATAGCAAGGGGTTGGCATGACAGGCAACCGCCAGGGGCGCAGGCCAAGGGGGGTGGGTCACAAAAACATTGGCATTGTTTTATTGTTTATTTTAACAATCCACTCAGCCTGCACACCCCAGAACCCCCAGTTTGCAGGCGGATTCATGCAGGTGTAAAACATTGAGAGCTGCTTCATGCAGGTGTAAAACATTGAGAGCAGCTGAGCCAAAAGACCAGGAGACTGAGACTGCCTCTCACTGCATCCCCAGCACCCCTCCGGTCTTACAAACGCTGCTGCATCCCCAGCACACCTCTGGTCCTAACAAACACTGCTGTAGCCTCAGCATTCCTCTGGCTCAACCTTTTTTAATACAAAACTAACAGCTCCTGCAAATGATACATCCATCCTTGCTTCCATGTCTCTGGTCTCTCACTCTGGGTCAGCAAGGCAGGTGGCTTCCTTATTCCTGTTTCCCTGCACTGCTTCACCCTCAATGCCCTACATCAAGCCCTCTGCAAGTTCAGGCCCCTCTCTCTCTGCAACCCCCTCCTCTCTCTCTCACACCCCCTCTTTCTCTCCCTCTCTCTATCTCTCAACCCTCTCTTTCTTTTTCACACCTGAGACAATGATTGCCCACTAGAGAGCTCTACACTGGGCAAACAAGGGGCAAATTAGAAACTTTTAATGCCCTTAAATTTTTTTTTGGGGGGGTGGGTTACAGTTTTACATTGATCTTGGGGGGGGGGGGGGGGTTGTTGCCAAATACAGCTCCTCAACAAGGGCACTGGAGACCCTAGATACGCCACTGTATGTAAAGTCTGCTATTTGTTCACAATAATATAACAAACATGCATTTTGATATACACTATAACATTCTAATCAATTGTTCATTTCATCAACAGGGAAGTGTCACTGAGGAGGAGCCAGGTTGCAGCCAGGAGCCTGGGGAGCCTGCGGAGCCTGAGGAGCCTGTGGAACTCTTTCCACCACCACCTCCTCCTGCCAAACGGAGGCAAAAGAGGAAGCACGTGGATGACATCACCGACGAGTTTATCCAGGAGGCCACCATAGCCCTACGTCGGAAACCGGAGGCCAATGAGTCCTTCGGCAACATGACGGCAAAAATTTTGGATAAGGTGGACCTCAGGCAGTGTCAGTATGCCAGAAAAATCATCCTCGATGTGCTGCAAAAGGCTGAAAACGGCATACTTACTGAGCACAGCCATGCATGCCAGGAGCACCCGTGCCCTCCACCTCCACCTCCACCTCCACAACACCCACCACCTCGCCAAATGCCACATGGCCAGTGGCAATATGGCCAGCAGGATCCAAACCTGCCCTCATGGCAACCTGATTTCAGTTACCAGCAACTTTAATTTTTGTAACCCCCTATTATTTATTTTACCCCTGTTTGCCAGTTTCTAGTTTAATTTTGTCCAAATGGACCTTTTTTATGTTTAGTTTATTATACGGAAAGTATTGATGTTTGCTTTGTTTTTTTTTTGCTGAGATCCAAAAAATAAAGAAAATGAAAATAAAAAATGGCCTATCAGAATTTGTTAACATGTTTAATATTGTGCATAACCTGAAAAATATGTTTTAGACATTAATTCATACAAGAATAAAGGGTCATATCAATAGTTAGATCTTTGGTGTGAAAATACAAAAATAATGGTGAAGAGTTCAAATTATTTAATTCTAAAATTTGATAGAACAGATAGAATAGACAAACATTATCTTCATCATAACAGAACACATGCCTTTTTATTAGAAAAGTATGGCATTATGAGCAGCATCTTCCTTCTTCTCACATTTATCAAGATGAGCATGTGCTCCGCATTTCACATATTTCTTGGACTTCCGCGAGCCGAAAGTTCTTTCTGAATAAAATGTTGAGTTTACTAGAGAAAATTCTTCCGGGAACTCATTTGGTTTGATCATGCGTGTTGGGATTTGTAGCTGTGTGTCGGCCGAATTGTGTACTGACAGGCGAACAATCGTCCGTTCTGGTGTCGGCATACAAAAATTTTCATGTTTGCAAGAAAGACTTTTGTCCGCGGATTGTGCGCAGACATCTGTCGGAGGCACCATACTAACACGCGTACAATCGGCAGATCCTTCGTCCACCGATGTTTGTATGCCGACGATCGGTACGTGTGTACGGGCCTTTACATGCAAATGCGAACGCATATGTAAACGGTAATCGCACCACACATGTGAGGTATTGTTGCGAAAGTCAGAGAGAAAGCAAAAATTCTAGCACCAGACCTCCTATGCCACTCTAAACTGGTAACCTGTAAAGGCGTTTAAAACGCAGCCTATGGAGAATTTTAAGCACCGTAGTTTGCCACCATTCCACAGGCAGACGCAATTTTAAAGCGTGACATGTTAGGTATCTATTTACTCGACATAACATCATCTTACACATTATACAAAAAAATTGGGCTAACTTTACTGGTGTTTTTTTTTTTTTTTTTTTTATTAATTTTCCCAAAAAATGTTGTTTGAAAAACATTTGTGCAAATGTCGTGTGACATAAAAAATCGCAACACACACCATTTTATTCTATAGGGTCTCTGCTAGAAAATGGGGGAAAAAAAAAAATATATATATATATATATATATATATATATTCAGGGTTTGCTCCCCCAATTTTTTGCTTGTTTAATATGTATTCGGTCTGACCAGACTTCTGAGGTTGAACACACACACACACCGGTACTCTCTCAGTGTCCACTATCAAGTAGATATAGGAGGAGTCCCTTGTAGTGCATTAGCACATCTCTCCCAGCAAGGAGTATTATCTCCAAGGGTTAGAGAGGCTGGATTCACCCCTTTTTCATGGATAGTGTAGGACCCACTGACAATGGGGTACTTTGACGCAGTGGTGGGCTTGAGCACGATATGGCCATATGGTGGGACCAAACCCCCATTTTTATTTATGGATTGCCTTCATATCTGCAAAATTATTTTGCATGTGTGCGCTATTCTTTTTTAATATATATATATATATATATATATATATATATATATGTTTAGGGGTTCTAAGTAATTTTCTAGCAAATACAAAGTAGATTTTTACATGTAGGAGTGAAGTGTCAGAAGAGGCTTGGGAAGGAGGTGGTTAAACGCAAAACAGTGCTTTTTTTTTTGGTTTAATAGACTTTAATAGAGAAGCTGCAGAAAAGCATTTAGTGCGACGATTTGCATTTTTAGATGTGCCCTACAGCAACACCCCCCCCCCCCCCGAAAAAAAACCCCCATAAAAACAGAAATTAAGGCAAAATTGCGATAAAGAAACACGGAAAGCACAGCAAAAAGCACTACAGAAACGCTCAAAAGCAACATGCATAGGTGTGAACCGAGCCTTAGGCTATCGGCAGTAAATGTTATAGAAAAAAAAGTTTCCCAGCGGTTACCTAATGAATGTCCCCATCTAGTGTCACAGCAGAAAATAATCATAACAGCAATTATTTTAAAGGATGAATGTGGCAAAAAGTAAGGCGCTTCTCACATTTATTTCTAGAATAAATCAGCCTGCAATTTAGCTTTTTTGATATTTTTAGTGATGTTTGCCGAAGTTTCCTGGTTATTTAGAGGCGCTGTAATTATATGCTATACCAGTGATGGCTCTAAACCCGTGTTAAAGGAATTATTTTGAAAAGGGAGCCAACCTGCAAACAAATTATAGCTGCATATTTGGTTTACTAGGGAAATATTAACTCATGAATTGAATTTATAGGACAGCTTTCTTGTTATAAAAATGTTATGTATTTTCGCAGATACAGTATTTATATACCGCTATTAATATTTTGTATTCTGAAAACGTGTAAGTAAGAGAAGTATTCAGACATAAATGTAGCAATTCACCCAGCAGTTGGCAAACACACTTCCTCAACTTCAGAGTGTGCATGCAAACATTTTTAACCATTTCAATACAGGGCACTTTTACCCCCTTCCTGCCCGGGCCAATTTTCAGCTTTTGGCATTTTTGCACTTTGAATGACAATGGCGCAGTCATGCAACACTGTACCCATATGAATTGTTTTTCATAGTTTTTTTTTCACACAAATGGAGCTTTCTTTTTGTGGCATTTAATCACCACTGGGTTTTTTGATTAATCATTCTTCATAAATATAGGCCAAACTATATTCTGCTACATTTCTTTGGTGAAAATAACCCATGTCTGTGTTAATTTTTTAGTCTATAGGAAAGTTATAGAGTCCATAAACTATGGGATATTATATCTGCAAATTGATCAATTCTGATGTACTGATGGCCTATCTTATTTCTTGAGACCCAAAAATACCCCCCAAATTACATTTTTGATAAGTAGACAGTCCGAGGTATTTAGTAAGAGGCATGGCACGTTTTTTAAAAGTTGTAATTTTTTGTCATAATTTTTTGGGAAATACTTTTTAAATAATGTCACCAGTGCAGTACAGCGTCATCAAATAACTGGTGTGGCATGGACCAGGAACACTGACTGGTGACAGTATGTGAAAAAAAAAGAATAATAATTAAATTTTTAAAGATTTTTTTTCTTTTAATTTTTTTTTACATACTGTGTCCAGGGCAATACATTGTTACCATTGTAACACTGTACTAAGGCTGCAACTAACGATTAATTTGTCTGTCGACTAATCTATCGATTATTTTTACGATTAGTCGACTAATCTAACAATTATTTTTATTTTATTTTTTTTGCTTAATTGAGTGTTTTTTTGATTAGCTAATTAATCCTGTAATTAATACAGACCCCTCAGTAAGCCCCCTCCCAGTACAGACCCCTCAGTAAGCCCTCCCACCTCGTACAGACCACTTAGTAAGCCCCCCTCCCAGTACAGACCCCACAGTAAGCCCTCCCATCTAGTACAGACCACTTAGTAAGCCCCCCTCCCAGTACAGACCCCACAGTAAGCCCTCCCACCTAGTACAGACCACTTAGTAAGCCCCCCCCCCCTCCCTCAGACGCATCGTGGCAGCCCTAGATCAAATACCACCAAAAGAAAGCTTTATTTGTGGGGGAGGACATTTTATTAGGGTACAGCGTCGCACGACCGCGCAAATGTCAGTTAAAGAACGCAGTGCCGATCGCAAAAAACGGCCTGGTCATTCAGCGGTCAAATCCTTCTGATCCAGAAGTGGTTAATAGAATTTAAATCATTTCTTCCCAGTTAAAACTATAGAAATAAAACAAGAAAGTGCCCCAAAACAAAATACAGGAAGAGGAATTCGCACCCACATCCATATTCAAAAAAGTTAACAATCTCAGCTGTGTGATAAACAGCCAATCATGAGGGAAGCAGAAAACAGTAGGAATAAATGCAGCCAATAAGCGCACAGATTCAGTCACCCAGCCAATCGTGGAAACCTAGAAGGCTTGGCTATCCGGATTACTGTGTTGGCAGCGCAGGCCGAAACAGTCAATAAGTAAAGGGAGACAAGGAGCAGCAGCCAATCAGCTCAGCGCTATGCAAAGTTTGTGGCGTTTCCTGTCAGTGTAAAGTTCGGTGTTCAAACACCCCCAAACCCCCCCCCCCCCGGTCCCGGGTACCTGAAGTAGTAGACATGGCTCAGCCCGAGCTGCCTAATGACCTCCTCCTTCTTCCAGCCCGGTGGCAGAGCCAGGCACTCCATCCTCCGCTTCTCCATCCAGCAGCGCTCACTGTCCTCCTACACCAGCATGTCCCACTCCTGCCGCCTCTCCCACAGTCACAGCGCCAAATAGCAACGCCGTACCCCGAGCTCCCAGCGGAGGGATACCCGCTCATATACACAGCCAGGGATAGCCGGTGATGCGGCCAGCCAGGGGGCGTGTGACGTCACGTGTTGACGCGTCAACGCCTTTTACGCACGTCGACGCGTTGTGGCAGCCCTACACTGTACTACTCTGAAAAGTTGATCAGTATTTTTTTTTTTTTTTACATGAATTTCACTGCTATAAGTAAATATTTTTTTACTGACTGACCACAGCTAATCACATGGTACAAATGGACTGTGATTGGCCCTGTCTACCATGTGATCACTGTGACCAATCACAGCTAGCAACACAATTGTATACACTAAATGGCATGAAAGGAAGCCATTCATTGTTTACATGTGGTCTGCTGTGATTGATCAGTCATCCACCGGTTACAGTGGGTGACAGATCGTGCCTGAGTGTGGTCCATTCTCAGGAGAACATCACATTGTCTTCCCAGAACAGTAGGGTTCCCGCCCGCCCGTCATTTATAATGATGTGGATGGGAAGCAGTTCAAGAGAAAGTAGTGTAGCGCTACCCACAGCCAGGTACAAGGAATTTTCCACACTCTTCCAATGGCTCGATAAACAGGGGTTTGTGTTTTTGGTGTTTATTTAGGAAAAGTTAACTTGGCTGGGGATTGGGGGGTGAATGGGATACCCAGAACTGAAGAAATAAACTGTGAATTAAAAAAAAAAAAAAGTTGAGGATCTGCTAAGTCTCTGGCTGTTCTAATCCAAACCGTGAACTGTTCTGCACAACAGTGGGAGTAATGGTGCCGCAGCAAGAAATAAACAGTTCCAAACAGTTCAGTTAAAGACATGACACCTGGCTGTAATGCATGGCACCTGGCTGCTCTAGTTTCGAAGTTAGAGCATTAGTGTACTCCTGGCTGTCTTGCACTGCACTTGAGCTACACTTGGTCCCAGACATGGGAGGTATTGCACTTCACTGTCCTTCCCTAAGGGGTGATGGGTGGTTTGTTGTTTATTGGGCTTCCTTTTGGACTAGCTGCTTCTGGCTTGGCTAGGAGTCTACACCCCTAGCTAAGACTAAAGCTGGGTGAGCTTTTGGATCTCTCTTCTTCCTTTCTGTCTTTTTCCTTCTGCTCCTCTCTGCCCCAGGGGGTCACCTCCAGATGGTTGAACCCTGGACTCTGCTCCCAGACTGACAGGCTTCAGATTATTTATGGGCTTCTTCCCCATCCTCTAGGTCTGTCTTCCTGGGGATAGGTGGAAGCTCCATAAATATTCAGACTGCAACTTCTGTCCCCCACCCACTATGTTCTGGAATGTTCCAGAAGATAGAGGGAGGTAACAGAGCCACAACCTGTAAAGCAATGTACAGCTTCTTAAACATAATTATCCGCCGCTCATCTGCCTACAGAGGAGCCAGCTAAATTTTCCTAACAATTAGCAAGCTAAGAGGGTGCTACTGTAGGAATTCCTAATCTCCCTACTTGCATGCAGCCTGACAGCCAATCAAGCAAGTCAAATTGGCATGGAGAAAAAGTATTAAAGAGTTAATTCACCTTTACCAAAAAAACTACCTGTGCAGAAAAGAGTCACTTGTAGATCTTAAAAAAAAAAAAATCTGTGCAGCTTTGACTAAAGTTGAATAATGGTCCTTGCTGTAGATGTAGGCCATTTATGTACCTCTTAAAGCCTGGCAAAAAAACTCCCAGAGATGGCAAACCTCAAACCGACATTTTCATTAGGCTGTCTATAGGACACTCCCAGTCACTACTGCTCACTCCACCATCACAGGAGCTCTCAAATTATGCAATATATGCAGATAACTTATTTTTGTATGCATGTAAATTGCCTGAAAAAAAAATTTTCCTTATGTAGACATCTAAAAGCCCTTAAACTGCTGCAGGGTTCTACCATCTTGGGTGTAATGTAAGCAGGCCCAGCAGTTTCAGAGAAGTCACTTTTTTAGCATGGGGAAACTGCATGCGGATTTTATTGTGCTGTTACGCATGCGGATTTCAAGAACACCCGTCCTAGCACCAACTACAGAGAGGGGAATAGTGGTGCCAATTTCTCTCTACCAGTTCTTCTCACACTTCACTCTTTGCCATGTTCAGCCCGAAGGCAAGAAGAGGAGCCACCACACATACTTACTTTACAAGGCCTTGAACACCATGGTGCCAAGTTCCTAGGAAGGTTCAGGTCTACAGGTTGCCCTAAGATAGGGACTCAGCTGCTCGGTAGGCTGGGCTACGAAACCTCTATCACTTACCACCACAGCTGTCTCTTCAAGCTGGCTGCTTTTCTTTCCTATTTCCACTAACTGAGAAACATTTGTAATCTACCAGAATGAAGCATTTCACAGTAGTAGCTACGAGCAATGGCAACTTTAATACTTGCACAAACACAGTCACTGCTCGTGAAAAGCATTTTACTTGATCCTGACTGACAGAAATACATGTTGCTTTGGGCAACCACAGTTTTAACTTTGAAAAAAAAAGTATCATAGTTCCTTAGTAATTGACAGTAACAAGTAGGCGACACTGATGCAAGGTCTACTTCTAAATCCTGACAACCTTTTAGTGAGCTGAACAGTCCTCCACAATGTTTTGTTGCTGCCATCCTGTTTGTGTAAAGCTACATGTGGGGGCTCATTTGGGATATCCCAAATGAGCCCCCACATGTAGCATTACACCCTATAAGGCCACTGGATTTTGGGTCCCCCTTTGTCCTGCACAGCCAGGCAACAATAATTTTCCACAAGCATCCAACAGTCAATAAACCAATCCCAGGTCTTTGTTTTTGTTGTTTTCTTAGGGTGGTTAACTTGGATGGGGTTAGGGTAATATGGGATGAAGAGGGAGAAGAAATTGTCATTCTATATTTAATTACTCCCAATTAAAACAACTGAGACCTCAACTAGGTGAACATGTGAATGGAAAATTAGGAGTACAAATAGGCGTATATGCATTAGTGGATTCCAAATCGGCACAGTCACCATTCTATAACTGGCAATTGTCAATGAAAATCCTATATGAAACTGCACTGCAGTATTTAGCTATGATCATGTGTGTACATGTATGCCAATAAATATGGGGTGTGCTCTACCTCGGGTGTGGCTATTTATTTATATTACAATTATTGTGCATAGTTTGTTTTCTTCTTTTGCTAACAAATGCTATTCTGAAGGATTATTACAGAGTAATGCCTGCTATTCCATGAGGTTACATGTATTTATATATATTTATATCATTTACAGTTACATATCTGTTATGTTATTTTTTTTTATTTTTTTTTCTTTCATGCTACATTTTACTTTTTAGGAGACTATAGCGTTCTAATTATCTATGTTCATAATTCAATCATACTAAAGTATTATGCAAGCCTTATTGTACTTGGCACATTAGCTTAGTGGTCTGTGCTCATGAGCAAAAAGCTCTAGGTCATGAGTTCAAATCCCATCCATGCTAACACCCTGCGTGTTCACTAGTGTTTGATTCTTTTATTTCCACACAATAATTTATTAATAATATTTTTGCTAAATAACATACCATTGCATGCAATTGAGCATGCAAATTATGGAAACAACCATTCTAATGTGGCAGTGGCAATTAGGTGTTTGCCTATTTCCAGCATACCCTGCTGTTTAAAATGTAAGCAGGTGATGCCATGCTTGGTATTTGAACCCATGGTCTGAGTCTTTCTAGGGAGGAGTGCTACCCACTAAGCCACTGAGATGAGCACTATTATGCTAAGAATATACAATAGTACCATGATTAACGAATGAACATAGATCAAGAGAATCTATATTCCCCTAAAATAAAAATGCAAAATCATTGCTAAATCGTCAAAAATTAGTAGATATGACTTGTTTTGCTGATATTTATATTATTTATTATAATTTATGTAAGAGTTATATCTCTATCTCTCTCGTATTTTATGAAAATGTTGAGTTCTATTTATATATGGTCATTCTGTAAACATGGTACTTCTTTAAATTCCAGGTATAATTGCACTCTTAGCTAGCAGACTTAGGTCACAAGATACAAATCCCACCCATGCTACCACCTCCCTAGAACTGCAATGGCAAATGCATATGTGCTTTGGTGAACATCAGCAAGAGTTAAATTGTATCATGCTGTTGGCAAATATCTATTGGCCTCTGACACTGTAGGGAGGTGGTAGGTAGCATAGGCAGCATTTGAACCCATGCCCTGATTGTTGCTAGATTGGAGTTTCGAACCCTTACGCCACTGTGTTGATCGGTTTTATCCCAAGAATATATAGTAGTACCATGAGAAAAGCATTAACATACATAACTAGGAGTCAACATTTTTTAATAAAATTCTATTTAGACATTGACGATTATTTATCATATAATAGAGACCGAAGAGCCTGGTCGCTGCAGACCAGACCAGATCGGCTGTAGAAAAGGTAAGTACAGTAATTTTTGCTTTACAGGGTTGGATAGAATAGTGTTAGAATGTGGCAAAGAACAGGTTTGGTGTTAGTTCGTTTTTGACTGGACTTATCCTTTAAGTGCTGTCTTTGATAATTTTTTTTTTTTAATTGGAAAATATCCAAATTTTCAGGACAAGGTTTCAGGGTGTACTCCCTTCATCAAGGTTCAAGCAGTGCTAACCTACTTGGACCTTGAAGAAGACCACATTGGACATCGCCAGTCGAGAAAGCGCATATCATTCTGTTGAATTAACAACTTTGTGATACTTTTGTTGAAGGACAGTCCTTGGATGCTAAGCTGAACTGTAAAGTGTTTTATTGTACATATGGATACCTAGAAATATTACCAATTTGGTTTACTGTTCATTATTATTTTTTTAAAACCAGAAAATGTCCAGGATATGTTGTCTAGCCTAGTCCCTTACAATAACTGCCACCTTGTTATCCTCGCTCACACTGCGCAATCTGCTGGTAATGTAAGGGGTGTAAATAAACCTCTGAAAGAGGCTACTGTATATAAAAAAATTTTAATTTACCATATGCTAATATTACACACAATAAATAGATATGTAGTTGCAGGCACATGCTTGGCAGCATGATAACACTAGAGATCTATTAAACATTACTTCTTTTACTCATATACAGGCAGGATTGGTGACCACATCTTTCCTGGAGAATTGCAAAGCGGGCATTTGTGCTATCTTCAAATTAGAAGCAGGAAGGACTCTGCAATAAAACCATTTTTTTATATATAACAGAATGGGGAATTTTCTGCTGGGACAAACAGTATGAGCTATTTGCTTTAACCACACCCTGACCAGCCCTTTTCTGGAGCTTTTTGTTTACAACTTTAAAATAGTATTTCCTGACAGACTCCATGGCAGCATACGTATCGGGTTTGGCCCCGCCTCCAAACCTACCCATAGGACCTCACTCCCATAAATCTTTGCTCCTGTTCAGCACACGTGTTCTTTTTTTGTCCTCCAAAGGATTACCTGATATCCTACCTGAAGATGGATTCCGGGTGATGGATGGCTCTACCAGTCGGGTATGGAGCTCTCCAATAAGCCCCAGCTGCTGCGGGGTATGGAGTAGGGGCGAAGATGTATGCAGCCTTGGCCAAAAAGCCCAGCTGCTGCGGGTGGCCGGTACCCTAAGAATGAGATAAGTCCGGTGTGTGCATCCATCCCTGGTGATCTGCGGTCCGTGAGTACAAAGTCCTCCATGGCAGCTATTTTGTTTATATTATTGCTTGCTCGTGCCTTTATGTCTTACCTGGTTTTTCTCCTGCCTTCCCTGGTGGCTAGTGGTCCGGGGCCGGTCAGCGATTCACTTCCTGACCGGCCTCCGGTGCGCGCTACTGCGCATGTGCGGCGCCTCGGGAACGAGGCTTGGTTCTCGCGCATGCGCAGTGTAAGCACGGCGCATGCGCAGTAAGCTGGCGTCGGTGGCGATCGCTGATGACGTCACCAGGCGCCATATTTAAACCCCAGAGCTGTCAGCAGTGTTGTGTTTGTACACACTGCTGATACTGGGTGTTACACATACGAAGATCGTTCGTTTTTGTGGTCATTTTGCTGTGCGCTGCCGCTCTGCCTGCTAACCTTGGTTCCTGGTGAGTACTGGCCCCAGTTTGGGAGCAACCCCCCCCCCCCCCGCTTTGCTGGTTTTTCTGACATGCTGTCCGGCTCATTCTTGTAGGTCAGCATCAGAATGGAAGCTACTTTGCCCTCCGGTGGTCAGCCCGCCCCTAACAGGTATTTGGGGCTTCTTGGTGGGGTTGTGGGTTATAGGGGGTGGGGGTAGGAACTCAAGTGTTCCTAGCTTCCTGTCTGTGTTTTCTGTTTTTTCTCTTGTTCACAGCCCTCCTCGTTCAGAGACTAGGCACTCTTCTCAAAGAAGTGAAAGGCGCTCAAGCTCTCGCCACCGGCACTCTACTGGAAAGTCCCGTTCGGGCTCACATCATCGTAAAGCGTCCACTTCAGCCAGCCACGCACAGAGACCTGACAAAGCAGGTTGAAGGGGCTGTGGCGCTAGTGTCCCGGAGAGGAAGCTTTTCTGTGACAGATGTTTCTCCCAGGCTGCGGGAGAAAGGGATACTTCCGATCAACGCATTGAGGCTTTGGTCAAGAGAGTGGTAAAGGACTCTTTGGCAGAGTTGGGTGTCAGTCGTTCTCAAGACACTGCAACGGCTTCCCCAAGCCCTTCCCCTGTAGCACTACAGGTACAGGAAGATTTCGAGTCGGCCCACACAAGCCATCAGTCGATGCTCTTGTCGGGTAGCGACTCTGAAGATGAAGATCCCTGCTTGGGTTTTGAATATACCTTGGTGCCTTCCCTGGTTAAAGCGGTCAGAGAGACCTTAAATTAGGAAGAGTCAGCTGTTCCCCCTCCCAAGCAGAAGAAGTACTTTAAACAGCTCAATAAGGAGCGTGTTAATTTTCCCTTCCTGGGAGAGTTGGGTGAAATCATCTTGGAGGAGTGGAAAAAGGTGGAACGAAAGAATTCCTTAGTATCCAAGATGGCTAAACTTTACCCCTTCAAAGAGGATGATGTGAAACATCTTGAGTCTCCTCCCCTAGTTGACGCAGCAGTCATGAGACTGGTCAAGCACGTGACCCTTCCCTTAGAGGATACGGTCTCATTTAAAGACCCGTTGGACCGAAGGATGGACTCTGATTTGAAGAGAATCTACCTTACAGCAGGTATGGCCTGTAAACCAGTCCTGGCTTTGGCTGCTCTATCCAAAGCCATGGAGTCTTGGGCTGATGTGGTAGACGAATCGGTCAGATCGGTTTCGGAGGAGGTGGCCAGAAGCGCTCCAATCCAGGAGCTTAGGCTGGGCGCGTCGTTCCTTGGGGAGGCTTCCATAGACTTGATCCGTCTATTGGCAAGAGTTATGCTGTCCTCGGTCACAGCTAAGAGAGCTCTTTGGCTCCGCCCTTGGGTTGCGGATCCGGCATCAAAGCAAGTTTGGTGCCGTATTCCCTTTGAGGGGTCCTCCCTTTTCGGGAATAAACTTGACGAGGCCATAACCCGGGCTACAGGCGGTAAGTCTGGGTTTCTTCCCCAGGATCGGCGCCAGTTCAACGTCAAGAAAGGACAGCCTACCAGAAAATTTGTGCCTGACCGGGCCAGGGAAGCTCGTTCTTATAGACCTGGTCGGGAGTTCAACCGGAACTGGAGATCCAGACAGTCTTCCAGGAAGACGACAAAGAACGTCTCCTCGGGGGACCGTGAGCCCACTAAGTCCTTTTGAAGGTGGGCCCGCTCAGACATGTCGGGTGGGTGCGCGTCTACGCTCCTTCCGACATGTCTGGGCGGCTTCGATTCAGGACCCCTGGGCCGTCAGGACGGTGTCTTCAGGCCACAAGTGGGTCTTCAAGGAGAGGCCAGGCTCAAGGTTCCTGCCTACTGCCATACCATGCCTAGAAGAAAGGCGTCAGATTTTGTTTTCTTACGTCGAAGCTCTCATTGCTCAAGGGGCTGTCATCTCCGTTCCAGAGTCCGAGCGAGGCCAAGGAATATATTCTCCGCTCTTTCTGGTCCAAAAGAAGAACGGATCATGGAGACCAGTAATAGATTTGACCTTCTTGAACAAATTCATAAAAAAAGAAAGGTTCAAAATGGAGACCCTGTTGTCCATACAGCAGTCAGTCCAGCCGGCAGATTGGATGGTGTCCATCGACTTGAAAGACGCCTACTTTCATGTCCCTGTGGACGAAGATTTTCAAAGGTTTCTCCGGTTCGAAGTGGGAGGATTACATCTTCAGTTTATCTGTCTCCCATTCGGGCTCTCAACATCTCCACGGACCTTTTCAAAAATCTTATTGGCCGTGGTAGCCCTACTGAGATTGAAAGGTATCCGTCTTCACCACTATTTGGACGATCTACTCCTGTTGTCCCAAGACAGAGACCAACTATTAGTTCATCTGGAGCAGGTCGTGTCCACTCTCCAGAAGTTTGGTTGGTTACTCAACAAGGAGAAGAGTCACCTGATTCCAACTCAGTCCCTGATCTACTTGGGCGCTCTGTTCGACACAGAGAAGGCGACTATCTCTCTTCCAGAGGAAAAGATAGGGACTCTTCGAGACAGGATTCGCTTTGCACTCTCATCCTCTCATCTTCAGGCACGTCAATGCCTGAAGGTGATCGGGACTATGGTCGCAGTAGTCCCCATGGTGAAGTGGGCCCTGTGGAGGATGAGACCCTTTCAGAAGGGATTCCTTCAGCAATGGGATACGTGGCATCTGGATCAACGCATCTTCTTAACCCCTTCAATGAGAGCGAGTCTCCCCTGGTGGTTATGCAGAGACCACCTGCTGAACTGCCACTCTCTGAGGCCAGCTCCGTGGGTAGTGGTTACCTCGGACGCCAGCAACATAGGCTGGGGTGCCCACTGTCTGTCGGAGGTGGCACAGGGCAGGTGGGAGTTTTCCACTCGAGGAATAGTATCCAACATACTAGAACTCCGAGCAGCATTCCAAGCTCTTCGAGCATTTGCTCACCTGACAAAAGACCAACCTGTCATGCTGCGCCTGGACAACACCTCAGCAGTGGCATACATCAGGAAACAAGGGGGAACACGCAGCTGGTCCCTATTGAGGGAAGTGGAGCCGATTATGTCCTGGGCACAGAAAAATCTCTCGAATCTTTCAGCGGTTTATGTTCCAGGAGTCCAGAATGTCAAAGCAGACTTCTTGTCCAGAGTGGATCTGGACAACAACGAGTGGTCCCTTCACAAGGAAACGTTCAACTGGATCCTAACATTGGGGCTTTCTCCAGAGGTAGACCTCTTCGCCTCCCCCTGCAATCACAAACTGCCGAAGTACTACTCAAGATTCAGAGATCCACAAGCATCAGGGATAGATGCACTCTCGGATCAGTGGAGATTCCACAGGGCATACGCCTTCCCACCAATTCCGATTGTGTTGCAGTTCCTTCGGAGACTCAGGTCGGAGCCAGTGGAGGTAGTGGCGGTGATTCCCTTCTGGCCGAACAGGCCATGGTTTCCCCTTCTGACACTACTCAGTGTCCGAGACCCAATCCCGCTACCCTTCAGACCGGATCTGTTGTCCCAGGGGTCTGTACTCCATCCGTGCCCAGACCGTTTACATCTCAGGGTCTGGATGTTGAGAGGAGGAGGTTACAGGCTTTAGGCTGTCCAGAAACGGCAATCTCGACATTACTTAGTGCTAGAAGAAGCTCAACGAACAGGGTGTATCAGAGAATCTGGGAAAAATTTTCTGCACAACTGAATACAAGGCCTGATCCTCAATCTTCAATTAAGATCCAGGATGTATTGAGCTTTCTCCAATCAGGACTGGATTTGCCTCTATCAGTGAGTTCGCTCAGAGTCCAGGTCTCGGCTATTTCCGCTTTTACAGGGATCTCCTGGGCCACTCATGCCCTAATTCGTCAGTTCTTCCAAGGGGCAGTGAGAATCAGACCTCAGAGAAAACCCAGGTTTCCCAAGTGGGATCTGCCACTAGTTCTGGATTTCCTGGCGAGTCAGATTCAAGACATGTCTGATTCTTTGACCATAAGAGAGCTTACACTGATAACAGTGTTTCTGGTAGCTATAACCTCAGCAAAAAGAGTGTCGGAAATTGGGTCCTTTGGGACACAAGAGCCTTTCTTAACCTTTTTTCCTGACAGAGTGGTGCTCATCCCCATGCTGGATGCGAGACCAAAAAGGACCTCTGTCTTCCATGAAAACATAGAAACAGTATTACCAACCTTTAGACAGGAAGAGGAAGAATCTTCGGTTCATCCGCTGGATGTTGGAGAGTGTATTAAGAAATATTTAGATGCCACTTCCTCTTTCAGAAAATCAGAACACCTTTTTGTTACTTTCTATGGAAAAAACAAAGGTTCAAGAGCCTCGACGAGATCCATTTCCTCTTGGATCATCCAGACCATCCAGTGGGCTTATAGGGCTAAGGGCTTGACCCCTCCAGCAGTAGTTACAGCTCATTCGACGCGGAGCATCTCTACCTCCTGGGCAGTATCCAGACATGTGGCTCCTGAAGTCATTTGCAGAGCAGCGTCGTGGTCCTCTATTAACACTTTCTTATCCCATTACTGTGTTGAGCCAGCGGCTCTTTCTTCTGTGAATTTCGGTTTGCAAGTCCTGTCTGTTTGACAAAATGCATTAAACTTTTCTGTTCAGCACCTGCCCACCCTGTGTGTACGGCGAGTTATTTCCCGATACGTATGCTGCCATGGAGTCTGTCAGGAAAACGGAAAATTTATATCAAATACTTACCGTAATTTTCCTTTCCTGATGGACTCCATGGCAGCAGGAGTTCCCTCCCGGATTTCTGTGGAGGATAGTTACAGAACACGTGTGCTGAACAGGAGCAAAGATTTATGGGAGTGAGGTCCTATGGGTAGGTTTGGAGGCGGGGCCAAACCCGATACGTATGCTGCCATGGAGTCCATCAGGAAAGGAAAATTACGGTAAGTATTTGATATAAATTTTCCGTTTTTTTGCTAGAAAATTACTTAGAACCCCCAAACATTATACTTTTTTTTTTTTTATCAGAGACCCTAGAGAATAAAATGGCGATCATCCCTGCAATATTTTATATCACACAGTATTTGCGCAGTGGTCTTTCAAATGCAATTTTCTTGGAAAAAAATACACTTTAAACAATAAAAAAAAAAACACAATAGTTACCTCAATTGTTTTGTATAATGTGAAAGATGATATTATGCTGAGTAAATAGATACCTATCATGTCATGCTTTAAAATAGCGCACGCTCGTGAAAAGGCGACAAACGACGTTACTTAAAAATCTCCGTAGGCAACGCTTTAAAATTTTTTACAGGAGAGTTACAGAGGAGGTCTTGAATAATTGCTCTCTTCCTAATGATCATGGCAATACCTCACATGTGTGGTTTAAAACCGCTTACATATGTGGGCACGACTTACGTATGCATTCGCTTCTGGACGTCAGCAAGGAGGGTTGGGGCACTTTTAAACTTTTTTTTATTATTTATTTTACTTTTTATTTTTAAACTGTCCCTTTTTGTTTTTTAATCACTTATTCCTATTACAAGGAATGTAAACATCCCTTGTAACAGAAATAAGGATGACAGGTCCTCTTTATTGAGAGAGCTGGGAGTCAAAAAGACCCCAGATCTATCATTTACCTTTAAAAGCAAAAAAAAAGTGTATTTGTTTTGGCCGAGAACCAGAAGTGACATCAGATGTTGCTCCAGTCCTGCAAGGGCATAGAGATGAGTAGCGGCCATCCTGGCCTCACTTGACTTCCTGCTCAGCAAACTGCTGCATTGGATCACTTCCGGGCTTTACCGATGGCTCCGGTAAGCCCAGAAACAACCAGGAAGTGATCTAAAAGTGATCCCATGGCAAACTTCTTTTATCTGATGCAGAACTGGCCTTAGTAAAAAATGATACAGGGGGATTATGGCAGCTGGGTGCTGCCATAACTCCGGTATTAAATGTCAAATTAAAGACGTATTTTTACTATGAGCCATTTGGCAACTAGTTAAATATTGAGTAGCAAAAGTGTGCCTGTTAATGTACATGACAAATAAGACTGGAGTTGTACATGGTGAGAAACATCAGTCAGGAATATCTTTATTTCTTGCATCAATTTTATTTAAAAAAATTATGCTAAAATAATCCAATACGTCCAACAATTTTCACCAATACAAAGACTAGCAAACAAACTATGCATTGAATGGCCTTTCTTCTTTTTAATGGAGGAACCAGTATTTGGTCTTTTAAACGTCTCTTAATTTCTTCTAGAAATTCAGCATAGTTGCATATTTTATTCTTAGCATTGCTTTCCTTAATATTTACTTTTCATTCTCTTTGCTGTACTTATTCAAATTACATAAACACTAAAGTGCTCTCACATTTCCTTGCTGTAATCTCTCGCTTGGCAAACAATGACACGGCCATCTGTTTTCTTTTTTTTTTTTTTTTGGCTGTAGTCTCTTTGTATTTGCTAAACACTTTTTACATGTACTTTTTTTTTTTTTTTTTTGGCTTCTCAAATAAATGTTCTTAGTTTGACCTCATGCAATCTTAGGGAAACAGAATTTTAGAGGCCAAGAACTTTTACAAATTACGGGACCTCAAACCAAAAAATTTATGGGGTTAACTGGCAACTTCACTCAGTTGAACATAACCAGGCCCATCCCGTCAAGGCAGGCAAAACAAGCAATTGCTTGGGGTCCCGAGCTGGCCTGGGGCCTCAAGACACAGACTGTCATTATCCCAAAAACCCAAAACACAAACGCCGCGGCCGCGCGCAGCCCCTTACACACACAGGCCAGCCTCACAACACACAGGCGGCCTGTGACAGTGGAGGAGTGGCATGACGTCATGCGGTGCCGGCTCGCTAGGGGGAGAGTGCTTTGCGTGTGTGCGGGGGGGCCTCCATGTCCATTTTGCTTGGGGCCCCAAACTTCCTTCAAACGGCTCTGCACATAACATAACATCGCGCCGCGACCTCGAAACGGCCGGCACGGACTTCATAATATTGAAGTCTATGACGGTCGCTCCGGGTTGCCCCAAAGAAGCTCCGGACCCTTTTTCTAAGTCGGAGCGACTTGTGTCGCTCCTATTAGAACGGGTCCGCAGCTTCCCTATGGAAGGCGACCTACGGCGACCTGTGAGGCGACCAGGTCGCCCCAGTGTGAACGGGGACTAACACGCTTTGTTGCAGATTTCTACCTTTTGTTATTCTGATGCATACAGAGTTAAGAATACGGACTTCATCTATTACTTCCGGGTGGTATAAATCAATGACAACATTAAGGCGGGAGGTAAGGCGGGTCTAATAGAATCCTTCCGCATAAAACCAAGCTGACACGCAGCGTACGTACCACTTCCGAAGACGTCATATCTCTGACGAAACGCGTCAAGCTGGTACGCACGCTGCCTCGCTCTGAGCTACAGCTGGACCGCACGCCGACTACACCAATTCCGGGTAAGGCGCTAACAGCGGAGTACACCAGCGTCCTGTTGCATCGTGCCGCGAGGCACCGCAGGAGCTCAGTAGCGGCAACACATCTACCAGGGGACCCCCCAGTGGGCACCCCCCCTTTTTTTGCTTTTTTTGCTGTGATCCCTCACCGTTTACTTGCGAGTTTGCACAAGTTTTTTAATATCACGTTTGGAGTTTACCACAGTGTTTTATGGACTTTTATACTGGATGTTTTTTATAATGAAGAGTGTGTTTACCATGTTCGAGTGAAAATAAAGGACGTTACTTTTTCACACTATGAGGAGCTTCTTCTCTTCTTGTTTATCCCGAGTGGCTATGGGCTCAATACAGAATCGGGTCATCTGATACCAGGAGTAACACACAAGCGATTTTTGATTCTTTTTGGCGTACGCCATAAGAATCAACTACATCTGGTAAGTGGGCTACCTTACCTTTGAGCACTGAAGGGTGAAGCAGGAGGTCACAGGAGTCACCACTGAATGTTATTGCACTAAAGAGACTTTCAATGCAGCACTTTTTTGCACTTTAGTCACGCTATATTTTTTTGGACTGTCACCATCATCACCAGTATATATACTGCATCATTGTTTACTTTTATATTGTTTATTTTTTCACTGTATACACAAGCATATAGTACCATTTTTATATTTTTTTATTTATTTGAGATATTGGAGTGATCCACACTCACCTATTTTCACATATATATTGCTATATATATATTGTATATCTATTTGTGGTTTAGAGCTGTTCATCTTATACACCCAGGGTAGCGCAGTATTTTTCTTTTTCACATAACTGGCAACTTCACTCAGTTGAACATAACCAGGCCCATCCCGTCAAGGCAGGCAAAACAAGCAATTGCTTGGGGTCCCGAGCTGGCCTGGGGCCTCAAGACACAGACTGTCATTATCCCAAAAACCCAAAACACAAACGCCGCGGCCGCGCGCAGCCCCTTACACACACAGGCCAGCCTCACAACACACAGGCGGCCTGTGACAGTGGAGGAGTGGCATGACGTCATGCGGTGCCGGCTCGCTAGGGGGAGAGTGCTTTGCGTGTGTGCGGGGGGGCCTCCATGTCCATTTTGCTTGGGGCCCCAAACTTCCTTCAAACGGCTCTGCACATAACATAACATCGCGCCGCGACCTCGGAGCGGCCGGCACGGACTTCATAATATTGAAGTCTATGACGGTCGCTCCGGGTTGCCCCAAAGAAGCTCCGGACCCTTTTTCTAAGTCGGAGCGACTTGTGTCGCTCCTATTAGAACGGGTCCGCAGCTTCCCTATGGAAGGCGACCTACGGCGACCTGTGAGGCGACCAGGTCGCCCCAGTGTGAACGGGGACTAACACGCTTTGTTGCAGATTTCTACCTTTTGTTATTCTGAAGAAATCATTGTTTGTTCCTCTGTGCTGAGTGGGTCAAACGGAAGTGGTTTTAGAATTATCAGTCAGCTGTGGCAGCTGCAGGGCTCTAATGAGGAAATCTGCTGGGCCTGCATCCCTTTAGACGTGTTCCTATTGGGAGTATCTCACCAAAAATGACCTTTTTGCTGCAGGGGATGCCAGAAATCTGAAAAAAAATCTGAAAAAAAGACAGAAAATTTTGAAAAAAAAAAGTTTTTCTTATTTTCTGTGAGTACATTTTTAAAATAAGCAATTTTTATCTTTCACTGATGTGCACTGATGAGGTGGCACTGATGAGGTGGCACTTATGGGCACTGAGGATGTGGCACTGATGAGGAGGTACTAATATGCCGCACTAAAGGGCACTGAAAGGCGGCATTGATGGACACTGATGGGCAGGCACTGACTGGCAACACTATGGGCACTGTGGGCACTGATAGTGGGCACTGTTTTTGAGTTTTTCTACTAATTTCTGTATTCAGGGCACTGATGAACAGTGCCCTGATTACCTACCTTTTCTTGGTTCCCCTTTCAGGAGGAGCCGCTGATCAGCTCTCCTCGCCACACACTCTGACAGTGTGAGTCGAGGAGAGTTAGTAAACGGCACTTCCTCATTTACATGTGACCGGCTGTGATTGGACACAGCCTATAACATGGGTAAAGAGCCAAGTCATTGGCTCTTTACCAAGATCGGGGTCGTGCCGTGTCCCAGCAACACAGCGCGGCCATGATCGCTGCACTGTGCCCCCCCACAGGCGCACAAGAGAGGCTGTTCTGGTGCACCGTCATATAACGGCGTCCCAGAACAATAGCCGCACAGCTCCGCCGTCATTTGACTATAGTACATATCTCAGCTATCTTAAAGTATTACTAAACCCAGGACCCTGCAGTCACTATATTTGGTCCCCCACAATACACAGCACATGGAAATGCATTTATTTTAGTAAATATAAACTGCTAAATACATTTTCTCATCAGCAGTATATAATGTAGCAGTATACCATACATCTTGTGACTTCTATCAGGGTCTGGTTAAAGCTTGTAGGAGGAGTTTTCATTCTGCTCTGACTGTCCTTTGAGGCTGCATGACTCCTAACCCTTTGTCTGGACAGTGTTGATTGGGCCTGTGCTGATCACATGCACCCTCCCGAGAAAAAAAAAAAACTCTCTAGCAATACACACCAAACTGAGCATGTGCAGAGTGCCCCCAAGGCTCTTTTCTATCAGGATATGGAATAGGAAACATGGGAGAAGGGGGGGGGGGTGTCCGAGAAGACAGGATCATACAGCCTTTTTATACAATGTGGGGGATTAACCCCTTAGGTTCCACAGTGAGTATAACAAGCATGTTTTACTGCATATACAAATGGATTTTACTGTTGTGGGTTTAGTAACTAAAACTTTTTGTCTAATGGGACACTGGTCTTTTACCGCTTGAGAGCAACTGCATTTGCATACAGGATTAATTTCAGTGCTGATCAGGATGACCAGATGTTCTGAGGGTGATAAAGCTACACTACTTAAGATAGCTAAACAAATTATCCTTACAGCACAGCCTGCAAAGGGAGATCTGTGACTGGAAATAGGACATGATTCTGAAGATTCTTCCTGTAAGTTTGATGTAAGTACCCTGTTGTCGTATGGAGATACAAGGCCAGTGTCAGAAGCAACCTCTCCAAGTCTTAATGATATGATACTGGATTTGTGTTCTCTACATGTGCACACAGATTTTATGTATAATTTGCCACAACAGCCTCCCTAATGGGGCCTCCTCCCTTCTGGCCTCATAGCAGCTGCTTGGGCTGCTATGGTTATTGTTACGCAACTACAAACTTTATTATACTCCTGGGTTTATTTGTATGTCATATTATGTCATACTATTTTAAAGAAGCGATTTTCTTTGTAACCAGCATAAAAATCTCAAACATACAATTTAAATCAGGCCTATAGTTATTTTATAAAAATAGATTTTGTTAGTGTATTATTATTGCAATTGTTAATAATGTTTATTTAATAAAGATATAGAGAGAAAAGCAGATCCTTTTTCTGTTCTTGCTGAGGATTCCAACAATGTACTGCAGAATACACTGATTCAGACCTTGCAGACAACTGGTCACATAGTCATCATATACACTAGGGTTGCCACCTCATCCCTTTAAACCAGGACACACATTAATTACACAGGTTCTGTGGCTGATTAAGGTGGTAATTAAACTCACTTGGTGCCTTATGTGCATTATATCAGCCTCAGAACCTGTGTGATTAATATGTGTCCTGGATTAAATGGATGAGGCGGCAACCCTAATATACACTATATTGCTAAAAGTATTGGGACGCCTGCCTTTACACGGCCATGAACTTTAATGGCATCCCAGTCTTAGTCCATAGGGTTCAATATTGAGTTGGCCCACCCTTTGCAGCTATAACAGCTTTAACTCTTCTGGGGAGGCTGTCCACAAGGTTTAGGAGTGTGTCTATGGGAAAATTGGACCATTCTTCCAGAGGCGCATTTGTGAGGTCAGGCACTGATGTGGACGAGAAGATTTGGCTTAAGCTCCGTACACACGTACCGATCGTCGGCCGACCGATCGGCCGTCTTTTGTCCCCGGGCTGTCGTGTCCGCTGAAAAGGGCAAAAGACTGCACACGAATTTTGTCCGCTGACTGCAGAAGTGATGTCATGTGATGATTAACTTTCACTGTGTTTTTTCTTTTCTGAGCATGCCCACTCTTGCAAATCTGCTGTCTGTTGGCCGAATTCTGTACTGACTGGCGAACAATCGGCTGTTCTGGTGTCGGCATACAAAAATTTTAATGCTTGCACGACAGATTCTGTTCGGCCGAAAGTGCGCTGTCGGCTGTCGGAAGCATCATACTAACAAGCCGAAAATCGGCCGATCGGTCGTCGGCCGAATCTTTTCGGCCGACAATCTGCACGTGTGTACGGGCCTTTACAGTCTCTGCTCTAATTCATTCCAAAAGTGTTCTATCTGGTTGAGGTGCAGGCCAGTCAAGTTCCTCCACCCCAAACTTGCTCATCCTTGCCTTTATGGGCCTTGCATTGGTCCAAATCGTTTGGTGGAGGGGAGATTATGGTGTGGGGTTATTTTTTAGGGGTTGGGCTTGGCCCTTTAGTTCCAGTGAAGGGAACTCTTAAGGCGTCAGCATACCAAGACATTTTGGACAATTTCATGCTCCAAACTTTGTGGGAACAGTTTGAGGATGGCCCCTTTCTGTTCCAACATGACTGTGCACAAGTGCACAAACAAGGTCAATAAAGACAGGGATGAGCGAGTTCTGACCTCAACCCGAGTGGACCAACTCCATATTGAACCCTATGAACTCAGACTGTGTTGCCATTAAAGTTCATGTGTGTGTAAAGGCAGGTGACCCAATACTTTTGGCCATGTCATCTCAGTTGTAAGGGATGATCACAAATAAAATGTATGTAAAGTAAAAACAAATTTCACTGTTACATCCAGAAAAGAAATGCAGTGCAAATCTTCGTATGGGGACACTTGTACTGGTGACAACATTACTCTCCCTTTGGAGAGATTTCCTTTAATTTCTTGGTGTATCTACGGGATGGCAAATGATATGAAAACCCCCAGTTGGACACAGATGGCAAAAAAAAAACATAAGAGGGGTTATAATTATTCTCTTCTCTATCAACATTGCTGACTGCCCAGGGTTAAAGAAAGGATTAAGCCCCTTAGGCTGCAAACTTGTGACCAAATGCCTAGGTCAAGGTTTCCTTAATAGAGTTCATGCTACCTATAAAATGAAAAAAAAAAAAAAATAGGCAAAAAAGTGTGTAAAAAAAGCAAGAATGATGACTTTTAAACAGGAATATTAGCCCACAATTGATGCAGTAGAGTTTTGGGTGGTAGTGGGAGATCAGTAAACGGAGTCAACCCTGAACTTCTTAGAACTAAAGCCTCGTACACATGCACCGATTGTTGGCCGACCGTTCGGCCGTCTTTTGTCCAGTGTTGTTGTGTTGGTTGAAATGTGCTCTAGACTGCACACAAATTTTGTCGGCCAACAACAACCAACTGCAGAAGTAATGTCATGTTCTGGTCTACTTTCCGCGTGTTTTTTCTTCTCTGAGCATGCCCAGTCTTGCTCATCTGACTTTTGTCGGCCGAAATCTGTACTGACTGACGAACAATCGGCCGTTCTGGTGGCGGCCAACAAAAATTTTATAGCATGCACACCAGATTTTGTTCGGCCAAAAAGTCGCAGTCGGTTGTCGGAAGCATCATACTAACAAGCCGACAATCGGCCGATCGGACGTTGGCCGAAAATTTACGGCCAACAATCGGTGCGTGTGTACGGGGCTTAAGTAATATCAGGTTTATGGGGCTCAGTGGGCCAATATAATTTGCCATCCTGCAGATCAGTGACTTTTTCTAACCAGTCTGCATGGTTTAGAAGAAGAGCAGGTATCAGTGGTCAGTTCTGATGTCTACATGAAGAATGCTTGTTGTTGTCACATAAGGGGATTGTCAGCCTCCTTATGATGGTAATAAAAGTACAAAAAAAGTAAAAAACGTGAAATAAAAAAAATAAAACAAATATATAACCCCTTCCTGCACAAACACAAGCACATATACAAACTAACATGCAAAATGGTGCATGTATATATGGAAAGCCTATCAGTACATACCAAATATTAGGCATCCCCACACATACCAGTTATCCCTAGAGGGAGAAGAAACATTATAAGGCCATTTTTAGGTTTAAATACAAACTCATCAAATATGGATGAAAAATCGTCCAAAAGATAGACTTTATATATATTTATATAGGTATTTATATTTATCTGTTGTTTCCCACAAGCCTCAGCTGGAACATGTAGCTATCCTTGCTAATTGCCAGGAATTTGCACGCTAGATTTGTTATGTACTTCCTTTTTTGAAGGTGCACTTTAGTTATGTCTTTGCTGCTACATTCTGCTTGCTCATGCCTTGTGGTTTTGACTTCTTTTTTTTTATTTTTTTTCTTCTTCTTTTTTGTGTCATTTCACCTTGCCTGTTTTTTTTCTTCTTATTCAGCGGTCTTGTGTCAGTTCTTTGCTGTCTTGTTAACCTTTTGCTATTCTTTAGCACAGTCATTGTTGCTTAGTCTGTGCACCTGCTTCTGTCTACCCGCATTCAAAAATGTTCTTGCTTTATTTACCTTGTACTCTCTGTTATGGTGTACAGTATATGATTGTTCTCAGTTATGATTTTTGCTGTTCCATGGTGTCACTGTACCCATGACATCCACCAATGGTTTATTCTGTACCATTGTGGCCTCTGGCAAACACCAGGTATACATTGGTCTCCTAAAACACTTTTGTCATCCACTGTTAACGTATCATATTCTCAGTCTGTAGACAGGTGCTTACCTTTTGGGTGTCACACTATGTCTTGTTATTGAACTGCACTGTGTATGTATTAGGCTGGGTTCACATATTTGCAAATTAGATGCGTTTTTACGCGCATCCAATTTGCATAAAATGTGAATGTGACCGGCTTTCAATGGAGCTTTTGAAAAGGGTCCTGTGCGTTTTTGTGTCTGGTTCAGGTGCGAATTCAGGGAAAAATTTAGGCCTGAATCCCACCTGAACAGGCTGCCTAGGGAGGTTAGGGAAGTTTGCTAACTCCTATGTGTTCATGGTCCTGCCACTTGTGTTAGCTCCTAAATACAAGGCAAGGTAATCTTTGGATGTGGAGCCTTTCTCATGGGGACTGGCAGGAAGCTGTCCTGCAAGATGTAGCTCCTTTAGGAACACATGATCTTGTTCTGAACACAGGTTTTTGTTCTGGTTCCAGTACCCGAATAGACAAGCATTCCCCCTTGCTTATGACAGGGGTAGCCTGAATTAGAATGAAATGGTACTGGAAATGATTGAAATGGACACCAATCTGTTAACTCTTTATTTGCAAGAAACCTTAGTAAAAGCTCCTAAATGCCTGGTCTGAAGTTCCTGCAAAGGGGTGCATGTAAGGCAGGTGTATCAAAAGAACAGGGCTGACAGTACTACTATAGGTCTATAGGTGGAGAATGCTGCAAGTGGAAGATTGCCGTTGCCACAAGTAATCAGTAGAGTATTTGATGCTTAAAACAGGGTTCCAACTGTTTCTGTGTTTAATAAAAGTCAGCAGCTACAGAAATTGTAGCTGCTTACTTTTATTAAACACACACTCACCTGTCCCATGATTCAGTGGTGCGGCCGTCGAAGCCACGGTCCTCTCCCTCGCCTCTCCCCGGCATCGGCATCTCTAGTGTGGGCACCCGGCTGTGACAGCTTGCGGCTTCACAACCAAGTGTGCACTGCACATGCGCGAGTCGTGCTGTGCATCCTAAATACCCGGGCAATCTTCTGGGGCCTGTGATGTGTCCCAGAAGCTTGCAGGGAGGGAGGGGGAGAGGAGAACTTCCGCTCAAGCCGCCTAGGCAGCCCGAGCGGAAGTGGGAGTGGGAACCTGTCAAAACTAGGTACCCGCACCCCCCCCCCAAAAAAATGACATGCCAAATGTGGCATTTCGGGAGGTCAGGAGTCCTTAAAGCGGAAGTTCCACTTTTGGGTGGAACTCCGCTTTAAGCTGCCAGCTGGCGTGCATACAGAATAACTAGCAAGGATGATGGTGTACTCTGGTAGCAAGTAACTGACTGAATGTAGCTATGTCCCTAGCAGGCCAGTGTTCCATGTATCCAGGACTTGACCCTATGTATCTAGCTGCATGTCATTGGGAATAAAGTGTAAAAAGGATCCTCAAGAGTTGGCTTAGTTCATGTAGCTTGTCAGCTTGGAGTGAGGTGACATTAAAGCTGGGCTGGAGAGTGGGATACAGGCTCTGTGGTATTCCCTCAAATGTGCTGCACCAAGGAAGGCAGGCTGTGTACAGTTAGTCAAGTGTAATGTCACTGTGAAGTGAATGAGACACAAAGAGTTAATTGTGCTGTGAAGTGAGCTTACTTTTAAGTTGGAGTGCCACCTTAATGAAGATTTCTCATGACAACAGTCTACGCTTGCACTGTTAGGCATTAGCGAGTGAAATTTCCAAAGTCCCCCTTAGGGTGTTTTAAGCTCCGCCCACAAGTCCATTCCAATCCTCCTGCCTTCTTAGCTGTATTTTGCAGTTTGTCCCTTTTCTATATACCGGGTGGGGGGGGGGGGGTTCTACTACTGAGGGGTCTGTACTGGGGTGGTGGGGGCATCTATACTGCGAGGTCTGTACTGGGGGAAGGTGGGGTTTTTAGCACTGATGGGTCTGTACTGGGGGGAGGCAGGAAATGGTGGGTGTCTGTATTGAGTGGTCCTTACAGGGGAGGAGGGGGTGTTGTCTGTACTGAAAGTTCTGTACTGGGGGGGGGGGTTGTGCTGAGAGATCTGTACTGGGAGGATTCTGCATTGAGGGGTCTGTACTTGGGGAAAGGGTGTCTGTACTGAGAAGATGGGCTGGGAGGGGGGATTTACGAGTAGAGTCTGTACTGAGGGGTATGTGCTTGGGCTGTCCATCTGTACTGAGAGGTCCATGATGGGGGTCCATCTCTACTTTAGGGTCTGTGCTGGGGGGGGCATCTGTATTTAGGTGTCTGTCTGTTCTGAGGGGTCTGTGCTAAGGCATCTTTGCTTGGGGGTGGGGGGGGGGGGGTCGGTATGTGCTGAGTTTCCTGTATTGGGGGGTTGGTCTGTAATGGGGGGGTCATCTGTGCTAAAGGGTCTTTGCTGGGAGGAGTCAGCCTGTGCTAGAGGGCGGAGTCTGTAAGCATGCACTACACTGGACACCAACATAAGAAAACATTATACCACTGAAATGCAATGTATCTTGGCACTACATCACTGATTACCAACACAAAGGAGCATTTCACTGACTGAAAACATAAGAGAGGACTAAAGCACTGACAACCAACTTAAGGGGTCATTACATCATTGACATAAGGAAGCATAAAACCAATAATTGCCAAAAAAAAGGGGGACTATAGTACTGACCACGAAGGTAAGGGACAAAATGCTGACCACCATGTTAAGGGAGTACTTCACCACTGGCCACCAGAGTAAGTGGGGATTAAACCACTGAACACGGATGTAAGAGGGCATTATACCACTGCTACCATTGTAAGGAGGTACTTTGCTATTGACCACCTATGCCAGTTGACATCACACTACCAATCTGCACAATGCATGCCCAAGATGTATTCCTGACTACTGTGATACTTCCATTTAGGGCTCTTTCACACAGGTGTTGAAAATGGGCGGTTGGGTCATGTTTTTAACACTTCCCAAACACCTATCAATGCCATCTAAAATTGTAACAATAGGAAGTGGATGGAGGTGTTCACACTGCAGCGTTAGGGTTGCTGTGAGGCAAAAATAACCCTGCTTGCAGAATCTGGCAGGCGTTGACGCTTTGCAACTGCCTCCATTCACTTCTATTGAAATGCATCCCAACTGCACCCTAAAGTGTCAAAAGTAAACATTTCCCATTTTAGCCTTGTAAAAAATAAAAAACGAAAAAAAAAAAAAAAAAAAATCCCCACAGGGTGTTTGAGAAGTGTTGCCTAACGCAACATGAATGCCTGTACAACACATCCAAAATGCTCATTAACGCTATAAGTGGCTGGCTATACACGATTCGAACCATTACAGTGCAGGCTGAATTAACCAAATCAATCAATCAACTTAAGTACAACCAGCCTGCTGGATTCACTTTTGATTATCGCAAGTGGTTGCTATAGCCAATAGCAATAATCACTGAGTATGGCTGGCCCTAATGTGCCCTTAGGGAGCAGTATTTAGGGCATATTTTGCGGTGACATGAACTGAAACAGTGTGTGTAATGCATACTGCAAGTACACCTAGGCTCTATTTAATAAATGTCCATTTACCTGTAGCATATGCACATTCTACCATGTCCCTTTAAGAACAGATCTCTCAAATATTGTTCACAAATCTGTCTAAATCTGTGTTAGTGAGAACTTCTCCTTTTCCGAGATAATCCATCCACCTCACAGGTGTGGCATATCAAGATGCTGATTAGACAGCAGGATTATTGCACAGGTGTGCCTTAGGCTGGCCACAATAAAGGCCACTCTAAAAAGTGCCTTTTACTGTATTTGGGGGGGGGGGGGGGTCAAAAAAACAGTTAGTATCTGGTGTGACCACCATTTGCCTCACGCAGGGCAACACTTCTCCTTCACATAGACTTGATCCGGTTGTTGAATGTGGCCTGTGGAATGTTAGTCCACTCATCTTCAATGGCTGTGTGAAGTTGCTGGTTATTGGCAGGACCTGGAACACGCTGTTGTATACGCCGATCCAGAGCACCCAAACATGCTCACTGGGTGACATGTCCGGTGAGTATGCTGGCCATGCAAAAACTGGGATGTTTTCAGCTTCCAGGAATTGTGTACAGATCCTTGCAACATGGGGCCCTGCATTATCATGCTGCAACATGAGGTGATGGTCGTGGATAAATGGCACAACAATGGGCCTCAGGATCTCATCATGGTATCTCTGTGCATTCATAATGCAATCAATAAAATGCACCTGTGTCCGTGGTCGATAACATACGCCTGCCCATACCATAACCCCACCAAGCCATGGGCCACACGATCCACAATGTTGACATCAGCAAACTGCTCACCCACACGATGACATACACGCTGTCTGCCATATCCCCTGTAGAGTGAAAACCGGGATTCATCCATGAAGAGAACACCTCTCCAAAGTGCCAGACGCCATTGAATGTGAGCATTTGCCCACTCAAGTCGGTTTCGAGGATGAACTGCAGTTAGGTCGAGACCCTGATGAGGACAACAAGCATGCAGATGAGCTTCCCTGAGACGGTTTCTGACAGTTTGTGCAGAAATTCTTTGGTTATGCAAACTGATTGTGGCAGCAGCTGTCCGGGTGGCTGGTCTCAGACAATCTTGGAGGTGAATATGCTGGATGTGGAGGTCCTGGGCTGCTGTGGTTACATATAGTCTGCAGGTGTGAGGCCGGTTGGATGTACTGCCAAATTCCCTGAAACACTTTTGGAGACGACTTATGGTAGAGAAGTGAGCATTCAATTCACAGGCAACAGTTCTGGTGGACATTCCTGCAGTCAGCATGCCAATTGCACGCTCCCTCAAAACTGGCGACATCTGTGTTATTGTGCTGTGTGATAAAACTGAACATTTTAGAGTGGCCTTTATTGTGACCAGCCTAAGGCACACCTGTGCAATAATCATGCTGTCTAATCAGCATCTTAATATTTTACACCTGTGAGGTGGATGGAATATCTTGGCAAAGGAGAAGTGCTCACTAACACAGATTTAGACAGATTTGTGAACAACATTTAAGAGAAATAGGCCTTTTGTATACATAGAAAAAGTCTTAGATCTTTGAGATTAGCTCATGAAAAAATGGGAGCAAAAACAAAAGTGTTGCGTTTATAATTTTGTTCAGTGTAATTATAATATATGAATTGTATGTGGAAGGATATGTACGGCATTTCTGTGTTCCAATTTCTTAAAGCAATAAAATTCTTGTCAAAGAAAAGTAATAAATTCCAACAGGTTTAGGTTGATGACTGCCAATTTTGTGACAGAAAAATGCACGGAAAAGTCTTTATGACTTGGCACATCTATCTGCAAAATTCCCTTTGCTTATTTCAATTTTTGTTTTTCTTGAAATATGCCAAAAAATTAAAGAACCTGCACAGATCCCCTAATAATTAGACCAAGCTACCATATGGCGTTGTTTTTTTTTTTTTTTTTTTTTTTTTTTAACGTTTACTAAATAGGCCCAAACATATAATCATATAATGCTAAATGGACATTTAAATGAAACACTTTTTGAACTATCAGTATGCAATCTACTTTTCATGTGCTTAGGCTGCCCCCTGGTGGTTGAATCACAAACTGTTTTGTTGTTCTCAAAATCACATAATAATGTACATAATGTACAGTACGAAGCAAAGTTAGCAGCGTTAAAAATAACATGTTGTGTACATTTTTTATCTATTGAAGTATAGAAAAATACATTGCAGTGTTTCTATACATACCTTCATAAGAGGATAAAGTTCTGAGGGAGGTGTACCATGGGGTGTGATGATACAATCTTTTAACAGCAACACATAACTCAGCTTTCACTAAAAAAATTATACAACATGCTATATGCATTTACTATAATGTGAAAATCCAGTACTCCAGGTTTTTTCTAAATGCCACTTTATTAAAACTCAGGAAAAGTGTACCACCTTTGGATGCCATCTATAGGTTTCAGACTTTACACTACTTCTACATTGCTCATGGTATAACATATCACTACTATCTGCACCTAGACATACTTTTCTAAAAAACTGACAAATAAAAAGTAAAATGATATGTAGCACTACCTCCGTAGAATGTCCGGGTCCCCACTGCTGCACAGCCAGTCACACAGCATTTCCTTCATTCACTCAAACACAGTAAACAGTCCTTGGCTTGTTTTTTATTTTGTTTTATTAGGGGGTGATAACTTGAATGGTGTAGGGAATTATGGGATGTCCAACTTGAAAATGTCCAGAACACAGAACAAAAAGGGGATAACTTCCTCCCTAATTACAATGAATACGCTTCTTCATCTGTTCTGCACAAACACGGTTCACAATGTTCAGCACCTGATCACTCCAGTGCAATTAACAGTCTTTTGTCAATGCAGCAGCAGCCTATTACAGGCTAGGAACATCCCATACCTTTGTGGATAAATTAGTACATGGAGTAAACAGCATCTGCTACTGCCTTCCTGTAGACGCTGAGCCCAGTTCTACTACTGCAGAAGACTACCAGCCCACCTGGCTGCCACCAGCCCACCTGGCTGCTTGCTTTCCCCAGTCCCCCTGACTGGCACACTTCCCCTAGTCCTCCTAACTGGCACACACACATGGAGGTTCCCCAGGGCAAGATTAGATGAAAACCTGGCACACTATGGAGGGGTGTACTCACTTTTGTTGCCAGCGGCTTAGACATTAATGGCTGTGTGTTGAGTTATTTTGAGGGACAGCAAATTTACACTGTTATACAAGCTGTACACTCACTACTTTACATTGTAGCTAAGTGTCATTTCTTCAGTGTTGTCACGTGAAAAGATAGAATAAAATATTTACAAAAATGTCAGGGGTGTACTCACTTTTGTGAGATACTGTATGTGAAGCAGAAAAGCTACTTATTTACAAAATTGTGCTTTGTAAACTGTCACGTGACATTAAATGCCAGTTCAGTAGTTCACATTTGTGCGATCACAGAGATCGCATGTAATTCGGAGCGCACTGCTCCTAAAATTACATGCGAACTCTGTGCGGTGCAAATTCAGCCATACAGTTTGTATGGCAGAATTTGCATCGCAATCGCACTGAAACACGCACAGGACCCTTTTTTTGGTCCGCAGCAGAATCGGATCGCATGGTGGTTCACACTAGTGCGATCCGATTCTGTGCAAACTTTCAGATCGCACTACGATATGCAATCTGATCTGGGGGTGTCGTTAACCTTTAATTGACACCCCCAGCGTATCGCATATGGCAGTGTGAACTGCCAGGGGTGCGGATGCTATGCGGGAACATGCTGTATATTCGCAGAAATGTGCACCAGCACTAAAAAAAAGTATCAGTATCGGCACGTACCAGAAAAGTATCAGTGCTTGTACTTGGTCTTAAAAAAGTGGTATCGGTGCAACCTACATTTTTTCCACCCTGATAAGAAGTTAAAAGGATGCAAGTTTTCTGAAAGGATCAATAGGCATTTTTATATACTTGCAAAAAAATTTATTTAACCACTTCTGGACCGGAAGGATTTGCCCCCTTAATGACCAGGCCATTTTCCGGGACTCCCTTCCTGATTGGCTGAGACACAGCCGCGGCGCCATTAGCTCCCACTGCTGTCAATCAAAGTCAGTTGGGCAATGAGGAGATAGAGGGGGCGAGGCCAAATGGCAGCTCCATGTCTGAATCAACACATGGAGCTGCTTGGCTCGGGTGCCCCCCAAAGCAAGCTGCTAGCTGTGGGAGCACTCAACAGGAAGGAGGGGCCAGGAGCACAGAAGAGGGACCCGAGAAGAGGGGGATCAAGGGCTGTCCTAAGCAAAACCAATTGGACAGAGGAGGTAAGTATAACATGTTTGTGATTTAAAAAAAAAAAAAAAAAACACGAGACTTTACAATCACTTTAACCTAAAAAAGGAAGCAAATTTCACCATTGCACCTTAGGGCTGGTAAGCTGCAATAGAATACATGTTTTGTGTTTAGGCTTAGAATATGCTGTAATGTTTATATCAAAGCTAATAAAAGGTTGCTCATTTCCTCCTTGTCATTGCTGTTTTCTCCTGTGTTCAATTTATTGTAGCCCTGGCCATATATTACTGCAGTAAGAGGCAGAACTGTCTATTGTATTTACAGATAAAGGGCACCGCAGGCCGGCAGTCCTTTGTCCCCTCCAACCTTTGTGAGCCAACAATTCAAAGCTGTAAATTATACAACCTCTAACATCAGTAACATCATCCTCCTCCCCAAGAGTCCTGTTCTTTCACAGACAGATATAATTGTTGTAGGATACTGGTATCTATCTCCACATCCCTAAAAAATGCTATCCCATACTTGGCCGCAGCCCATCTTTGGCTTCCATTCATCTCACTTGTCAGTGACCTTGTCTTAACAGAATTTTCTAGAGAGATTTACACTTCTGTGATGGCCTAAATTAGAAATAAATACAAAACCTTCTTTTTTTTTTTCTAATTTTGGATAGAATTGAGAAGGATTAACACACCTCAGTTTTTATTGCTGTCTGTGCTCCCATGAGGGAGAGTCGCCCCCTGTATTTATCCTGTTTACTGTTATCAAATTGAAAAAAAAAAAATTTGTAAATTTTTGGGCTGTGACCACGACAGTAATAGAGGGGAAATCTTCCAATCAGAACAACTGAGGATTCCTTCACTTTGGAGGGAATTCTTCTCACTTCCTGTTTTGGCTATGCAACAGGAACAGGATGTGAAATGAAGTCTCCCCGTTGGGACACGGATGGCAAAAAAAAAAAAAACTGACAGGGGTTACCTTTAGCATTCCCTTCAACTTTTACAATTACCTCAACCTTCAACCTTTTGAAATGGGAACAAGAGACACCTACTAGCAAAAGTATGTGGGCATATGACACACCCCCTGCCATGCACCCACAAGTGATTTTTTTTACCAATACTATTCCTTTATAATGGCTTTTGAAATTTACAAAAGCATCATTTTAGAAATTGTATGAAAGGTTTAGCCCTGTGAAACACCTTTGGAAAGATAATTAGTGCATTTTATGTACAACTACATAAATCAGCCCAAAATGAGGGACAAATTGGAGGAAAGAGGGATAGAGGGACTTTGTTCCAAATCAGGGAGAGTTTCTCGGAATCAGGGACAGTTGCTAACTATGCTTTGGTTCAACTTTAACCACTTGCCGCTCTGCCACTGTACATTTACTGTGGAAAGGCATCAGCTGCATCTCAGCGACATACTGGTATGTTGCTGAGCCAACCAGCAGTGGCTTAAATCTATGACACTGGACATAGCAGATCATGGCACTCTGTACCCAGCCTGATTTGTCATAGCGATCACATGATTGCAATGTAAACAATGCAGTCATGAACAGGGATGTGGTTATAAACTACGGGGCCCCATACAGACAACCTGACATGGGGCTCCATACAGCCAATGTTTCAGTTATGAATGAACACAGTGAGTGATCAGCACTGATCACTCATTGTGTTCATTTAGAAGAGGAAGGGGCAAATATAACATATGTACTGGACCCTTCCCCCACTCTCAATTTTGAAGGATCCTGTTGTGTGCTTGCAGCTATCGGTGGGAAGGAGAAGAGTGAAGCCAGAAGTACTTCGAGGGTAGGGGGTATATAGGAGGGCCTGGGCAGCAGGGAGAAATGTATGGTGTACAGGGAGGGTGATCGGTGTGGTGTGTGTGTGTGTGTGGGGGGGGGAGGGCGATTACATTACTGAAACCAATGCTTTGTATGGCTCTCTCTGCAGCAGCTGAAAGCCAAATGGGAAGGAGATGATCAGAAGCCAGATTTCAGCTTGTCGGGCCTGTTGGGGGTTATTAAGATAATAATAGGTAAAAAGAAAAATGATTTTAAAAGCCATGTATATTTCATATTATGCATATAAGAGATTCTGAACAGGATGGCGTCCATCTTGTTTTTAAGGTGAAACAAAGTTCATATATACTTGTTAAACAAAATGTCTCTCACAGGCTTACAAAGGGTCTATGGTTTCAACAGAGATCTTTGTATTTCTATTTAATCGTAAATAAGATTTCTTTTGACATCTCGATCAGATAAAACTTCAGTCTGACGCTATGTTAAGGGGGGATATCTCAGTCTGTCTATAAGTATATAACAATGGACAATACCCCAGTATATTCTAGCAGACATTTAAAGATGAACCATATAAGTTTTTATAGATACATTATCATATGTGAGAAGATATTAGCCATAATTATGTCATTATATTATGTAAGGCATATACATATATATTTAGAAATGTTATATCACATTTTGGGTTTATATTCTCAGTAATAATCTTACTTAGAATTCTTTTTCTAATAAGTGTAAGGACATATGTATCTCGTCACTAGTTACCTCATTTCAGAGAAGTCTAGTCTAAGTGCTCAAGGTGTTGTAAATCCTACAGGCCAGACATCTTAATTGACAGTGTAAGACATGGTCAAAGAAGTAATGGCTATTCACTAGCCAGAGGTCAGAGAGGTCATCAGATAAGGACATGGTGGTAAAAGTGTTAAATACAAAATCTAATGAACGATACAATACTGCCCTCTGGAGACAAAATACCAGGTGCAGTCTTGAGATAATTTGAGATATTCCAATATAAAAATATTATATTGTGTTAAATAATATAATTATTGAAATGGCATTACTTGCCAAGATGAATGATGGAAATACAGGTGGACATTTATGTATGTACTGGTAGTCTGGACAAAGTTTTATGTTGTGTTATATGATTAATCTTACATATAGAGAAATAATCCTTATTTTATTATACCAAGTTTTGGGTTAATTATCAAAAGAGGTGTGTCTCTGACCTCATCAGTTTTGGTGTAGAATATCCCGACCAATTGGGATAATGTTTCATCCCTCTGGGTTTTACTTATGGTAATTTTTATAGCTCTTTGTTCTTACCATATAAAAGACCAACCCAGATATGAGACTTTACACTACTGACAACACACCTCACACTTACACCACACACGCTATTACATTTTTCAATAGACTCATGCAGACATACTCCCTGATCCACATCATTCATCTGAAACTTGGAGGAAACTCCTCCCTCACTGGCATCCATCTTAGGACTCTGGTAACACCATCTTAAGTGTGGTAATTATGCCTTGCTGTATTATTTGATTTTATTCAACAATTGTTTATTCCTTCCTTATATGTTTTATATTGCATATTTAAGGGTAATGAGATTACAATCCCAGCCGTATAAACCATGGTAGATTTTTCTCTAAAAAGCTGATTTTTGTTTTTATACATTTTTATTAATATCAGATTAAGTGCATTATTTGCAATTTTAAGTCTTCCGTTTTGCATGGCTTATTCTCATTCCTTCTGCAGTGGAATGACTTTGGGCCCTGTGATTCGCAGACCATTGTAGTCTGTTTATATAGAACATTAATTTATGGCTTATACTATACCTGGGAAGAAATGGTAATCTTGCTTTCATTTTGTTTTGGTTTCACTTTGTTTCACTTTGTTTCAGGTTCACTTTCATTATTGAGCTAAACATCACATTGCATTGATTATTTGAAGTTAGTATTTTTATGCAGAGTTATCATTTTGTGTCACTTCTTGTTTGATCATATATCGTGTTTGCATGTCTTGAGAATAAATATTTTTATATATATTCCACACTGTAGACTGTACTCACTAAGATTGGTATATGCTTTTAAAAAGAAATTAATCAATTAAAAAGAATTCACGACATTGATTTATGGCAATAGGTGAAGACTCTCCTTTTTCACAGATCTTTGCTTATTAACCATAAATAAATACACTGCTATATTCAGAGCAGTATAAATATTCTGACATAATTAAGTACGAGAGCAAGATATTTATTATTAAATATTCTTACATATAATGGAGGCCCTAGTGAGATAATTATTGATTTCTTACATATGCCAATCATAATATTGATCAGGTGACATAATCAATAACTTTAAAAAAAAATTTTTTTTTTTGGAATTTTTTTTTATTAATTATGAATGTAATAGAAATGCCTTAAAATGTCCACAGCAGGTAATGTTCATGCTGCCAACTCTGGCAAGGTGTCAGTCCCTAGTGGTAATGCCACAACCCTAGTAGATTTGGCACAGATCATAAATGTGTGGAAGCACCTCTCTGAGTCTGAAATGGTGGAATATGTAAATGCTGGTTAGAGTCATATATCAAAATCCTCAAAAGTCGGGCCAATAAAGGGCATCTGACATGGGTAGAGGACAACCTGTATATATGAACTCACCAATAGCTTATCTAACACCAAAAGACATCAGGAAGTGTGATCACATACTTTTTGGTCATGGCTAATCTTACTGTATCTTTATGAGGAACTGCACTAGAAGGCTCAGCAAAAAGGAGTTTAGTAAAGTTCCAATCTCCACTCCAAATAAATGAGAGATTGAGATTAGGAACCTCCTTGAGCAGGTGAAAGTTAACTCTATTGGGACACATAAGTTAAGAGAATGTAGCGTGAAACTGCAAAATAAAGTAGAACTGTGGCAGAAGTTTTATCAAGTAAACTGTAATGAAAGTAATCATGTGAAAGTGAAATGTAAATGATTAATGCAATAATTAGGAAGTTTTGAGCAAGGAAAAATGTTTTTCTAGCAAACAGTTGCCGAGTAATCAGCAGTGGAAAATTTTGAAAAAAATAAAAATAAATAAAAATGTAACTGTTCATGTCATGACAGGAACTCATAAGTAAATACATAGGAGAGTTCCAAAAGGCCATGGTGTCCATGTAAAAGGGTAAATGCTTCATTTAGTCCTGCATTTTAAATATGAAATAATTATTCATAGACCCAGATATGATTCCCAGTCTGATGGTCATGACCCAGACAAGGAGGGGGGGAATCAGGCAAAGAGTCCATGTCCTACCCCAGCCACATTCCTAATATAGGAGGGCAGAAATTGGGCAGCCATGCATAAATAGGTATGAGTCATATCAGGTCACTGCAAAAAGACTAGCGCCCCTAAAAAGACACCATGCACCTCCAGAATTTAAAACGTTTTAAAAAAGAGTACTGTCCTAATTTTTGTTAAGAAAAAGGTCCTTAGACATTGTCTTAGACATTGATCATCTTGAGGCCTATGAAAACAACTTTCTGTGTTGTGCCTGCAGGATGTCATTTAAAAGTCAGCCCATACAAAACTTTACTGCTGCTAGAGCTGTGATCTACAATTTAAAATGTACACAGCACCAAAGCCCCATTGAATTATTTTTTTTTTGCTGTACTCAAAAGTGCTTAACACCCTTCAATGAAGGAGCTGAGTACAACCACCTGGAATTTAAATCCCTGTGCTTTGATGCATTGCCCATGTACAAAATAAAAAGTTTGGCAAAGGAACAAGATATGCCACCTAGGCCCCAAGGGCACACCGGATACCTTAAGGAGGACACCGGACATCCCATTAACAAGGGGGGGGGGGGGACACCCACAAATAAATAGGGATTTGCCCCATCCTAGGGTTCCCCAAAATCCTCGGGAAAATCAAGAGCCATTTAGGCCCAGACCTCACGCCAGAACCACGTAACTGGTTCTGATAGGGATCTGTCCCAATATGTCTGAACCCGAGAGATATAGGCACCGCAGGAGGCGGAGCCAATAATTTAATTCTGTTAAAGTTTTCAGCAGAATAGAAGCCAAGTTGGATCAGCTGATCAATTGGTTCACTCAGGGCACTGCAGCCCAGAACTAAAATAAAATCCATCTCTAGGAACAAATCCTATGGCCAGCCAAGGGCCACAAAATCCTTAAATGCCCAAGTGGCAGGAATCAGAGGATACACTGAATAGAGGCATAGGATGCAGAGGTTCTAACACCCTTTTATCCCAGGTCACAGCATTGAGGATCCTGAAATCCCTGTCAGGGGGGGATCTTGGTTGTGAGATACTAACTACCCTCCTATTTTTCAGTGGTCACTTCATCCCTCTGACTCAAACAGGTCGCTTAAAGCGGACACATTTTCAAATCAATTGCCAATGACGGTGATATCAAGGAGGATCAAACCCTAATGACGTAATGCAGTCAAGAGGTTAAAGGTTGTATACGGTAACCAAGAAGGAATCCTCAATGCCAGGTAGTTTGTTGCCTACAATAAATTGCATTGATGCCCCAAAGGGGGAGATATTATATTTTTTCCCTAAGTAGTAGGTAAACTTTAAACAAAGTATTGTATTACTATACAATTGTCCAATGTGTAGTATCCATGGCGATGGATACATCTCCATGTTAATAAGCCCCAGAAGTCAGTCGCCCTAGGAAAGGTCGCATATATAGTCTCACCTTCCCTGGTGGTCATATAAAGGACTGATCACACGGTGGATTAAAGGAGAACTCTGAGAAAGCTTAGGGTACCAACATCGCCTTGAAATGTCAATTGATAAGAATGTATATTCATACCGTATGTTTCATCCAATAGGAAGAGATTAACCTTCCATGCCAGGTCCTTGATTGGTACAGACGATGATGTTTGCCAAAGACACAGCGATCGGATGGGTCATCTCTCCCTAGAGCACAGCTCAGGACGGAACCCCTCATTGCATCAGGTCCCTCTTCAGGAATCAAGCTGCGAGACGCCCCAGATTCTTGTTGACGGAGAGGAAGATTTGTTTCAACAGATCTTTGTGCATTTGATCCGAGGAAATCCATTGAGAGAAATCGCACTACCTCCTGTTTTCAGTTGAAGGAGATGTGAGAATGGTGCATTGCACACGTGAGCAAAACCTCAGTCTTGGTGTATAACACTCTAGGCCATGCTGAAACCATTCATTATCCAACCAACATCCAAGGTTGAATGTCCAAACAGATTTCTCGGATTCCTGATTGACAACATTGTTTTACTGCACTTTGAATGGTAGTTGCTAATGCCATTGCAGCAGTTAATTTCTGTCTCCATAAAGACTTTGCAAACTGATGATGCAGATTTCAAGGAACATTTGAGTTTCTTTACCAGGAGATCAGAATTCAAAGAGACTAATAAGGAACAGTTGGTGACATAGCTAACATTGCAAAGTCGCTACGAACTGACATTTTGAACTGATTTTTTTTTTTTCTTTTCTCATTTTTTTTTTACCGCTTTACTTAAGAGTTATGAACAATTCCCAATATGAACTATTCTCTTACAAAAAGAGAACAAGACATTTTTTTTTCCACTACTCCTTAAAAAGCTTTCTTTCCAGATAGGCGTAAGTTGCTCACTTGTCTACTGGGAAGAAAGGGGGGGGGATATGTCGGGCCTGTTGGGGGTTATTAAAATAATAATAGGTAAAAAGAAAAATGATTTTAAAAGCCATGTATATTTCATATTATGCATATAAGAGATTCTGAACAGGATGGCGTCCATCTTGTTTTTAAGGTGAAACAAAGTTCATATATACTTGTTAAACAAAATGTCTCTCACAGGCTTACAAAGGGTCTATGGTTTCAACAGAGATCTTTGTATTTCTATTTAATCGTAAATAAGATTTCTTTTGACATCTCGATCAGATAAAACTTCAGTCTGACGCTATGTTAAGGGGGGATATCTCAGTCTGTCTATAAGTATATAACAATGGACAATACCCCAGTATATTCTAGCAGACATTTAAAGATGAACCATATAAGTTTTTATAGATACATTATCATATGTGAGAAGATATTAGCCATAATTATGTCATTATATTATGTAAGGCATATACATATATATTTAGAAATGTTATATCACATTTTGGGTTTATATTCTCAATAATAATATTACTTAGAATTCTTTTTCTAATAAGTGTAAGGACATATGTATCTCGTCACTAGTTACCTCATTTCAGAGAAGTCTAGTCTAAGTGCTCAAGGTGTTGTAAATCCTACAGGCCAGACATCTTAATTGACAGTGTAAGACATGGTCAAAGAAGTAATGGCTATTCACTAGCCAGAGGTCAGAGAGGTCATCAGATAAGGACATGGTGGTAAAAGTGTTAAATACAAAATCTAATGAACGATACAATACTGCCCTCTGGAGACAAAATACCAGGTGCAGTCTTGAGATAATTTGAGATATTCCAATATAAAAATATTATATTGTGTTAAATAATATAATTATTGAAATGGCATTACTTGCCAAGATGAATGATGGAAATACAGGTGGACATTTATGTATGTACTGGTAGTCTGGACAAAGTTTTATGTTGTGTTATATGATTAATCTTACATATAGAGAAATAATCCTTATTTTATTATACCAAGTTTTGGGTTAATTATCAAAAGAGGTGTGTCTCTGACCTCATCAGTTTTGGTATAGAATATCCCGACCAATTGGGATAATGTTTCATCCCTCTGGGTTTTACTTATGGTAATTTTTATAGCTCTTTGTTCTTACCATATAAAAGACCAACCCAGATATGAGACTTTACACTACTGACAACACACCTCACACTTACACCACACACGCTATTACATTTTTCAATAGACTCATGCAGACATACTCCCTGATCCACATCATTCATCTGAAACTTGGAGGAAACTCCTCCCTCACTGGCATCCATCTTAGGACTCTGGTAACACCATCTTAAGTGTGGTAATTATGCCTTGCTGTATTATTTGATTTTATTCAACAATTGTTTATTCCTTCCTTATATGTTTTATATTGCATATTTAAGGGTAATGAGATTACAATCCCAGCCGTATAAACCATGGTAGATTTTTCTCTAAAAAGCTGATTTTTGTTTTTATACATTTTTATTAATATCAGATTAAGTGCATTATTTGCAATTTTAAGTCTTCCGTTTTGCATGGCTTATTCTCATTCCTTCTGCAGTGGAATGACTTTGGGCCCTGTGATTCGCAGACCATTGTAGTCTGTTTATATAGAACATTAATTTATGGCTTATACTATACCTGGGAAGAAATGGTAATCTTGCTTTCATTTTGTTTTGGTTTCACTTTGTTTCAGTTTCACTTTCATTATTGAGCTAAACATCACATTGCATTGATTATTTGAAGTTAGTATTTTTATGCAGAGTTATCATTTTGTGTCACTTCTTGTTTGATCATATATCGTGTTTGCATGTCTTGAGAATAAATATTTTTATATATATTCCACACTGTAGACTGTACTCACTAAGATTGGTATATGCTTTTAAAAAGAAATTAATCAATTAAAAAGAATTCACGACATTGATTTATGGCAATAGGTGAAGACTCTCCTTTTTCACAGATCTTTGCTTATTAACCGGTTGCCGACCGCCGCACGACTATATACTGTGGCGGTCAGCCCCGGCCAGGCAGAGTGACGTATTGGTACGTCACTCGCCTGTCACTGACTTGCGAGCCTATCGCGGGCGGGCGCGCGCCCGCCGAGGCGCGCGCCCGCCGCGGCTCGTTCACAGGCAAGTCAGTGCGTGTGACCGGCGGACTCGATGTCCGCCAGTCACACTGCGATCGCTCCTGTGAAGGGAGAAAGACAGAGCAGCTTGTGTAAACAAGCTGCCTGTCAGTTCTCCCTGTGTAAAAGTAAAGATCTGACCGTTCTACTATGTAGAACGGTTGATCTTTGCTTTTACACCAATAGGAATGTCCCTACACAGTAGAAAGCACGCCCCTAGGACACACTTAACCCCTCCCTGTCCAATAAAGTTAACCCCTTCCCTGCCAGTGTCATTTTTGCAGTAACAGTGCATATGTATAGCACTGATTACTGCAGTAATGTCACTGGTAACCCCAAAAGTGTCAAAAATGTCAGTCAAGGGTCCGATCTGTCCGCCGCAATGTCGCAGTACCGAAAAAAAAATCGCAGATCGCCGCCATTACGCGTTAAAAAAAAAACACCAAAAATGACAAAAATCTTTCCCTTTGTTAGTAAACGCGATAACTTTTGCGCAAACCAATCAAAATACGCTTTTTGCGATTTTTTTTACCAAACATAGGTAGCATAAAACAAATTGGCCGAAAAATGTTAAAAAATTTTGATTTTTACTTTTTTTTTTGGGGAATTTCATATAAAAAAATGTGAAAAATATTGTTATTTTTGCAAAATTTACGCTCTTTTTTTGTTTATAGCGCGTGATCAAAAAATCGCACAGGTGATCAAATACCACCAAAAGAAAGCTCTGTTTGTGGGAAAAAAAGGACGTCAAATTCGTTTAGGTACAGCGTCGCACGACCGCGCAATTGTCCGTTAAAGTCACGCAGTAAAAAATCGCAAAAAAACCCCTGGTCCTTTAGCAGCCAAATCCTCCGGGGCTTAAGTGGTTAACCATAAATAAATACACTGCTATATTCAGAGCAGTATAAATATTCTGACATAATTAAGTACGAGCGCAAGATATTTATTATTAAATATTCTTACAAGCTGCTGCAGAGAGATCTATACAGGGGATTGGTTCCAGTAATTGCCCCTCTGTTGCACTGATCCTCCTCCCTGCTTACATTGATTAACCCTGCTGCCTGGGCCCCCCTGCTGGCCCGGGCCCCGTACAGAAGGACTGGTGGACTTTCATGGTACCTGGGCCTATAACAGCACCCTGTACCATGTGATTAGCTGTAGCCATTCACAGACCACAAGCTGTCATAAATTAAAGCCATTCATGACAGCTAAAACTATTGCTTATACCAGTGATCCTCACTGTTATAAGAAATAATAGATTAGAAAGAAAAATCCTGGAAAAATCTTAAAAAAAAAAAAGAAAAGAAATGTTAAAAGAAATAAATAAAAAATTATTTACGTATTTTTTTAAATACTGTCACCAGTCAGTATCCCTGATCACCGCCACACCAGTCATATGATGACACTCTACTGCACTGGTGACAATATGTAAAAGAAAAAAATGTAATTTCCTAATTTTCCAAAAAATGTGGCAAAAAATTACAACTTAAAATTTGTCATGCCTCTTACTAAATACCTTGGACCATCTCATTTCCAAAAAGGGGTAATTTTGGGTGTATTTGTACTGTCCTGGCATCTTTTAGGGCCCCAAGAAATTAGATAGGTACAGTACATCAGAACTGATCAATTTTTTAAATATACTGTATATACCACAGTTTGTAGACGCTATAACGTTCACAAAAGTAATATATACTTATTGAGATTTTTTTTATATATTTTGGCCTAAATTTTATAAAGAAAATTGATTTTAGTGGATATGTTTTACAACAGAAAGTAGAAAATATTGGGGTTTTTTTTCAAAATTTTCTGTTGTTTTCAACTTTCTTTTGGTGATACAGTAAATACCACCAAAAGAAAGCTCTATTTGTTCAAAGAAAATGACAAAAATTGTATTTGCATACATTGTTGCATGACCAAGCAATTTTCAGCTAAAGCAGCATAGTGCAAAACAGCAAAAAATACCCTGGTCATGAAGGGGGTAATACCTTCCAGAGGTTAAGTGATTTAAAATATATTTCTGCCATGATGATTTAGCCACCTGCATCATCACAGTGATTAAGGATTAATAGCTTCAAACATTAACATATACAGTAAATTACCCATCAAATAGAATACATACACTATATTACCAAAAGTATTGGGACGCCTGCATTTACACGCACATGAAATTTATTAGCATCCCATTCTTAGTCTGTAGGGTTTAATATTGAGTTGGCCCACCCTTTGCAGCTTTAACAGCTTCAACTCTTCTGGGAAGGCTGTCCACAAGGTTTAGGACTGTCTATTGGAATGTTTGACCATTCTTCCAAGGTGCATTTGTGAAGTCAGACACTGATGTGGACTAAAACGCCTGGCTTGCAGTCTCCACTCCAATTCATCCAAAAGGTGTTCTCTTGGGTTGAGGTCATGACTCCATGTAGGCCAGTCAAGTTCCTCCATCCCAAACTCGCTTATCCATGTCTTTATGGACCTTGCTTTGTTCACTGGCGCGCAGTCATGTTGGAACAGGAAGTGGCCATTCCAAACTGTTCAAACTAATTTGGGAGAATAAAATTGTCCAAAATATCTTGGTATGCTGGGGCCTTAAGAGTTCCCTTTACTGGAACTAAGGAGCCAAGCCCAACCCCTGAATAACATCCCCACACCATAATCTGCCCTTTACTAAATTATCTGGACCAGTGCACAAAGCAAGGTGCATAAAGACATGGATAAGCGAGTTTGGGGGGGGGGGAACTAGACTGGCCTCATTAGCTGCAAGTACTCCATTCAAGTACAACATTTTAAGTACAGTGAAGAGATATTGCAGGAGACTGAAGAGATTGAAGAGATACTGCAAGAGATTGGCTTGGAGTTTGCAACTGACTCATCTGTGTTTTTTGCTGACCATTGCTTGAGAAGAGGAAAGGAATTTGGTCAGGTGTTTGATATTGTGCATTTGCTAATGAGAATAGCTAATTAAGGTGTTACATTTGTTGCTGGGGGAGGAGCTGTGAAGGAGTGTGTATATATATAGAGACATACTCATTAGCTGGCCTAATTCATTAGCTGCAAGTACTCCATTCAAGTACAACATTTTAAGTACAGTGAAGAGACATTGCAGGAAACTGAAGAGATTGAAGAGATACTGCAAGAGATTGGCTTGGAGTTTGCAACTGACTCATCTGTGTTTTTTGCTGACCATTGCTTGAGAAGAGGAAAGGAATTTGGTCAGGTGTTTGCTATTGTGCATTTGCTAATGAGAATAGCTCATTAAGGTGTTACATTTGTTGCTGGGAGAGGAGCTGTGAAGGAGTGTGTATATATATATAGAGACATACTCATTAGCTGGCCTAATTCATTAGCTGCAAGTACTCCATTCAAGTACAACATTTTAAGTACAGTGAAGAGATATTGCAGGAGACTGAAGAGATTGAAGAGATACTGCAAGAGATTGGCTTGGAGTTTGCAACTGACTCATCTGTGTTTTTTGCTGACCATTGCTTAAGAAGAGTAAAGGAATTTGGTCAGGTGTTTGCTATTGTGCATTTGCTAATGAGACCAGCTGATTAAGGTGTTACATTTGTTGCTGGGGGAGGAGCTGTGAAGGAGTGTGTATATATATATATAGAGACATACTCATTAGCTGGCCTAATTCATTAGCTGTAAGTACTCCATTCAAGTACAACATTTTAAGTACAGTGAAGAGATATTGCAGGAGACTGAAGAGATACTGCAAGAGATTGGCTTGGAGTTTGCAACTGACTCATCTGTGTTTTTTGCTGACCATTGCTTGAGAAGAGGAAAGGAATTCGGTCAGGTGTTTGCTATTGTGCGTTTGCTAATGAGAATAGCTCATTAAGGTGTTACATTTGTTGCTGGGGGAGGAGCTGTGAAGGAGTGTGTATATATATAGAGACATACTCATTAGCTGGCCTAATTCATTAGCTGCAAGTACTCCATTCAAGTACAACATTTTAAGTACAGTGAAGAGATATTGCAGGAGATAGTCAGGAGGTAGGCTGGAAGGTGGAAAAAAGAGAAAAAAAAGGTAAGATTTGTTTGACTTAAATTTACAATTTATTTTTTTCTCCTCTTTAAAATGGCAGACTTGGTTCAGTGCAGGAATTGTTGTGCATTTATTTCATGTTCCACTCTTTGGAGATTCAGATGCTGTCAGATCTGTAGGCAATTCTCCTTACTGCAGCAGGAAATTGCATTTTTGAAATCAGAGATATTTAAATTATCTGTTAAACAAACTCCAGCTGGGACTGCTGCAATGCCACTGCCCCAGAGGACCCCCAGAAATGGCAGATGGGTTACTGTAGGTTCTGGAAGACTTAGAGTGGTGGATAGAAGACATTTCCCACAGTCGGTGGTTCTCCATAATTTATTTGCAGCACTCTCAGAATGTAAGGACAACATGGATATGGACTCAAGCACAGAGGGTGAGAAACCATCGACTCCTATGTCTAATGTATGCAAGCCTGCGGCCAAGGACAAAAAAGATAAAGTGAAGTCTCAAAGGAAGCAGCTGTTGCTGGGTGATTCAATCATAAGAAGTGTGGAGCTTAAAGAAAATGGTTTTGTGAGATGTCTCCCTGGTGCTACTGCTAGACGAGATAGAAGACGTATTATTAATATTGTTAAGCAAGAAAAGCAGGAAGGGGACGTGGATGTTCTTGTCCATCTGGGGACTAGGGAAAAAAGTTTGGTTTGAAAAGTTCGGTTCGGCCAGAACATCCGAACTTCCCGAAAGTTCGGCCCGGATTTCAGAACCCCATTGAAATCAATGGGACCCGAACTTCGGTAATCAAAAAACACAATTTTTAAGCCCTAAAACCCAATAAATGCCCCTTAAAAGTGCCTAGGGTTCTGGGTCATGCCCCATTAACTATTAATCACACAAAAAAAAGTTCTTAAAAATTGTCATTTTTGATAAAAAAAGCCAATTATTGAAAAAAAAAAATATTTTTTTATTTTGACTTTGGATTTAGTATCTGGGGGGTCTAAAAAGTGTACATGTGAAGTTTCAGCTCTGTAGCATGTCCAGAACCATAAAAAAAAAGATCGTTTGTATTAGAATACTTTCAGCACAGGAGGTTGGCTTCTCGGTTTTCACACCTTGCCGGTTTAATAGCAGGCATTTTTTTGGGTTCTTTGCAGTCAGGAAAAACATCTGAACTTGTGTATAGTGGTACTGTGCACAAGTTCTGATGTTTTGCCTGCCTCCAAAAACCCCCAAAAAATGCCAGCAAAAACACACCTGGGCATTTTTTTTTGACGCTAGCGTTTTTTTGGCATTTTTTTGGGTTCTTTTGAGGCAGGCAAAACATCTGAACTTGTGTATAGTGGTGTATATACACACATACATATATTTATATACACACCTAGACATATATAGGTCTGATAGTAGCAGAAATATATGCTTGCGCTAATGAAATCATTTACAGTAATATATTTCTGCTACTATGACACCTATATATGTCTAGGTGTGTATATAAATATATGTATGTGTGTATATACACCACTATACACAAGTTCAGATGTTTTGCCTTCCTCCAAAACCCCCCAAAAAATGCCAGCAAAAACACACCTGGGCATTTTTTTTTGACGCTAGCGTTTTTTTGGCATTTTTTTGGGTTCTTTTGAGGCAGGCAAAACATCTGAACTTGTGTATAGTGGTATATATACACACATAATTATATGTATATAGACACCTAGCCATATATAGGTGTGATAGTAGCAGAAATATATTACTGTAAATGATTTCATTAGCGCACGCATATATTTCTGCATTTTGTAATTATAAAAAAACCCAGAGCAATGAAGATAAGGAAATCTACAAGATTAGGCAGAAATAGGCCAAGCAAGTTATAAGAACTTCTAAAGCGCAGGCAGAAGAAAAACTAGCTCAGTCTATGCAGAAAGGGGGATAAGACATTCTTCAGATATATAAATGAAAAAAGGAAATTAAAACAAGGAATAACTAAATTAAAAACAAAGGACGGAAGGTATGTAGAAGAGAATAAAGGGCTAGCCGACTGCCTTAATGAATACTTCTGTTCAGTTTTTACAGAAGAAAAAGAAGAAGAAGGACCTCCACTTGAAAGGGTGACTAATAAATCGTTTGATGCATGTGTCTTTACAGAGGAAGACGTTCTAAGATTGCTGTCTAAAGTGAAGACAAATAAGTCACAGGGTCCTGATGAGATACACCCAAAATTATTAAAAGAGCTTAGTGGTGAGCTGGCAAAACCATTAACAGATTTATTTAACCAATCATTAGTAACAGGAGTCGTCCCGGAAGATTGGAAATTGGCAAATGTCGTGCCCATTCACAAGAAAGGTAGTAAGGAGGAATCGAGCAACTATAGACCAGTGAGTCTGACATCAATAGTAGGCAAATTAATGGAAACCCTATTAAAGGATAGGATTGTGGAACATCTTAAATCCCATGGATTGCAAGATGAAAAACAACATGGGTTTACTTCAGGGAGATCATGTCAAACAAATCTTATAGATTTTTTTGACTGGGTGACTAAAATAATAGACGCTGGAGGTGCAGTATCTAGATTTTAGTAAGGCTTTTGACACTGTCCCACATAGAAGACTTATCAATAAACTGCAGTCATTGAGCATGGACTCCCATATTGTTGAGTGGATTAGGCAGTGGCTGAGTGACAGACAACAGAGAGTTGTAGTCAATGGAGAACATTCAGAACAAGGTCATGTTACCAGTGGGGTACCTCAGGGATCTGTACTGGGACCAATTTTGTTTAATATCTTCATAAGTGATATTGCAAAATGCCTCGATGGTAAGGTTTGTCTTTTTGCTGATGACACAAAGATATGTAAAAGGGTTGATGTTCCTGGAGGGATACGCCAAATGGAAAAGGATTTAGGAAAACTAGAAGAATGGTCAGAACTCTGGCAACTGAAATTTAATGTGGATAAGTGCAAGATAATGCACCTGGG